>NC_090928.1:863662394-864287394 GCF_040938575.1 Ambystoma mexicanum
AGAAGAATTTGCTAATTATTGCAAAATTGTGTGCTCCTATTTAAAAACATAGCCACTACAACCTTTTTGTAATCATAGGTTTTCTTCATAGGCAGTAGCACGACTCCATATTTTGTGATGCGGCGCCAACGTGTTAACGGATAAATGTTAAATAGATGGTCACAAATCGATAACATCGAGAAGAATTTGCCAATTATTGTAGAATTGTGTGCTCCTATTTAAAAACATAGCCACTACAACCATTTTGTAATCATAGGTTCTCTTCATAGGTAGTAGCACGACCCCATGATATTTGGGTAACCATTTTATTATTGTTTTTTTCTTGTATAGACAAAATCGAATTCAATCTCTTTGAGCTGAATTTACATCAACATCGGTGACACACAAGGCAATAGTTGTTCGAACATTGGAACAATTCCTGTTCCTTGCTCGAGGTGAGTGGCTGGTCTAACATAATTAAGTGCCCTGGCCAAATGTAGTGCTCCAAATGCAGCACTTCAACCAATAATCTTTTAACTCATGACGCTTAATATGTCTTTTCAGACTTAGAATTCTTTGGAATTCAACTGGAGTCAAATTCTTTGAGTCACACTTACGGGTCTGACTATTAAGAGCATATGACATTGGGAGTCAGGTTAGTGTGGCTTCTTTGGCCTTTGTGTTATGTTGTGGTGGTCTGGTTCTCTTCCACGGTGATGGTGTAGTTCCACTCGAAACACAGTGGTTCTTTCTGGTTTTAGGGCTTCACAAACCCTTTGGATACTCTGGAACAATAGAGACACCTCGGGATTTACCACCACGTGGTGCCTCTAATGCATTTTAAAGTGTAATTGATGGTACAAACGATTGCATGTTGTCAGCTTGAGCCAGCCAGTTTAGGCAAGTGGATTACTGCATATAATTGTTGTATTTTTGTTTTTTTCAGTGGTAGTATTTTATTTATTGTTTCTCCTGATGAAGACGTTGTTCCAATTGTTTTCAAACGTCGAAACCGGTAGAGAAGAACATCCGGGGATGGGACTTACCATTTTCTGTTGAGTATACCGACTGCGTGGAATAGAGCACATTTTGGATAATCATTGTGCTGATACACCTTCAATCATTAATTAATCCATCATGTGGATGAAATGAAATGGCAAAAATGATGTGGGGCTAATTCATGAAGTGCTACCACATATATATTGTACTAATAGTTTGGTTCAATTTTTAACTGTGAGTGAATGAGACTAATTGATATGAGTTGTAAATGATGGTTTGATTGTTGAGGAATGATGGTTGTGTTAGGCTTTTTTATAATCTGGTGTCTTATGCTCTCCTGCAATATTTATGTAATTTAATGTGTGTATTAATTGATGATGAATTAATTGTGGAAAATCCACAATGTATGTATCTTAGTAAATACATTTTTGATACCTTTAAAAATAAATAACAACCTCTGGACATTTTTACAGTATACTTTTTTACCTTATGGGCCTCAACCAGCTCTGGCTGCATAACTATACCTGGGGCTCCTGCACAACCACAGTGTGTGTCCCACTGCTCCCAGGGAAGCCAGCAGTGTGCGCACCCTTCCTTAAGTAGCATGGTTTATACTGGGTGGCTCGAAGCTGTGCCGCATGCCCCACTACCCTACCAGTGCTCACAGGGGTCTTGTGCCTAGCAGCCATGCTCCCGTTCCATCCACACTTCCAGGCGGTATTTGAGTTGTCGGCACCTACTTCAGTTCAACAGGGTGCCCAATGTTTTGGCCTGCAGTAAAGGCACTGCTCTCGATTGTATGATCCCTCTTCAGTCGCTGCAATTGTCCTTCAACATTTAACAGCTGTGTGAGGGCTGGAACTGGCCTAGTACCCTCTCAGCACTTGTTGCTGCAGACGTGCGGTTCACTCCAGCCTTAGCTGTCACAGCCATTCCTCCTGCCTCGGATCTGTGTGTTCTGGCTCTCTTCCTACTTTAACTTCTGCTTACGTGGGCACTGACCGGACCCTGGTTAAACTTGCCCCCTTTCTGTGTATATGTGCAGTTCTGCTCGTGTCCCTCAATCCGGGCCGGACCACCATGTAACCCACCTCCTGATGTACTCATTCGTACACCTAGTCAACACTGACTGGATCGAACTTGCAACCTACAATGCAGTGTCTCGCTGGTTCAAGGGACCATGCTCTTTTTCCTGGGGCAGACCACGGAGGAAACCGGAATCCAGTTATTGTTATGAGCTGTGAATTTGCACGCCTTCTCTCATTCGTTTGATTGGCAGCACTGGCCAGACCACAATGAAAGCTTTCAATGCAATGTCATGCTAGTTATGTGGGCCGTGCCCATTGTCCTCGGGTGGACCGCATTGGAAACCGTTATATGGTTATTGTGCGCTGTGACGCTCACGTGATTGCGCTTGTTCGTTCGTTTAGGCAACTCTGGCTGGACGGCAATGGAAGCTTATGATTCAATGTCTCGGTCGTTTTATGTGCCGTGTTCATTGTCCTAGTGTGGACCACAGTGGGAACTGCTGTGCAGTCATTACTATGCGCTATGACTTTCGCACTCAACTCCTTGGTTCGACCATGGTGGAAGCCATTTCATAGTACTACTTGGTTCGCTTCCTTCCTTCTACTTGCCGCAGTCTATCGTGGTTTTATGTGCGTTTAAGCACACCGCCTCAGCCCCCACTGGACTGCCTCTTTGTGGGGCTGGCTCTGAATTTCACACGTCGCCGTCCATCCCACGTCGGTGTATATCACTTTAGCGCTTCAGCAGCCTTGATCCCGTGCCTGCCACGGGCACCCGGTATTGCCTTGACCTTCTTATTTACTACACTGCAGTTGCAAAGATGACTTCCCTCAGGGAAGAAACTGCACGGATCTTCCCGCCTTGGGCATGCTCACGAAGTTCCTTACTGCAGGCAACTTGCTTTTGATTTCACTATTCAGCTTCCGCCATCGGCCCAGCCAGGTCTGTCACAGCTGCCGACTTGCTTGCAGCCCCCGGTGCCGTACCCCACGACCTCCAGTGTGTTGCTTCAATCACGCCATGCTGCAGTAGCCTATGTCTGCTCAGCTCTTTGTTGTACGGCGTTCGCATCACGTTTCTCTCTTTTGTTGTTGGGCCGTCAACTCTCCACTACTCGTAGTTCAACAATTGTCTCCCTTCTAACGCACTGCTCGGCCAACTATCTGCGCAACCTCTTCACGTGCACATACATCAGTTTGTGTGCATGAATGCACCTTGTAGCCTCAGTTATTTCACAGGATCAAGCCGGATCAGCAGGAGCCCCTCAGGAGAGCGTCCTACAGCATGCCTCCTTAGGCACTCCCCCTGGAGTTGGACATTGTTGGCGTTTTTTTTTTTAGCAAAATACATTTGGCGTTTGTTGTGTTGAGCTTCAGGTAGATACTTCACATACAGACTTAGATGAGGGGCAGACATTGCTTGACTCAAAAGATGCAACTGATGTTTAGGTGAAACTGTGTGGCATCTGTGCATTCATGTATCTTGATGTATTGGCAAGGAGCTTCCCCAGAGTTTCCATGTTTAGATTGAAGATGATAAGCGAGAGAGTTGAGGCTTGCAGTATATTGGGCAGTGCTGCCATCTGTTAGGACCCATCTGGATAGTCTGTCTCTTTTGGAGAGATAGAAAGTAAAACCTCTTCAGGGCTGTTCCATCGAAGCACATGTATGTGAGAATGCGGAGGAGGGATTCATGGTCAATGGTATCAGAGGTGGCCAATAGGATGAGTGAGTTTAGTGAGTCTTTCATCTAAATGGATGGCAACAGTCTTATAAATTACTTAGCCAAGGACGGGTGAATGGTTGAAAGAATGATAGTTGGCGAGGTATGTGGGGTTATTCATCAGAGGAGGGTCTGTCTGTTTTTCAGTAGTGCATCTGAGAAGGTTCCTTGAGTGAGGAATACATTGAGAAGTTGTGTGAATGCTTCAAATGTGATCACCTTCCCAAAACATGAGGGAAGGATATCCTCTTCATAGGCTGTGGGTTTGAGGGCTGCATGTTTCGGGGCCAGGTCTTCTTGAATAAATGCCAAGTCAAGTCTGTTCCCCTCCATATATTGTGGGCTGCTATGGATGGGATGTCTGTGGTGTGTTTAGAGCTGTCAACATATTGCATTGTCTTATCTTGCTTGTCTGTGAGGAAATTGGTGATGGCCTTGCATTTGTCAGTGGATTGCGGTTTTGCAGACTGTGGCAGGAGGTTGATGCAGTGCTTCATGGTTTGGAAGGTCACTTTTCTCTTGACTGTTTCAATCAGGATTGCTGCATAATAGTATAATTTGGATTTGATTATGAGGTCCCTGTGTGCTGAATGCATGGTTCGCAGGGTGATGAGGTCTTCTTGAGGGTGGGATTGTCTGCATGTGTTACAATGTGTCTATGTCATCTTCAGGATTTAACAAAACCCCTTGGGTAAATATATTCATTCTAGCCCTTAAGACATGCCTATATGCTTCTGAATCAGGGAAACTAGGGGAAAACATTCTTGAATTATGTATTATTGACTGTGTGTATTCCATGAAACTGCATAGTAGGCCCACTATATGTCCTGTGTACTGTCTTGCCCAAATAAAGTGGGTGAATGCTTGTAGTTATAGGGTTTTTCTACCTCCTGTCTAGTATTTGTGGGAATGTTAATGTTATACAATCTACACAATATGTATCTTCCTGAGTGAAACATTTTCTAGTGGTCAAAAATATAAAACATATATAGAAAAATGATAAGGCTCTTCTGAAGCAAAATAAAAATGTAAACAGAGATATAGTCCCAAAAACATGTTTCATCTTTCTTTTCAGAACTGCCCCTTTATGGCATGTGAAAATATTGTGCCTTTGTCTAATTTAGGCAAAGTGTCTGTTTTTGTGTCTATGAGACAGCCACATTCAGATGATTCTTCTTTTCTTTCCATCATTATTAATATTTTATTGCCTATTCTGCCGGTTGTTTAGGAGAAAGAAAATGTTCCCTTCGGCACAGAAGAGAACCATATGGAGCGGGATTCACGTTCTTTCTTGAAACCTGACATGTTCCTTTTTTGTGGGCGCAGATCTGGTAGGATTGTTGTTATTGTATCCACAGGTTTAACAACTTGATCTTGGATCTGAGTGCATGACCCAAGTGTGTGTGTGTGCGTGTGTGAGTGTGTGTGTGTGCGTGTGTGTGTGTAATGCAGCTACTCTAGTATCTTGGTATCCTCCTTTGTCATAGTCTCTTCAGTCAGGAAGTCCTTTTCAACGCTGAGTCTCTTAATACTGTGGTGAAAAGTAGTTTATCAGGATTAGTAACGGAACCAAAGAGATTGCATAAATCAGGCATGTATACTGTTGTGTGCATGATATTAATGCTTTTCATTATTAAAGACAAGCGATCTACCCAGTAACCTCTATAGGAAAGAATGAATTTCGTCCGGACCTGTTTAATATTCCCATTTGTTCTTTCAACAATCCCCTTAGTCTGCAGTTTGAATACCTTGTAGAATTGCAAGTTACATCTCTAGCATGCCATGGTTTCTCTTAACACTTTGGCTGGATGGTATGGCTCATTATCAGCCTGGGGTGTTTTTGGTTCTGTCACAGCTACCACGGATCACAAATCCTAAATGGCCTCCTTACAATCAGCTTTTTATGAGGAATAATCCATGTGAATCTTGTACATGAGTCCACCACAATTTACAATTCTGTGTACTGTTTAACTGCTGTCAAATGATCAATGTGATCCCTGTACCTACTTTGAAATGATACCATTGAACACAGTAGTCAAGTTTCCTTTGGCTTCGTTTTATGATCCACCTCATTAATTTGTTCTATGTTGTGGTGATTCACTAGGCTGTAAATGATTTAGTTTGGCGTTATAGTACAGTTTTCCTTTTTTGACTACAACACTTGTGTGCTGTTTTGCGGTTTCTTTCTCTTTTCTCTATTGAAGTTGTCTCCGAATTTAGCATTCATTTACCTGGAATATGGATGATTTCGTCACTTGAAATGAGCACCCTAGAAAGATTAGTTATACCTGTCTGTTTTTGAATCTATGTTTTCTGTCGTAAACAGTATAACTTGTATATATTTATGTCACCATTTGTGAAATCTCAATTCAGATTTTTTCTTTTTTCTTTTTATACTAATAAGGTATGAATAAATGTTTGTATATGTTTCTAAAAAAAGTTTTTCTTCTTGAACTATGCCTATAATTGTTTTAATCATGAATGAGAAATAAGTGATTTATGAAAATAAAATATTTTGAGATGTTTTCTCTAAATAGGTCTGCACAATAAAGTAGTTTAAAATGTATTTAGGATTACAGTGGAATATAGCCAATGGGAACATCTTTGTATATGTTTGTATGATCCTCTGTTGCCTGCAAATATTTTGTGTAATTAGTTAGATAATTATTTACATCTTTTATCTTCTCTGGCCCCCAATATCTGAAAACAACAGCTGGGCTGTCGGTAATATCCTAAAGTGGATAGTAGCCATTCCAACATTTGCGTCAGATATCAATTTTAATCCCTCCTGCTTGTTGATTTGATTTGATTTGATTTTGAAAAATAACAAGCATATCCAATAGGGATCCAGGCACAATCTGCATCTGGGCGCAGGTGAAAAAGTAAACACAAATCGTAGGCCACGCTGACATGAATTAAATACCTTAGAAGGACAGGGCGGAATTACAGGAAAATATATGTTTTCAGTTTTTTTTTCTGAAAATAGCCAAAAATTCAATTTGCAATAGATCCAGTGAAAGGTAATTCCAAGACCCGGGGCCAAAGTAGGAAAAGTGTTGGTTTCCCCAGGTTGTAGTCCTAGGGAAGGGGACCACCAAAAGACCTTGTCCCATGGATCGCAGGGAAGTGATTAGGGAACTGAATTACAAGCCTCAAGGCCAGATAAGCAGGGGCCAGGACGTGGATACATTTAAAAACCAACCATACGATTTTGAACACAATTCTCTGCTGCACTGGAAGCCAATGAAGGCTTTATCAACACTACAAGATGGCTTATTTCCTAGGCAGCACAATTATCAGCCTCATCGCAGAGTTCTGAGTGACTTGCAATCTCTGTAGCTGGAAGTTTGGAATGCCCATAAGAAGGGCATTGCAATAGTCCATCTTTGAATTTGTAAGTGTGCCAGCTACAATTGGACAGTCCTTCTCAGAGATGAGGGGCAGTAAAGACTTCAGTAATTTAAGTTGATAATACACAGACTTAACGGTTTGATTGATATGTAAATTGCAGTTCATACTGGACTGCCAGATGCACCCACAATTCTTCATTGTCTGGGTGAAATTAGTTGGAGTCCCAAAAAGTGCTGGGCATGGGACAGAATGCATGACATTTGCTAACCTCTTTTTAGATCCAAATACAATAATCTCCATTTTGAATGGATTAAGTTGGAGTTTATTTTCCAGCATCCGACTATGTATTCTGTCTTCACAGGTTACAACTCGATCCATTGCCTCCAGTGGTTGCTTTAGTCAGCCATAGATCTGAGTGTCATCGGCATATGAGTGGTAACGTATGTCAAACTGGGAGAAGATGCTCAACAGTGGATGGATGTAGACGTTAAACATCAATGGACACTAAGAGGAGCCCTGAGGCACTCCACAGGTGACAGGTAATGAATCAGACAGGTATGAGCCCGGTTTGACCTGCTGAGAGCGGTGTGTCAAAAAGGAGGTGAACCATTTGACACCTGTGCCAGTAGCGATAGGCTTGATGTAAGAATATCAAAATTGAGTGTGTCGAAGGCTGCTGACATGTCTAGCATGACAAGCATGTTGCTGTCACCTTCCATCCAAGACGGCCATGAGTCCCGTCTCGGTGGCGCTCCTGGTCTAAATCCTGACTGGTATAAATCCAGGATGTTGTTTTCTTCCAGGAAGGTCTGTAGCTGCATAGTTACAATGTTTTCCAGGATTTTGGCAGGCCATAGAAGACCAGCGATTGGACGGTAGTGGGACAGAATTTTGTGTTCCAGCGTTGGTTTCTTCAGGGGGCGTAAAATAGGATTTTTTCAAGTCCGGTGGAGCATGTCCCTGGACTAGGGAAGCGTCTACCAGGTCCTGAATAATCCTGCTAAGGGCATATGCGTGGCGTTTAGCCAAGTAGATGGGAATAGGATTGTAGTTAAAATTAGTGGGTTTAAGTTTGCTTATCAAATTAGCAACACTTTCTAGGCTTACCGGTAAAAATTCAAATTTAGGGGAAGTAGACTTCGTCCCGGAATTTGCTCCATCAGTGGCCAGATTAGGTTGTTGGACAATGGGTTGAGCATCAATATTGGTCCTGATCAGTTTAATTTTTTCTAAGAAAAAAGCATTAAATTCATTGACCATTTTCTGTGATGCGGGTAAACTGACATTAGTGCATGTAGGACTAATGTTTGGAAGTACTCTTTGAATAGGATCTGCAATTTTGGAGGGAATTGTGACTATTACTGTGCTGTGCTTTGGGCTGCATATATATATATATGGGTTTGGGATTTATTTTAGGCTTGAAATGCTTGCTTTTAAGCAGTATTTAATATCCTCATCAATGCATATAGCGGAATGCATTGATGCTGCCTACACAGTCTGCTGTTTAGGGGTGAATTCTGCTAGCAAACATTTCTATGAACCATACAAGGGGGTTAACCTCTTTGATCTTCCAAATATTTTGCAAAGCTCTTTAGCTGCTGATGATTTCACTTCTGAAACTTCAAAATAAGGTTATTACCACCATTGCAGGTCAAAGTTGCATGCTCTGACTACATATCCTGAATCAGATATAATTATTGTGAGCTTATGTTGAACAACTTGTTGGAGTGTAAATAGTAGACCCTGTAATTCTGCTATTGGTGCTGATGTGTCTTCTAAATGTTTTATTTTGGTGTCTGACATTCAAAGATATTATTATGGTTCTAATGGACTTTCACAGGGTGGTAGAATTTTTAGAACTTGTGTGAATGGCTGGAATTGCTCAACCATCAATTGTTTACCTCAGCAAATATCTAGAATCATATGTCAGGCACTGCTACTGCTGCTTCCAATTATAATTTCCATTCAAGATCATACATCTATTTCATCTCTTGTAGCAGCCCATCTCTGCAGTATTTAAGCATGTTGTTTTATTGGTTACTTGAACACATTCTTTCTGCACTTAACCTGTACTTCAATTAAAATCTTCTTGCTTGGAGTCAACTAGTATTCTGGTATTGTGCATATATGTGACAATTTTCCTATTGGCTTGGTTTACCCAAAATTACAAATAGTATATGTAAATTTATTGTGACCAGGAAGCAATGTTACATTTACATTTTTGTCTTATTTTTCTGCCTTGAACAGGACTGAACTGAGTCATTTGACTGACAATGGGCTTCATTATGGGTCCGACAGTAAAACACCTTAATTACCGGCATGCCAGTGCAACTGTGTCCGTGAAGCACTACTGCTGGAATCAATGGATGATTCCGTGTTAGCATGCATACGCATTCTGCCATGCCGGAAATGGTTGCACCGGCATGCTGGTAATACCACCAAACCCTCCCAAACTCCCCACTTCACCATCCTCGGTGCCAGTGACTCCGATTCCAGCTTCACGCTACCGGACTCACCATCACTAGTAACAACAGTGCTGTTATTAGCATGACCGGAAATAATCAGTTCGCCGGAAAAGCAAATGGATCGGTGGCCATTGACAAAACACAATCCATTGCAATCCTCTGAGCACAGGAGTTATACCCACATTCCGAGCACAGAATCAGATCAGGAGACATGTCAGCAAGGGTACCTGCCACCCGGAGGCGCAAGCCGCACTTCAGCAAGGCTGAATCGAGCATGCTGACCAAATATTCAGCAACAACCTCAGAAGGCAGGCCCAGGTACACAAAAAGGCAATCTGGGAGGAGGTGGCCCAGAAGGTCACGGCAGTTGGAACACCACCACAAACTGTCCAGGACTGCCAGAAAGGTGGGACGAGCTTTGTCTGAGGGTGCAAAACCTCCTGACGGCCCAGCGCACCCAGGGCATGGCCACAGGAGACAGCACCGCATCCCCCGTCCACTTGTAGCCATGGGAGGAGACCTGCAGTAGAGTGCTGCACCTAGAGTCAATTGATGGATTTGGTGAAGCGGAGACCGGAGCTGTGACATCGGAGGAGGCTGGTGAGTACCCATAAACTCAATGTTACATCATCCACCTTGTCCAAACTGCATACAATAGAGTTGGCAAACATGTCAAATATGTAATGCACAATGCCAGTACAGCCCTGCTGGCTGCCCCTCCCCCTTTTAGTGTACAAGGACTATGTCTGCCACTGGTTCTGGATATGTCAAATTACCCCAAAAACTATTTGTATAGTCTATAGTCTGCAAGGCTGACTTAGGATAACCATGAAGTGCATATGCTACCTTTGTCTGAGTCTTTCCTTTTGCCAATGTGCTCATATAGGCCTCCTGACCTAGCAGCATGTGTTGCGTGTAAGTGAACAGTGTTTCTCCAGGCGGACCATCTGGTTGTGCCACATCCACAGTAAAAGTAGTGTTAACTCGTCCAAAACCTCGATCTATTGGCCATCCACTTACTGACAGATGACAGATGACATTCAGCAGGTATTGAAAAATCAATGTGGTGTGGTTGTCCCATTATGTATCTTTGTATTTTTTAGCCATTGCAACCCGTTTAACCCTTCTTTGGTGAACAAATGAGATTTGTTAAAAAAAAAAAAAAATATATATATATATATATATACAGTAAAAAAACATTGTTAAAGGGACGTTATGGTTCCAAGTAAAACCGAAAAACCCCTGAAATTCGCCAGTTATGGTAAGCTAAGCAACCATAACTCACGCCACCACCGTGCACTGCTAAGACTAACACCCAGGACAAAGATGACATCACAAATGTCATTGATGACATCACTGATGACATCACATGAGTATTTACTTTTCATGAAATTTCTGAACAAGGGATTCTTAATATAATGTTGCGAAAAAAGTGTCAAGGATCATTGCAATAAATATCATAAGCTAATTAGTGCATTAAATAATGCATTGAAATAAATAGCATTGTATTATGAGGTTCTATCTAGTATGCTAAGCTACTCATGCAGAATAAATAAAATGAATATTTTTAATGAAGATCGGCTGGTGAGACTAATTTATGTTTTTAAAACAGGTACATCCTTCCCTACTGTCAATGCCACGATTTTCAGCCCCGGCCGATGGATTTTTTAACTGCCAGGTGCAGCTCCTAGTAAACAACTTCATGACCCTCACCATTTTATGGGACAATCGCCAACGACCAATATGCCCTTATGCGGTACTAGAAGCTAGAAGCAACATACCAACCGTTATGGTGGTCTAATGCCTCGTTGTTGGAACAGCCTTCGATTATCAGTGCAACCACAGTCCTTCTTTTATCATAAACCAACACCCTGTGTAGCGCAAAGGAACAGCGCATGACTCAAGATGAACTTTTGCGGATCGACAGCAAAGACAAATGCAAATTGCTGAATATTCTCTAAACATTTGATGTCAAATAAATGTACTTTACGAAATGTACAATCTTGCTGTTTGCTTTTAAATCACAGTTTCATATTCCGAATTGTGGCGCGCTGTGTTGTGAGATGATCTGTGTTGTTTTCCGGATTCTGCATGAAGTCGCGTAGGAGCAGTGTTGGCAACTCCTTAGTAAGAAAAGTAGCTATTGGCCGTCATAAAAGTAGCTAGAAGTAGCTAAATGACATCATAACCTCATTTGCATAATTCACCAGGTGCATGATGGGTGATTGCCGAGGGCATGGTTGTTATAGCCTCTCATTGAGCTCACCCCTTTTTTGTAATGAAACTCACGAATGCACAGATGCAAACTCATTACATCCATATGCATACATTCACATGCAAATGCAGTAGTATTTAAATAAACCCCACAATGATTAGGTTGTTCTGTTGTCGCTTCTTAAACGTGTACTGCCATTTTTAATATGCTAGTATTTTATAATCCATAATGCCTCGTTGTTGGAACAGCCTTCCGATTATCAGTGCGACCATAGTGCTTCTTTTATCATAAACCAACACCCTTTGTAGCGCAAAGGAACAGCGCGTGACTCAAGATGAACTCTTGTGGATCGACAGCAAAGACAAATGCAAATCGCTGAATATTCTCTAAACATTTGATATCAAATAAATATACTTTACGAAATGTACAATGTTGCTGTTTGCTTTTAAATCACAGTTTCATATTCCGAATTGTGGCGCGCTGTGTTGTGAGATGATGTGTGTTTTTTTCCGGGTTCTGTGTAAAGTCGCGTAGGACTGGAGACGACTGGGCGCGTTTGGCTAGGCACCCTGTAACGTCACGGAGAGAGACGGGGAATATGAATGCTTTGATAATGTCAGGCTTAGGGGCGGGAGATATGATTTAGTGTCGCAAAAGCAGGTCAGCCAGGTCGATGGGGCAAGTGATAGGATTATCACATAATGTCGGCGCACAGCAGCCTGATTTATCGTTTGTTTAGTGGACAAAAAGTCGGGTAAGGCCCATAGGAAATTGTAAACATTTCAGGACACCGCGAGTGTTCTTAGAACACATTCAACTTGCCAGAGTACAATACGGACAGCATTCTCAGGACACCCCCATTTTGTTTATGTACGAACATTTAAGGACACCGCAAGTGTTCCTAGCTTAATTTTAGCTTGCTTGCGAACAAAACGGACACATACTCTGTCCTCAGAACACCCCACCATTTAGTTTATATAGAAAATTTCAGAACAGCCATGTTGTCCGCAGACAAATCGAACACAACAAAAGCGTCTAGCACATAAAAAAACAGAACATTGAACCTATCTCATACTCCCCTACCCTCCCCAAACACTCTTACACACCAACACACTCCACTAAATACAACTTTTAATCCAAGTTTCACTGCGCTGTCCGTGGTCGTCGGCGAATGCAAGATGGCGGGTGCCACAAAAAATCTGACGCGCTTCACGCACCACGCCGTCCAATCAGCGAACACATCGCATGTCCGCAGACATCACGCAAGCCGCTTGGCCAATTGGGGCGCTGTCCGCGGAGCGAACAGGGAAGTCTGTCTGCGGAGCAAACAGAGATATAACTAATTTTTTTGCCTTACATTTTGGTCATTTTTTAAAAACTACTGGACGGATTTACACCAAATTTGCAAAAGCACGCTTTCGGGACCAAGCCCCCGCTCCTGCCGCAAATTTGGTGTAAATCTGTCCAGCGGTTTGGGCTGTAGGCGTGCGCAAAGTTTTTTTCCCATTTTCCCCTGGACCAAACCTCTCCAACCTTTGCAAGACAATTCAGAGTGGGCCATATACTTTTTTTGCAAAGTTTGGTAAGGATTCGTCCAGAGGGAGCGAAGTTATAAGCCACCCAAAAAATGCTCTTCCTATGGAAACACCAACTTAACCATATATATAAGTTACTTGTTGGGTCTGCTAATATTTTTGAAAGACTTATTCTTTTACCCCTGTCTACATGCACCTTATGTGACAGACAACATTACATCTTTTAGGCAAAAACACATGGGACCATCATTTGGTAAAGGAGTTAACAGTAGTCATCGTTAGAAGCAGATGTTGTTCTTGCTGTGTCGTATTATACAACAAAAAAGAAAAAATTCCTTTATTATACTGGAATATTTTAGAGAGATGCTTACAGTCTGCATCATGCATTTTATAAATATGACAAGAACATTCTATATTATTTCATATGAATTTATTATATCATAGAAATGTATTGTTGATACAAAAGCACTATGCACTTTATCTTTATTAAATGTTACATACTCAGCAAAGATAGGTATCTCGCTTCTAGGTACTTCGTAACATGGCAAGATGTGTAAGTAGTCACTTCTTGGCTTTGTGAATACTTAAG
The DNA here is from genome assembly GCF_040938575.1 of Ambystoma mexicanum. Classification (NCBI taxonomy): domain Eukaryota; kingdom Metazoa; phylum Chordata; class Amphibia; order Caudata; family Ambystomatidae; genus Ambystoma; species Ambystoma mexicanum. The sequence continues at coordinate 863,676,279 of NC_090928.1, forward strand.
GCAGATTTATATCATTACCTCTGCCTTTATACATCTAACAGAAAAAATAACACCATGTTACTTACATGGGAGTTTTAATGTTCCCACATTGCCCTTATAATTGTGGTTTTATGTCATATACTATAAATTGGTTTTTAAGAATATTCGTATTTAAAATACCAATTGTATTTGCATGAGTCTTATGATGGCTATAAAGTTATGCTTAACATCTATACATGTGTTTATACCATTCAGTAAGGCGAACCAGCAGCCCAAGCCAAGATGGCTAATTGCCATTATTTTTAAGACTTTAAGTCACCTTTTTTATGTCTTTCACTGTGGGGGGAGTGTTTGCTATATAAACAAACACTCGATGGGTGATGAGTGACTGTGAACAAGCCACTGGTTAGTGGTGAAACGCGTCAGGCTGCCGTCTGGCAAAGCATATATTGCATTGGGAGAACACTTTCTATCTGCTGCATTTGTAAAATAAAGGCTGTTATATTTCACACAACCGAAGATGCAGTGTGTTGCTGTTGGATTCCCGTGATGATTTTAATCATTGAAACACTTTCTTGTTCGTGGAGTGCTGCTCGCCTGAATAGTTTCTGCAGAAGCTGTTTGTTTTTTGAAATATATATATATATATATATATATATATATATATATATATATATATATGTTTTCAAAAATATTTTAGTGATGTTCTAGATTATAAAGTGATAGCGGCCTCACATTGGACACCAAGTGGCATGATCGTTTTCTTCGTATCTTCCTTTCCAGAGCCTAACCTCCACATTACAGACAGTCAGAATGCCTCATTAGAGATGTGGGAGGTTTTGAGGCAGAACTGACTAGTTTACTGTTAGTAACCAATAGTTGTGGGACTATTCTTAGAATATCTAGGCAACAACGTTTATTACCCATGTGTATATGATTAACATTAAATGTCATCAGACTTCCCTATGTCAACAATCAAAATCAAGATCTTGAACTGCAATTTAAAAAATGTGTACCTATACTTCAGCCTAACGACTCTCTGAAACAACCTTGAAAAAGATATAGGTTGATAACAATAGGATCGAGAAGATGTTATATAAAAATATATTTACCAAATTGTATTTACTAATACATCCACTCACAAGTGCAACACCTGCTTTGACATAACAACAATAATTTGTTAGAAACATACAATAACATCAATATACAATTTCAAAAACACCACAAATAATGCATTCACACATAGAAAAAGTAGTCTGCATGACCTGACTGTACAAAGTGATGGTAATTTCCACCCAATTCACCCACTATGACAATCTTACCCTGATTTATATAAGTTTCTGTCGTAAAAGTTGTAAAAGGCTAAAAGATGCCGGACATTCCTCAGGGGCAGGAAATGTGTCTCTTAAAGGTAGCAGGGGATCAATTCCACTGTGTTCTCCATAAAAATATTCCAGAGGGTCCCTATAGGAATGGGAAAACAATTAAAAACATATATAATTATATGTGCTTCATAAGTCTTTAACTTGACTTGGCTTAAATCCTCACAAGAATATGCAGATAAATTACAAATAATCTACATGGAAGTAGTCTGTCTCATTGTACTATCATACGATAACGCAACCATAAGTGTTGCTGATGCTGTAGTCACGCTTCTCTGTTCCCTCTCAACCGTATGCCTGTTAGGACAAGTAACAACCCTTACTCTCATTATCATATAAACCACTTCTTAATTCAAGTAAGCGGTCTGTCATTTCTAGAACACTTCACCTCAGGAGCTTACACTTTACCTTCTACAATGATGTTAAGCTGAAGGTATGCATATAGGTGAGTTGTAATTATCAATTCTTACAGACTTACTGTTTAGTCTTGCAAAAAAATGTCACAGAGTAACCCCTTTAAGCTTCTGAAACCATCAGGGTATATACTCTCTCCCAAAAATGTGGCCCCTCCCCATTTATTTGTATTGACACCCCTCCTTGGGCTCAGGGACCTGGTAGCAGTCTTTCCCCACTGACAGGCTTTCAGTTGGAGGGACTTCTTGTGCCCTAAAACACATCAATGACACAAACAGGTTACACTTTGTAACCATCCAAGTTCTAATATTATTAGAACAAAGTTATTATTATTATTATTATTATTATTATTATTATTATTATTATTATTATTATTATTATTATTAATCAATTACCTTGTAAATCTCAGGGTCAAAGGGACCTCCAGGAGAAATCTTACCTCCATTCACTTTCTGCTACACTCGCTCATGGCCGTCACTATCAATTAGTGGGGCCGCAATCGCTCTTTTTTTATACTGATGATGGTGCTGCAGTGACATCATCCCGTCACACTGCAACGTCGACGGCGTAGCTCTTTCTCTGTAGTTGCACGGGTATTTGAAGAACTGTCCTTTGTTGCTTATTAAAGAGGCCCCATGAGTAAGATGAAGGAAGATGACCACTAGTAATGGTCTCACAGCACCCATTTATACTCACGATCTTCTTCTGCCCACATGTATTTACAACTACGGGTCCACATTAAAGTATTCAAATGTATAAAGCCCCCAAACTTGTGCAGTTGATGTTGTGCATTTGTGCAATGGTGTACTTCAATTGTGGAGGTATAGTGTAACATTACATCCAAACCCTATGTTCATATTCTTGGCAACACATCTGTAACCACATATTGTTGATGTTAAAAACAATACCTATCATGCTGTCCTTATTTCAACTAGTGCATTATCCCAAACAGATTTATTCTCTGCTTGTTTTACATCGGATCATATAACAGACACCTAATATTTTATGTGTGTCACCCACACAATATAATTGTGAGAGTGTGTTACAGTCACAGATGACAATCCAATTACAGTACAAATTCACATATAATTCTTCTAGAGTCTACAATGAATTACTCGCACTACAAGCTGATGGTATATCGATCTAACAGAAAATACAATACATGAAAGATAGGCCATCTTGCCTTACTTCACATTATGCCAATCAATGTTCTCATTTATCCCTATTAGAAGTGTTTCACTAAGGGTGCTTTCTCAATCTTGTTTTTAAGGCAATTCCTGTGCTCTATCATTCTAGTCTTGCATTTTCTGTTGGTCTTTCCAATGTAGATCCAAGGGCATGGGCATGTAATCATATACACCACATTTTCGGTATTACAATTGGTGTGGTCTGACAAAATCCATTCTCGTGGTAATCCCAAATTTACTGATGTCATCTTCCTGGTCTGGGGGCATATAACACATGTCGCACATGGGTGATGGCCTTTAACTTGGGGCAACCCCCAAAGGGTGCCTTGAGTCAAAGTTTGCCAAGTAATCGTCTGAATGTCATTTTTCATGACAATATTCCGGATGTTAGTGCTCTTTTTAAAAGCTATCAAGGGAGGTGATGCGCCCATAACGTTCCTCCAGTTTTTCATAATTATGTTTTTGACCTTGCATGATAGGTTGCTAAACGTGTTCACAAACACCAATGGAGTCTCCTTATTATTTCTTCCTGCAACTAGCTTTTTTTCTAAAAGAGCCTCTCTGTTGTTGTTAAAAGCTTGCTTAGCTGATTGTCTTGCTACCTCAGCAGTAATGAAAGTTAATTCATAATCTTTGCTTAGTTCTGCTTACCTGGAAAAATTGCCAAGCGTGATGAGACTTTCCTATTCATTATTGTCATTAAAACAAGAATTTACACTTGCGACATAGGGCCTCTTGTTTTTAAATGTTCTTTATTATTTTCAATAGTACTCATATCAATAAGCATAAACCCCAATCAAATACCACCCCCAACAAATCCCTCCCCCACGGAACAAAAGGCAGCACATACCAGGCAAAAGTGCAAAACAAAAACAATTCTCCAGGAGGATCGCTTACAAGGTAAACCCGTTCTCCCCCCCCCACCTTCAGCCCCGCCCCAACCTTAAAGCATATCTCCCCACATATCTCGTCCAACAATTTGCATTCCTTTCCTTATTAGCCACTGGGGCTTCCCATCGGTACCACTCCTCATAGGGGATGCCACTTTAGTCAACATCAGATCTGTCCACAGCGGGTGGGGAAGGCACTGCCAAACTTCCATTGTTAAAAGACAAATAGGTTGCTAGAAGGCCCCAATAGTCCAGTGATCTACTCTGATCCGGTAAGGACCCAGCGTACAGTGTATCTCTCCTCTCACAGAAATTCATCAGATTCAGCCATTCCTGAAAGCATGGTGCCCTACTCTTCCCCCAGGCTCTGGCCATCAGAGTGTGCGCTACGATGGATGCCATGCCTAACAGCCTCTTCTCGGCACGGGACCCCTCTTCTATCAATGACAGTAACCAGTGCACAGGAGGATATTGTGTATGAATATGTAGCTTCTAGGCCATGGCCTTGTCTATCTTTTCACACATTATCCGACTACGTTGGCAGTCCGATACCACGTGTAGCCGGGTCATAGGAGCAGTTAAGGCATTGGGCAGATCTATCAGGGTAGTATCTTATCTACCGAGTTGTGCAATGATAAGCTTGGTGAAGGAATTTGAAGTGGGTGACACGGAATTGAATATTTAAGGACAGGTTACAAGACTGCATACATAGTCCCCTCCACAACGTGGTCTCCCACTTAGCCATTAAAGGATAGTTCCGGGACTTTTTTTTTATTGTCCCTACGGTTCGGCCATGTGTTTTTAAGCATAAATCGGTAGATCGTAGAAAACTTTCCTATGGACCTTACCCGACTTTTCGTCCATTAACGCACTCGAAATCAGCCGCCATTTTCTGATAATCCTATCATTTCCCCCCATCGACCTGGCTCACCTGCTTTTGCGGCACTAAATCAAATCCCCCGCCCCTGAACCTGACATCAGCAGACGCGTACCGCCCATTTCCCAACGCCAAAGCACGTTTCGTGTCAACAATCGCTGCGCCTCAGCTAATGAAGTGTCGCCATAGAAATGGCAGGACGCCTCTTTCCTCAATAAGTATAAACACACCGTTTCACAACACACAGCAGCAGATTTTCGATTCCATTACTCTCTCTGTGTTACTTTGAGTATTCTGTGACTCGTTTCTGTGCTCTGGTCAGCTACCTTCGCCGCTTCTAGGCCTTGTGAACACCTGTACCATCTCTGTAAATTATTTTACTTTCTTTACCACACAATGGCTACAATAATGCCGTATATGTACGAGCCCGAGTACACCGAGGAGGAACTACTGGAAAGGCAAGCACGCGAAAACGATGGGGATTCAGACGGCAGTTGGGAGGACCAGTCAACGGATGAAGAGCCTGGACCATGTCGCATGGACGGCGTCTCCACCTGGTGCACGTGCAATCGGTGCGAGCTAATGCCAACTGAGGAGGAGAACTGCTGCTGCCGTGAAAATTCCAGGTGCTTGGCCTACATTTCGGAAGGCGAGCCAAGTCCGCAATGCATCACCGAGCTGCCAGAGTTCAGGGAAGCCTGCCTCTCACAGACCGTGTTGAGGATGATGATGGTGCTTATGCGCGAACTTCGCGGCACTGTTCGTCCGCGTAATCCGAGTAACGAGTAAGTATACTCTGGTTGTGATGTCAGTGATGCCACTACTATTTCATGGTCGTCTCCCACATATAAAATTACATCTACATATCATTCGAACGCATGTAAATTGGTTCCATTGCATCTTTCTTTTTCACAGGTGGTACAGGCTGGTGGCCTATCGTTGCTTCACTTGGTGGCTTCACGGGAGGCTCGGACACCGCGTTCGGAGAGTAATACCTGCCTGTGCGGTACTTGCCATTAGACAACATTTCCCCAGCGACAGTGTACAATACCGCGGATTTTCCCTGGATGTGCTGCAACCGGAACTTTACAATGTGTAATGTTTATTATTTATGTTCAATTGAAATTAAGATCTAAAATAAAACCCAACATATATTTTAACAATGGTTGTTTTGATTTTTTAAATGAATCTAGTGTGTCTCCATTGAATAGTCTTCCTGTGCCTTGTCTTGTCACACCAAATGTCTCCGGCCAGCATCCTCCCTCACTCTGGCCGCCCACCTTCAATCCACATAACCGTTGAACCCATATGCAGCAGACATACATATGTTATTTTGCGGGTTGGCATCAAGCCTCCCGGCCTTGCCTCCTCCCCCAAAAATACTTACCACACCACTTTGTTCAAGCGTTGGCAATAAAAGGCCGTTGGATTTTATTGATACAAAACATGGTTATAGGTAAATAATCAATATGGTTGATCATAATAAATCATCCGTTTGGGCACCGGGTACAGAGATGACCCCCTCTGGCCCATGCCGCCTTGCCACCACAGGCCAGCCTGCTGCTGACTAACTGCCTAGGCATCCAGGGTCTCCAGGGTGAACTGCACCCATATATTCTCCTGGGAGGATGAGGTATTTATAAACTCACCCCCCTGCCTTCCATGTACTAGATCCTGCAGCCTGCCTCTTACATGCAGTTAGATGGCCTCTCCTTGGTGAGGCCCTGCGGCAAACGAGTCTTGTCTGCACGACCACCGCCCCAATCCACCCCCCCGCCCTATCAAAGGCAGTTCGCACCGGGGTACTTGTGCTGGCAAGTGGAGCTGTCAGGGAGTGATGAAGGCCAAGAGGTGCCAAATAGCATGTACACTTCAAAGTGGTCTATAGAGCATGGGTTGTTGTTCCCATGTCTACCTCCAGACCCCGTGTCTCCTGCCAAGCATCCCCCCTCACGCTGAACGCCCCCCTGCAATCCACATAAGTGTGTCTCCATTCACGTGTCTTCCTGTGTCTTGTCTGTACGACCACCGCCCCAATCCACCCCCCGCCCTATCAAAGGCACTTCGCACCGGGGTACTTGTGCTGGCAAGTGGAGCTGTCAGGGAGCGATAAAGGCCAAGAGGTGCCAAATAGCATGTACACTTCAAAGTGGTCTATAGAGCATGGGTTGTTGTTCCCATGTCTACCTCCAGACCCCGTGTCTCCTGCCAAGCATCCCCCCTCACGCTGGACGCCCCCTGCAAACCGCATAATGCCACGACATATACACGTCATTCATTCACAAACACACCCCTGTTTCGAATTCTTTATAACCCACTTCATATTTCTAATGAGAACTTCTTTGCGCTTTGCTAGTCAACCCGTGAAGGTGCTGGTTATCTGCTCTTCGTCTCTGTGAACTTCCGTGACCACTTCGAGGAAACTCGTCAGTTTGCAACCTGTGAACTGTTCCCTGTTCTACGACAAGAAACTACTCTGATCCCTGCATCTAGCTGTTTGTTCGTCAAGGTAAGGCCATGTACCATAATCATTTTGCGTCCAATTTCTTTTCGTTCAAGACAGTACATGCAAGGAACTAGTCACATGTTCTGAGTTTAGTCAAATTATTTTTCTATTTTTTTAAAGTTATTCAAATACTTATCCGCATGTGAATAACGTGTATAGTTCCAAGAACCAAAACAAACCTTGCATTGGACCTTTTATGTGTCATTTAATTTTTTAACACATTGGTATTCATAGAGAATTGTTGATCTTTACTTTTCAGAACTTTCCACAATGCCTGCCTGTTCCATTGGCGGTTGCCCTTCAAAGACTCATAGTAAATCTGAAGGTACTATAATGCATGTTTTCCCTAAGACAATAGATCAGATAAGAGAATGGGTCCGATATTGCGGATATCCACCGTCTGAGCTTGAAAGAAGAGTCCTAGAAGTCTTTGCGGACAAGAGGGGTGATCGATACCGCATCTGCAGCAGGCACTTTACCTCTGACATGTACTCCACATCATTGCTAATAAAGAAGAACACACCGCGAGCGAAGCGAAAATTGCTCTCAACCGCTATTCCCACTCTATTCGTCCACATCCCTCCACTGGTGAGTCAAGTTTACGTATTTATCTCTCGGCCTTGCGGTTGTGTGTAGCATTAGCTAACAATAATTTCCCCATTTATGTATCCACTCAATATGAAGGCGGAAGATTCTCCATCCGTGTCGTTATTGCAGTCATCAGCCACTCCAAGCGCCTATCGGGTAATCTTACTTAGCTATTCTGCCACTGACTTGTTTTAGGCATGTAAATCAATAGTTTTAATTTATCGTGTGATTATTTTACCTAATGGTACACCCTTGTACTCGTCCTCTAGTCTTTGTTTTCAGTTATAATTATTGTTATCCAAAATAATGCAAGTACTGTCTTTCAGGGAGATGCTGAGGAGTCCAACGCATTGACGACAACCGTTGATGTCACTCAGATGCTCAAGGTACGTTTCCGGACAGTTCCATCGATGGAGATCATCAGATCTTGCATTCTTGTAGCGTGATTGTTACACACAATGTTTCTTTCGTTTTTAGCCATTGATATGTCCTTCTGTCGTCGCCCTCCTATGTGCCTTCTTTTTTCAATATTGTGTTCATTACTAATGAAAGTCCTATGTTTCAGGGAGTCGATGGAGCATTAGTCCAAGAAGAAGGGGGAGCATGCAGTTACGGGTCGGCGCAACAGCTTGCAGAAGTGTGCACCGCAGTTACATCGTCCCTTGATGTTCTTATGCATTTCGAGGTATGGATACTGACAGTTCGATCAAGCGAAATCATATGACGTGATTACATCCGCTATACTTCCTTCTTTATTAACGCAAGTACTATGTTTCAGGGAGATGACGGAGCTTCTTCTACAAGAACATCACCCCTAGTAGTTGATGCAGATCTCTGGGTGGTGACACTTCCAACGATCGAGCAAATCGAATCATAGTTAGATATCCATTATTTATTTTAGACAACTGATCATTTGTGCAGGTCTATTTAGATGAGCCGTTGACGCCTGCACAAAGTGTATGTTCTTTTTAACAAAATAGAAAACCATACTAATGCAATTACTGTGTTTCAGGGAGTTACTGAAGCATCATCTTCAATAATATCATCAATGGAAGTCTATGAGGAGCCCGAGGTATGGATCTTGACAGCTCCATCTAACTAGATCAACAATGCGTGAATAATTGTCGTTTGAATGTTCTACACAAAGCGTTCATTCGTGTTTTGCCATTGAGATGTACGTGGGTATTGGTCCCCAAGTACATTTTGTGTTTTCAATATTATTATACATACTAATGAAAGTTCTATGTTTCAGGGAGTCGATGGAGCGTCAGTGCGTGATGGATGTGCTTATCATGAAAATATAGTCGTTGCAGCGCAAGAGGAAGTGGAGACATGCACACACGAGTCGGAGCAACAGCGTCCCGATGTTGAAGTTCGAGGCAAGAAAGTTTCAAAGAAAAGAAAGCAAAAGAAGGTTAGTGTCCTGGTCACTATATTATGTTGTTTTTCACTGTTAATAGTTCAATACTGTAAGTTGTGTTTAAACTGAACATCCCTTTTCCAATCTGTCCTCTAGTTGCGAGTGGGTGTACGAACTAGATCTACACAGACAGTGAAGCGAACGAGAGATGTTGCTTGTCAAACCTTTTGGCAGGGACTTGAGACTGGAGATGCATCATGCCAATGGGAAGAATATGAAGTGATTGACAACGGAGCTATACCACATCCAGCCATTGATAGTGAATGTCCTCCTGGTAGTTCGGATGCAGTCGGAGATCAATTCACAGAATCCACACCCGCAAAAACTAAGACCGCGAGAAAGTTGAAGAAATTGTTTTATTCACCCATCGCCGGAGAAGGAACAGATGTTGCAATGGAAGAGAATGAAGTGGACGACAATGAAACACCATCAATATCACTGAACATAGCGGAAGACGATATCAGAGATTCTACCTTTCATGTGAGTGACATGTCCTCAACGTTACAGGCCGAACCAGCTGGGATGCAGAGTGACAGTATAAGGAAAGAGGCCAAATTCATTGTATTCGATAGTTGTTTGATTGATATTATTATTCGGATGAAATGTGGGCATTCGGTTGGTGGGGAAGTATGTGGGGAGCCATTGATTAATGTGACTCGTGCAATTCGAGGCACTAACCTTAAAATACATGCCACCTGTACAAAATATCATCCTTTCTCATGGTCTGCACAACCCATGCTGGGGCAACTGCCAGCAGGCAATCTACTTTGTGCAGCGGCTGCACTTTTTAGTGGTTCAAGTTTTAAAAAGTTAGAGTCTTTCTTTCAGTTTGTGGGAATCCATTTCATTGCGAAAACTCAGTTCTACAAATACCAAACCGATTATCTATTTCCAGCCATTAGCGAAGCTTGGAGAATGGAAAAAATGTCTATTGATAGTACATTCGCGGGCAAACGGTTCAGGCTAGCCGGTGATGGATAGTGCGACAGCCCAGGATTTTCAGCCAAGTACTGCACCTACCACTTTCAGGACATGGAAAGTAAGACAATTGTGAGTTCGGTGGTCGTGCAGGTGTCACAAAGTACATCCTCAGTGGCCATGGAGAAAGTTGGCTTTGTAGCATCATTGCAAGAACTACAATCGCGGGGAATGGTGATCGACCTGATAGCCACGGACAGACACGTTTCAATTGCCAAGACAATGAGAGAAGAGTACAAAAATATAAATCACCAATTTGACGTTTGGCATCTTGCAAAAACAATCAATAAAAAAATGTCGGCTGCAGGTAAAAAAAAAGATATGCAAGGTATTTCACAGTGGTCCAAGTCAATCAGCAACCATCTTTGGTGGAGCTCAAAAACATGTGGAGGGTCGTTGGAAATTCTACTGGAAAAATGGCGGTCAGTAATGTTACACTGTAGCAACGTTCACCGCTGGACCACAAACCAACATTTCCACAATTGTGAACATGGCCATTTGTCCACAGAGGAGGCACGGAAGAAGAAGTGGTTGATTCCTTCATCACCCACTCACAAAGTCATTGAAAAGATTGTATTTGATAAAACTATAACAAGAGATTTGAGGGGACTCACGGAATTCTGCCACACAGGAGATTTGGAGGTGTTCCACAATATGTGCCTAAAGTACAGGCCAAAACGATTGCATTTTGGCATGGAGGGCATGATAAATCGGACTCTTCTAGCGGTCTTGGCACATAACCATAATGTTGGCCGTCAACAAAGTAGGACGACCGGAACTTTAGGGACGCTTCGCTACAATAAGGCCTTCACAAAAAGAAGTAAACAATGGGTTATCAAACCATTGTTTGAGGATATGCAATATGACTTTATTGAGAGACTTATTGTTGATGTCCTAGATAGGCACATACATGGAGTTGTGAACGAACCTGTGCAGGGGACAACTGCATTGCCACCCAACATTGCCTCTGTTCCATGTCCACCTAAAGAAGAGCTCATTGAGAAATACACATCATGGTTTAAATGATTGTAATTTGATTGTCTGTTCTCTCGAGTCTCCTCATGTCGCAGGCCCATTGAATATGTGTAGCTATGTAATGTGTAAATAAAAGTGATTGCTCAGTGTACATGCAATGTGTCTCTCCACCCTTGCCCCTCCCTTCACCGTGCAGTAGTGCGAACCACCCGGGTGTCACCTGTGACTTTGCTCTCGAGTCTCCTCATGTCGCAGGCCCATTGAATATGTGTAGCTATGTATTGTGTAAATAAAAGTGATTACTCAGTGTACATGCAATGTGTCTATCCAACCTTGTTCATTTGCGCATTAAATTAAACCAAACAGTAATATAAATCATTTTTCAAAAAATATAGAATGTCTCCGCATTTATGGTTCTCTGGGGCTGCAAAGCACGCAGACAAAATGCAAAGATGGAGTGTAAATTTCAAGTCCTGTGAGATGGCCTTACACTGAATGTAGCTAACTAGGAATGTGTGCTCGTTCAAAGTGAAGGTCAGCTGCTTTGATTTTTTGCTCGGGTGCCGGAATGGCCCACGACTCAGTATAAGGTTCTATTGTTATTTGACCTTGACACGCCGGGACCATCCCGAAAGACTTCTTTTTGGGGGTGTGGTGCAATAACGTAAGAAACGATAATGAATAAAATTTCAGAAACGATAGCCATTTAATGTTCGTTCATTAGAAGAAATAACGTCGGCATAGAAGGAGTGGTATTTCGGGGCTGCCCTACGCACAGACACAATGGAAAATGCAAATATAATGTAAGTGACTCTTTATATGAGTTTATACCGCAATTTAATTACTATACAGTAGCTTTAAAGACGGGTTAAGTTGTACTTGTTCGTTCTATGTGGCATATTGTTTTGTACCGCGCACTATCTTGAGGAGAACCATCTCCTTTTACGGAAGCACCTCAAAACCTTCCTCTTTGCTTCTGCTTTCTCTCTCCCTCTCCCCTGCTACAACTGGTCCACTGTCTGCGACCTCGGTCCTGGGCCCTTCCACTCTCCACCTGCACTGCCTCCCTGTCAACCCCTGCACTGGGGGACTGTCTCAGTATCCTACAGCCCCCCCTTGACGTATAATAGCCAGTTGCACTGTCCTAGCTATGAAATAATTTCCCGACCTAATATATAAAATGAATAATTTTAATAAAGATCTGATGGTGAGACTAATTTCATTTTTTATGTTTTTAAAACAGGTACATCCTTCATTATTGTATGTGTCACGAGTACCAGACACCGGCGGATGGCTTCTTCAACCGCCAGTTGCTTCTCCGCGTGAACAACGTTAGCACCCTGACCATTTTATGGGACGATCGCCAAGTACAAGTATGCCCTTATGCGGTACTAACGGCTAGATGCAACATACAGACCGTTGTGGTGGCCTAGTGCCTCGTTGTTGGAACAGCCATGCGATTATCAGTGCGACCGAAGAGCTTATTTTATCGTAAACCAACACCCTGTGTACTGCACACGAACATCGCTTGCCTCAAGACGAACTATTTTGGATCGAGAGCAAAGAAAAATGCAAATCGCAGAATATTCTCTAAACATTTGATGTCCAATAAATGTACTTTGCCAAATGGACAATCTTGCCGTTTGCTTTTAAACCACAGTTTCATATTCCGAATTGTGGCGCTGTATTGTGAGATGATCTAAGACCCTGTGTACAGCAAAGGAACATCGCGTGCCTCAAAACGAACTTTTTGGAACGTGAGCAAATAAAAATGCAAATCGCTGAATATTCTCTAAACATTTGATGTCAAATAAATGTACTTTACCAAATTTACAATCTTGCGGTTTAATTTAAAAGTACACTTTCATATTCCGAATTGTGGCGCGCTGTGTTGTGAGCTAATCTGTGTTGGTTTCCGGGTTCTGTGTGGAGTCGCGTAGAAGACTCCTGGGCGTGTTTGCCTACGCAGCACAGAAACGTCACAGAGAGAGGCGGGGAATATGAATGTTTTGATAAAGTCTGTTTCAGGGGCGGGGGATTTGATTTAGTGCCGCAAACGCAGGTGAGCCAGGGCGATGGGGGGAAATGATAGGATTATCAGAAAATGGCGGCTGATTTCGAGTGCGTTAATGGACGAAAAGTCGGGTAAGGCCCATAGGAAAGTTTTCTACGATCTACCGATTTATGCTTAAAAACACATGGCCAAACCGTAGGGACAATAAAAAAAAAGTCCCGGAACTATCCTTTATGTTACTCTGCCTATCCACCTTCTGCATTTTAATGATCCTGTGTAGAGAAGAGACAAGCCTTGTGCAACTCAGTGGTTCAGTAATAATCTGTACTCTCGGGGGAACAGGAGGCACCTCTTGGTAGTTAAGCCATTTTGTCTTCAGTAAATACTGCAGTCTGAAATGTAACAGCATGGTCACCACCGTCCAGTTCCCCCTGCTTTTTAGGATATCCTGGGTAACTAATTTACCCCTTATATCAAGTCCCCAAGAGTATGTATCCCCAACTGTTCCAAGTGGGTTTGGAATACCGTTTCAAAAGTGATTGCAACCCCTCGTACCCTATTTATGGAAAATGCAGGCGAGTATAGTGATCCCAATCCTATCAATTGAGTCAATTGTCCCCAAGCCTTACATGTGGTTTCCCCCGGTTGGACCTGAGACCATGCCACAGTTTCTGGGTGGTCACCCTTTCCAACCTAACATGAGGCAGCTCTGATCTCAGGAACCACCATCAAACAGTATTGGATTTGTGCAGCGAGAAAGTACGCACACATGTCAGGGTATTCCAGGCCCCCTTTCTCATATGGTTCAGTCAATGCATCATACGATATCGTGGCCTGGCCAATTTATCTTCATGCCTGATAGATCTCCAAAGAGGCAGGTCTCTTGGACTAGTGGTTGGAGGTTGTGTCTTGGATGTTTAACATACAACAGCATACCGTCAGCATAAAGAGAAATGGTTGAAATATGGGAATAAATCTTAACCCGCCTATGGGCATGATGTTCTCTGCGGTAGCAGGCCAGTCGTTCAACTGCAAGGGCAAACAAAATGGGAGACAGGGGGCATCCCTGTCTCATGCAGCGCGTGCGAGTGATACTGTCAGAGATCATTCGGTTGGTATGGAACGCAGCTCTAGGCGCAGTATAGAGCAGCTGGATCCATCGCAAAAAAGTTAACACAACTCCGGCATGCCGCTGGACCTCAAAGAGAAAGGGCCACTCCACTGAGTCAAAGGACTTCTCAGCATCCGGGGCAGCCAAGACAAATGGGACTTCAGGGTTAACGTTATGCATAAGGGAAAAAAGATATCTCAAATTATTTTGGGTGGACCTCCCTAGAATAACACTTGCCTGATCTGGGAGTACCAGAGCCAGCATATAAGGTCAAAGTTATCTGCCAACAATTTTACCAGGATTTTATTGTCCATGTTAATTAATAACAGTGGCCTATATGAGGAGCACCTCAGAGGGTCCTTTTTGGGTTTCAGCAATACCATCACCAGGGAGGTTCTGGTCATCACAGGTAGGACCCCAGACTCTGTAGTTGCCTAGTTGCCTCACACATATTACATAAGTGTGGTATACATAGATCATATACTCCTTACACATCTCTGCTGTAAACCCATCCACCCCAGGGGTCTTGTTACTGGGAAGTGCGAGTATCACTCGTCAAATTTATTCATCAGAGAGGGGCTCATTGAGGCTATCCCTCTTTGCAGGGTTTAACCAGCCCAAAGCTACCCTATCCAGGTATTGTGTAATTGAATTGTGTGGCAAACGGGATTGTGATGAATGTAAGTATTCATAAAAGCCACACAAAGTGTTGTTGATCTCTTTGGTGTGTCTAGTGGGTGTTCCAGCTGGCATCTTGATCTCTAATATGGCTCTTCATTGGCGCTCCCATTTATTGCCCAAGCTAGCGTCTGGCTAGGGCGGTCACCCTTGCCATAGGCAGTGGAGGAAATGAGGTCCCCCAGACACTTCTCGTCTCTGCCGGCCAATAGGACCAGGTCCTCCCTTTTCCCCCTGTAGCTGAGCACAGATGGCAGGGGTGGCACTGTGGCACTGTTGGAGTTCCAAGTCTTTAATTTTATCCTCAAGCGAAGCTTTAGAGCTGCAAAGAGATGTCAGCACTCCCAACTCCCTTGACATACATCACCACCTAATGTAGACCTTGAAGGTTTCCCACACTACCGCATGGTCTGGAACGGAGCCTACATTTGTCTGGGAAAAGGATTGTATGGACTCTAGGATCATCCCGGAAGATGTCCTCCAGAGCACGTCCTCTAAAGCGCCAGCGTAAATGTCTATGGGCCTGCAGAGGTCAGAGAAAGGAGATGACCACCGGGGAGTGATCTGACAGCATCTGGGGTAAAATCCTGGCTTCTACCAATGTCCTAGTGATACCCACAAGACCATCACATAGTCGATTTGGGACGAGCTGCTTTGGACTCAGGAGTAATATAAGTATTCTTGCACATTGGGGTGCATGATCCGCCAGGCGTCATACAGCCCATGATATTCAGCTATAGTCGCCCACCTCGCCACGGCCCTGGGAGGCACGAGCTGGGCTGTAGTTGATCTGCCACATTAAAGTCACCCACCCATATGACCTCATAAATTGGGAACTTATGCAAATGATTGGCTCAAATCTAGAAGAAGTCACGGTTGTCAACAATCGGGGCCTATACATTAAGCAGAAGAATTCACAGTCCCACACATTCCCCAGCCAAAATCAGATATCGTCCCTCCTCATGCCCAATTTGTTCATGCAGCCGAAGGTCCAATGATCGGTGAATGTACGTGGCGATGTTCAGAAAGAGACAAGTAGATTATCTAGGCTAGGGGCTGGAGAGGGGTTGAAAACAAAGGGAGCACAGTGCAGGCAATTGTAGACATGCCTGCACCAACCAACAAGAATGAAGTGTCTTCATTTCTTGGTCTCATTGAGTACTATGGGAAGATCATTGGAGGATTAGCAAGCAAAACCACCAATTTGAGAAAATTGATGAGAAGAGAGTTGCATTTGAATGGAATGAAAAGTGTGAAAAGGAGTTCAAAGTCGCAAAAGAGGACATAACAAAGGCACCCATTCTGCAAAGTTTTAGAGAGGAAGCCAAGACCATAGTTTATACAGATGCATCAGAGAGTGGGCTAGGTCGTGTTTTGATGCAAGAGGAGGGCTCAAGAAAATATGCTGTAGCGTATGCCTCCAGGTCTCTAAAAGAGGTGGAATATCTATATTCAGTTATTAAACAAGAAGCTTTGGCCATTAAAATTCAAGGTGTATTTATCTGGAAGGAAGTTCATAGTTTGCACCGATCATATGCCACTTATAGCCATTTTTAACAAGAAGGGTTTGAATGGTCTATCCAGGTGCATTTTATAAGGCATCACAAGGTTACAAGGTATGGAGTTTGTTGTTGAACCTGTAAGTGGTAAAAACAATATAGTCACAGATGTTTTATCCAGGAAGCCAGTGGTATTGAATGATGATGTAGAAACACTAGGTGAGGAAAGGATTAGTGACCTATTTGTTGTTGAGGAATTGCTTCAGGAGGAGGAGTGGTCAGCAGCCTTTGTGGAGGATGCTGACTATCAGGAGGCCATAAGTAGGATGTTGCTCAAGTGGAGGTGTAACATTGAAGATGTAAAAGGGAAATTAAGAGAACATAGGAGGGTCAAATATGAGTTATGTGTCATAGACAACATGTTGTGTAGAGGATAGCGACTGGTTGTACCTGAAGGAATGCATGAGAAAGTTATAGATATTGGTCAAAGGTCCCACATGGGAATCAATAGGACAACATTGTTGATCAGAATGGATTTCTGGTGGCCAGGGATGGATGCATTATTGAGACAAGGATAAAAGAGTGCAAGAAATGCAGAGATAGTGACAGGGTATTGAGAAGGAGAATACCTCCCATGGTAATACCAGATAGTCCCAAAATGGTGTTGGATACCATTGTGATTGATTTGTTAGGACCATCAAATGTTTGTGGCACATCAGTCATGATGGATTTGCTCACAAAGTAGCCGGAGGTTGGGGTAATCAAAGACATCACGTCCAAGAATATAATTATATTTTTGGAAGCGATCTTCTGGAAGGAGGGATGGCCTGTCATTATTGGGTCAGATAATGGTCCTCATTCATTTCGGGAGAATTTCGAAGTTGGTTGATCAGGAATGAGGTCAGACACAAGTGGACAGCGCTTTATCAACCCCAAGCAATGGGTGTGTAGAAAGATTTAATAGGACACTCATGGATGGAATACGCATGGCAGTGACATTTGACATTGATTGGAAGAAGGTAATGATTTGGAGAGTATTTCAGTATAGGAACACACCCCATCCTGTGAATGGTGTCACTCCATTTGAACTGATGCAAGGTCGGAAGTCAAACACCCCGTTGATACCCGGTTGGATGGGACATGTGAAAATTATGAAGGTTGATATTCAGTCGGTGAAAGAGAAGGTGAGACAACGAGGTGAGCAGATTAAAAGGTGGTATGATGTGAGACATGGTTGTAGTTTGAAGAATGTCAAGAAAGGGGTTGAGGTCAAGATAAATCTCCCAAGGTGGACCAGACAAACTGATAATAAATTCTCCGAAACCAAGACAGTGCTAGATGATCTTGGTAATGCAGTTCGGCTGGAGGGTGGAGAAGTTTGGAATAAGGAAAGAGTTGTGAGAATGTAACTTGTGCAGATGTCCTTAACACATTTCTTCTTTCATGTTCAAAAGGGAGGAGGTGTGATGTAAAATGTAATTTGTGTAGATACCCTTAACAAGCTTCCTCTTTCATGTCCAAAGGGAAGGAGGCGTGATGTAATTGTAAATAGTCTCCACTGTACATAGTTCAGGTTACAAGTGCTTCTGTGATCTCATACTATTCTGCATACAACACTTCCCTTTGGACACGAAAGAGGAAGCTTGATAAGGGGATCTACACAAATTACATTTTACATCACAATTCAGCCTGCTGTATCAGATCCTTCTGCCTAGGGATATCAAACAATAAAGAGTGCACTTTCTCCAGAAACTGGGGAAGGGGCACAGAAAGTTTGGGATCCCTGGGAAAATTCAAGATGGTGGGTCCCTTCTGTGGCCTGGTGCTTCTCTTCTGGCTACTTTAACTTTGTCTTCTTCTACTATCTTCTTACATCAAAGAGTCTCTGTTAATTACCACCCTGGAGTGATTTTCTTTCACCTGGCAGAGCTTGTCCTTTGAAGCACTTAACCTCATCCTGGACCCTGGGGTCAGTTCCTGTCTTGATGGGAGGTGACTACCCTTTCCCAGAAAAGATAAAGGGCCTCATCATGAGTTGGGCGATACCCCGACACTAATTGCGCCGGGATAACGCCCAACGAAATTAGCGTTACTGCAACTCGGTCCAGCGCAATTTGCGCAGGATCTTGAGTTGCAGTGGTGCTGTTAGTCCCCATTATTATGAGTCTAGAGGTAATAGCGCCAGCGGTAATAGCACCAAAAATGGGCGGAAAGTTGGAGGTAAAACTCCAGCTTTCCACCCATACTCAGTATGGGGCGGAACGGTAATGCAGTAGTACTAGCATTACTGCCTCATTTTTCCCGCTACGCCCAACTCCTGATGAGGTCCAAAGGCTTTTCCTGGGGCACAGGCCAAATTATCTGTTTTGGATGAAACTCAATCACAGACAGTGAATACACAGGAGTCCCTGACAAGACGGTCACTAAAAACCCAGCTGAATATAAAATGACAATAAAGATTTTTGGCTAGTATAATTGTGGATTCCCAGAGACCAGACATGGCTTATATTTAGTTATTAATCAACTACCACTAGGTTCTGTAAGCACACAGTTATAAAGAATTTCTAATTATGTTGCACCGAGAGTTAAAAATGGTAGTTGCTGAAAGGGGAAGGAAATGAGTTGGAAGAGGGAAGGAGAGACAATACAATCAGAGCAAGAACAGGAAGGAAATGTAGGGTAGAAAGAGCGGGTAAATAGTAAGGCCTAGTGAGATAATCTTGCATTGACCAAGCCAAGACACCCCTAAGGTAGAGAGGGAGCTTAGAGGTGGAAGGTGAAAGCAGTGGAGCCCAAGGTGGGGAGAAGGGATGATAACTGTGATAACACATTTGAGGTATATGGGGCCCCCAACGAATTAATAGTAACCCTATTAGGGTGCAGATGGTACAGGGAACTTATCCATTTACAATTGATATTTTCCCCTTTTGAAAACATAATACTTGGCAAAGAATTCCATTTTTTAAAAGAGAAGTATTATGGATTTGCTTTTGTAATTATTGAATTTTTCATGGAATATTTTATAATAGAACCACACACATGGGAACATTTGAGCATCACACAATATAGGCTTGCAAGGCACCCGAAGACATACTAGGCCCTGAAAAATCATTAAGGGATGAAAAGCAATGAAAGGGTATAACAAGGTGCAAAAGGAGCCATCATGGCGTCCTCCCCACTCACCTCTGCACACATATCCTAATTTCTATTTCTTACACTGCTAGTGTTAATCCCTCGCCATAGCACTCATTGACAAAAGCATTCTAACCTAACATTAAAGGCGGCCTGTGCGTTCTACGTGAATTCCCAGGGTAGTGCGGCTCTGAACTGCCAGAATAATGGAAGTGAGGGGTGAAAACTGACCTTTCACTGCACAGCACTTGATCTCACCTTGGTACGCTGTGTCTGCATAACAACACTCACCTAAATTAGCCACATTCCAACAGCAGTGTGTGCTGCATCCAGAGTGAATGAAGACGCTAAGTAAATTAGGAAAATGGGCCCCACCCAGCATGAGAGTTACCGACGCGGCCCAGGCATTTTGAACAAGCCAGCGCTGCTAAGAAGGGCCTGTTTTCTTAACTCAGGCCTAACAACAGCTGCAGGTTAAAATAAATCCCGAGGCATGCAGCTGCGGGCGAGGAATTGGTTTTCTGCTCCCAGAAAAAGTAACACAATCCATTTACTAAGACCAGCGAATGTCACAGTTGAGAACACGGTGTACTTTTAGAGAAAAGGGGAAACGCTACTGCCTGCTTGCAGGGAAAAGGTTTTGTGTGAACGCACAAAAGGCCCCTTTGTCCTCTGCGCACACCTATTTAGCTAATTTCCCTCAGGCCACGGTCAATACACAGGGTTGGAAGAGGACAATGGGCAGCCTGGCGTGATGCCACAGGGGGAGGCAGTTCACAGGCCACTCACAGATGTGTGAAGAAGGAAGAAAGCTCTCCCAGGATCCTAACAAGTAATTGCTTACGGAAAATCTGCAGAAATGTCGCCATTTAAAATACTCGTAGCTGGACCATAATTCTCCCAATTTCTTGGACATTTTGACTACTGGTGAGCTCGTTTAACACCGCATGATACACTCCAGCCAGGCTTTCAGACTATCCCTAATACTTTGGGGGATTTACATGCAGATATATTCTCGCTGCTCATGAATTTTTAACAACAAATTACCCCAATAAACTAAAATATAACATGGCACTACCGGTCTTTACCTTTTCTTTGCAGCACAGTGTTATTAATGGTGCCCACCTTTTCTATACGAAAGATAAATATGTATGAGTTCACCTACATATTTTAATTCAGGGATGTAGGCTCTCATGCTGTTTTGCTTGGAATTCAACTTGGTAGAGGCACTCCTGTTTGAGAAATGTTTTTACACTAAAAGTTGCTGTATTTCTGCAATTAAAACATTTGCTTTTATACAGATGATTTTACAGGCAGCAATGGTTGGTCTAAATTACCGTTCTGTGACAAGAATTTAGGCAAGGGGCAGTTGAATTGGTGCAAGTAACCCACTGCCACCCAGACAGCTGTTTTTGAAGGCAAAAATAACCGTTTTAATTAACCGTAATGTGGCAGGAATTTAGATAACATTGAATTTCATGCAGGCCAAGCGCATGTTTGATGCCAAGAGAAATAGCCAAGCCTACAAATACTTTTCATACCAATACATTGGGCCTCATTACGAGGTGGGCCCAAAGGGATTCCGGGCACCGTTAAGGACATCGGTGCCGGTAATCCCTTTGCGCCCTATTCCGAGGTCCCTTAGCAGGTCCCTTCCTTAACACCTGGTTTTACCAGGCGTTATGGACGGGGCCCAATTTGCGGTACCGTTATTAGCGCCTTCCCCTTTCCCATTGAGCCCTATGGGGGCTGAAATGGGAATGGGGAATGGCTTTTTCAATGGGGGCTTACCGGTCCCGCAAAGGTCGGAATAGACCGGTGAGTCCCCATTGAACGAGGGCGGACTCGGTAACGGTATCGGAGGTAGTCATAGCACTAATAGCGCCATGACTAACTCCAACCTCGGAATGAGGCCCATTGTATTAGAATATATTTTTGGTGGTCAATGCGCCGAGCCTTAATTTTGACAAACGTGTTTGTTTTGCAATTCGATTGAATTTTATTTGTTTACAAATCTTCCCAAAAATTCACAAAATCTTGTTTAGGTGTACTTGCTGTTACAAAGTTAACACATTTGTCAACCCCTTTCAAGTTCAACAATATGGGCATTTCCAAAGGTCATGTAATCTAGAAGAAATATAACTATAGCGGGGAAAAGAATGATCATTCCTAATTGGGCATGAAAAACAAATTGCTTGAAACATATCACTCCTGCTTAACTTTCTAGGCAAGGGGAGCACCTGACCAAGGACCTATCACAATGAATGTACAGACCGACAAACAGGGCCTCATTACACGGTATGCGGTAACCATGGCGCTATTAGCGCCATGGTTGCCGCTGGTATTTTACCGTATCCGCCTTGGTGGATGGCGGAATTACCGCTCTACTCCAAGGTGAGCGGGGGCGGTAATTCCCCATTTACCAAGGCACTTCGCCATTCCCATTTTTGCCCCATAGGGCTCAATGGGCATGGGGAAGGAGCTAATTACGGTACCGCAAATTGCGGAACCGTAATTAGCACCAACGTCCCTTTGCGGGCACGTTCCTTAACGGCTGCTAAAACCAGCCATTGAGGTCGGGTCCGGCAAAGGGAACTCGTAGTAAGGCGGTAAGGGTTTACCGGTACCGGTGCCCTTACCGGTACCGGTAAACCCTTACCGCGTTCCGTGTAATGAGGCCCACAGACCGTAACTCGCAGTACTGCGCTACTGTTAAAAGATGCCAGCCCATACGCTGGCTTGCCACACCCTGTGCAACGCACTGCTGCTATCAAGGTAGGTCCACACTTTAAACAATACAATACAATAAAACACTGTATATTTACTGGCAGAAAACCTACCATTGCTTTACATATTTCAGGTTGTTCTCCAATATATATTCTATCAGCATTTAATCATAACAGGGTATCTGAATGAAAGCAACCTGAGTGGGCGGGCGACATGGTAGGAAACTATTTGATATCCTATTTGAAATGCACTCACTTCAAAAAGTGTCTTAACTCAATAAAAATAGAATACACATAAATGTTCCTACACACACCACCTACCTCCTGTGCCCTGCAGTCTGTCAACTGGCCTCTTTATGTATGCTTGTATGTATGCATTGGATTTCTATAGCCCAATCCTAGCTGGGAATTAGTGGAGTGCTTAACCAAAGAAGGATGCAGAAATAAGATACAACAATGTGGGTACAGTTTGAAGGATATGGAGAGCTGGAATACAGTTGGTGGGATAAAGATTTGCAAGAGAAAATTAGACATAGGGCCTCATTACGAGGTTGGTGGAATGGGTTTACCGGCACCGGTAATGGTGCTGGTAAACCCATTCCGCCCTATTATGAGGTTCCCTTGCAGGACCCGCACAGAACGTTTTGTGTGACCAGACGTCCTTTGCAGGTTCCGCAAGGGGACCAAGGAGCTAATAACAGGCCTGTTATTAACGGGCCCGTTATTAGCTCCATCCCCATTCCCATTGAGCCCTATGGGAGCTCAAATGGGAATGGGGACTGGTTTTGTGAATGAGGAATTACCGGGTCCTCCAAGGTTGGAATGACCCAGTAATTCCTCATTCACCGAACCCAGACCAGGACACGATTTTGTAATGAGGCCCATAGTCCATGTCGGGGATAGTCCCCCGATTATCAGTCCTTGAAATGTTGCTAGGAGACTTACACTAGTTTGAAGGCACAGAGATAATGGCAGCAGACAATCATTTGATCCCATTTCTTTCCTGTTATCAACACAGCAGAGAGTACACTGGCTGGTATTGTTCACCAGTGTGAATACTTAAACCCAATCTTTTTTGGTTAAAAGCCAGCTATCAGACAGTGAAGTAAACATCTAATTATGGTTTTTAAGGATGAGTCTCAGATAACATTTGCATTTTTTTAATTGAATCATTATGCATAGCAGATTATTGTTTTTTACAGATGATAATGTTTATTACATTTCTAGTTCAAACACTGACTACATTTCTGAATGATTAAGGTTTGGTGAACAAATACATGTTCTTTTCTTTCTAGCTTTCTTCATGTACTCACACATGCTGAACAGCCTGTACTCTTCAAGGGACTGACCTTCCCCAGCCATGAACTAGACAAAATTCAACTCTGTGGGGGAATCTAAGACTATATACAATGCTTGCATCTCAAAGAATACTTCGATGGGCAAAACATTGAACAAAGGGCTGCCTCACATTATGATGGCAAAAAAAGCACTCAAACTGGACACGGCCATGTGAACATAGCTTACAACTTGAAACCTATATCAACTGTCTCAAAAAACGCGTAAAATCTGACATACTCAACAAACAACAGGTGACTAAAAATAACCTCACCTCCAAAACAGAAGTTCAATAAGAACATTGCAAGAAAACAAGGAAATTATAATAAAACCAGCTGACAAACATGGTTGCGTTGTGTTTCATGGATACACAGCATTATCTAATGGAAGCATAGAGATAACTTCTTAATACTAATTATTACCTGTAACTTAGTGAAGACTACACCATGGAGTACCAAAAAACTCTAAAACAAATTGTCAAATCCATGGCAAGCAGTACCGAGGAACACCTCCAACATCTGATTCCAAAGAATCCAACACCTGGGACCTTTAACTTGCTCCCAAAGATACACAAGCCATAAAATCCAAGCCGCCTGATCATCTCTGCATTAAATACATTCACGGAAGCCATATCCAGATATATTTAATCCATCCTAAAGCCAATGTTGATGGACACAGAAAGCCTTGTACAAGACACAACACACATCCTGAGAAAGATTCAAGAGATAGGCTAAGTACCCCAGGATGCACTCCTGGCCACACTGGATGTCACTGCACATTATTCCAACATTCCACATGAAGATGGAATTGTGGCATGCCAGAAATTCCTGCAAAAAGTGAACACCAAGATAGACACCCCAACTACAGCTATCATGGATCTCATGAAATTTCTTCTCACACACAACAATTTCTGTTTCAATAAAAGACACTTCCTACAAAAGACCAGAATTGCCATGGGAACAACAAAGGCACCTCAGTATGCAAACCTTTTCATGGTGCATATCGAACAGGAGTTTCTACAACAACAGTCCCTGAAACCACTGACATCCCTGTGCTACATTGATGACATCTTCTTAATTTGGACAGAAGGTGAAGACTCTCTTAAACAATTCAAACGTACCCTATTTCCCAATTATGTGTTTCAAAACTATCTCTTCAGTATGCCTTTTAAAATAACATCAATAATTTTAGAAAACTAGCAGGCTCCACCTTAAGACTGCATGCACCTAACTTAATGATTACATGTAAAAATAATATTTTTTTCTTCTTTTCACTGTTAAATGCAACTGTCACTATATGTACTGTTTCCAGCCCCTTGTCTCCTCTACTTCCAGGAGTTTTTGTGGCCTTTTAGCTAAGAAAGTAATTCCAGGCCCATATTCCATTCATTCTGTTCCACCAGCCAATGAAATCATTTCACTCTGCAACATCTGATGAAGAGGTATATGGGCTAATGTTTTGTTCCGTATATGCATAGATTTTCCAGTTAGTCCAGTAAAAGGTATACAAAGCTGCAACTTGTGTGATTTTAAAACTGGTCTAACACAGCATCTAACTTTTCTTTTCAGCTTTCTTCTAAAAACACCTCCCACTCTCTGTTGAGTTGCATCTAAATTGTTTGCCCATGTATTTAACACCATAGTCAGATGTTTCTTGCAAATATGTTACCATATTCTGTGGCCAACATGCCCGAATGACATTTTGTATGATCGAGAGCCCCCACAAAATGATCTCTTCTCAAATGAATCCCTAGAGTTGACCACGTTCTGTGATTTACCTCTCAGGAACCCCTTGAAGCTAGTCAAGAATTGGTGCTACTTGGCACTGATACTTGCCTGATCATGTGAAAATAGAGCTAGACTGTCTTGCAACCAACAATACTCAGATATATCTCCCACTTGAGGAGGAATTAGTGAAACAGTGAAATATCACATAAATCCTGGAACGTACATATAAATATATATGAAAAAAATATTCAGCACAAGTCATAGTTAAAGTTAAGGTGAGGTGTCTATGGCTTTTCCGAAAATGACTTTTCTTAATAACTTCCAAACACTTGCATAATACAATCTGAAGATATACAAAAGTATATGTCGAGGACGCCGTCTGTGCATGGAAAATTTCAGATTTCTGCATTAACTACTTCATAGTTTAAAACATGTTTATTCTGATAACGTTTTTAACAGCTTTGAACATGGGTGTTTTCCTACAGGAAAAAAAGAATGTGGCCTGAATATCTCCAAATTGTCAGCTTCAATTGTCCTCATTTTTGGCAGGTGGGTAGATTTTAGCTTGAATTGGTGCACTGAAAACACATTTTGAAAATCGACCTGGCAAATTCTGAGATATTTAGGATTGGATTTGCCAGTTATGGTAAGCTAAACAACCATAACTCGCGCCGCCCCCGTGCACTGCTAAGACTAACACACAGGACATTAATGTTGACATCACAAATGTCATTCATGACGTCGCTGATAACATCACATGTGAAATACATTTTGATGAAAAGTACCTACAAGGAGTTGTGCTTATATTGTTGGTAACAAGATATCGGGGGTGATCGGGAGACCTATCATGAACTACTTAATCTATTAAAGAATGTACTCATCTGATATAATTGTATTGGAGTGTTGTCGTTAATACGGAAACCTAATCATATATAAACATAGGCAATGACTGAAGCATGCACCATATAAGTACACTATTTATAATCTTGTAATTTTGGATAGTACAATAATGAATGCTACCGTATCAGAGTTTTGAGTAATGTTAAACATGTAATACCAAGCTAACAATTCAAGACTTACAGCACTTGTGCTGGTACAAACAGTACATATGAAGAACCACAATGCATACAAATCAGAGGCACATACAGGGAAACTAAAGTAAGGAAGAAAGAAACTGCATCATCAGAAAATGTTAATGACATTAAAGTTTATCTTCATGTATACAAATGAATTGTGTGTTTGAGGCCTGCTTATTTCCCCATGTATGTGCACCATGAGCTGAGACCAAACCCTAAGGAAAGTACTTAAAGAACATATGACAAGGTTAACGTCTAGATATATAGCACCTTTTTCGATTAAATTATTCTGACTGCCAGTGAACAAAACCACCTGGCCTATATATGTCAATAAAGAAAAACAAGTGGCCCAGATATGTGATGTCATCAGTGATGTCATCAATGACATTTGTGATGTCACCTTTGATGTTCTGGGTGTTAGTCTTAGCAGTGCACGGTGGTGGCGCGAGTTATGGTTGTTTAGCTTACCATAACTGGCAAATTTCTGGGGGTTTTCGATTTTACTTGAAACCATAACGTCCCTTTAACAAAGTTTTTTCTTTGAATTTCATAGGTTTTTATTAGTCCAACATACCCATAATGTCCCTTTAACAAAGTTTTTTCAGTGAATTTCAAAGGTTTTTATTAGTGCAACTTAACCATAACGTCCCTTTAACAAAGTTTTTTCATTGAATTTCATAGGTTTTTATTAGTCCAATTGAACCATAATGCCCCTTTAACAAGGTTTTTTCAGTGAATTTCACAGTTTTTTACCAGTGCATGCTATTTTCCTACAACTTACTAATATCATACTTACCCAATAGCAATATTTGTGTCCCATTTACAAAGTGTAACCTTAAAACTCTACCATTTCCCACCTTCTGCAATCATTTTGAACATTTCTATACACTTTTTGCAACTAATTCAACTAGTTTTGCATCCGTAGCTGTCTACGAACATCTGACTTCATAGCGGACCTTCCGGACAGTGCCACGCTGGCGCGCGGCATGATGACATGTCAGAGAACCCGTCTGCACTTCACAATAAGATCTCTGCTTCGTGGACAGTTCAGAACTGCATTTTCTACTGATTTAGGAACTTTCAACTTCAAAATTTCCCTTGCACAACTCCAACACCTATTCCTACTCATTATCCATTAACAATCTAGCACACAGTTCATACTTTTAGCAAAACTGCTATTTATCTTAAAATGGGATCAGCTAATGCCATCCCTCCTTCCCAAAGAGCCACCACCACTGCTGTAATCAAGGAGCATGAGAAACACTGCCCCTACCTTAGAAATAACACACGCGCAACATTTTCCCTTGTCCACCGACCACACCATATTAGTGTTTGGTTCCTCTTCCTTCATTTCCTTCCCCACCTTTCGTTCTCAGATCTCCTGCTAAATAAAATACATCCAAAAACAACAAAAGACATATTCCTCTAGGAACCACCTTTCAGAGTTAAAAAATAGAACTAAAAAATAACATGTATAGACTCCATCTACTTTATATTTCTCAGTAAAGTACATAGACTCAATAAGATTGTCCAACATTTCCATTTGCATTTTGAGTTATATTAATGGGAATATTTTGGTGTTCATCCTCCGTTCCAGGGACTGGAATGGTGGATACCGGCCCAGCAGCCAAGTTATCAGCCCAAGCAAAGTGAGGTTGGATAACGAGGTCTCTGGACCATTATCCCCCCATTTCAACCCCTGAAATGGGGGATGAAGGCCATTAGCAACCTAGGTTCCCAAAGCGGGAACACGGGGTGCTAAAAAAGAGGATTTTTCTTCCTACACCGGGACACCTGTGGCGTCCCGGTGTAGGATGGAAAATCTTTTTCCAAGATGGCCACCATGGAAAGGGAAGGCGAGGGTTCCATAGAGGGCCCCTGTTTGCATGGCAGCCTGTAGAAGGCCAAAAGAAAAACCTATGACCATATTACCACAAGCACATTTTTCTTCCCTTTCAGATTTATCCTAATTTCGAATAACTTTACCACAAAGCCAGTCCCAGGTGGACATGGCCACTTTAATCCTATGTTTTGTCTCTGGTGGTCATGGCCAGTAGCCAGATTGTCCGGATCATGACCTTATTCCATTACCCGGACAATCCGGCCACTGCCCATGGCCACAGGCTACCCCTCAGTCACTAAAGGTATACCGCTATTTTTTGTAGCTACATTATGGCACTTGTCAAATAATAAAACACTGGCACATTTGCAAAACCATGCTTGTAGGTCCTTGCCAATGCTCCTTACGCACGTTTGCTGGAAATCCACCCATGTTTCATTTTTTCAGACGTGTCAAATGTATGCACATACAATCGTCATATAACCTAGCCCTCACTTGACAAAATCCATTCAGACTTTATGAAAACATCTATATCTATATCTATAATCTTTTTGCAAACCTTTGTGTAGATTTGTCAAATGGCACCACATTTATAAGCCTTTACAATATTTTGGGACCCCCCCTCTAATTTTGCCCCCTCTTGACAGAATCCCACCAAACATTGCAAAAACAAGTATATCTTGATCTATCATCTGTTTGCCAAATGAGGTGTAGATTCGTCAAATGGCATCTCATTTATAAGCCCTTACATTATTTTGGGACCCCCCCTCTAATTGTGCCCCCTCTTCACAAAATCCCATCAAACTTCGGAAAAACATTCATATCTAAATGTATTATCAGTTTCCCAAATTAAGTGTAGATTTGTCAAATGGCATCTCATTTATAAGCCTTTGCATTATTTTGGGACCCCCCCTCTAATTTTGCCCCCTCATGACAGAATCCCACCAAACTTTGCATACTCACTCAAAATATGCTCAGGAATATTTCATGCATTTCCTTTAAGTGGCGCCAAGAACTGCATTTCACCAACCCTGTAATGCTGCGGTGACCGCAAAATTTTCAGGACTTTCGCAGTGAAAAAACCTGTTTTTTTGCTTCTTGCAGCCATATCCCATCCCGTCCTCATCACTCCTCACCTCCCCAGAGATTATTTGATAAATTTGACAAGTGCAATGTTACGTTTTTTAATATGCTTTTACTGCGATGTCAGCGGACAGCGGTGAAGTCTGCGAATCCAAGATAGCGGGTGTTTCCAAAAATCTGACGCACTTCACGCTCTTCACCATCCAATCAGCAAACACATTGCATGTCCGCGGACATAACGCAAGCCGATTAACCAATTAACCAATCGGTATCCTTTCCGCGAAGCGAACAGGGAAGTGTGTCCGTGGAGCGGACATAGATATCACAAATGTTTTGTGACCTACTATTTGTTCGTTTTAAAAAAAAACTACTCGACAAATCTTTACCAAATTTACAAAAGCACACTTTCAGGACCAAGCTGCTGCTCCTGCCGCAAATCTGGTGAAAATCCGTCCAGTGGTTTGGGCTTTAGGCATGAGCAAAGTTTTTTCCCCATTCAGTCTATGGGAAAAAAAAAAAATTTTGGGACCCCCCCTACAACTTTGCCCCCCCTGGACCAAACCTCACCAAACTTTGTAAAATCAGAGCGAGCCATATTCTTTTTTTGCACAGTTTGGTGCGGATTCGTCCAGGGGGAGCGAAGTTATGAGCTGCCCAAAAAAGTGTTCTTCCTATGGGTTTAGCAACTTAACCATGACTAGACGGCCACTACCGTGGGCGTGTAAGCCGTGTAATATATATATATATATATATATATATGTATATATATATATATACATATATATATATATATATATATTCACTGAAAAAACTTTGTTAAAGGGATGTTATGGCTAAGTTGCACTAATAAAGACCTATGAAATTCAATAATAAAATGTTTATTAAAGCGATGTTATGTTTACAAGTAAAACCTAAAAACCTCCGAAATTCGCCAGTTATGGTAAGCTAAGCAACCATAACTGGCGCCACCACCGAGCACTGCTATGACTAACACCCAGGACATCAAAGAGGACATCACAAATGTCGTTGATGACATCACTGATGACATCACGTATCTGGGCCGCTTGTGTTTGTTCACTGACATATCTAGGCCAGGTGGTTTTGTTCACTGCCAGTCAGAATATTAAAATTCAAAAGGTGCTATATATTTAGATGTTAATCTTGTCATATGTTCTCAAAGTACTTTCCTTAGGGTTTAGTCTCAGCTCATGGTGCACATACATGGGGAAATAAGCAGGCCTCAAACACAATTCATGTGTATACATGAAGATAAACTTTAATGTTATTAACATTTTCTGATGATGCAGTTTCTTTCTTCTTTACTTTAGTTTACCTGTGTGTGCCTCTGATGTGTATGCAGTGTACTGAACTTATGCTATTTGGCCCCCGCCAGGCACTAACCCAGTTGGACCAAGAGTATGTAAGTTTCAGGATAGATGGCAGTAATATCAAGGTTGTGCAGAAAGTTAAAACTCTGGGCACCTTCATTGAAAATAGCCTTGACTGTGAAGCTCATGTCACAGCCATTACTAAGAGCACAAATGATCATCTTAAAGTTCTCAGGCAGGTTGCTCCATTTATCTCGGTTGAAAATCGCACTAAACGTGTAAGAGCCGTTATCTTTCCATGTGTAGACTACTGTAGTGCACTCCTAGGTGGGGCTATTGTTGCTTAGCTTACCATACCTGGTGAATTTCTGAGGCTTTCTGTTTTACTTGTAACCATAACGTCCCTTTAACAAAGTTTTTTCATTGAATTTCATAGGTTTTTATTAGTGCATCTTAAACATAATGGCCCTCACTACAACTCTGGCGGTATCCATGGCCTTATTAAAGACATGGCTGCCGCCGGAGTTGTTTTTTTCCGGCACCCGCGAATGGGCAATAACCGGGTCATGCCGAGTTTGGCGGACCAGGTAATTGCCCATTCACGGGTGCCGTTATGGCCGGCCTCCCGATCCCTATTCTGCCCCATAGGGCAGAATGGGGGTCGGGAGCATGGTTGCACCAGCACCGCTAATAACGGTGCTGGTGCAATCATGAGTTCTGCTCGCCAGTGCTGGTACCAGGCGTGCAGTCAGGCACTCCGCAATCAGAACTCGTAGTGTGGTGGAGAGGTAACAACAGCGCCGGTAGCACTACCGGCACCGTTGTTGCCTTGCCGCCACACTCATAATGAGGCCCAATGTTCTTCTAACAAAGTATTTTCATTGAATTTTATGTGTTTGTACCAGTGCATGCTATTTTCCTACAACTTACTAATATCACACTTACCCCAATATAGCAACATATTTGTCCAATTTACAAAGTTTCACCTTAAAACTCTGCAATTTCCCCCCTTCTAGCATCATTTTTAACACTTCTGTACACTTTTTGCAACTTTTTCGACTGTTTTTGTGTCCGTCGACATCCGCAAACATTCTGACGTCATCGTCAACCTTCCGCACAGTCCCACGTGGCCATGCGCGGCATAATGACGTGTCTGCAAACGCGTCCACATTTCGCTATCGGGTCCATGCTTTGAGGATGGTTCAAAACTGCATTTTCTACTGATCTAGGAACTTTGAAGCTCAAAATGTACCCTTGCACAGCTCCTAAGCCTATTCTTACTTATTATCCATTAACAATTTAGTACAAAGCACATACTTGGTAGAATATTAGCAAAACTGCTATTTATCTTAAAAAATGGCATGAGCTATTGCCATCCCTCCTCCCCAAGAGCTACCACCACCACCAGCTAGAGGACCTACACATCAAAAAAAGCCCAGTACTTATAAAGACAATGGCCCTCATTACGACCCTGGCGGAAATCGCGGTGCAAAATGCACCTTGGAGCACGGCGGAAAGCTGCCGATACCGCCATGGGGGTTGGCGGATTTTCCGCCCCATTCCGACCTTGGCGGGGCGGTAAATCCCCAATCCCCATTTTACCATTCCCCATTCCCATTTTTGCCCCATAGGTTATAATGGGAGTGGGGAAGGCGTTAATTACGCCACCGTAAAGTACGGTGGCGTAATTAACAACAAGGTCCCGTAGCGCCATGGATTTCTCCGCCCGGAAAAACCAGGCGGAGAAAGGCTCCATGGCGCTACGGGAACTCGTAGTAGGGCGGACGGGTCCGCCACGAATACCGCTGGCGTAAACCCACTCCGCCAGGGTCGTAATGAGGGCCAATGAAGATGACCACGAAGATGTAGAGGAAGTGCCTACCTCTAGCACCCAGAAAGAAACATGGGTGGGGCAGTTATTTACCACTGTTGGGAACGTACCAAAGGCTAAAGCTACCAAAGTGAAATGCACTGAGTGCAATTTTGTAATCAGTCGCGGACTGCCTGGACAGTACTCCTACGGGACCACCTCCATGCGCCGCCACACCAAATCCAACCACTGCAATGCTCTCAGAAAGGTTGTTCCTTTCTTATCAAGTAGTAGGCTGTCTTCCTCCATCTCATCTTCCTCAACCAATACCACACAGCCTACTTCTGTGGGACGCAAACTCCCACCAGCTACCTTGCCAGCAATAAAATAGGCTGTTGATCCATATCTTTCAAAGACAATAGTTTTCTGCACATACTGCAAATCACCACTCTGCAGGTGGAAGCAATTTCCAGGTGCTTTTGGAGCTGTAATCAAGGAGCATGAGAAACACTGCCACAAACCTTAGATTTAACACACATGCAACATCTTCGCCCTGTCCACCTGGCCCACCATATTGGTGCTTAGTGCCTCTTCCCTTGTTTCCCTCCCCACCTTACATTCTAACCTCTCCTGCAAAAAAGAAATACATCTAAAAACAACAAAAGAAAGGTTCGTTTAGGAACCACCTTTCACAGTTACAAAATAGAACAAAAAAGTAGATAGACTCAGTAAGATTTTCTAACATTTCCATTAGCATTTTGTGTTATGCTAATAGGAACAATGTGGCTTTCATGCCCCGTTCCAGGTACTGGAACGGGGGAGAACGGCCCGGCCACCCAAGTTATCGGCCCAAGCGAAGCGAGGGCAGGCAACAGGGGCTCCAGACAGTTATCCCCCATTCCAGCCCCTGCAATGGAGGATGAAAGCCACTAGCACCCTGGTTTCCCAAGACGGGAACCCGGTGTGCTTAAAAAAAGGATTTTCCAAGTTGGCCGCCATGGTAAGGAAAGGTGGGCCTCCATACAGAGCCACTCTTCCCTTTTGATGGCAACCTGCAGAAGGCGAAGAGGGCACCCTATGACCATAGGTACCCTCTTCTCCGCTAAAATCATGTGAGCATCTCACAGTCAAACTTCAAACATCCCCCAAGAGCACAATTACAATGCACCTAATATACAGGCCTCCTGGCCCACCTGGAAACTTTGAAGAAGACATCACATCCCTAATAGCCGAGAGCTCCAAACCTTCAGCTCAAATCATCATTCTTGGGGACTTTACCCTCGGGTATAATGACCCTAATGACGCCCCAGCCACCTCCCTGGCCAACGCACTAACCGAACACGGCCTCACACAATACTGCGCCCAACTCACTCACTCAAAAGGAAGGTCTCTCGACTGGGTAACTGCACTTAACTGCAACATTACCCTCAAGAACCCCCTACCCCTTCTTTGGATAGATCACTACCTCCTCTCGCTTGATATCAATATCGCTTGATATCAATATTAATAACCCATTGCCCAAAAAAAAAACGCTTGCACCTGCCTGCCCAACAAGGAACAAGCTCAACATTACAGCTGAAGCGCTCATACCCCTGGTACTCCCCACACTCAACGCATTACCAGCCACAGCTGATTTGAACTTGTTGGTCAACACCTACAATGAATCTATGTCCAAAGCGATTGACCTGGTTGCCCCATTAAAAATGCGCAAAGGGAAACCCAAAGCACACTTGAATTCCTGGTACACCCCTGAACTCAAACTACTCAGACAAAGAAAAAGCAAACTTGAAACACTGTGGAAAACAGTCCCTACCTCAGAAAACAGAACTAGCCTTACTAATATCACCGCTCTCTATAAAACTGAGTTAATATGTGCCAGAAAAGAAACCTTCAACTCCAGGATTACCAAAGCAGGATCTAGTACTAGAGAAATGTTCAACATCTTAAAGGAACTTGAAAACCCCATTCCTCCCACAGATACATGTACCAAGGATAAACCCTGGTGCACGGCCATCCAGCATGCCCTCGCCAACAAAATCACTGGGCTCCAAACTAAAATTGAAAACAAACGACAACAACTCTCCAATGGTCCAACTGCCAATCTAACCTCACACTCACCCACTGACACCAAATCAGGTTTTACATTCAAAAAGGTAACTGTACCTGAAGTACAAAAAATTATAGCCTCCCTGAAACCTTCAAACTGTAAAGGTGACAGTTGCCCCGCACAGATCATTAAAGATGCAGCTAGGGATCTATCCCCCTTCATTACCAAGCTAATAAACCTGTCCTTCACCAGCAATGCAGTCCCAAGTAATTTAAAACAATCCCGGGTCCTCCCACTTTTAAAAAAGCAAACTCTTGACCCGGCTATACCTACTAACTATAGACCTATCACCACTGTCTCGTTCTTACTAAACGTCCTTGATAGAGTCGCCTATTTACAAATTCAGGACCACCTAGAATCCAACCAATTATTAGGTATCCGCCAGTCTGGCTTTCGAGCTCAACATGGAACAGAAACGGCCCTTGTTGATCTTAAAAGTCAGATCGACGAACTTAAAGATAAAGGCAAGGCTGCCATCCTTCTTCTCTTGGACCTCTCTGCAGCCTTTGACCTGGTCGACCACAAAATCCTATGTAACCACCTGTCATCAGCTGCACACTTCTCCCACTCAGCGGTCACATGGATCCAATCTTTCCTCACTAACAGGACCATGCGTGTTTTTTCACCACTAGCAGTGGCCGACCCAATACCCATCACATGTGGTGTCCCACAAGGCTCATGTGTTTCACCTACTTTGTATAACATATTTACAAAGCCCCTCTTTGACAAACTGGACCATCTGGGTGTCACCTACACCAACTATGCTGATGACACCCAGATACTCCTAACCCTATCAGGCAACTACAACTCTGATGTCGACAGAATCAACAAAGTCTTCACCATCATTCAGGCATGGATGGCCACACACGGCCTCTGCCTGAATGATGATAAAACAGAACTGCTCCTGGTCGGCTCCTCCAACACCCTCTCGAAACTTGGCCCCAGCTACACCAGCATTACCATCGATGGAAACAGCATACCCATTTCCAAAAGCGTAAAAACCCTCGGTTTCTATCTAGATACCAACAACAACCTCTCTAAACAAATCAGCATGACCGCCTCAGCCACTGCCTACACAGGTAAGCTGATAAGGGCTTGCAAACCTCTACTATCCACCAGCAGCTGCCTCATATTAGCCAGAGCACTCATACAGTCCAAACTGGACTACTGCAACGGCTTATATGCAGGCGCAAACAAATCCATAATAAACAAATTGCAGGTCCTCCAAAATAACGCACTCCGAGCTGCGCTCAATATTCCCAGAAGAGAACACATTTCTGCTATCAGAAAATCATGTAAATGGCTATCCATCCAACATAAAATTGACCTAAAAACCTTATGCCCCACCTACAAAGCCTTGAACCACCTTGCGCCTCCCTATCTAACCAACAAATTCACCTTGAAACCTAATATCAGAACTACCAGATCCACCAACACACTATGCCTGATGGTGCCCAAATAAACCCTAAAACGAACCGGAGGTACCAGCTTCCCGGTTCTAGTCACCCAACTGTGGAATACTCTTCCACTGGACATCAAAACCATCCCCACCTTTCAACCATTCAGAACCCAGGTTATCACCTGGCTACTGAATAAAAACGAACCCCTCTACAGGCGTCTCAGGACACCTCACGCACCGTCCCTTCCTAGCTCTCATTCACTACCTCCATGTATTTGCGGGCACTAGTCTCTGCATCATTCGTGTGTATATATTATTGCCATTGTATATCTCCTATGCTAACTGTAACTGTATATAACTGTAGATGTAAATTGTATAACTGTACTATTTGTTTAACCTGTATTCTGTAACCATATTCTTGTGCGCCCATATACCCCTGGGTCCGGAGTGCTTTACAAATAAATTAAACCAACAAGCAAACAAACATATTACTATGAGAACATTTTCTTTCCCCTTTCGACCCAATCCCACTTTTCAATAACTTTACCATATAGTCGGTCCCAGGTCAACATGGCCACTTTAACCCCATTTGTCATCCCTCGTGGTCATGGCCATCAGCCACATTGTCCAGGTCATGACCTTATGCCATGACCCAGACAATCTGGCCACTGCTCATGGCCACAGGCTATACCTCAGTCACCAAAGGTATATCAAAATTTTTTGTACCTACATTATGACACTTGTCAAAAAATAAAATACGGGTACTTTTGCAAAACCATGCTTTAATGTCTTTGCCATTGCTCCTTACACGTGTTTGCTGGAAATGTACAAACAATAGTCAAATGACTTGGCCACCACTAGATAAAATCCATTCAGACTTTACACAAACATTCAAGATTGTGTCTATAATCTTTCTGAAAAATGTTGAAACCCCCCTCTAATTTAGCCTCCTCTTGACAAAATCCTACCAAACTTTACAAATACATGTATATCTAGATCTTAAATTTGTTTGCAAACTTTTGTGTAGATACGTCAAATTGCACTACATTTATAAGCCTTTGCAATATTTTGGGACTGCCCCTCTAATTTTGACCCTCTTGACAGAATCCCAATAAACTTTGCAAACACATTTATATCTAGATTTAAAATCGTTTTGCAAACATTTGTGCAGATTCGTCAAATGGCACCACATTTATAAGCCTTTACAAAATATTGCCCCCCCCCCTAACATCTCCACACTTTCCAAAACCATTCAGAATCAGGTCTGAATTTCATGCAGTTTCATTGAGTGGTGCCAAAGTTATAAGCCATCCAAAGTTATAAGCCACTGGGTCACCAACCCAATAATGCAGAAATAGGCATAGATGACCCCGAACATCACAGGACTGTACCCGAACATCCGAACTGTTCGCGGGCTTGACTTATGAAAAAAGCCTTTTTTGGCTTCTTACAGCCATATCCCATCCCCTCCTCATCACCTCCCTCCTCCCCAGAGATTGTTTGATGAGTTTGACATGTGCAATGTTGTGTTTTTCAATAGGTTTTTACCACAATGTTCGCGGACACTGGAGGATGTCCGCAAATGCAACATGGCAGCCGTTTCCAAAAATGTGACACACTTAACGCTTTTCACCATCCAAGGAGTGGGTGTGTCCCATGTCCGCGTACATCACGTTGCCCTCTTGGCCAATCAGAGGCCCATCCGTGGACCAAACAGGGAAGTGAGTCCACGGACCAACCCCAGATACCACTAATTTATTTTACCTACTTTTGGGCTGTTTTAAAAGAAACTACTGGACGGATTTACACCACATTTACAAATGCTTTTGGGACAAAGCTGGCGCTCCTGCCACACATTTGGCAAAAATCCGTCCAGCGGTTTGGGCTTGGACGTGAGCAATTTGTTTTCCATTGCGTCTATGAAAGAACAAACATTTTGGGACCCCCCCCTAGAACTTTGGCCCTCTTGACAAAACCTCACCAACTTCCCATAAGAATTCTGATGGGAACATATACTTTGTTTTGCAAAGATTGGTATGGATTTGTCCAGGGGGGCAAAGTAATAAGCCACCCAAAAAGTGCTGTTCCTATGGCTTGAGCAACTTAACCATTACTACAGGTTCGCTACTGCAGGCAGTGTAATATATATAGGTTTCGTTAGGTGGGACAAAGTTATAGAGGGTCCCAAAACGTGTTTTTTCCATAGACTGAATGGAAAAAAATGTTGTTCACGTCTACAGCAACAGTATGTGTACAGAAGTGGACAGGGTGTCTGGTGGTTGGCTTATGTGTGTGGCTTGTGGCCAGTGTGTAGATTGTTGGGTGCATGTCTGTATTATGCTGTGGTGATTGTGGCCAGGTACTAATCTCTTGGGTGCATGGCCAGAGTCTGCCCACTGGGTGCAAATACTGTAATAGTATGTGTACAGAAATGGACAGGGTGTGTGGCAGCTGGCATATTGGACTGTCCTGAGATTCTTGGGTGCATGACAGTCTGTGCAGTGGGTTCAAGTAATGTAATAGTATGTGAACTGATGTGGATAGGGCCTCTGGCGGCTGCCTTTTGTGTGTGGGATGTGGTCAGTGGGCAGATTTTTAGGTGCATGGCCATATTATGCTGCAGTGGTTGTGGCCAGGCCCTAGATTCTTGGGTGCATGGCCGGAGTCTAGGGCCTGGCCACAACCAATGCAGCATAATACGGCCATGCACTCAAGAATGTGAAACTGGCATATGGATTGCACAAATATGTGTATAGAAAGGCAATTTTCTGATTAAAAAGAAGCATGACACCAATAATAGTATACTCACAGTATATATTGTTGAGGCACTGTACACCTTTTTGAACTCAGTGTAGCATACTGTTGAAGTGGTAATAGCAGATTTGAATATTGTGGCACTGTGGGCACTTATTGGGCCTCATTACGAGGTCAGCGGTAAGGGGTTAACGGCAACAGTAAGGGTGCCGTTGCCGTTAACCCTTACCGCCGCATTACAAGGTCAGGGACCAGGGAGCTAATAACGGGCCCGCTATTAGTGGGCCCATTATTAGCTCCATCCCCATTCCCATTGAGCCGTATGGGGGCTCAAATGGGAATAGGGAATGTTTCTCAGAATGGGGACTTACCGGGTCCTCCACGGTTGGAATGACCCGGTAAGTCCCTATTCCGAGAACCCGGACCCGGAATGTGGTAAGGGAGTAACCATGGTGCTAATAGCACCATGGCTACCTCCTACCTCGTAATGAGGCCCATTGGCCCTTATCAGGAGGTTGGAGGTAATCATGCTGCTTTTAGTGGCATGGTTGCCTCCTTACCGCATACCGGGCCCGGGTTCCTCAAATGAGGACTTACCGGGCCATCGCAACCTTGGCGGACCCGGTAATTCCTCGTCCGAGGACCCCGGACCCGGTCCATCCCCATTCCCATTTGAGCTCCCATAGGGCTCAATGGGAATGGGGATGGAGCTAACAACGGGCCCGTTATTAACGGGCCCGTTGTTAGCTCCCTGGTGTCCTCGCGGGACCTGCTATGGACGCCTGGTTTTACCAGGCACCCATTGCGGGTCCCACGAGGAGCCTTCGTGATAGGGTGGAATGGGTTTACCGGCACCGGCACCATTACCGGTGCCGGTAAACCCATTCCGCCAACCTTGTAATCAGGGCCATTTTGTCTTTATTGCATCTGCCCACTGGCTACAAGTAGTGTAATAGTATGTGTAAAGAAGTGGTTAGGGTGTGGACAGGGTGTATGGCAGCTGGCTTATTGGACTGTCCTGAGGGTTGTGGCCAATGGTCAGATTTTTGGGTGTATGGCTGTATTATGCAGAGTGTGTGGCAGCTGGCATATTGGACTGTCCTGATGGCTTGTGGCCACTGGGCAGATTCATGGATTTATGGCTGTATTATGCTGTGTTCATTATGGTCAGCTACTAGAGTCTTGGGCACCCAAGAGTGTGTCCACTGGTTGCAAGCAGTGTAATAGTATGTGTAGAGAAATGGATAGGGTGTGTGACAGGTGGCTTATTGGACTGCCAGCAGATTCATGGGTGCATGAGAGTCTGTGCAAGTACTGTAATAGTATGTGAACTGAAGTGGATAGGGCCTTGTGTGTGTCGGTTGTGGTCAATGGGAAGATTTTTGGGTGCATTGCCGTATTATGCTGCGGTGGTTGTGGACAGGCCCTCTACTCATGGTTGCATGGCCGGTGCTATTATTGTGTGCTATTATATATTCTATTATTATGCTATTATTTGTGTGCATCTTTCATCATACCTTCCACCTTTTTCAGGAGGAAAGAGTAGAGGAAAGGCTTATGCTTCTGCACTTGTTCCCCATATGCTGATTGGAGATCCTTTGGCTTTCCGCATTTGATATGTTTCTAGTGTTTCATCTATGGTGTCATTGGAGCGCAGTGGGTGAATTGTATACTGGTCTAAAATATTGGAGGCTGTAGTAGGATCTAGAAGTTCAAATTGGCCAGTTGATGAGAAATCCTGAATTATTTTGGTGGAAAACTATCCCCCACTGCATATACATTCCAAACATGTCCAGCTAATCGGGTCAGGCAAAGTCAGGCACTTGACTTTAAGTGCATTCATCTGATACCAATTAGCTCTCCTCACACGGATAAAAAGCGGAACATAGAGACACACTCTGAGCAAGGTGGAACACGAGCAAGAGCCAAATGTTCAGGGCGAAGGCAAATCTACTGGAGCAGAGCCACAGACCGAGGGACGAGAGCAAAGGGCAGAAAACCCCAGGATTTCCTGGCAGGAGGTTGCTGCCTCCAAAAGGCAGTGAAAGACACGTGAAGAATGCCAAATCCCATACAAGAAGACTGCATTGTATTTCAAGGATGCCAGCACCCTCCCAGGTGAACGGCAGAGTCGGGGTGGTGAGGCCAAGCCTGTAGTATTAACTTTGACTCGTGAATTAAAATCTCCAATGACAAGAAAGAAATGTGCACAGACGGTGAGTTGGCAAGCAACATGAAAGACCTGTGTGTGTTATGTAAAGATTGAAGTTGCAACATTATATCACACAATTGAAGGCTGCATGCGTGTGGGTGAGATGCGAAGGACCTGTGATGAACTTTGAATTACTGATAGCTGGGAAAACCAGCGATACTGAGTAGCGGAGTGGTCCCACGAAAGGAAGTAGCCCTCTCGAAACTCTCCATGAAAGGTGAAATGTTTTTGTTATGAAGTGATAAAATGAATCAACTATAAAAAGTGAAGTTATCAAAATTAACCGCGGGAAAAGAGGGGAAGTAAAAAGGTGAACGTAGAATTTTTGTGCTTATGACATTAAACTACCCAGAGCAAGAAGGTATTTTGGAATGTGAACGCATTGCAGGATAGTACGTATGCTGTGCAGGGCTCTTCTAATGTTGGCGGAATATTGTTGCTGGAATTAAGTCTATTCTTGCTTAGATGTTTTTTGGAAAGCTTTGCAAAGGGGATAAGTGAGTATGCTGTGTGCGGTTATGGTAATGTTGGCTGAATATTGTTACTGGAAATATGTGTTTTTTTGGTTGAGAGTATGTTGGAATGTGTAAGCTGTTGAGGTTGTGTGTATGTTGTGATGTGTATAGAGTGGGGGGGAGTGCGTATGCTGGCGGTGGTTAAGCTACTGTTGGCTGAATATTGTTCCTGCAATTATGTCTTTTCTCACTTCAGTGTATGTTGGAATGTGTATGCTGTGAGGGTTGACGGTATGTTAGGAATGTGTACGCAGTGGGGGATAGTATGTATGCTGCATTGCTTAATTTGTAAGAAAAGGAGTGCCAGAGCCCAAATATATTCTAGCACGCTTGCAACATGCGGGCAGACAGTTCCCCACCATTGCTGCCACCACCCACAGCTGCTCCCCACAGTGTTGTCACATTTTGGGTTAAACTACAACTGGCACATGCTCAATGGGGTTGATGGATGCTCTGGCTATCATTACTTCATAATAAAGATGAGTCTGAGAAAATAAGTGCTGGGGCTCAGAATTAAGTGCCAGGGCTGAGCCCTGGCGAACACCCCCACAAATTAAGCACTGGACTATGCTGTGTGGTTATACTGATGTTGGTTGAATATTGTTTGTGGAATCATGTGTATCGTTGTTTGTGTATGAGGAAGGTGTGGGGGTTGTGTGTATGCTGTGATGTGTACACATTGGGGGTAACTTGCTTGAGTGTATTTTGGAAATACCTATTCAGTGGCGGTAAGGGTGTATGCTGCGTGTGGGTATGGCAATGTTGACTGAATATTGTTACTGGAATCATGTGTTTGCCAGCTTCAGTTTATGTTGGAATGTGTACACTGTGGCGGTTGAGAGTATGCACGGAATGTCTATGCAGTGGGGAATAGTGCATATGCTGTGTGTG
The DNA here is from genome assembly GCF_040938575.1 of Ambystoma mexicanum. NCBI lineage: Eukaryota > Metazoa > Chordata > Amphibia > Caudata > Ambystomatidae > Ambystoma > Ambystoma mexicanum. The sequence continues at coordinate 863,718,712 of NC_090928.1, forward strand.
GTTAGACTAATGCTGGCTTAATAATTCTCCTGGAATTATGTCTTTTCTTGCTTGAGTGTATGTTGGAATGTGTATGCTGTGGGGGTTCAGGGTATGTTTGGAATATGTACACAGTGGAAGATAGTGTGTTTGCTGTTTGTGGCTATGCACAATTTGGCTTAACATAGATTCTGGAATGATGTATTTTATTGCTTGAATGTATGGCTTAATGTAGTTCCTGCAATTATGTGATTTCTTGCTTGAGTATTGCATACGCATTGGGTGTTAGTGTGTATGCTGAGTATGGTTTTGCGAATGTTGGCTGAATATTCTTACTGGAATGATGTTTTTTTTGCTTGAGTGTAGTATCTTGGAATGTATACTCTTTGGGAGTTGAGTGTATGTTGTGATGCATACACATTGGGGGTATGTGCGTATGCTGGGTATGGTAATAGCTGCTGTGTGCATGGGTGGTGTTGTTGCTGAGCATGTGGGTGGTGTGCAATTTTCACTTATTTAGTATTTCTTTCGCTGGAAATCTTGGTTGTCAGTGTGCATATGTCATATATAGATCCATTTTCAATCCTTAATATCTCAACATTGGACAAGTCGATTTTCAAAATGTGCTTTCATTTCCCCAATTCAAGGTAAAATCTAGGTGACTGCAAATAATTAGGAAAATCGAAGCTGCCAATTTGGAGATATTTATGATAAAGGTATTCAAAATGTGCTGAAAGTAAAGATTGTTTAAAATATGAAGCCATTAATGTAGAAATCTGAAATTTACCATGTACAGGTGGCTGACTCAGAACATTACTCTGGAATATTTGTGAGATTTTTTCATGCAAGTGTTCATAGGTTTTTAAGACAAGTCAATGGGCCTCATCACGACTTTGGCGGTAACCCTTAAATCCGGCGGTAGCGCTATTACCGCCGGATTTAAGGGTCCGCCAAAGCAGGACTTCGGCGGATTTCTCCCCAACTCTGAGCTGGGGGAAAATCTGCCGAAGATTTGTGCTATTACCACCGGCGGGAAATCCGCTGGCGGTATTAGCGCAAAATTTCCCCATTGAGCCCAATGGGGAATGGGGCATTCCCGAATGGGCTCAATGGGGAATGGGGATTGACATTACCGCCGAACTCGTGATCCAGCGCTATTAGCGCCGGGGAGTTTGGCGGTAGGGCCAATACCTAATACCGCCGGCGGTAGTACCGCCGGCGTTACCGCCCAAGTCGTGATGAGGCCCATTTTCTGAAACGCTTTAGTGACCTCATCTTAACCTTAACAATTCCTTATGCCAGTAGCTTCCTCTTGCTTTTTGTGGCCAAAACAAAGATTATGGAAATGTGTGGCTGAGACTGAAATGATCTTCATCAAGCGGTTCACAGTCCTACAATCTTAGAAGTAATAGCCGGTAAACATAATTCTCCAGTGATGTGATGTGATATGCTCAAGACACCCCCCAGATTCCTAGGAACAAGATTTCCAAAGACACCGGCCGCGCGACACATAGAAGTCCTTCAGATGATAGTCTGCCATATCACCTTCCAGTATAAACAAACAACATGGGCCTGCTTGTCCCACGGGTGATACCCAATCACAGCATAATTCTGAGTGGCCTGTTCATGAGGACGTGTTGTCTCTGAGTAAAGCCTGCACAGGCAGTTAAAGAGTAACTACTCTTCTACATTAACTTTGAAGTCTCTGCTCCCAAGTTTCCATGCACACTGTCTTCTGATTGTCATTTGAATTAACATTCAATGGCCTATGTAACCAAGCTGCATTGACTTATGCTCCACCAGTGGGTGAGGTCTTCCTGTCAATCCTATGAACGCTGTTTTGCCTCATGTGTTGCTTTCCAATGATCTTCTTCCTCATGCTCTTGATTCCATTGTTTATTTATTTATTTATTTGTGCATTTGTTGCAGCGCGCTGAACCCTTGGGTTTCTAGGTGCTAGTTACATTGTGAGTTAAAAAATAAAATATAGAGTACAGCGAATGCAAGAAACAAACTCGAAAACATGACGAGGAGGGAGGGGTATCATGGTGTCTTAAAAGTATTGGTTCGAGGAGCAGGGGTGGAAGTGGGGGAGACAGGTATCTGAATGTCTTATTTAGTTATCTCAGGGGATCTTTAGGCGAAAAGCCAAGTTTTTAGTTTTTTTCTGAAGGTCCAGTAGGAGGATGCCTTTCGCAGGGTGATGGGGAGACTGTTCCAGAGCTTGGCGGCCATGACAGGAAAGCTCTGTCCTCCTGTGGTCTTTCTGGTGAAGGTGGGTACTCTGAGAAGATGGCTGTCTGCAGATCTTAGAGGGTGAGGGGGGGATTATTTCTCCACCCGTTGAGATAGGTAGGCTGGGGCAGTGTTCGTGGTGCACCTGTGTATGCTGGAGAGGGTTTTGAATGTAATCCTTTTACGGATCTGGAGCAAGTTGGCGTCTTTCCTGGCCTTTGTGACATGGTTGTGTTTGGACAAACCTAGGGCTGCTCGGAGGGCAGCTATGTAGATGCCTGGGGTTTTGGCTGCTGAAGATGTTTGGATCTGGTTGCCGTCAATGTAAAAACCTTTGTAAACTGAGTCATTGATGCAGAGGGTGAAGTACAATCCTACAATGAGGATCTCTGTTTTGTCGTCGTTGAGGCATAACTGATGGGTTGCCATCCATTTTGGACAATGTCATAAACTGAGTTGATGGTTGTGGCATCAAGGTCATATGAACCAGAGAGGGGGAGGAGGATTTAGGTGTTGTCGGCATAATTTGTGTAGGAAATACTGAGGGCATTTAAATGGTCAAAGAGGGGTTTGGTATAAATGTTTTACAGGGTTGGGAGATGCAGGCCCTTGTGGGACTCCATAGGTTACTGGTGTCGGTGGGGCAGCATCGTCCTCCACAAAGAGACGGGAGGATCTGTCTGCTAGAAAGGATTTGGTCCAGTCTGTTCCTGCTTGGGAGAAGTTTGCTGTTGTGGTGAGCTGGTTGCAAAGTGTCTGGTGGTTGACGAGGTTGAATGCTGCTGATAGGTCCAGCATGAGGAGCAGAGCGAGTTTGCCTGAGTCTTTCATATCGTCTAGCTGTTTTTTTAGGTCCAGTAACACTAGGAATGGGGTAACAGAGTGGTGGCAGAGGTTGTTGGATACACAGCTACCTGCGGAGTCAATCAATAGCATCATGGAGAATTATGAAAGAGGGGTCAGAGAAGTACAGCTTAAGTTAGCAGAGTTTAAGATACTACTGTGGGATGTTTTTATCCACGCATCCGAGCCCTACCTCAAAACTGTGCAGTACTGACATGGAAAACATCATGATGGCCAGAGCTTCCCAGAAAATGCACAGGGAAATGCATGAAGAATAGGCTGCCACTCATTTTTGCCGATGTTATGGGCACAGAAGGACACTGCCTAAAACCACCATTGGACTACCCACACAGTAGTCTGAAACCATTGGGAATGGCAATGCTGATTGCCAAAAGTAAACCCATAACTGTTGGGAATTCATTTTCTTAAATCCCAAAAAGGGGTGCAGTACCAGTACTCACCACTATCAAAAAGCCGGCGTTTTAAAACAACACCAGATTTTACTTTTTTGTATAAAACTGAATAAATGAACCCAAAGCAAGCCAAAGAAAGACTTACTGAGAGGTGGATACAATGCAAAGTTATATTCTGAAGTGACTTGAAGGTTTATAACAAGACTGGCTGAGCTGTGGATTTCAGCAGTTTAAGTAAATTTGGACTGAAAGACACTAAAAATCTAAATGTTTAAAAAGAAATGAGTGACCTACTTTGAGTGTCACATAGGTTGCAATTGTTTAAATGTCATAGTTTTAAACTTAGAATCAGCATTCTAGCTGCATATGTAAACATTGTCTTGACTTAAACTGGGTAACAAAAAGTGACATTTTATCTGAAACCTGGCTTAAGGAACTGAATTCTGCCCACCAGCTACCCCCGACAGGAGATGAAACTTGAGTCACAGCTGTGTTCCCAGGCCTATCTGCCTTTTGCTGGCCACACTAAGGATATGCCATCTCTCTGATAATTGAATTAAGGGGAGCCCCCACAGAACACAGGAGCTCTTAACAAAGCCCTGTCCTGACTCAGGCAAATGTTTTATTGGCAGGAGTCGTAAATGGAGCTTCCTCCTGGAAGGACAGGGGAGGAGCACTGCCTGTGAGAGCAAGCTGGCTTGGCAGAACTGGAAAAAACAGAAATTCAACCTTGTGCTGGGGGGAAACCACACCCCTTTGGGGCCAGAACATAACTCTAAAAAGATGAATAACTCATAGTACGGACTTGTGAAAATTATTTAAATGACACCATAATTCTTGTGATTTTTCTGCCCACAATTTAAGACGTGTTAGGACCCGGTGGTATGTTCAGGGGGGTTTTAGCGGAAAAGAGGATATTACTCAAAATGTGTGCATGTGAAATATCTGACACTTCATCAACTAATGTCCATACTCCTTGCGCACATGTGTGTAAATTTGGGTTAATGTCCGAAATTGCAAAATCAGTTAAAAAGTGCAAATATTGCCATTTCTGAATGCAAGCCCCCAGGAAGAGCAGATTTGGACAGGGCATACCTCCTGTGATATGTGAAGGGTGCATGTAATTTTAAACAAATGTGTACCTGTGCAAATATGTTTTTTTTTATCAAATATAGATTGTGTGCAATTTGACAGGGGAGGATCCTCTGACCCATAAAACCTACAGCATCACTCTGACCCACAGTTCCTTCCCCAATCATGGGAGAGGGGAGAATTGGGCCAATGGCAAGTGGAGAGGGGTAGAGCCTAGTGATGCTGCACACACACCCATTTTCAAAACACATAAAAGCAGACAGACAGGACAGATAGAGACCTTCAAATCCATTTGCAGCTGGAAGCTCTGCCGGGAAAATCCATACTTTACCTCCCTCAACTTTCAGAGAGCAGACATAGAGACTTCAAATCTATCAAATTTCCAGAACCAGAGAGAGAGCAGAGCTGACCCAGATCACTGTTAGCAGAACCAGAGACCCAGACCAGACCAGCAGAGTAGAGCTGACCCAGACGCTGTGCGCAGAGACCGTCCGGGGCGAGTGAAGAAAACCTGACCAGATCCGTGGCGAGGCCCATTCTATTTCTAAATATATTGTGAGTACATAGCAAAACTGTGCAGAACCAATCTCTTAGTTAAAATAATATAATTCAATCTATTTAATCTAAGTAGAACTGCCTCCTAACTGTCACCTGTCATTTGCAAAGCTGTCACCTGTCATTTTCTAGTTGCAAGCTGCACTTGTCTTTTTGAACTTTAAAATTTCAAATCTGAAAAACGACCTTTATTTAATCGCTCATATCTCCGTGACCGTTTGTGCTAGAGACTTGCAGTAACTTTCCTACCCCCGATACTTTTGCCGCAATCGCGAAAAACGCACTCGCGAATTTTACCGCGATTTGCAAATTTCTCCACGTGTAAAAATCTGCTGCTGCTTGCCTTCCGTTGCAAAAATTCGTTTGCAACCTGACAACCATTATAGAGCATTGCTAAAGTGATCCTGAACTTATTCAAAGCATATACCACTCACCCTAAACTTCTAGATGGAATTAAAAGCATTTTAGCATATTTTTCACTTCATTGCCAGCACATATAAAAGCATTTTGGGCCTGTGTTTCCTACTTCTGTGGTCTAAGCTTGCTGGGGTGAACTGAATTACAGTTGATTGCATTTCTGAGAACTGTGTGCTTTCCTTCCATTTCCTTGCATTGCATAAAGGGGGGAGGGGATTGCCAGAGAAAAGTGATTACATTGTTTTGTTGAAATCATATTGAGTATTTTCTGTATTGCACTTTCATTCAACATTGCATCCATTTGAATTCTATAAAGCATTCTCTATCACATTATTCTTCTGTCCCTACTTACCAGTGTGCTACCTTATCCATTTCATGTCAACTCCTTAGCGATTATAAAGAGGTGTGCTAGTGCCAGATTCTCCGTTGTTAATCTTTATCATATCAGATTAAGTGTGCTATTCAATTATTAATTTATTCTAAAGTGTGATATATATATATCTATTGTTTAAATTATCAATTAAACCTTTTAACTTGCAAAACAGAACTACTTCTTGGCTCAGTGGGGTCAGGGGGATTCCAATAGAGGGGTGTTATATAGGGGTAGTCATCCAGAACGCATGAACTGGACATAAAGATATATCAATAAGGATTTCCATTCAGTATCCCAGACTAGGCATTGACTTAGCTGTAGTGTTGAATTGAATCCTCTTACAAATTGGGGGCTCGTGCCGGACGTTTGGATTAGATTTATCACTTGTGCAGATTAATACAGCGTGCCAGCTGACCAGATACACATATCCGGTCGGATCACACGCTGTGTTACGCTGTAAAGCACTCCTCAAAGGAACGCTCTAAGAAAAAGGTCTGTTTTGCAAAATTAAAATACAAACTTCTGTAAGTCAGGAAGGAACTCAAATTCCAGAATGACGACCTTAGTAGACATGAAAATAGCCAGAGAGCACTTCTTACATAAGTTATTTGTGAGAGGTGAGTGGACTCACCAGGACCAGACGGTCTGGTTGCAGGCCATCACGCAACAGGTCACGGAAACAGGGTCAGATACATGGAGAGATCAGGGTCCCTTACATGTGGCCCTGAGTGAACTATACATGGCTCCTAAGGCTAAGGATGAACAAGACAAGATGGTTAGGATAGCGGCATACCTGTACCTATATATGGGAGACATGCAGGATAAATGTACTGAAAGCCAAGATCTGGCGAATAAGCGACAGATGGCGTTAGAGAAGGTCCAATCTGACCTGGTCTCTTCTGAGCAGAGGCTGCAGGGGAGCCAGGAGTCAGAAAATGAGAGTAGACAGCACATCATTAAAATAAAGAGGGATATGGACATCCTGCAACAGGAAAAGGCAGAACAGGATACCAGATTTCTGGCCTTGCAGAAGGAATACCAAGAAGGTTTGGACTCCCTACTGCAAAACCAGAAAAAGCTGGAGCAACAATTGGACTTCAACAGGGTATGTGCTGAGCAGGTAGTCACCCTGCAAGGCCACCTAGATAGAGTGAAGGCAGAGAGCAACAAACTAATTCTGAAAGACCTGGATACCCAGGCAGAGTTTGATCAGGAGCGCCAAAAAGCTGGTGCCTTTCAACGGCAGAGGGACGACCTGGCAGCACAGATGCAGGCTCTCAGTCAGGAAAGAGACACTTTAGGCCAGGAAGTCTGCCACTTAAAAAAGGAAATTGAAGAAAATCACCTGGCCCTCCAGGGGCTGGGTGACCTCCAAAAAGAAAACCAGAACTTGGTAGAGCACACCAGAAGGGTGGAAGAGGCTCTGGCAAGAAAGGAGCAGGCCAGTAGGGATGGGACTCAGGAGGTAAACCTCCTGCAGCAAAGACTGGCCCAGTTCTCCAGGACCAACCAGGAAGCACAGAGGGAAAATGAGGCCCTCTGTCAACACAATGATAGGCTCCAACAACAGGTAGCGATGCAGGAGAGACTGATAGAGTCTAGTAAGGCCTTAACTGAGGAACTGAAGGCACAAATGCAGGCTCTTGCATTGCAACAGGGAGCAGGGGCGGATAGAGATGAGGTTCGCTGGGAAAGGGAAACTCCGGAGCATAACCTCAGGAGCCCTAGTACCAGAGGCCCTCATACCTCTCAGTCCCTGGACTCTGCCACCCCCATGTCCCCTGGCGCACATGAGCACAGGGCCACAGGGATGGCAGATTACTATCCAGCCAGATGCATGGGGCTCATAGGCCAGTACCACCCAGGAATGGAGGGGCGGGCATCCGGGTATGGGCACCCAAGCACAGTGCAATTTAATGGGGAACCCCAGGAGAGTAGGCCCATTAAGGGCATCCTGAAAACCTCTGCCTAGTTAGGTCAGTGGAGGGGGTACCCATCAAATCCTGGCAGCCAGGAGGGATCTGAAGACTCCTCTGAGCGGTACAGGACACAGGAGACCAGGTCCCCACATTCTGCCAGCCATTCCCAGGCTCGCAGAATCCGGGAAAACCTGGAAGAACAGACGGGAACCTCTGGGAGCAGTGCCTCTGAGTCAGAAGATGAATGGACCAGGGTTACCCGGACCAAAAGGGCCAATAAGGCAAAAAGGGCCTTGCTTAAGGACCCATTGAAGCAAATAAAGGCAATCAGGAATGTCATCACGCCTTATCACAAGAACGCCAAGTATTCTGTTTGGGAGCACTTAGAGTTGTTTGAGCAAATGATGGAGACTTTCCATTTGAAGGACAGCCAAAGCTGTATTCAATATGTAAAGTGGACCTTCTCCCCGGAATACTCCAGTTTCTTTGCGGGGCTGGAGGACCAAAATCATGTAAGATGGTCCACCTATAAGGCGGCCATCTTGAAACATTTTTCTGTTCACAGAAATCCTCAAGAGGCTCGCAAGGCAGCCTACAATTTGCAATGTGGGGAGGATCAGGCCCCACAAGAATTTGTGCAAGAACTGAAACGTGCTTTTGCGCAGACCACCAGAAGGGTGCGCACAGACAGTAGAGAATTCATTAATACATTTTTTCATGCCTTGCCCAAATACATAATGACCCAGCTCGTGAGGGATTTTCACGAGAAAAGATCTTTAGACTGGGTCATTGAACAGGCTACCCGGATCTATGAGGTGCAGAAACCGGTAGATAGCAAAAGTAATGCCCAGAAAAACCCCAAAGCCAACAGCACCCCTGCTGCTGCCAAGGTGGCAGAGGTAAAGGTCACCCCCGTTTTGGATTTGGAGATGGGGGGGCCTAAAAACCTACCTGCACCTAATAATGCTAGGCCCAGAAGGTCCTCGGGCCAGTCACAGACAGGGAGCCAGGGACGCAGCCCCACAAATGGGGTCCCTCGCACTCCTGATTATTTAAGTCCCCGTTACAAGGGAAATCGACCCATCCTGGGTTATGTGTGGACTCCTCCAGCCCAAGGGGGGGGATCCAGCCAAGCACCTAACCCAGGGAACTTCCCTCCTAACTTCCCACCGGAGGGCAGAAATTCTCCAAATCCTGGGCAGAACTTTTTCCCCAGGTATCCACCCAATTTCCAACCCCAAAATCATCCATCCTTCTTTCCCCAATTCCCTGAGCCCAGACAACCTAATCCGGGAGAGGGGAGGCCAAGGGTGGAGGGGTACCCAAATCTTCCCAATCCGGGGTATTACCAGAGAAGGGATAGTTACCCTTCCCGGGATCAGCCCAGGGGAGAAAACAGGGCCCCGTATCAGCCTGAGCGGGTGTCCCAGTTAGAGCGCCAGGTTCAAAACATGGCGCGGGATCTGGGTCACATACTGAGGGCTCAGCAGAACCCTCAGATCGGCATGCCGGCGCAGAACGCACCCAACTCTGGACCTGGTTCTCCAGAACAATGACGGGGGCAGCACCCCGATAACTCACCGGTTCCCAGGGAGGAGGCACAAGGGGAAGGGGGTGTAAAGCCTTGGAGGAAGCTTCCTTCCTCACTTGTAAACAGCCCCTGGAAACCCAGGAACCCGAAACAAAATCTCTTGCCCCTGAAAGTCTGCCTCCTAAGGAGCAGAGGGGGGGTAGGAGAAACAAAAGACCCAAACAGACTCAGTTTGAGGAGGAGGTACAGATCTTCCAATTTGAGGGAGAGGGATCCTCAGAGGATCCTGGGAAAAGGATCTTCTCCTTCAGAGAGGGGGGAACTCCTCCCAAGGAAAAATGGGTCCCTAGGGATGCAAATCCAGACTGGGGAGATGTGGAGACTGAGCTACCGCCGCCCACCATCTCATCCCAGAACCAACAGCAAGAAAATCCCCTGGTTCAAACCCATCCTGGTGACTGCCTCCAAAAAGGGGGGGGCGGCCCAGAACCGGAGCCAGGGGAACCCACAATGGCTCTGATCTCCAGTTGCCAACTTTTTCTTTCAGATTCCCAAGGCTCTCCACAGAATTCTGCCCAAATCTCTTCGCTAGCGATGTCCAAAATTAGAAAGTTAGCCCACCAGTTGTCCAAAAATGTGCATTATCTGTGCCCCCTTGAGGAGAAGGAGGGAAGATACTATGCCCCGGTACAAGTACAGGGGCAGGGTACAATTTTGGCACTGGTGGACACGGGATCTCAAGCTACCCTTCTGTCCAGAAGGGCCTTTGATGAACTGAATGCAGGAAGGGGAGGGAATTACCAAATTCCTCTCACCTCACTTCCTGGACAACTCCAGAACTTTGACGGGAAGGAAATTCCCGTCGAGGGGACGGCAGACTTGGACATTAAAATTGGGCGACACAAGTTGAAACACCCGGTCATAGTTGTGACTCCAGAGGGCACCCCTTGTTTACTAGGGAATGACCTCCTGAGAAGGTTGTCACCCCTAATAGATTGTGTAAACAAGGTCCTCTGGACCCAGACTAGCCGACCAATAAAATTAAAACAGAGTGTCAACCATGTTAGTTTAAACAGCACCTGCCACATGGTTGAACAAAAATCTGACCAAGTAGAATTTCACTTCCAGAATAGCCAAATTCCAGACGTGACAGTAATAGCAGTAGGACAACAGACTGGTGATGGAGGGTCCTCTCTATTTCTAAAAATCAACCTTCCTTCCAGTCTAAAGTGGTACTCGACGCTGGAAAGAAACACTCTGAGATTCTATACTAATCCACAATCAGAAACTCCCACTCCTATAGTCCAGAAAGATGTGAAATCAGCTCAGAGCCTGGCTGATATTCAGCAAATTGGAGAGCAGTTGTTCATCCCTGTTCAGTTAAATGATGGGAAGGACTCTGTTCTCGCTCGAGTGTGTGTGAACAACGGTAAGAGCTTCATCAGCGAAGCCATGTTCCGCCAACTCCCAAAAGATCCAGCCATTCCCACCTTCAAACTGATAGACAAATGGGAAATGGACCTGGAAGCACCTAATTCCAAACATCTCCTGCCAAGCAGGTGTATGCTCAAAATCTCCATTGGCAACAAGAGCATAGTCCATAATTGTTGGGTCGTGCGAGACGTCCCTGCCGCCTTTTACTTAGGCAGTGACATTCTCAATCGCTTTGCCATTAGTTTGGACCTAATAAACTTCAAAGCTTGGTCCCGATTAGCGGATAATCCCATGGGCTTTGATGATCCAGAAAAAGCATTTAGGTCAGCTCAATTGCTACCTTATGCAGTTGAAATTCAGATCAAAGAGGAAGTCACCATCCCAGAAAGGACCCGACAATTCTCCCTGGAAGTGAAAGCTAAAAGAGGACAACATTTGAAAAACCCTGATGCTTACATACATCTAAACGCTTCTCTCCAACAGCAAGGGTTGGGGGTAAACCCAACACCATAAGTCAACATAGAACATGACACCATTCTAATAGAGGTGGATAACAGCGACTTAAAGAGTATTACTCTAGCCGCAGGCACCATTATTGGAATGGCGGTTGATGACCGACATTTTTCCATAGATTTAGGTAATGAACTGTTAGGGCCAATCCCCAAGGACTGCTTTGACAGTGACAGTGATGACAATACAACACCGGACAGGATTTTTACCCGGCATGGGGGGAACTTCCTGGTGTACTCTTCTTGCCCTTATGGTAAGGAAGATGTGACTTGTGACTTCAGAGGGGATGAGGTGATTTTCCAGGTCCATGAGGGCTGCCTTTCCCAACTGAAGCCTCCGGTCCAAATCAGCACTCTGACCAGGGACTTCTCCACCCAGCTGGAGGAGGCCGCGGAGATAGCCAAACCAGAAGTCTTTCCAGGCTTCAGGCAGATGGTGGAAGAGAGAGTCAATCTAGCTGATGCCTGTGTGACTCTGGAACAAAAGCAAAAGTTGAAACAAGTTTTCTTGGATTTCCAAGATCTCTTTGCGGTAGACTCATATGACTGTGGTCGCACTGACATCCACACAACAACAATCCCCACGGACCCTGGCATGACTCCTGTGTTTGTGAAGCAATATCGTTTGCCTCTCGCATCCATGGATTCCCTTACTGAAATAATTAAGAACCTTGAGTCCCGGGGAATAATCCGTCCAGTCCACAGCACCTTCAATAATCCGGTGCTGGGAATATTGAAGCCAAACGGCCAGTGGAGACTCTGAGCTGACCTCAGGGAGCTCAACAAACGGGTCTATACTTTCCGATGGCCTCTTCCCTACATTGACCAAGGGCTGGCCCAGATTCAGGGGTCACAGGTATTCACTGCAATAGACCTGACCAATGGATACTGGACCGTGCCTGTCAGCAGGGAGGACCAATACAAACTGGCTTTTACCTTTGGGGGCCAGCAGTACACATGGGCCCGGACTCCCTTCGGATACCTCAACTCCGGCAATGAATTCAACATTTTCCTACATAAGGCCATGCCCGACCTGGGTGCGAGGGGCAACCTGGCTTATGTAGATGATGTCCTCATCAAAAGTTCATCTGTGGAGGAACACATAGCGGAGATCCGTTATGTTCTGACGCAGTTGGGGGCCGCCGGAGCAAAACTTTCCTTTCAGAAAGCACAGTGGTGTAGAACCCGTGTTAATTTCTTGGGGCATGAGATTACTCCTCAGGGTCTCTGTCCCCAGGAAAAGAAAGTGGAAGCACTTCAGAAACTGAAAGACCCCACAACTCTGCGGGAACTAAGGAGCCTCCTTGGACTGACGAATTACAGCAGAAAGTTCATTGAGGGCTACGCAGAGATCACCAGACCCCTGATTCGTCTCCTGAAGGGGGGGGTCAAGTGGGAATGGGGTCCAGAACAAGCCGAGGCAGTAAGACAACTCAAAAGAAGCCTCTCACAAGCGCCTTGCCTAGCTTACCCTGTCAGAAACAAGGAGTTCTTCCTGGAGACGGGGTTCTCTAATACGTGCTTGACGGCAGTATTATACCAAAAGCATGACAAGGTCAATAAAGTAATCTCCTATGCGAGCAAAACTTTATCCTCTGTGGAGGAAAAATTCAACGATTGTGAGAAGGCACTCCTGGCAACGGTGTGGGCATTGAAGAATTACCGCCCGTTTATCCAGGGGGAACACATCATAGTGGAGACTCCACACCAGCCTCTGCAATATCTCCAAAGTGACAGAATCCGGGCCGGAAATGTGAGTAAATCCCGAATTACTTCCTGGATTCTGTCAATGCAAGGCTTTCCTGTGGAGGTCAGATATGGCCAAAACAAGAAGAGTCCCCTCGCGCAAGGTCTGGCTGACTTGCATGATTGTGCCAGAGAAAACTGTCTCGAGGGCGAAAGTCTAAAAATCAAGGACAACACGGAGGCATACCTTAATTCCCCACACAAAGTCTTTGAAGAGGACAAGTGTGAGGGAATGCCCACTGTCTATGTGGATGGATGCTCTTACCATGTTGACAACAACGGGGAGAAAGAACTGGTGGCCGGCGTAGGGAATGCATGGGTGAATGAGTCCCCAGAACCCTCCGCTGGATACAAAATTGGTCCCCGAAGTAGTCAGGTGGCAGAATTGATGGCTGTGCATCAGGCCATCCTCACTGCTGTCCAGCATCAACTCCACGAACTGGTCATAATCACAGATTCGGATTATGTACGGAACGGGTTCGTGGAGCACCTGGTTAATTGGAAAACCAGAGGCATGTTATGTGCTAACAACAAACCCTTGAAACATGGGAAGTTGATCCAAAACATTGATGATCTGGTCACCTCGAATGAGATGACCATCTATTGGAAAAAGATCAAGGGTCATTCAAAAATAGAGGGACCAGACAAAACTGGAAATGACTTAGCTGATCAGCTGGCCAAAACCGGGGCCATCCAAGGGGATCTAATTGAGATTGAGTCCCTGTTGGGGGAAATCCAGGTCCCTGCTATCACTGGTCCCAGACAAATGCTCACAACGACCTTTCAATTGCACAATGGAGTAAGGAGACCCCTGATGCTGATTTGATTACAGCTCAGAAGGGGGATCCAATTATTGGTAAGTTTTACCAACACCTTGAGGACCCTGAGAACTTTCCCCTGACGGATACCGATTATATTGGGAAAGAGGACCTAAGAGTGTTGATGAAATGTCCAAAAATGTTCCAAATCCAAGACGGTTTGCTGGTAAGGAAATCCAAAGCTAGCCACGATCAGTGGGTGGTTCCTACCTCATTCCGAAGCCTGATGTTAAGTCACGCCCATGATGCGGCCACCGCCGGTCATAGGGGGTTTCACACAACATTGGAAATCTTAAGAGAGGTTGCATACTGGCCACACATGGGGCAGGACCTCGACCAATACTTGAAGGGGTGTCTTGTGTGTGCACAATTTCAGCCATCATCCCTCACGCACCGTGCGCCTCTCCAAAAGAGGGGGATGACCCTGCCATGGTCAGATTTACAAATCGACTTTGTAGGCCCCGTGATTCGCTCTGCTAGGGGGAATAAGTACATGTTGACTGTGACATGCTTGTTTACCAAGTGGGTGGAATGTCTCCCAGCCCCAAATTGCAAGGCAGAAACAGCAGCTGCCTTGATGATTAACCACATCTTTTCCCGTTTTGGTCTACCTCAAAGGATTGAGTCAGACAGAGGTAGCCACTTCACCAGTGAAGTAATGACAAAGATGTGGGAGATACTGGGGGTCAAAAGGAAGTTGCATATTGCTTACAGGCCAGCTTCTTCTGGGGCAGTAGAGAGATATAACCGAACCATTGTGAGCATATTAAAGAAGTTTGTGGCAGATTCTGGGCCAAGTTGGGATATCCGATTACCTCTGGTCCTAATGGCCATCAGATCTACCCCTTCACCTGCAACCAAAATGTCACCATTTGAGTTGATGACTTGGCGCAAGATGGTGCTTCCTCAGCATTTGCTCTACAGGACCCAAGAGCAGACACTGATAAATGCTTTCACAACTCATGAGTATGTGGAGAATTTAAGGAAACACCTTCAACATGCTTTTGCTTATGCTCAGCGGAATCTAGAAAGATCGGCTGATAGCATGAAGACCCATTATGACCTGAAAACTTCCAGGAAGGAATATCAGGTGGGAGACCGGGTCTATCTATACAACTTCCAAAGGAACCAGGCCAAGCAGCGCAAATGTTTGCCTACATGGAAGGGACCCTTTGAGATCATCGACAAGATCTCCCCTGTGGCCTACAAAATCCACATCCCCAAAGGTCCTTTGGCAGAGGGGGAAGACAAGTGGGTCCACATAAACCAGTTGAAATGTTGCCATCCCAGGCACACTCTGCAACAACTGGAGGAATCCTCTGGAATCCTAGCGGGTACTGTCTCAGACTAATTCAGTTCCAACCATAAAACATACCACATCTAGTCTCTAAAATATTGTGATTTGCATGAAACTGTCTCTTAGTTATACTGTTTTTTTTTTTTTTTCAAAATAAGAATGTAATGTTTCGTTATGATGAAATGCATATGCTGCCCCACTATCTCAACAGTGGTGGAAAAACGTCTATGAATAGGTATTGCCGCTCTTCCTTTGTCGTCCTAGGAGAAAGAAAACCTGGAGACGGGACAAGGAGGACGATCCGGAGACCGGGAGCAGAGACGCAAGGGGCCCAGTGTACCGCCCAATATTCCCATCAGGACCCGCGAGGAGAACCGATCGATCCGACCGGATGGAGAAAAAGATGCAGAACTGTGCCATCTATTGGAAGAAGATGAGGAAACATCCCAGGTCTTGCGAGTCCCATTAGTGAAATAGAATGGCCATCGCAAGAGGGGGGCTTGTCGGATGTTTGTATCCACGCATCCGAGCCCTACCTCAAAACTGTGCAGTACTGACATGGAAAACATCATGATGGCCAGAGCTTCCCAGAAAATGCACAGGGAAATGCATGAAGAATAGGCTGCCACTCATTTTTGCCGATGTTATGGGCACAGAAGGACACTGCCTAAAACCACCATTGGACTACCCACACAGTAGTCTGAAACCATTGGGAATGGCAATGCTGATTGCCAAAAGCAAACCCATAACTGTTGGGAATTCATTTTCTTAAATCCCAAAAAGGGGTGCAGTACCAGTACTCACCACTATCAAAAAGCCGGCGTTTTAAAACAACACCAGATTTTACTTTTTTGTATAAAACTGAATAAATGAACCCAAAGCAAGCCAAAGAAAGACTTACTGAGAGGTGGATACAATGTAAAGTTATATTCTGAAGTGACTTGAAGGTTTATAACAAGACTGGCTGAGCTGTGAATTTCAGCAGTTTAAGTAAATTTGGACTGAAAGACACTAAAAATCTAAATGTCTAAAAAGAAATGAGTGACCTACTTTGAGTGTCACATAGGTTGCAATTGTTTAAATGTCATAGTTTTAAACTTAGAATCAGCATTCTAGCTGCATATGTAAACATTGTCTTGACTTAAACTGGGTAACAAAAAGTGACATTTTATCTGAAACCTGGCTTAAGGAACTGAATTCTGCCCACCAGCTACCCCCGACAGGAGATGAAACTTGAGTCACAGCTGTGTTCCCAGGCCTATCTGCCTTTTGCTGGCCACACTAAGGATATGCCATCTCTCTGATAATTGAATTAAGGGGAGCCCCCACAGAATACAGGAGCTCTGAACAAAGCCCTGTCCTGACTCAGGCAAATGTTTTATTGGCGGGAGTCGTAAATGGAGCTTCCTCCTGGAAGGACGGGGAGGAGCACTGCCTGTGAGAGCAAGCTGGCTTGGCAGAACTGGAAAAACCAGAAATTCAACCTTGTGCTGGGGGGAAACCACACCCCTTTGGGGCCAGAACATAACTCTAAAAAGATGAATAACTCATAGTACTGACTTGTGAAAATTATTTAAATGACACCATAATTCTTGTGATTTTTCTGCCCACATTTTAAGAAGTGTTAGGACCCAGTGGTATGTTCAGGGGGGTTTTAGCGGAAAAGAGGATATTACTCAAAATGTGTGCATGTGAAAAATCTGACACTTCATCAACTAATGTCCATACTCCTTGCGCACATGTGTGTAAATTTGGGTTAATGTCCGAAATTGCAAAATCAGTTAAAAAGTGCAAATATTGCCATTTCTGAATGCAAGCCCCCAGGAAGAGCAGATTTGGACAGGGTATACCTCCTGTGATATGTGAAGGGTGCATGTAATTTTAAACAAATGTGTACCTGTGCAAATATGTTTTTTTTATCAAATATAGATTGTGTGCAATTTGACAGGGGAGGATCCTCTGACCCATAAAACCTACAGCATAACTCTGACTCACAGTTCCTTCCCCAATCATGGGAGAGGGGAGAATTGGACCAATGGCAAGTGGAGAGGGGTAGAGCCTAGTGATGCTGCACACACACCCATTTTCAAAACACATAAAAGCAGACAGACAGGACAGATAGAGACCTTCAAATCCATTTGCAGCTGGAAGCTCTGCCGGGAAAATCCATACTTTACCTCCCTCAACCTTCAGAGAGCAGACATAGAGACTTCAAATCTATCAAATTTCCAGAACCAGAGAGAGAGCAGAGCTGACCCAGATCACTGTTAGCAGAACCAGAGACCCAGACCAGACCAGCAGAGTAGAGCTGACCCAGACGCTGTGCGCAGAGACCGTCCGGGGCGAGTGAAGAAAACCTGACCAGATCCGTGGCGAGGCCCATTCTATTTCTAAATATATTGTGAGTACATACCAAAACTGTGCAGAACCAATCTCTTAGTTAAAATAATATAATTCAATCTATTTAATCTAAGTAGAACTGCCTCCTAACTGTCACCTGTCATTTGCAAAGCTGTCACCTGTCATTTTCTAGTTGCAAGCTGCACTTGTCTTTTTGAACTTTAAAATTTCAAATCTGAAAAACGACCTTTATTTAATCGCTCATATCTCTGTGACCGTTTGTGCTAGAGACTTGCAGTAACTTTCCTCTGAAAGCTGTGAACCTAGAACCGCATTCCTACCCCCGATACTTTTGCCGCAATCGCGAAAAACGCACTCGCGAATTTTACCGCGATTTGCAAATTTCTCCACGTGTAAAAATCTGCTGCTGCTTGCCTTCCGTTGCAAAAATTCGTTTGCAACCTGACAACCATTATAGAGCATTGCTAAAGTGATCCTGAACTTATTCAAAGCATATACCACTCACCCTAAACCTCTAGAGGGATTTAAAAGCATTTTAGCATATTTTTCACTTCATTGCCAGCACATATAAAAGCATTTTGGGCCTGTGTTTCCTACTTCTGTGGTCTAAGCTTGCTGGGGTGAACTGAATTACAGTTGATTGCATTTCTGAGAACTGTGTGCTTTCCTTCCATTTCCTTGCATTGCATAAAGGGGGGAGGGGATTGCCAGAGAAAAGTGATTACATTGTTTTGTTGAAATCATATTGAGTATTTTCTGTATTGCACTTTCATTCAACATTGCATCCATTTGAACTCTATAAAGCATACTCTATCACATTATTCTTCTGTCCCTACTTACCAGTGTGCTATCTTATCCATTTCATGTCAACTCCTTAGCGATTATAAAGAGGTGTGCTAGTGCCAGATTCTCCGTTGTTAATCTTTATCATATCAGATTAAGTGTGCTATTCAATTATTAATTTATTCTAAAGTGTGATATATATATCTATTGTTTAAATTATCAATTAAACCTTTTAACTTGCAAAACAGAACTACTTCTTGGCTCAGTGGGGTCAGGGGGATTCCAATAGAGGGGTGTTATATAGGGGTAGTCATCCAGAACGCATGAACTGGACATAAAGATATATCAATAAGGATTTCCATTCAGTATCCCAGACTAGGCATTGACTTAGCTGTAGTGTTGAATTGAATCCTCTTACAAATTGGGGGCTCGTGCCGGACGTTTGGATTAGATTTATCACTTGTGCAGATTAATACAGCGTGCCAGCTGACCAGATACACATATCCGGTCGGATCACACGCTGTGTTACGCTGTAAAGCACTCCTCAAAGGAACGCTCTAAGAAAAAGGTCTGTTTTGCAAAAATAAAATACAAACTTCTGTAAGTCAGGAAGGAACTCAAATTCCAGAATGACGACCTTAGTAGACATGAAAATAGCCAGAGAGCACTTCTTACATAAGTTATTTGTGAGAGGTGAGTGGACTCACCAGGACCGGACGGTCTGGTTGCAGGCCATCACGCAACAGGTCACGGAAACAGGGTCAGATACATGGAGAGATCAGGGTCCCTTACATGTGGCCCTGAGTGAACTATACATGGCTCCTAAGGCTAAGGATGAACAAGACAAGATGGTTAGGATAGCGGCATACCTGTACCTATATATGGGAGACATGCAGGATAAATGTACTGAAAGCCAAGATCTGGCGAATAAGCGACAGATGGCGTTAGAGAAGGTCCAATCTGACCTGGTCTCTTCTGAGCAGAGGCTACAGGGGAGCTAGGAGTCAGAAAATGAGAGTAGACAGCACATCATTAAAATAAAGAGGGATATGGACATCCTGCATCAGGAAAAGGCAGAACAGGATACCAGATTTCTGGCCTTGCAGAAGGAATACCAAGAAGGTTTGGACTGCCTACTGCAAAACCAGAAAAAGCTGGAGCAACAACTGGACTTCAACAGGGTATGTGCTGAGCAGGTAGTCACCCTGCAAGGCCACCTAGATAGAGTGAAGGCAGAGAGCAACAAACTAATTCTGAAAGACCTGGATACCCAGGCAGAGTTTGATCAGGAGCGCCAAAAAGCTGGTGCCTTTCAACGGCAGAGGGACGACCTGGCAGCACAGATGCAGGCTCTCAGTCAGGAAAGAGACACTTTAGGCCAGGAAGTCTGCCACTTAAAAAAGGAAATTGAAGAAAATCACCTGGCCCTCCAGGGGCTGGGTGACCTCCAAAAAGAAAACCAGAACTTGGTAGAGCACACCAGAAGGGTGGAAGAGGCTCTGGCAAGAAAGGAGCAGGCCAGTAGGGATGGGACTCAGGAGGTAAACCTCCTGCAGCAAAGACTGGCCCAGTTCTCCAGGACCAACCAGGAAGCACAGAGGGAAAATGAGGCCCTCTGTCAACACAATGATAGGCTCCAACAACAGGTAGCGATGCAGGAGAGACTGATAGAGTCTAGTAAGGCCTTAATTGAGGAACTGAAGGCACAAATGCAGGCTCTTGCATTGCAACAGGGAGCAGGGGCGGATAGAGATGAGGTTCGCTGGGAAAGGGAAACTCCGGAGCATAACCTCAGGAGCCCTAGTACCAGAGGCCCTCATACCTCTCAGTCCCTGGACTCTGCCACCCCCATGTCCCCTGGCGCACATGAGCACAGGGCCACGGGGATGGCAGATTACTATCCAGCCAGAAGCATGGGGCTCATAGGCCAGTACCACCCAGGAATGGAGGGGCGGGCATCCGGGTATGGGCACCCAAGCACAGTGCAATTTAATGGGGAACCCCAGGAGAGTAGGCCCATTAAGGGCATCCTGAAAACCTCTGCCCAGTTAGGTCAGTGGAGGGGGTACCCATCAAATCCTGGCAGCCAGGAGGGATCTGAAGACTCCTCTGAGCGGTACAGGACACAGGAGACCAGGTCCCCACATTCTGCCAGCCATTCCCAGGCTCGCAGAATCTGGGAAAACCTGGAAGAACAGACGGGAACCTCTGGGAGCAGTGCCTCTGAGTCAGAAGATGAATGGACCAGGGTTACCCGGACCAAAAGGGCCAATAAGGCAAAAAGGGCCTTGCTTAAGGACCCGTTGAAGCAAATAAAGGCAATCAGGAATGTCATCACGCCTTATCACAAGAACGCCAAGTATTCTGTTTGGGAGCACTTAGAGTTGTTTGAGCAAATGATGGAGACTTTCCATTTGAAGGACAGCCAAAGCTGTATTCAATATGTAAAGTGGACCTTCTCCCGGGAATACTCCAGTTTCTTTGCGGGGCTGGAGGACCAAAATCATGTAAGATGGTCCACCTATAAGGCGGCCATCTTGAAACTTTTTTCTGTTCACAGAAATCCTCAAGAGGCTCGCAAGGCAGACTACAATTTGCAATGTGGTGAGGATCAGGCCCCACAAGAATTTGTGCAAGAACTGAAACATGCTTTTGCGCAGACCACCAGAAGGCTGCGCACAGACAGTAGAGAATTCATTAATACATTTTTTCATGCCTTGCCCAAATACATAATGACCCAGCTCGTGAGGGATTTTCACGAGAAAAGATCTTTAGACTGGGTCATTGAACAGGCTACCCGGATCTATGAGGTGCAGAAACCGGTAGATAGCAAAAATAATGCCCAGAAAAACCCCAAAGCCAACAGCACCCCTGCTGCTGCCAAGGTGGCAGAGGTAAAGGTCACCCCCGTTTTGGATTTGGAGATGGGGGGGCCTAAAAACCTACCTGCACCTAATAATGCTAGGCCCAGAAGGTCCTCGGGCCAGTCACAGACAGGGAGCCAGGGAGGCAGCCCCACAAATGGGGTCCCTCGCTCTCCTGATTATGTAAGTCCCCGTTACAAGGGAAATCGACCCATCCTGGGTTATGTGTGGACTCCTCCAGCCCAAGGGGGGGATCCAGCCAAGCACCTAACCCAGGGAACTTCCCTCCTAACTTCCCACCGGAGGGCAGAAATTCTCCAAATCCTGGGCAGAACTTTTTCCCCAGGTATCCACCCAATTTCCAACCCCAAAATCATCCATCCTTCTTTCCCCAATTCCCTGAGCCCAGACAACCTAATCCGGGAGAGGGGAGGCCAAGGGTGGAGGGGTACCCAAATCTTCCCAATCCGGGGTATTACCAGAGAAGGGATAGTTACCCTTCCCGGGATCAGCCCAGGGGAGAAAACAGGGCCCCGTATCAGCCTGAGCGGGTGTCCCAGTTAGAGCGCCAGGTTCAAAACATGGCGCGGGATCTGGGTCACATACTGAGGGCTCAGCAGAACCCTCAGATCGGCATGCCGGCGCAGAACGCACCCAACTCTGGACCTGGTGCTCCAGAACAATGACGGGGGCAGCACCCCGATAACTCACCGGTTCCCAGGGAGGAGGCACAAGGGGAAGGGGGGTGTAAAGCCTTGGAGGAAGCTTCCTTCCTCACTTGTAAACAGCCCCTGGAAACCCAGGAACCGGAAACAAAATCTCTTGCCCCTGAAAGTCTGCCTCCTAAGGAGCAGAGGGGGGGTAGGAGAAACAAAAGACCCAAAGAGACTCAGTTTGAGGAGGAGGTACAGATCTTCCAATTTGAGGGAGAGGGATCCTCAGAGGATCCTGGGAAAAGGATCTTCTCCTTCAGAGAGGGGGGAACTCCTCCCAAGGAAAAATGGGTCCTTAGGGATGCAAATCCAGACTGGGGAGATGTGGAGACTGAGCTACCGCCGCCCACCATCTCATCCCAGAACCAACAGCAAGAAAATCCCCTGGTTCAAACCCATCCTGGCGACTGCCTCCAAAAAGGGGGGGGCGGCCCAGAACCGGAGCCAGGGGAACCCACAATGGCTCTGATCTCCAGTTGCCAACTTTTTCTTTCAGATTCCCAAGGCTCTCCACAGAATTCTGCCCAAATCTCTTCGCTAGCGATGTCCAAAACTAGAAAGTTAGCCCACCAGTTGTCCAAAAATGTGCATTATCTGTGCCCCCTTGAGGAGAAGGAGGGAAGATACTATGCCCCGGTACAAGTACAGGGGCAGGGTACAATTTTGGCACTGGTGGACACGGGATCTCAAGCTACCCTTCTGTCCAGAAGGGCCTTTGATGAACTGAATGCAGGAAGGGGAGGGAATTACCAAATTCCTCTCACCTCACTTCCTGGACAACTCCAGAACTTTGACGGGAAGGAAATTCCCGTCGAGGGGACGGCAGACTTGGACATTAAAATTGGGCGACACAAGTTGAAACACCCGGTCATAGTTGTGACTCCAGAGGGCACCCCTTGTTTACTAGGGAATGACCTCCTGAGAAGGTTGTCACCCCTAATATATTGTGTAAACAAGGTCCTCTGGACCCAGACTAGCCGACCAATAAAATTAAAACAGAGTGTCAACCATGTTAGTTTAAACGGCACCTGCCACATGGTTGAACAAAAATCTGACCAAGTAGAATTTCACTTCCAGAATAGCCAAATTCCAGACGTGACAGTAATAGCAGTAGGACAACAGACTGGTGATGGAGGGTCCTCTCTATTTCTGAAAATCAACCTTCCTTCCAGTCTAAAGTGGTACTCCACGCTGGAAGGAAACACTTTGAGATTCTATACTAATCCACAATCAGAAACTCCCACTCCTATAGTGCAGAAAGATGTGAAATCAGCTCAGAGCCTGGCTGATATTCAGCAAATTGGAGAGCAGTTGTTCATCCCTGTTCAGTTAAATGATGGGAAGGACTCTGTTCTCGCTCGAGTGTGTGTGAACAGCGGTAAGAGCTTCATCAGCGAAGCCATGTTCCGCCAACTCCCAAAAGATCCAGCCATTCCCACCTTCAAACTGATAGATAAATGGGAAATGGACCTGGAAGCACCTAATTCCAAACATCTCCTGCCAAGCAGGTGTATGCTCAAAATCTCCATTGGCAACAAGAGCATAGTCCATAATTGTTGGGTCGTGCGAGACGTCCCTGCCGCCTTTTACTTAGGCAGTGACATTCTCAATCGCTTTGCCATTAGTTTGGACCTAATAAACTTCAAAGCTTGGTCCCGATTAGCGGATAATCCCATGGGCTTTGATGATCCAGAAAAAGCATTTAGGTCAGCTCAATTGCTACCTTATGCAGTTGAAATTCAGATCAAAGAGGAAGTCACCATCCCAGAAAGGACCCGACAATTCTCCCTGGAAGTGAAAGCTAAAAGAGGACAACATTTGAAAAACCCTGATGCTTACATACATCTAAACGCTTCTCTCCAACAGCAAGGGTTGGGGGTAAACCCAACACCATTAGTCAACATAGAACATGACACCATTCTAATAGAGGTGGATAACAGCGACTTAAAGAGTATTACTCTAGCCGCAGGCACCATTATTGGAATGGCGGTTGATGACCGACATTTTTCCATAGATTTAGGTAATGAACTGTTAGGGCCAATCCCCAAGGACTGCTTTGACAGTGACAGTGATGACAATACAACACCGGACAGGATTTTTACCCGGCATGGGGGGAACTTCCTGGTGTACTCTTCTTGCCCTTATGGTAAGGAAGATGTGACTTGTGACTTCAGAGGGGATGAGGTGATTTTCCAGGTCCATGAGGGATGCCTTTCCCACCTGAAGCCTCCGGTCCAAATCAGCACTCTGACCAGGGACTTCTCCACCCAGCTGGAGGAGGCCGCGGAGATAGCCAAACCAGAAGTCTTTCCAGGCTTCAGGCAGATGGTGGAAGAGAGAGTCAATCTAGCTGATGCCTGTGTGACTCTGGAACAAAAGCAAAAGTTGAAACAAGTTTTCTTGGATTTCCAAGATCTCTTTGCGGTAGACTCATATGACTGTGGTCGCACTGACATCCACACAACAACAATCCCCACGGACCCTGGCATGACTCCTGTGTTTGTGAAGCAATATCGTTTGCCTCTCGCATCCATGGATTCCCTTACTGAAATAATTAAGAACCTTGTGTCCCGGGGAAAAATCCGTCCAGTCCACAGCACCTTCAATAATCCGGTGCTGGGAATATTGAAGCCAAACGGCCAGTGGAGACTCTGAGCTGACCTCAGGGAGCTCAACAAACGGGTCCATACTTCCCGATGGCCTCTTCCCTACATTGACCAAGGGCTGGCCCAGATTCAGGGGTCACAGGTATTCACTGCAATAGACCTGACCAATGGATACTGGACCGTGCCTGTCAGCAGGGAGGACCAATACAAACTGGCTTTTACCTTTGGGGGCCAGCAGTACACATGGACCCGGACTCCCTTCGGATACCTCAACTCCGGCAATGAATTCAACATTTTCCTACATAAGGCCATGCCCGACCTGGGTGCGAGGGGCAACCTGGCTTATGTAGATGATGTCCTCATCAAAAGTTCATCTGTGGAGGAACACATAGCGGAGATCCGTTATGTTCTGACGCAGTTGAGGGCCGCCGGAGCAAAACTTTCCTTTCAGAAAGCACAGTGGTGTAGAACCTGTGTTAATTTCTTGGGGCATGAGATTACTCCTCAGGGTCTCTGTCCCCAGGAAAAGAAAGTGGAAGCACTTCAGAAACTGAAAGACCCCACAACTCTGCGGGAACTAAGGAGCCTCCTTGGACTGACGAATTACAGCAGAAAGTTCATTGAGGGCTACGCAAAGATCACCAGACCCCTGATTCATCTCCTGAAGGGGGGGGTCAAGTGGGAATGGGGTCCAGAACAAGCCGAGGCAGTAAGACAACTCAAAAGAAGCCTCTCACAAGCGCCTTGCCTAGCTTACCCTGTCAGAAACAAGGAGTTCTTCCTGGAGACGGGGTTCTCTAATACGTGCTTGACGGCAGTATTATACCAAAAGCATGACAAGGTCAATAAAGTAATCTCCTATGCGAGCAAAACTTTATCCTCTGTGGAGGAAAAATTCAACGATTGTGAGAAGGCACTCCTGGCAACGGTGTGGGCATTGAAGAATTACCGCCCGTTTATCCAGGGGGAACACATCATAGTGGAGGCTCCACACCAGCCTCTGCAATATCTCCAAAATGACAGAATCCGGGCCAGAAATGTGAGTAATTCCCGAATTACTTCCTGGATTCTGTCAATGCAAGGCTTTCCTGTGGAGGTCAGATATGGCCAAAACAAGAAGAGTCCCCTCGCGCAAGGTCTGGCTGACTTGCATGATTGTGCCAGAGAAAACTGTCTCGAGGACGAAAGTCTAAAAATCAAGGACAACACGGAGGCATACCTTAATTCCCCACACAAAGTCTTTGAAGAGGACAAGTGTGAGGGAATGCCCACTGTCTATGTGGATGGATGCTCTTACCATGTTGACAACAACGGGGAGAAAGAACTGGTGGCCGACGTAGGGAATGCATGGGTGAATGAGTCCCCAGAACCCTCCGCTGGATACAAAATTGGTCCCCGAAGTAGTCAGGTGGCAGAATTGATGGCTGTGCATCAGGCCATCCTCACTGCTGTCCAGCATCAACTCCACAAACTGGTCATAATCACAGAT
Source organism: Ambystoma mexicanum (assembly GCF_040938575.1). Classification (NCBI taxonomy): domain Eukaryota; kingdom Metazoa; phylum Chordata; class Amphibia; order Caudata; family Ambystomatidae; genus Ambystoma; species Ambystoma mexicanum. The sequence continues at coordinate 863,744,689 of NC_090928.1, forward strand.
TCGGATTATGTACGGAACGGGTTCGTGGAGCACCTGGTTAATTGGAAAACCAGAGGCATGTTATGTGCTAACAACAAACCCTTGAAACATGGGAAGTTGATCCAAAACATTGATGATCTGGTCACCTCGAATGAGATGACCATCTATTGGAAAAAGATCAAGGGTCATTCAAAAATAGAGGGACCAGACAAAACTGGAAATGACTTAGCTGATCAGCTGGCCAAAACCGGGGCCATCCAAGGGGATCTAATTGAGATTGAGTCCCTGTTGGGGGAAATCCAGGTCCCTGCTATCACTAGGTCCCAGACAAATGCTCACAACGACCTTTCAATTGCACAATGGAGTAAGGAGACCCCTGATGCTGATTTGATTACAGCTCAGAAGGGGGATCCAATTATTGGTAAGTTTTACCAACACCTTGAGGACCCTGAGAACTTTCCCCTGACGGATACCGATTATATTGGGAAAGAGGACCTAAGAGTGTTGATGAAATGTCCAAAAATGTTCCGAATCCAAGACGGTTTGCTGGTAAGGAAATCCAAAGCTAGCCACGATCAGTGGGTGGTTCCTACATCACTCCGAAGCCTGATGTTAAGTCACGCCCATGATGCGGCCACCGCCGGTCATAGGGGGTTTCACACAACATTGGAAATCTTAAGAGAGGTTGCATACTGGCCACACATGGGGCAGGACCTCGACCAATACTTGAAGGGGTGTCTTGTGTGTGCACAATTTCAGCCATCATCCCTCACGCACCGTGCGCCTCTCCAAAAGAGGGGGATGACCCTGCCATGGTCAGATTTACATATCGACTTTGTAGGCCCCGTGATTCGCTCTGCTAGGGGGAATAAGTACATGTTGACTGTGACATGCTTGTTTACCAAGTGGGTGGAATGTCTCCCAGCCCCAAATTGCAAGGCAGAAACAGCAGCTGCCTTGATGATTAACCACATCTTTTCCCGTTTTGGTCTACCTCAAAGGATTGAGTCAGACAGAGGTAGCCACTTCACCAGTGAAGTAATGACAAAGATGTGGGAGATACTGGGGGTCAAAAGGAAGTTGCATATTGCTTACATGCCAGCTTCTTCTGGGGCAGTAGAGAGATATAACCGAACCATTGTGAGCATATTAAAGAAGTTTGTGGCAGATTCTGGGCCAAGTTGGGATATCCGATTACCTCTGGTCCTAATGGCCATCAGATCTACCCCTTCACCTGCAACCAAAATGTCACCATTTGAGTTGATGACTGGGCGCAAGATGGTGCTTCCTCAGCATTTGCTCTACAGGACCCAAGAGCAGACACTGATAAATGCTTTCACAACTCATGAGTATGTGGAGAATTTAAGGAAACACCTTCAACATGCTTTTGCTTATGCTCAGCGGAATCTAGAAAGATCGGCTGATAGCATGAAGACCCATTATGACCTGAAAACTTCCAGGAAGGAATATCAGGTGGGAGACCGGGTCTATCTATACAACTTCCAAAGGAACCAGGCCAAGCAGCGCAAATGTTTGCCTACATGGAAGGGACCCTTTGAGATCATCGACAAGATCTCCCCTGTGGCCTAAAAAATCCACATCCCCAAAGGTCCTTTGGCAGAGGGGGAAGACAAGTGGGTCCACATAAACCAGTTGAAATGTTGCCATCCCAGGCACACTCTGCAACAACTGGAGGAATCCTCTGGAATCCTAGCGGGTACTGTCTCAGACTAATTCAGTTCCAACCATAAAACATACCACATCTAGTCTCTAAAATATTGTGATTTGCATGAAACTGTCTCTTAGTTATACTGTTTTTTTTTTTTTTCAAAATAAGAATGTAATGTTTCGTTATGATGAAATGCATATGCTGCCCCACTATCTCAACAGTGGTGGAAAAACGTCTATGAATAGGTATTGCCGCTCTTCCTTTGTTGTCCTAGGAGAAAGAAAACCTGGAGACGGGACAAGGAGGACGATCCGGAGACCGGGAGCAGAGACGCAAGGGGCCCAGTGTACCGCCCAATATTCCCATCAGGACCCGCGAGGAGAACCGATCGATCAGACCGGATGGAGAAAAAGATGCTGAACTGTGCCATCTATTGGAAGAAGATGAGGAAACATCCCAGGTCTTGCGAGTCCCATTAGTGAAATAGAATGGCCATCGCAAGAGGGGGGCTTGTGGGATGTTTTTATCCACGCATCCGAGCCCTACCTCAAAACTGTGCAGTACTGACATGGAAAACATCATGATGGCCAGAGCTTCCCAGAAAATGCACAGGGAAATGCATGAAGAATAGGCTGCCACTCATTTTTGCCGATGTTATGGGCACAGAAGGACACTGCCTAAAACCACCATTGGACTACCCACACAGTAGTCTGAAACCATTGGGAATGGCAATGCTGATTGCCAAAAGCAAACCCATAACTGTTGGGAATTCATTTTCTTAAATCCCAAAAAGGGGTGCAGTACCAGTACTCACCACTATCAAAAAGCCGGCGTTTTAAAACAACACCAGATTTTACTTTTTTGTATAAAACTGAATAAATGAACCCAAAGCAAGCCAAAGAAAGACTTACTGAGAGGTGGATACAATGTAAAGTTATATTCTGAAGTGACTTGAAGGTTTATAACAAGACTGGCTGAGCTGTGGATTTCAGCAGTTTAAGTAAATTTGGACTGAAAGACACTAAAAATCTAAATGTTTAAAAAGAAATGAGTGACCTACTTTGAGTGTCACATAGGTTGCAATTGTTTAAATGTCATAGTTTTAAACTTAGAATCAGCATTCTAGCTGCATATGTAAACATTGTCTTGACTTAAACTGGGTAACAAAAAGTGACATTTTATCTGAAACCTGGCTTAAGGAACTGAATTCTGCCCACTAGCTACCCCCGACAGGAGATGAAACTTGAGTCACAGCTGTGTTCCCAGGCCTATCTGCCTTTTGCTGGCCACACTAAGGATATGCCATCTCTCTGATAATTGAATTAAGGGGAGCCCCCACAGAATACAGGAGCTCTGAACAAAGCCCTGTCCTGACTCAGGCAAATGTTTTATTGGCGGGAGTCGTAAATGGAGCTTCCTCCTGGAAGGACGGGGAGGAGCACTGCCTGTGAGAGCAAGCTGGCTTGGCAGAACTGGAAAAACCAGAAATTCAACCTTGTGCTGGGGGGAAACCACACCACTTTGGGGCCAGAACATAATTCTAAAAAGATGAATAACTCATAGTACGGACTTGTGAAAATTATTTAAATGACACCATAATTCTTGTGATTTTTCTGCCCACATTTTAAGACGTGTTAGGACCCGGTGGTATGTTCAGGGGGGTTTTAGCGGAAAAGAGGATATTACTCAAAATGTGTGCATGTGAAAAATCTGACACTTCATCAACTAATGTCCATACTCCTTGCGCACATGTGTGTAAATTTGGGTTAATGTCCGAAATTGCAAAATCAGTTAAAAAGTGCAAATATTGCCATTTCTGAATGCAAGCCCCCAGGAAGAGCAGATTTGGACAGGGTATACCTCCTGTGATATGTGAAGGGTGCATGTAATTTTAAACAAATGTGTACCTGTGCAAATATGTTTTTTTTATCAAATATAGATTGTGTGCAATTTGACAGGGGAGGATCCTCTGACCCATAAAACCTACAGCATCACTCTGACTCACAGTTCCTTCCCCAATCATGGGAGAGGGGAGAATTGGACCAATGGCAAGTGGAGAGGGGTAGAGCCTAGTGATGCTGCACACACACCCATTTTCAAAACACATAAAAGCAGACAGACAGGACAGATAGAGACCTTCAAATCCATTTGCAACTGGAAGCTCTGCCGGGAAAATCCATACTTTACCTCCCTCAACCTTCAGAGAGCAGACATAGAGACTTCAAATCTATCAAATTTCCAGAACCAGAGAGAGAGCAGAGCTGACCCAGATCACTGTTAGCAGAACCAGAGACCCAGACCAGACCAGCAGAGTAGAGCTGACCCAGACGCTGTGCGCAGAGACCGTCCGGGGCGAGTGAAGAAAACCTGACCAGATCCGTGGCGAGGCCCATTCTATTTCTAAATATATTGTGAGTACATAGCAAAACTGTGCAGAACCAATCTCTTAGTTAAAATAATATAATTCAATCTATTTAATCTAAGTAGAACTGCCTCCTAACTGTCACCTGTCATTTGCAAAGCTGTCACCTGTCATTTTCTAGTTGCAAGCTGCACTTGTCTTTTTGAACTTTAAAATTTCAAATCTGAAAAACGACCTTTATTTAATCGCTCATATCTCTGTGACCGTTTGTGCTAGAGACTTGCAGTAACTTTCCTCTGAAAGCCGGGAATCGTGGCTTTTCTGCGAACCTAGAAGCGCATTCCTACCCCCGATACTTTTGCCGCAATCGATTTGCAAATTTCTCCACGTGTAAAAATCTGCTGCTGCTTGCCTTCCGTTGCAAAAATTCGTTTGCAACCTGACAACCATTATAGAGCATTGCTAAAGTGATCCTGAACTTATTCAAAGCATATACCACTCACCCTAAACCTCTAGAGGGAATTAAAAGCATTTTAGCATATTTTTCACTTCATTGCCAGCACATATAAAAGCATTTTGGGCCTGTGTTTCCTACTTCTGTGGTCTAAGCTTGCTGGGGTGAACTGAATTACAGTTGATTGCATTTCTGAGAACTGTGTGCTTTCCTTCCATTTCCTTGCATTGCATAAAGGGGGGAGGGGATTGCCAGAGAAAAGTGATTACATTGTTTTGTTGAAATCATATTGAGTATTTTCTCTATTGCACTTTCATTCAACATTGCATCCATTTGAACTCTATAAAGCATTCTCTATCACATTATTCTTCTGTCCCTACTTACCAGTGTGCTACCTTATCCATTTCATGTCAACTCCTTAGCGATTATAAAGAGGTGTGCTAGTGCCAAATTCTCCGTTGTTAATCTTTATCATATCAGATTAAGTGTGCTATTCAATTATTAATTTATTCTAAAGTGTGATATATATATCTATTGTTTAAATTATCAATTAAACCTTTTAACTTGCAAAACAGAACTACTTCTTGGCTCAGTGGGGTCAGGGGGATTCCAATAGAGGGGTGTTATATAGGGGTAGTCATCCAGAACGCATGAACTGGACATAAAGATATATCAATAAGGATTTCCATTCAGTATCCCAGACTAGGCATTGACTTAGCTGTAGTGTTGAATTGAATCCTCTTACACTACAGGGATGGTACTGGACTCTCAGAAGACTGCAAGCTGTGGGCCTTCCGCGACAGGCTATATGCTGAATATACAATGCACAAGACACAGACATCTTGCACATTTTATGGTCCTGTACAGAAATGAGAAAATATTGGGCGGATACACTTGGGCAAATTCAGACAACTTGGGACAAAGGCTCTCGCTATCTCCTCAACTATGCATAATGCATGATATGAGACACGTAGGACGACTCACAGTCCAAGATGTACAATGGCTAAACACCACTGTATTAGTAGCCAAAGAAAGCATTTTAAGAGTATGGGGCACATAGACCAAACCCCAAGCTGAGAACTGAAAGGCAGAGATAACAAAGATGGCGGCATATGAGAGATTGATAAATGGAGCACAAGACAGACAAGTAGTGTTTTTAAATACATTGGGCAATTACATTTCTCAATAGTCTTGGAACATAGTTGAGACCCCTACTACAATATGACTGGAAATAATTGAGTACTGTTCTACTGAGGACGCCTACAGTCTGGAGGCAACTCCATTTAAATGTACTTAATATAAGAAGATGGGAGAATGTAGGGATCTGTAGGGAGGTAGATTATTTTTCATTTATAGCTCTCGCGTTACATGAAACCCATAGTTTGTTGCTTGTTGTTGCTCGAATTATTCCATGGTTAGTTCTATGTTCCTAGGTTGGTTCAGGTTATTTTCATATTGTTACATGCTTTGCATCCCCCAAGGAGACTACAGGCAGGACATTCAAGACAGCGATATAAGCCGTTGAAAGTTCAAGGAGTGGGGGATGACTCTCTTTCTTTCTTTATGCTCTCATTCCTGAAGTCATGAAATATAGGTTTAATGAAGGTCACACATAATGTGTTACTCATTAATTGCTTTTCGTCAGAATCACCTTGTGAAAGCTAAAGATTTGTTCAAATAAAGTATAAAATAAGTACCTGGACATTAATAAGGTTGGAATAACGATCTAGTGTGACCAACATATGGAATTCAGTTATCAACCTACTAAGAGAAGGTGAACAACTTATATGAAATAAGTATCATAGAAGTAATATAATGATTAGAACATGTATTATAATACTACACTAGTGCATATGTTGTTTCCTCACACTAAAAAAAAAGTGCGACACAAGTTCATTGAGTTTCAAAAACTTTGTCTGGTTTAATTCATACGCCACAAAAATGAATGCCCCTATGGTGGGGTAGTGCCCTTTGGATTACACCTGTTTCTGCACTGCGTGTGCCCTTTTTCAAATCAGGGCCAGTTCAATTCGAATAACTATATACACATATTCAAACAAATTCAAATAAATCACAAATACATTTTTTCATAAACAAACAAAAGATTTTTCGAAAATTCAAGAAATTATTAGTGACAGACATTAGGGAGGGGAGTTTGGTGGGGTAGGTGGGAATTTGCAGAGACCCAAGACAAAAATACATAAGAACAAGTCAGTAATGAACAAACTTCATGAATAATAAACTAAGGTAATCCAGTACAAAAATGGCTTAATGATATTGGAGCTATTGCAATCTATTCCATGTGCCACCAAAAAATTCCAAATATACAAGTTAATACAGTTATAGATTCACACATATTAGAATTATTTCAATGAAATCCACATAACGCTAGATACCTAGGAGACAATGTTAATAAAATCTAAAATATCCCCAATCCTTTAACAAAGTTCTTTACGGCTGGAATTACTGCTCTCATTCCCCCAGACAAGTTAATTCAAGTGCATAGGAAAGTTTGGCACATTCTTTTATCAAGTTGATGAACTATTTTCCCTCCTCATTGAAGTAGCATGTTCAAAATGTTTTGTTGGGTTCAAATCCCACCTAAAAATGCATTATAATGATGATAATTGAAGTCAGCATATGCATCCTTATAGTCACGCATTCATTTATTATTGTCTAAAATGATGATATAGTACTATAGAGATCGTAGGTACAAGAATCTAAGTTTGTCTCAATGTCCTTTGTCAGCGTTGTTGACTTATTTTGTGTTCAAGAAGCCCTACGGTATTTGCGTGTAATTATTACTCAAATGTTGCTGTATGTCCACTGAGAATAAAATTTCACCACTGTTCATATGTAGTTTACTTAAGTTTCCCATGTTTACTAGCAGTTAATAAGGAGCCCTGGAGGTGTGCTTCCTGCACGGTCCACACACCACTATTTATGTATGATTTACTTAATATGAGCATAGCTCTCAACTCACACGCTTTTGGCGGGTGACACCCGCCTTGCAAACAGCTGACTCACCCGCCAAGCCACCTTGATGCCCATTCGTTTCAATGGGCCTCTCACCCGCCAAAAATAAAATCGAGTGTTTTCACCCGCCTTTGCAACATAAATGGTTGAGAGCTATGTATGAGAGCTTTAGCATCTAGCGTGTGATTTCATTCTTCGTATAATATGTTGCTCAAATGTTGTTATATGTCCAATAGAAATCAAATTCCACATCAACTGAAAAGTCAGCATAAGTGGCGAAAAATTTCACCATTGTTCGTAAATAGTTTACTTTAGTTTACCGTGTTTTACTAATAGTTAATAAGACGCCCTGTAGGCGTGCTTCCCGCATGGTCCCCACACCGCTGTTTATGTGTGAATTCCTAAGTATAAGATCTTTAGCCTCTAACGTATGATTTCATTTTCCGAGTTTGATAGAAATTATTGAAATACCATAAATAATATGCTTGCTGCACGTCTAACTCAATAATTCTGTTTCTAAGAACTCTAGCGTTCAGAGCTTACCTTGAACACAAATGTCCTGTCTCCTTGCGTTGGCAATGAAAGAAAGTTTACGAACGGCATTGTCTTGCTACGTACCTCGCTATATCCATTGTCATGGAAACCATAAATCCCTTCTCAGTGTCGATAGTTCCAAATTACGTTTGTTCCTCGGCCGCCATGTTTTGGGCTCCGAGGCCCGTAAAATGCACTGTTTAGGTACAAACAGTACCATATTCTCATATTTTATGTGCGAATTACAAACATTACATCAAGGCAAAAAACGAACCCCAAATCATCTGCTACTGTAACTGAATACACAAAAATGTGATTTCAAAATAGTAACACACAAACTTCTACAAATCAAAAGAGGGTGTACAGCTTCTATTTTAGTGTGTTGGTATGAATTCCTGTTCTCAGATTAAGTACCACTCGGGTATTGTTTCTATTGATTTTATTTCTATCGCGCTCTCACACCAGTGTTTCAGAGCGCGACAAGGCAAGGGAGGGGAACAGGGGAGAACAAAACAGCGATCTTAGTAGGCCCAGTGAAATTGAGAACTCGCAAGTGCATGGGAGAGGGGGAGGGGAAAAGTGCATGGAAGGGGGGAGAAGTGGGTAGTGCGACGCAGAGTAGAAACAGATAAATAACAATAAATAAATAAATAATAAAGGCAACAAACAGTGGTAGTGCAGCCAGCAATTTGGAACTGCTAGTTTAAGGCAGCAGAGAGGGTAGGTCTGATAAGTGCAGGAAGAAAAAGGGGGGGGCTGTATGGGTACAGATACAGACCCCAGTGCAAGGGGTGGCCCGGAGGCAGTGCGGGAGGGTGGCAGGGTGAGCAGCCACCTGGGCCCGGAGGACCGAGAGTGGCCAGGTGCAAAGTGCCAAGAGAGAACAGAACAGCAGGGGAGAGGGAGAGCGAAGGCAGAAGAAAAGAGGAAGGTCTTGAGGTGCTTCCGGACCCAGAGATGGTTCTCCTCAAGTTTTAGAGTGGCAGGGAGGAAGTTTCAGAGGGAGGCTCCAGCCGAAGACAGAGATCTATCCCCAGCTTGTTTCTTTGAAAAACGACTGACCCTGAGGGAGTTGGAGGTAGAGGAGCAAAGAGCTCGCGAGGGGAGGTATTTGCGGAGGGATAGTTGAAGGTATTTTGGACCCAGGCCCCAGAAAACTTGTGGACAATGCAGAGGGTTTTAAATGTAATCCTTGCATCCACTGGGAGCCAATGGAGATATTTCAGAGCTGGAAAGATATGATCCCAGGGCTTGAAGCCAAGGACAAGTCTTGCAGTCCTGTTCTGGATTAGTTGCAGAGGGCGGCAGGTAGATTTAGAAAGAGACTGTTACAATAGTCCACCTAAAGAGAACCAGAGCTTGGGATAACATGAGCTTCTGGGGGAAGGAGAGGAAAGGCAGAGTAGCTCTGAGGGGTGTAGTAGGAAATTTGACTTTTTAGAGACCTCAGGGATGTGGGCGGAGAAGGAAAGGGTGGAGTTAAAGATGACCTTGACGTTCTTAGCCTCGCAGGTGGGGGTAGGAGGAGGGCCAAGCAAGACCAGCCAGAGAGAGAGTGGAAAGGATGGAGAAGGGTTGCTGGTGAGGAGGATCTCGATCTTGCTGGCATTCAGACAGGGATCATTGGTGACACACCATTCTTGAATGGCAGTTAGGCAATCAGAGATGAGGGAGGGAGAGGTGGTGGCCGAGGACAGCCTGAAAATGAGTTGAGTGTCGTTAGCGTAGCACTGGAAATTTGAGCATAGAATGGCAATGCAGTGGGCAAGAGTTGCCAGGTATTGGTTGAAAAGCCAGGGCGAAAGGTTAGACCCCTGGGGAACACCATAGGTAGAGAGGAAGATAGATGATAGGAAGGACCCAAGTTGGACCTGGGAGGGTCAATCTGAGAGGAAAGTGGTCAGCCAGGCCAGAGCCTGATCAGTGATACCCAGGTTTTCACAGAGTCGGTTGAGCAGGATGGTATGGTTCACTGTGTCGAAGAGAGATCGAGGAGATTGAGGACAGAGGGAATGTTAGAGTCAAGGTTGGAGAGCAGGTCTTCATGGATGTTCAGGAGAGCAGTTTCCATGCTTCTGGCAGCTCTGAAGCCAGACTGGTGGTCATGGAGACAGCCAACAGAATTGGAATGAAGGTTAAGCTGAGAGATGGCCAACTTTTACAGGAGTTTGCCCAGAAAGGGAGTAATGGAAATTGGGTGGTAGTTAGCTGTACTAGAAGGATCAGCTGTGGGTCTCTTGAGAAGAGGATGCACAAGGGAGTGCTTCAGAGGGGAGGGGAAGTATCCTGAGGCAAAGGAGTGGTTGCAAAAATCAGCAAGGGCCAGAGCGAGGGTGTCAATGTGGTCCTTGATGGTTTTAGAGGAACAGGGATGAACCTGTTTTGACGAGGCTTTTATAGATCGGACTAGTCTGGCAACCTCGTCAGGGGAGAAAAAAAGAAAGGACGAGAAGGATGGTGGGGGGGTGGCTAAAGGAGGGTCAGCAAGCACAGATGGAGATGGGAGAGGAGGGGTGGAGGTGCAGAGGGTGGACAGGATGTCCTTTTTTTTGTTTTAATGAAGTGAGAGGCAAGGGCATTGCAAAGAGCCAGGGAGGCAACAGGAGGGGTAGAGACTGCAGCAGGTTTGGCCAGCCCCTTGCATATTTTAAAGAGTTTGGCGAGTTGTTAGATGCCGCAGAGACACGAGCTTGAATGTGGACTCTCTTCTTGGTGAGGAAAGAGAGACAGTATTGCCTTTGTAGCAGGCGACATGCCAGTTCATCAGAGGATGAACAGGAAGCCCTCCATTTCCTCTCAGCCTCCCGACACTAAAGTCAGAGTCATACCAGGAATTGCACTTGGCTTTGGACTTCAAACGGATCCTCATGACAGGGGCAAGAGCATCAAGAGTATCAGAAATTGAAGAGCATAGACAGGGCTGTGTCAGGGTGTGAGACAGGCAAAGGTAGAGGGGGGGGGTTGCAGCAAAAGCCTCAACTGACACATGCTTCATGGGCCAGAAAAGTGCATGGAAGGGGGAGAGTGGAAAGTGCGGAGCATAGGATAGACAGATAAATAATAATAAATACAACAATGAAATAGATAGTGGAGCAATAAGCAAGTGCTGTGTTTACGGCAGCAGACTGGGTAAGTCTGATAAGTGCATACAAAGAAGAACATAAGGGGGGGTGGATCTGTATGGGTACAGATACAGTCCCCAGTGTAAGGGGTGGCCGGGAGGCAGGGTAGAATAGTAGCAGGGTGAGTAGGTACCACAGCCAAGGAGACATAGGGTAGCCAGGTATACAGTGAGAGTGACAAGAGAGAGCAGTTCAGCAAGGGAGAAGGGGAGCAAAGGTAGATGCAAAGAGGAAGGTCTTGAGGTGCTTCCGGAACCCAGAGATGGTTCTCCTCAAGTTTTAGAGTGGAAGGGAGGCTTTTTCAGAGGGAGGCCCCGGCCGAAGACAGAGATCTACCCCCAGCTCATTTCTTTGAGAAACGAAATATGTTGTTTATGGTATAACATGCTCTTGCAAATGCACATATATTGGGAGTACCATAAGGGAATTAAGGATCAGCATCCGTGAACATTTCTCAACAATTGGAAATCAGGATGCAACTTTACCACTTGCACAACACTGGCAACAAACTCATCAGTTGGAAGAGAAGCACACTTTAAGATTTTTGGGGCTCCAGAAAATTATACTTGGAAGACGAGGAGGTAACAGGGAAGCGATGTTGAGACGGGCAGAAGCACGAATAATATGTACATTTTGCACGACAGAATTTGGTTTGAACAAGGATAACAAAATGGTGCATTTCTTATGAAATACATGTAACACATTGGTGTCATTGGATAATGTTTGGCTTTCTAATAGTTTAGGTCACTCAAAACAGGTCTGAGGTGAAATTATAGGTTAATAAGAACCTATACCCAGCATTTGATTAATGAATGCATTTTTGAAATATTCAATGGACTAGCATTAGATTTAGCTACAGATTATAGGAATCAATGACTAGCCTTATTTAGGAATATATATTTCATGGGCACGGATCTGGTATAGAAAAGGTTTATGTGGATGAAACTTATTTCAAGACATTGCCAGGATATTAACGGTAACTCCATATACAGAGAATACTCGAGTGGTACTTAATCTGAGAACAGGGATTCATACTAACACACTAAAATAGAAGCTGTACATCCTCTTTTGATTTGTAGAAGTTTTTGTGTTATTATTTTGAAATCACATTTTTGTGAATTCGGTATCAAAAGCAGATGATTTGGGGTTTGTTTTTTTGCCTTGATATAATGTTTGTAATTTGCACATAAAATACGAGATTATGGTACTGTTTGTACCCAAACAATGCATTTTACGGGCCTCAGAGCCCAAAACATGGAGGCCGAAGAACTAACGTGATTTGGAGCTATCGACACTGAGAAGGGACTTGTGGTTTCCATGACAGCGGATATAGCGAGGTAAGTAGCAAGACAATGCCGTTCGTAAATTTCTTTCATTGCCAACACGAGCAGACAGGACGTTTGTCTTCAAGGTAAGCGCTGAACGCTAGAGTTCTTAGAAACAGGATTATTGAGCTAGACGTGTGGGGAGCAAATTAATTATGGTATTTCAGTAATTGCCATCAAACTCGGAAAAGGAAATTCAGATTTTCAACACATTTGTTCCAGAAAGTCATAATTCTATTAAAGACACAAGGGCAAAGGATTATGCTTTCTCTTCAACTTTACTGATCAGCAGCAAAGAAAATAACCAATAAACATGTAACACAAAACTCATAAAAAACTAGCATAACCATGTTTTTAGAGTCTTTGTAGTTCATTTCTTATTGGTCCTCAAACTGACCATGTGATATCTCTAACCAATCAACAAGTCCTTAGTCCTTAAAATCTCCTGTCCTCTTTCCATTCCTCCTCTTTCTTTGTCCAGTCGAGGTTGCATCCAGTGCATTTTCTAAATTCCGTCCGTTCCATTCCAATCCTAGATCAATTCCCAGATTGCTTGTTGTCTGCCGCCATCCCTATAGAAGTATAAATTAAAAAAGGTTACTATAAACCAAAAAAGGGTGGGACAATCGTTAATTCAACTACACAGTAAATAACCTTCTCTTCTTGTGCATTTTACATCATTACCATTTTATTGTATTCACCATGCATTGTTTCATTAATCATAGTAAAAACTTGTAAACATTTCCGTATTTTATAATACATTACATTCTTACGATTGATAGGGTGGGATAATCCTTTGCCTCCGTGTCTTTAATAGAATTATGACTTTCTGGAACGAATGTGTTGAAAATCTGAATTCTATGTCAAGACCGGAGGTTCGGATTATGCTTGTTCAAAGCTTACTCACCACTAACGATGTCCTCTACACTGGCTTCTATGTTAAAGGCTTTGGTAGCCATCGCTCCTCTAGTTGAATGGGCGCCATATTTCACTATATCAATGCCCGCTTGTACCATCACCCATCTAAGCCATCTGGCTATCGTACCGGGTGTAATGGCTTTAAATGGTTTACCAATTGCTATCAATAATTGTGACACTCCTGGAGGTCTTACTTCCCCTGTCATATCCTCATATGCTGCTAAGCATCTGACCAGACAGAATTTCGGTTGTCCCGAGAAAGCTTCATAAGAAATGGATCTCAAACCTGTTTTGGTCCTTCTTGTTATGAGAAAAGTCACTCCGCTCGGAGATGCACTTTTCCAGTTGACCTCCAGTGCTCTAACGTCTGAGGATCTCTTACAGGCTAAAAGACATAAGAGCATGGATAACTTGCCTGAAATCGCTATCCTGGATAGATCTTGATTATCTGGCCATGATAGAAATAATCTCAAAATACTGTCTATGTCCCATAATTGGTTATACTTTTCGCTAGGGTGACTGATCATCTTTACTCCCTTTACTAATCTACAGATCAATGGGTGTTCCCCTATCGCTAAGCCTTCTACTCTAGGGTGTCATGCCGATATCGTGGGCCTGGCCGTGTTGATAGTTCTGTATGCCTTTCCTTGAGCTGCCAGCTGTGCTAAGAAATGAGTTACGTGTACTACATCCGTTCCATCGGGATGATTATTCCTCTCCAGACACCAGCGTCTCCATCTAGCCCATGCTGATTTATAAGCCGTGTGTGTCCCTGGAGGCCAGGATTTGCTAATGATGTTTTCTGCCTCATTCGATAGTCCTGGCCTAACCCAAGATCTCCTGAAATCAGCCAAGCTATCAGGTTGAGCCTTTCTGACCTCACTACTGGATGGCTAATATCTCTGGGGTCTCGAACAATGAATTTGTCTTTCGGTAATACCACTGGATTGTGGTGTGCTAATTCCATTAGGCTGGGAAACGACACCTGCCCCCTACAGTCTGGCTTAAGTAGTACTAGGGATGCCCTCTGGCGTTTCACCTGGGCTAGCGTCCTCGCTGTCATGGAGAATGGAGAGAACGCGTAGTTCGTCTGGTGGCTCCATGACTGCAGAAAGGCATCTGTCGCCTCTGTTTCTGGGTTCGGTCTCCAGCTGAAGAACCGGGGTAATTGCTTGTTTAGTCTTGATGCAAATAAGCCGACCTGGCATGGTCCCCATCGAGTCATCAGTTCTTGAAACACTACCTCATCCAGCTTCCAATCGCTGGCATCCCTGAGGTATCTGGAGTTCCAATCGGCTACTTCGTTCTGATGGCCCGGCAGAAATTCCGCCGTCACTGAGATTCTCCTCTGAAGACAGAGTTCCCAGAAGTCTTTTACCAGTTCTGCCAGTAGTTTGGATTTTGTCCCAACAAGTCTGTTGATGTACCTGAATGCCGAGATATTGTCCATTTTTAGCGGGACACAACATTGTGCTCTCTCTTGAGTCCAGCATTTCACTGCAAAGGACCCTGCTAGCAACTTGAGGCAGTTGATATGGAGAGTCGTCTCTTGATCCGACCACCTGCCCCCTGTCTACAGGTTTCCGCATCGTGCTCCCCAGCCCCATCTGCTGGAGTCAGATTCGATGACCAGATCCAGGGATGAACCAAATAGAAGTGTATAAAGAGACTACATCTAGTGTGGCCAAGAGCAAACCTTCCTCCCAAGGTGTATTAGTAACATGTTGTAGAAAGTCCTTAGTATCCCTCAGGTAGGATGGCAACACTGATACGAATGGGAAAAGTGTTTCATCAATGAATTGGGCCAGATGTTCCAATAGTGAGCCACACAAGGTAACAATGAGCCTACTTGGGGGATAGTTAAGGGATTTATGTGTTTTGGGAAGAAAGTAGAAAGTGGGTATAGTGAAGCATGCAGGAATGAGGAATTTGATCAAATCATCCTCCAATAGGTCTTCACTCACCCACTTGGTACATAGAGCAGTCAGATCTGTTCTGATTTCTTCAAAAGGGTATTTCAAAAGCTTGATGTAGCACACACGATCATGTAATTGCTGATTTGCCTCTGCCACATATTTTGTTCTATCTTGAATGACGATATTGGAGCCTTTATGGGCTGGTTTGATGACGATATTGGATAACTGCTGAAGTTCACTGATGGCCAAACGTTGAGCAGCAGTAAGTTTCTGCTTGGTGATACTAGTTTTTTGACAAAGTCTTCTGAAATCACTGATGCAAAGGTCATGAAATGCCTCGATACATCCCCCTACTGGAAATTGTGGGTTGAATCTTGATTTATTCTTGAGCTTGGTACGTATATCCCAATTAGGATTAATGTCAAAATCAGGGAAATTAACATTTGTAGAGTCAAATTTGTCATCGTCGAGGCATTCCAGATCCATGAGTGAAGGAATGTCAGAGATAAGAAGATCAGTACCGCCAGTGCGTGGTATTGAATGCTTGGCAGTGATGGTATTAGTGGCAAAGAATTTCTTGAGTTTAATTTTGCGCAGAAATTTGTCAAAATCTCTGCGTGCTTGTACATAGTCATAGTTCATAGTGGGACAGAAGTTAAGACCCAAAGACAGGAGCGAAGTCTGGGATTTAGTAAGGACATGGGACGAAAGATTGATAATTTGGCAGCACTTCATGTTGTCTGTTATTGATTTTTGACACCAGAGCGCATTAATCTGCCCTGTTGCTGCCCCTTTGAACCGGTTCCCACGTCGGGCTCGGCGGATGACTTTCCTGCCTGTGATTTCTGTCCTCTTCCTCTTGGTTTGCCGCGACCCCTGCCTCTTTTCTGATTTTTCCCATCCTGGCACAACAGTCGCATTTCGTCTAAAAAATTCATTTTCGGTGTGGGCTCATCGGTCTCGGATGCAGAAACATCTGACTCGGATGTGGCAGCACCCGGATCGCCTGACTGCACAGATGCTGACTGTGTGGCATTGGTTTTGCGGAGGGAATCAAAGCGTTTAGCAAAAGTGAAAACACGACCCATATGTATATATATATATATATATATATATATATATATATATATATATATATAAATTTGTATTGATCACTTGGTTTGTTAGTATATATAATATATATGCCAATTATCAGGTTTTACCTGGGACTGTGCCCGTATTATAGTGCGGTACCTTAGAATGGCCTGCAGGGGTGCTGTCGTGTTCCTGACAGAACGTTGCGCTCTGAAGCAGAATGAAATATAATTAATGGATCTCTCTGATATGTGAACAAAGCTAATGCTTGTAGATTCGCGTTTCAAACCCTCCGTAAAGTCTCAGAAAGAGAGAAAGAGAGAGAGCGCTGGAACTATGCGGTCCTGTCAAGCTAACTCTTCCGTGCATGCAGTGCCCTCTATGTCGGGTCTTTGAAGTTGCGGTCACCGGAGCACCGGCCCCGTCACGGCCGCAACTTCAAAGAAACCAAAAAAACTAATGCGGATATGCTCCGCCGCCTGTCAGCAGTGCGTGCGGGTGCGTGCGCGTTAATAATATAAACAAACGCTCTTCACAACTCTCACATGAATGTAAGAAAATAAAAAGGCACTTAACTCGCTGCCGAGCAGCAAAGAAAGAGGAGGAATAGAGGTGGAGGTTTTAAGGACTGAGGACTTGTTGATTGGTTAGAGATATCACATGGTCAGTTTGAGGACCAATAAGAAATGAACTACAAAGACTCTAAAAACATGGTTATGGTAGTTTTTTATGAGTTTTGTGTTACATGTTTATTGGTTATTTTCTTTGCTGCTGATCAGTAAAGTTGAAGAGAAAGCATAATCCGAGCCTCCGGTCTTGACATAGAATCATACATTAGACGCTAAAGATCTTAACACATAAACAGCAGTGTGTGGATCGTGCAGGAAGCACACCTACAGGGCGTCTTATTAACTATTAGTAAAACATGGGAAACTAAAGTAAACTATTTACGAACAATGGTGGAACTTTTCGCCTCTTATGCTGATGTTTCAGTTGATGAGGAGTTTTATTTCAATTGGACATATAGCAACATTTGAGCAGTATATTATAGGAAGAATGAAATCACACGCTAGACGCTAAAGCTCTCATATTAAGTAAATCATACATAAACAGCGCTGTGAGGACCGTGCGGGAAGCACACCTACAGCGCTCCTTATTAACTACTAGTAAACATGGGAAACTTAAGAAAACTACATATGAACAGTGGTGAAACTTTACGCCGCTTATGCTGATATTTTAGTTGATGTGGAATTTTATTCCCAGTGAACATACAGCAACATTTGAGTAATAATTACACACAAATGCCGTAGGGCTTCTTGAACACAAAATAAGTCAACAACGCTGACAAAGGACATTGAGACGATCTTAGATTTGTGTGTCTACAATCTCTATAGTACTACAGGATCGTTTCAGACCATAATATTTGTTTGCGTGAGTATAAGGATGCATATACTGACTTCATGCATTTTTAGGTGGGATTTGAACCCAACAAATATTTTTTAACATGCTACTTCAATGAGGAGGGAACATAGTTCATCAACTTGGTAAGAGAATGTGCCAAACTTTCCTGTGCACTTGAATTAACTGTCTTCAAAAATTTGGGGTAATGACAACAGTAATTCTAGCCATAAAGAACTTCGTTAAAAGCTTGGGGGTATATTAGATTTCATTAACATTGTCTCCTAAGTACCTAGCGTTATTTGGATTTCATTGAAATAATTCTAATATGTGTTAATCTATAACTGTATTAACTTGTATATTTGGGATTTTTTTGCATCACGGGGAATAGATTGCAATAGCTCCAATATCATTAAGGCATTTTTGTACTGGATGACCTTAGTTTATTATTCATGAAGTTTTTTCATTACTGACTTGTTCTTATGCATCTTGTGACTCTGCAAAC
Organism: Ambystoma mexicanum; assembly: GCF_040938575.1. Taxonomy (NCBI): domain Eukaryota; kingdom Metazoa; phylum Chordata; class Amphibia; order Caudata; family Ambystomatidae; genus Ambystoma; species Ambystoma mexicanum. The sequence continues at coordinate 863,762,921 of NC_090928.1, forward strand.
TCCTACTTACCCCACCCAACTCCCCTGCCTAATGTCTGTCACTAATAATTTATTGAAATTTCAAAAAATCTTGTGTTTGCTTATGGAAAAATGTATTTGTGATTTATTTGAATATGTATATATAGTTATTCGAATTGAACTGGCCCTGATTTGAAAAAGGCGCACACACGTGTAATCCAAAGGGCACTACTCCACCATAGGGGCATTCATTTTTGGGGATTATGAATTAAACCAGACAAAGTTTCTGAAACTCAATTAACTTGTGTGGCGCTTTCTTTAGTGTGAGGAAACAACATATTCACTAGTGTAGTATTAATAGTATTATAATACATGTTCTAGTCATTATATTACTTCTATAATACTTACAGCATATTCACTTTTCTAAACAGAGGTAGGGGACTTTGCATCTGATTTTCCACACACACTTGCGACACATTGATATTTTGAATTTGAAGGGGGTGCAGGACCAAAGAAAGTTGGTACAACAAAACCCCAACCACCTTTTTACAATACTACACTAGACTGTTACCTTATGCGCCATGTTCCATCTGAAATGTGAGACTGCCATTGCACAGTGCCACAATGACATCACAGAGATGGGCTGCCACTTGATCGCAAAAAATGTCTCAATTTCCCTGTTACTGCTTTAATCTTATTGCACATCATTTTGTAGAGGAGGTACCAAGCACGATCCGCACTCCAACCGCCCATTTTGAAGTACCAGGAACGTTCACGCCGAAATATGTGATGTATGATGAACAAATAAACCAGCAGAAAGCTGCAGTGTGGCTCTGTCCAGTACCTATCAGACTAACAGTGCCTATTGAAGTGCTGACATCTAAGAAAACCTGGACAGTGTGAGGTACCCATTGAGAAAACCATATCGACAGATGAGACTGAATGACGAGTGTCAAATTGCGATACCTGAAGAAGCCAAGAAGATACTAAAAGAAGACAAATGGTGTTGTCACAAGAACCCGGAATGACTCACATATAGAACATATGACAATTTGTGAATGATGAAAAGAGACAAAACACCATGGATAAGTGACATCCTGAGTCTAAAGTAAGATAATTGATGTCAAATGTCAGAAACTTATTCCATGAGCGTGATGAAGATATTCAGCCAGTTTAAACGTGTACATATGCACAGTAACCGCAATGAGTGCAGAAAATCGTGAGGCTTGCTTATGCTTAGTAGTAAGATAGATTGCGGCAAACGCCACCTAAACATATCTACCTCAAAAGGAGCACTTTATACAAGTATATTTTCACTATGCCCAAGAGCACAATCAACCAAAGGTTACTAAAGGTCTCAAAAGGAGAGCTTCGCAGGAAGCAAATCAAGAATTAAATACAGAGAGAAACTCGGATGAAGACAGCCATGCCAAGAAGCCAAGGTCGTATCGGCTGAAATAGACCCACAGTGGATACAAGTAATGAGAAAAAGAACAGACTATACTATTCAGAAAGGTCAAGATAAGCCACAGATAGCAGATGGCTGACAGCATTAAATCAAATACACGAAATTGCATGGAGAATAAGACGATTTCACAGTGTCAAAATCACGTGACCGAGCAAGCAGAAGGGATGAAACTTTTACACCTACGCATGGACTCTTGCCATGCACAGACGCCTTAACTTTCCTAGACCAAAAAGCAGACTTGAGACCACAATAGAAAGAAATAATTGGCACATGACCACTGAAGTGATGATTGATTGTTGCAATAATTGGTGGGAGGCTGGTGGTGCAGATGAACTCCCTGCACCTGGCCTGCTATTCTGCACGCTGCTAAGCAAGTGGAACAGTATGAGTGGCGTTGATGCCAACCCAATCATAGTGGACCAAGTAATCTAGGGTCCTATAGTTAGTAGAACCAATGAGATGTTGTACTTTTAATGACGTTTACAGTAGACATTTTAAAGGATGGGCTAAGATGTCCCACCTAACATTGTTTATCCAATCCTCTCACTTCTTTACCATATACAGATGTAGTACCTATATTAAAGTTACCTTCCTAGAACCAATCAAGTTGCATGCTAAGTTTTAAGATATTACACATCAGTGATGATGAGTTTTTGGTATGAATGATGTGTTTTTTCTCAAATTTATTGGAGTTGAAGTGAGAAAGAAGATCGAGCGATTGCTGATATTCATAAACTCCCTGTTTTTTGGACTTGTCATTAAACTGACTCCCTTTGCAAAACTATCGAGTTGTCATTGTTGATTTGATGTGAGAGTATTAATCTGCATCCCCATCCATCTCGAGGGTGCTGCTACTCATCTTAAAATGCTGTTTGGGAAACCACCAGTCCTATGGGCCGGCTGGGGTCCCTACTGCACACTTGGTAGCAGAGATTGATGGTTTTTGATTATCGACTAGATAAGACACCCAGTGACCGTCGACATAAGAAACTCTAGGTCCTCGGCAATATCACGAGTCCTTTGCCATCCAGCTAAGTAGACCGAGAGGCTCCCCGTGGATAGTGGATAGTCTAAAGTGTAAACCTTGCAGGTTGAGGTCTGAAGGTACCTGTGCTTTCTCCCACGAGCCCCTTCCCACTTCTACCAGCAGCTGACCGGACGAACAGCAAGGAGAGGCGGTACCGAAAGCGGTGATCCCGAGCATCCAGAGAGGAAAAAAAATGCGAACATTGACTGAGAAAGACTAAATACTTTGGCAAACAGTTGCATGCCTTGGAACAAGTAAGGGAAGGTGACGGAGGGAGGTGGGGCAAAAATAACATCAGAGTAATAGTATAATGTATATGTAAGGGGAAAGAAATATTGACTCGAGGGTGGCAGAGCACTAGAGAGAGATACCAGGAGGATACCCGAGCATAGAGAATGCCGGGAAGATACCCGAGCATAGAGATACCGGAAAGATACCCAAGCATAGAGGATATGCCCAAATACCTAGGCTTTAATATGGCGCTAGAAGAAGCCTGCATTTAAAGTTCTGAATGAATAGCACGACATAGGAGACCAGAATCGATGAAAGAGGCGATCTGAAAGAAATGGGCTTACATTCCATGTCAGAATAAAGATAGGGGCAGGAGATTTATGTAGCCGGCCGGAGTCTGTCTAGTCTGCTACATCTGTTTTGTTTTTCTTTTTCTTATTTCTGACGTCACGAGGTAAGAGCATTTTGGGGGAAATAGCCTGAAAATTGTGCGATTGTATAGCCAGGATGTTGTATGATATGAATTGATGGTTGTTGTTTGAAAAATTAAAAGTATATATTTTTTTTAAAAGAACGGGATTGGAGCTTGCGACGATTGGTGATAGCTCATATCGTTGATTTTGTTTAAGAAACGTAAAATGTAACAAAGTGTTGTATGAGGAGAAGATAAATAAATGTAAGCATGGACGACATTACACTGTTCGTACACTTGTGCCAAAACATGCATCAAAGCTGAAGAAGTACAGTGCAGAATGGGTTAAAGGAACCGCCCACAAAATGTTTATGCCATGGCCCCAGGGCGGATCGCTATCTAAATCGGTCCTGCAACACATGGCGACATATTAGCATGCCACATATACTGGCAAAAAGTTAGATAAACGCCTCGCTAGTTTAAAGCTTTGGAAAATGTACAAAGAGGGTAAGGAGGAGGAGCCGCCATTAGATTAGATACTTAACATATGCACAGAGGGGGGTGAAACGCCTACTGCGCCACGCGCCCAGTCTGAAACAAAAAGCGAAGCCAGTAAAGACAAAGTATTATATCCGTTGATAGAACTTAAAGCAGCCACGGGATATAGCAACCCGGCATATGAGTCACCTACGCAAAGTAGTGACGAAAACCCAGACAAAGACAGAGATAGAGATATCACCTCCAAAGTCCCGAGGGACACGCAGAGGCGCGAGAAAGAAAAAGGAGATCAAGCACAAGCAAGTACATCTCTAGATACTAGTAGAGAGGGAAAGAGATGGAAAGGAGATGTGGACCGTACTGATGAGATGGCATTCACACAGAACGAATGGATGGGACGTCAGATTTTATTGAAACTCGATGGTAAAGGCATTGAGCATGTGAGACAAATTCAAAATGGAAAGAGAAGGAAAAGGAAAAAGGAATGAGAGATGAAAGAATTAGGAAAAAAGATATACAGAGACGAGAGCAGCTGTATCGCGAAGAGCAAGAAAGGAAAAGCGATCATAAACCAAGAGCAGCTAATGATCAGGACAGGCAGGAACAACGAAGAATAGAGAAAGAAGAACAAAAGATACGGGAAAAGAGAATAAAAAGATGAAGGGATGAGGAAATACGAAAGGCAAATGAACGTAGGGATGCAAAGAAACAGGAAGAAGTTAGGGTCAGAGAGGAAGCAAGGATCCACAGAGAGTTCGATGACAACATATAATGCAAGCGAAGAAAGAGGACAGAGGGCACAGGATCTTGAATATCTGGAAAGAGAGGTTAAGAAACCTGATCCAGTGGTAGACTGGGAGGACATAGAAGAATTCCTTCCTGAGTATGATTCAGTACCAGGCACGTCTAGGGCAAATATTGAAGATGTCTTTGAAACCAGAAGCATCGGGGAAGCAATCATTAGAATATATGATTAAATGGGGTTAGAACAGGTACCCCAGGGGAGAGTAGAGGACGAGCGTCTTGAGAGCACTCAGTTGTATGACACTGAGGATGCCTCTGAAGTAGCAGACATTGAGAGCTGTCCCTAGATAGGTTGATACTAAATAGGAATGAGGAAGATGAGAGGAGTTACACGAGTTGGGCACAGACAATATCAGATGCAGAAAGAGAGCAATATGAGGAAAAGGAAGATGAGAGAACATCTGAAAAACACTTCTCGAAGGGAAAGGGAATAAGATGGTCAGATTCTAATGAGTTTGCACCTAAGGCATCAGAGTCAGCCACAGAATCAGACCTACACAAAGGAGTATCTTACGGTCAGAGGAGGATGTCTCTACCGCCCTATATGAGCAGACTAAGGACATTGCCAGGTAGACGGTGCTGCAGGAATATTACCCCTGCAGTGGGTAGAAAAATTATGAGGGAAGAAAAGGAGTGCCATGTGTTACAATTCCCTTTGCTCGAATAAGGAGGAACGAGGCCACAGTATATACCCTGGCCACACATGGATCGAGAACATTGGAAAAATAAGCTTCCAATGTTAACATAGGGAGCCAGAAAATGGATACATGAGCTAGAATAAATGGCGGGAGGGAACACGTTAGCTATCAGGGACATCAAGAGTCTTTTAATCACCATACTTGGTGATAGAGCTGAAGACGTGTGGACACTAGCAGGTTATCCTGACGTGACTACAGTCAATGCTGCACATGATGGAGCTCCATTTAACAATTGCAGAGCCACAGTATGGAAAGCATTACGATTGCTATACCCGGATACTTCTGACATGGGAGCTATAATGACAAAAAAAATGAAGGAATCAGAGGATCCTTTGCTTTACATTCAGAATTTCCAAGACGCGTGGGTGTTGGAAACACGGGAATCTTGGGGGAAATCTATACCCGTGTTTTACCATATATTATGCCAAAGGCTGCCAGATCAGGTACAGAGGCAGCTCAAGAAATTGGTAGGAATTGAGGCCAATCTGTGGTCTGAAATACAGTTGACCATAGCTCACTATTGTAGACTACTGCAAGAAACAAAAACGCAAAAAAGAGACTGCACGAAAAACTGAAGAGGCAAAATTAGTGCAGAAAAAATTGTCAAAATATGCCATTGAAGGGGCAATGACAGACGGATTGAACATACAGCAGGTCAATACTCAACAGCAGGTTAATCAAGGCAGTAATGGGTTTTAACCTAGAGGTAGAGGCTTTCGAGGAAGAGGCTTCCAAAGTAATCAGGGAGGTTTCCAAGATAACCAGGGAGGTTTTCAAAACATGCAAAATGGCAATCCCAATATGTCAAATGGGCAAATAATCAGACCACTGTCAACATGTTGGACATGTGGGATGACAGGGCAACTAGCGTGCACATGTAGAAGTCAAGGCATGGTGTAAAACGATCAAGGAACAAGAGTAGGAATGGTGAATCCACCTATGTTTTTACAGCAGAGTGGAAATGGAGTTGCACAAAATCACACGGTGCAACAGCAAGCACTGGGAGCACAACAAAGCTTGCAACCTCAGAGTATGACAAATTTTCCACCGATGCAACTGTCACAGACAACGAGTGCAGGACAGGCATTGAATTCTGGAATGAGAACCAACACTGGTGATGGTGGAAGTCCATTCACTCAGCATGGGGCAAAGTTATATATGGACTAGGACAGCTCACTGGGAAACTTGATGTGTTCTATACTATAAGTGACACCAGACCCTCACGAGGAACCAAGGGTAGATGTCCTCATAGGGGATACAAAATATTCCTTCTTAGTTGACAAAGGTGCAACACGCTTGTGTATACGTGAAGTCAAGTTTTCCTTTTCCGGCGATGCCATAAATACTCAGGGCTTCACAAGAGCAACAAGTCATGTTCCTTTTACAAAAAACTTCCAGTCTCTATAGGAGACTGTGACTTAAATGTGCCACTGCTATATTGAAGGCAAACCCCAGTTAATATATTGGGACGAGACCTAATGACAAAATTAAACATGACAATCTCGTTCACGGAGAAGGGCATAGTGTGTTCAACTCCAGGAATGGATTATTTGAACATATGCAAAATGATTAGAGCATACACGGGACAAACAGCTATGTGGGCTGTCCCATTGGAACCAGAAATATTCGCGTATGGAGTGCGTATATTAATGTCTTGGTTACCAGGCATTGCAGACAAATCAATGAGAACCCCAGATGAGTTTTTATTTAGGCCAAGAAAACCTATGCATGAGGAAATGGGACAAGTATTTCCCTTGGCAACACACACAGCCATAGTGCGAGGGAAAATGGCATTGATCGATGGTTGTGATGACAAAGGCAGACAATGGTGCACAGTAATCGCCATTGAGGAAGGGTACAGATTGACCGTCGTCACTGATGACGATCTGTTTGACGGACAAACAGGTGTAGATGAAACAGCAGTTGAAGTTAATCTCATTTATTGGGTGAAAATGATACAAAGAGAAGTTCCACAGAAAATGATGCTGGCACAAAAACGTCCTGAATATTTTGATGACGACATGGCCCAGGTGCCAGTCTTAGTGTGGACCATAGGGCCTTATGACATAGGCTTGTTGATAGGAATAGTAGAAGTAAGGATAACATTGAAACCAAGAACAATTTTACCAAAAGCACGATAATATCACGTGTCTGGAGAAGCAGATGAATGGATTTTCAAGACAATTTCTGCTATGACGGAGCAGGGCATCTTAGTGACGTCAGAGTCGTCATGCAATACTGCAGTGCACCCTATCAAAAAATCAAAGGGAGGGTCTTGGCCTTTAATCCAGGACCTAAGGCCAATAAATGATATTGTAGAGGCCGAGTTCCTTCTAGTCCCTAAACCGTCCACAATCCTATGTAATATACCCGTTGAGGCAAAATATTTCATGATGATTGACTCCCATTGCACAAAGACTCACAAGATTTGACGTCATTCATGTTCAGACAAATGCGTCTGAAAAGCACAAGGTTACCTCAAGGTGCTGTGAGTCTCCTTCGATTTTCAACATAGTTCTGCAGATGGACTTAAGCAATATTGCACTAGAGAGTGTTGTCTTGCAATATGTGGACAACATCTTAATTTGCAGCACAACAGAAGAAACGTGAAGACACGATTCTACTCAGCTATTGACTGTATTGGCTGAAAAAGGATATAAAGATGACAAATAAAAGTTACAATACTGTCAACAAGAAGTGCTGTACATAGGTCAGCTGATATCACATGAGGGGAAAGGCGTTACCCCTGAAAGGGCTGATGCCATATTCAACACAGCCAAGCCACACACGATAAAACAGATGCAGAGTTTTCTAGGATTATGCAATTATGTCAGGGCATGGGTCTTTGACTACAGCTCTTATACCAAGCCCTTGTTACAACCCCTTAAGAAGGCACAGGGGACGAAAGAAAAAAATGAATGGACTGAACCCATGGAAGAAGGATTTATCAAACTAACAAGGGCCATTTGCATGGCACCAGTTCTAGGAATTCCCAATTATGCAGAGGAATTCTACCTGTTTTTGCACACGAATGGCAGTGTTATGACAGCAGTACTCACACAGAGAACCACATTGGGGTACAAGCCCCTGGCATACTACAGTGGGAATTCGGACCCAGTGATGAGGGGTCACTTTCTGTGCGAACAAAGTTTAGCTGCCACAGCGTTCCCCACAGAGAAGGCTACAACCATTGTGATGGGATGTTCAATGACGTTGTTCGTAGAGCACGCACTATTTGCTATTCTAGAGAAAACAAAATGCACATTGATATCTCAGAGAGCTTCTGCATATGAAGTGATCATATCAAATCCATCGATTGAGATAATTCGATGTAAGATAGTGAACCCAGCTATGTTTATAGCAGAACCAGTCACTGAAGGAGAGCCAATCCATGACTGCGCGAATTATGACTAATTCTATGATGAGATTCCCAGAGTGAAAGAAAATGCATTGGCAGAAGGAGAAATTGTCTTCGTTGATGGTTCTTCGAGAATCGATCAAAATGATGGGCAAAGATATACAGGCACCGCTGTGATGAAGCACACGGCAAATGGAGAGTTTCGAGTACTTATTAGCGCACGATTACCATCTCATTATTCAGCAGAGGCTGCAGAATTATTGGCATTGATACTCGCACTCGATAATCACGCAGACCAGGAAGTGATGGTGTACAGTGACTCCGCCTATGTGACATCAACAGTGCATGCAGGCTTAGCACGCTGGAAAAGGAGGGGCTACTGACGAGAGGATGGCACGCCAGTGCAGCATGCAGCCCTATTGGACAGGCTCATTAAGGCACTACAGCTCCCAGCGGGCATGGCGGTCGTGAAATGCGCCGCCCACACGAAAGGGACAGACTTTATCACATGAGGAAATCAAGCAGCAGACACAGAAGCTAAGCATGTGTCAATTTACAGCAAAGTTATAATGAATGTGGAAATAACTGATGTGCATGAGAGAATGATTGTTGCATGAAGTGAACCTGACAGTTATAGTAACATGGAGAAAACCCAATTAATGGAACTCCAAGGGGAGGCACCACAGGAAGAGAAAAATCTTTGGAAGCTGCGAGGGTGTTCTTTAAACCCCTCCGAGAGCTTGTAGTGACAAGACAACACTGGTAAACCGGTGATGCCTATAGCCTTATTGAAGATAGCACTGGAACAGTTACACTATCCAGTGCACATGACAAAAGCGAATCTAGCAGCGATGATTGCTGAAGACTGGTTTATACCGAACTTAGCAGAGCACGTTGCATTTTTTATGGTGAACTGTATAATCTGCCAACAGTTCATGGCTGGGCATACACTATGAGTAATTAAAGGAGTTATCCCAAAGCCCAATGGACCTTTTCAGCACTTGCATGTCGATTATGTCAAAATGATTCAACTAGGTGCCGTATACAGGTACCTAATTGTTGTGGTGTGTCCATTCTCTAGATGGATAGAAGACGGTCTATGTACACACCCAGACTCTACCTGTGCAGCCAAATTTCTGGTAAGGGAGGTATTTCCCAGATGGGAAATATGTGAGGTCATGAGATCAGACAATGGGCCTCACTTCATGGTATAAAGCAGAAGTTCTCTTCGGCGTATCATGCTCAAGGTAATGGGATATGTGAGAAGCTCAAAGGCTTGTTACAAGAAAGGATAGCCAAGTTGAAGCTTACTCTAAAGAAGAGATGGCTACACTGCCTTCCATTGGCACTGTATGCGCTCAGAAACCAGCCTGGTTCTGACCATCACCTTACGCCACATGAAATCATAACAGGCAGGAGGATGCACACTCCACTGACACCTCGAGATAGAGCTAGAGGTGATGCTCAGCTGACAGGGGAGGTGTTAGGGTCTGAAAAGCAAAATTACTTGAATTTCATGACATCTTTCCTCACTGTAATTTCAGGACAGCTGCAGCGATGACAAAAAGGGTGCCGGGCAGCACAAGACACAGAAGGAGATACTACAACAGACCATGTTCAGGGTTTACATGTTCCAGCACCATTCCCTGGGGACATGGTTCTGGTGAGAAACCACACGAGAAAGAAGTGGGACGAGCCAAGGTTCAACGGTCCATTCAGAGTGGAGGACGTCACTCCCTCTGCAGTCAAGTTACAAAGAAGAACATGGATATTCTTGGGTGACATCAAGCCATACATCGGAGAAGGCCCGCTACCCGCACCCCAAAGCATAGAGACTACAGACAACGGGGAAGAACCACAGCACGTGCAGACGAGATCCATGAAGAGGAAGAAGGACGCATGACCAGAAAACAAAGACAAAGAACTTTTGTGCAAGTTGTGGCTTAAATTTGGACATTTTCTCTGAGCAAAAAAGCGGATAGGGACCTAAAACGCAGACACTCTGTGCATCCTTGTTGCAGGGTGAAGAAGAAAAATGTATGTATGAGCCACAACATAGTCTGTTGACTTTGAACATTGGACTGAGGCATACTGAAGCCTTGATAAGAAAAGGATGTGCCAAATTTTGATCGAGGACATGCCAATTGGAAGCAAATACAGTATCCAGACTCTTTGCATACAGAAGCCTTATTTAGACTCACTTATGGTGTCACACAGTAGTGTCGTCACTAAGGACGTTTTGATATACTTTGAGCTAGTACTGAGGTCATACCCGTCGTTAGTGGGAAGGCTCACTAACATCACTGAATTTCTTCAAGACCCAGAAAACGAAAAGACAATAAGGAGGCTGCTCATTGTGATTGCCTTGCAGTTCCTTCTGCTTCCGGAATACAGGCAGGACAAGACAAATATCCCAAGCAGAAGAAGCAGCGAATAGGCTTGTCAGCATGCTATTCTTTTGCTTATTTGAAGACTGTCCAGATCTTGTTGGGAGACACACTGACGTCTTAACATTTCTTCAAGATCCAGCAAACACAGAACGTTTTAGTATAATCCTGAACGGAATCATAATTCAGGTTGCTCTTCAAGCTCATCAAAATCACAGAAGCTGCTCACAGTAAATGCTGAGCAGTTCCTGAATTCAGCAAGGACAAGACAAATGTCCCTGTCACCAGAAGATGGCAGACTGGCAAGCAAAGCCTTCTTTCGCCTAATTTAGGACTTTCCAGAACTTGTGGGAGGCCTGCCAGTGTTGACGTCCTCACTTTCATCAGAGACCCAGCGAACTCTACACAGATGAGCATGCTCCTGCATGGTATTATAATGCAAATCGAACTTTCTAATTATCTTCAGAATTTCCGGAGAAGATTGTAAACTTTCCGCCGAGGGACAGATCGAGGAAGTGTTGACAAAGAATACACTTTTTCTGGCAGAGAAGCAACATGTTTTCTGGAGTAAAACAGATAAGCGCATTGACTGGGAACTTGTTAATTTTGAACAGGCACAATAAAGACTTGCTAAACTTATTACCTTATGTTGACATTTTCATATACAGAAAAGAGAACTGTTTCCAGAAACGAGAGACAATCAATTATTGTCATGAACCCTTCCCCTGGCCCTTATAGGCAAGGCATTGGGGCTAAGCTACAACCCTCCATCATGGCCTTAAAGGCCTTGCCATCTCATCCAAGACTCTCCTTCAGTCAGTCCTGGCGCCTTTGGCGCCAAGCTCATATATAAAGTGAGGAAGACTTGAGAACTGGACTTGGCAATGGACTTTTGTACAATATGGATGCCGCCGCATAGCTCAGTTCAATGAACTGTGCTATGCGGTCTAGTGTTTTAGGTGTGGTCAGGCCTAGGGATGCCTGGGATACCTGGGGGCTATATAAGCCACGCTCGGGCAGAGAAACACGCTTCGCATTACTCTGCGCTCTGCAGTGTGACGCTCATCACGTTCTGCTTGGATCTTCGCCTGCCTTCCCTGAGTCGCGTACCTGAAAGAACAAGAACACCATCAGTATAACACTTACCTGTGAGTGAATCCTGCTTGCCATCCATCGCTCTTTTGGTCCAGAGAACACAACATCTCGGCGACGTCCCCTCGATCTTCGAAAAAGCCGCAGCCTGAGAAGAAGAGAATGAAACAGCATTAGTAAGCGTTTATATTCCAATTCCGAAAATAGCTAAAACAATCGCACGCTTACCTGGGTTCGAGTCGCTCTTGGTCAAATCCATTCCGGGCCTTAACAACGACCTGCAAAAGAGAGGAAACACAGATTAACACACGAAAAGTCAAGAAGGTACTGTGTGCTACGAATTACTCACCGCTCACTATTTTCTCAGCCAGCAACCATTCTGGGACATTGCAGCGGCCTGCAAGAACGAGACAAAGACAGGTCAGCACAAGAAAAGGCAGATAGCGCTGCTCATCGCGCTTTCACTTACCATCTGGTGCTTAGCCCAAAGCAGCACAACATCACTAATGAGCTCTTCCCGCACCTCGAAAAAGAAGGAGAGACATTAAAAGGGGCAATTGGAAAGAAAAGGACAAACTGCAAAAACCAGCAAACTTACTTTGACGGACTGGAGTCAGCAGGTCTGGACACTCGGGGCTTGCACCAGTGAAGCAACTAGGTCGCGGTGCGCCCACACCAACAATGCACCCCTGCACCGAGAGTCAGGACGGAGAGCACATCATACAAGAAAGCAAGGTGAGGAGAGAACTAAGGGGAAAGTTGGGTCCACAAGGGAGGTGGGATCCAAGCAACAAGAGACAGTAAGATTAAACCCGAAAGTCCAAGAGAGGGGTTCGAGATCGCAAGTGGTCCAGTCAGGCTGAGTGGCGTCCCTGTGGATATCAGGTGAGCGTTACAATTATTCAGGAAAAGAAGGACAACTGTTCCAGTATCAGCAACCTACGAGCAGAAACAGCAGAACCCAGAGATAACAATATTATCTAGAGTGTATTAAAGACTTAATTTTATTTCCTTTAATGATTGAGATGGGCAACCAAAGTAGTAATGTTGTCATCCCTCAGGCGGAGAGGTGCTCGTACTGTTCCAGAACTAAGTGTTGCAGATTGACTTATAGAGGAATTATGTACCTATGCATTATATTCATCATTGTTTTACTGTCACTGATGATACAAACTGCAGTTTACATTGGTGCGCAAAGCGTTCCGATTCCAGTGCACCCACCTAATGATGTAAGCATAAAACCCACAAAGACACCCAGACCTTACATAGTCATTCCAGTACCTAGAAGGTCTGATAGAAGAATGAGTGAACTTAAGACGGATGTGATGAGCAATAATACACATTCACATTGTGGGCCGCCGGAAACAGTGTCAGCAGAGCAAGCATGAGAAAAGGTTAATGAAAAACACATACACGCAAACGATGAGTGCACACACACCAGGTCTAGTGTCACTAACTACAGAACCACAGTCCAAAGAAGTGGAGAAGTTTGGACAAACTACTATAAGAAGTTCTACTATAAGCGAAGTAAAAGAACAAATGGAAAAAGCTGAACTTTTAAAGAGACAAAAGGAGTTGGAGAATAAACAAACAGAGACAGCATTGACAAGCACACCTAATCCAATGAAGAGAGCAAGTCCAAGTCCTGAAAAACTATCACGTGCGCAGATGATAGCAGAATCTCTTTGGCCGTTCATAACCAGAGCCAGGAAAAGACAAGAGGACAAGGAAAGAATTGCCAGACTTTCTCCTACTCAAATGGTACAGTTGAAGATGCCTGGACCATGGATGGAGATGCATGAGAATCCTCAAGTGAGAAGGAGCTACATGGATGCTATTAAGGATGTAATGATAGCAAACTACATGAAAACCTTGAGATTAAAGAGAAACACTCAAGAAGATAATAACGAACTAAACGGCTACCTGGACAGCACAGTACACTTGGGAAATAACATTTGGTACCGACACAGGAAAGAAGTTGGATGACGTAATTCAGAGGAGGAATGCTTTGTTTGTGCACTCCTACCTTACAGCATGTGGAAGTCAAAGATCTTTGTAGCTGTTGAAATAGATGTGCAGACGGCACACTGTCTATCACACGTGGCAATGTGCAAGACCAGAGGCCAGTTCATGGTAAGTGGTGCTTCACTGAAATGGGCAACCAAAGCAACTGATCCAAATAAACACTGTTATGTCCAAGACATAAAGACGAAAAACAATGGGAAAAAAAGCACATTGTGATCAGATATGAGGATCCTGGAGTTAAAGGAGCAGAGATCAGAAAAGAGGCCAACCAAAAGCTGAACTTTCAAGGAAAAATTCCAGAAGAAGCTCGGAGTTGGAAGAACAGAGACCAAATGCACATTTTGGGAGCAGTGCTTTCACCAGACGGATGGGAGAAAGGAGTAGTGATCTGCAGAGCATGGATGGTCTTTGGTCATTACCAGCCCACCAATGACATAGTATGAATTGGATGCAAGCCATTATGTCCAAAACTTGCTAAACTGTTGACATGGGTCAAAGACAGAGGAGGACCCTTACAGATAGTGACATTGGAGAGCCCAAAATTCTGCTTCAGGAATAATGGTACAAGAAAAATGGGAGAGAATCAGAATTGTGGCTGAGTCTTTGATGCTCCAGGAATGGCACATGGTACTGCAGTGATCAAAGATCATTATTGGGCATGTGGATCCAAAGCATATATCAGATTGCCGAAGAATTGGGGAGGTATATGCACACTGGGGAATGTCCATGTTCCAGCACTGGTGATTCCAAAAAGTGATCTGAATATTGACAGTTTTCCGAAAGCAGATGCTCACCTGAGGAAGAAAAGATCTGTGGAAATGATGAACCGAATGAAAAGAGAGAATTACTTTTTGTTTAAATCAGAAGAAGCCTTTCATAAGATCCCGTGTGAACACAGTCTGTTCAGCTTGACCTCATCAGTGTTCACAACAATTCTGAAAACTGTAAAAAAAAGCCATCGGGATGAAGATCGTGATTGATGTCGAGCAAGAATGGAAGCTCAAGTACCTGACTGATGAAGAAATAAGAGACTTTGTGAAAGCCAGAATTTATGCACCAGAAGGAGCAAAGTTTAAATATCCAAGGAAACATAGAAATGATGTGAGAAAATGGATCTATTGTAGTCCAAGTGGACAATGTCAACTAATGACGTGGAACAAAAATGAGCACGTAAGAACAGCAGGAAGCTTGAAGGGAGTCATAAAAATATGGAGCCCAAAGAAATATTTCTTCAAACCTCTATGCGTAGATCCAGAGGATGAAGAAAAATTGATCCAGAGGATGCAGAAAAGGTGGATACCAAGGAAGAAGTGAAAGTGGTCGATGAATTGCCCAGAGGGGGGAGTTTAGAGGAAGTACCAATGCACGATTCACACTCCAACCTCCCATTTTGAAGTGCCAGGAACATTCAAGCCAGAATATGTGACGTATGATGAACAAATAAACCAGCAGAGAGCCACAGAGGGGCTCTGCCCAGTACCTATCAGACTAACAGCGCCTATTGAAGTGCCGACACCTAAGAAAACCTGGACAGTGAGGTACCCATTGAGAAAACCATATCGACAGATGAGACAGAATGACGAGTGTCAAAATGCAATACCTGAAGGAGCCAAGAAGATACTAAAAGAAGATGAATGGTGACGTCAAAGGTACCCGGACTGACTCACATATACCTGTGAATGATGAAAAGAGACGAAACATCATGGATAAGTGACATCCTGAGTCTAAAGTGAAATAATTGATGTCAAATGACAGAAACTTATGCCGTGAGCGTGATGAAGATATTCAGCCAGTTTAAATGTGTACATATGCACAGTAACCGCAAGGAGCACAGAAAATCGTGAGGCTTGCTTAGGCTTAGTAGTAACATAGATTGCAGCAAGCGCCACCTATACATGTCTACCTCAAAAGGAGCACTTTATACAAGTATACCTCCACTATGCACAAGAGCAGAATTGACCAAAGGTTACTAAAGGTCTCAAAAGGAGAGCTTTGCAGCAAGCAAATCAAGAATTAAAGACAGAGAGAAACTCAGATGAAGACAGCCATGCCAAGAAGCCAAGGTCGTATTGGCTGAAATAGACCCACAGTGGATACAAGTAATGAGAAGAAGAACAGAGTATCCTATTCAGAAAGGTCAAGATAAGCCACAGATGGCAGAAGGCTGACAGAATTAAATCAAATACACTAAATTGCATGGAGAAAAAGACGATTCCACGGTGTCAAAATCACGTGACCGAGCAAGCAGGAGGGATGAAACTTTCACACCTACGCATGGACTCTTGCCATGCCCAGATGCCTTAACTTTCCCAGACCAAGAAGCAGACTCGAGGCCAAAATACAAAGAAATAATTTACACATGACCACTGAAGTGATGATTGATTGTTGCAATAATTGGAGGGAGGCTGGGTGTGCAGATGAACTCCCTGCACCTGGCCGGCTATTCTGCACACTGCTAAGCAAGTGGAAAAGTATGAGTGGGGTTGATCCCAACTCAATCATAGTGGATCAAGTAATATAGCGTCCTATAGATAGTAGAACCAATGAGACGTCGTACTTTTAGTGACGCCTATGGTAGCCATTTTCAAGGAAGGGCTTAGATGCCCCACCTGACATTGTTTATCCAATCCCCTCACTTCGTTACCATATACAGATGTAGTACCTATATTAAAGTTACCTTCCTAGAACCATTCAAGTTGCATGCTAAGTTCTGAGATATTACAAGTCAGTGATGATGAGTTTTTGGTATAAATGATGTGTTTTTTCTGAAATTTATTGGAGTTGAAGCGAGAAGGAAGATCCAGCGATTGCTGATATTCATAAACTTCCTGTTTTTTGTACTTGTCATTACACGAACTCCCTTTGTAAAACTATTGAGTTGTCATTATTGATTTGATGTGAGAGTATTAATCTGCATCCCCATCCATCTTGGGGGTGCTGCTACTCATCTTAAAGTTCTATTTGGGAAACCCCCAATCCTATGGGCCGGCTGGGGTCCCTACTGCATAATTTGGTGCACATTGATGATCTATTGAAAAAAGCATTAACCTGCACGCTACCTTGGGTCCTACCGAGACGCATTTTCAAACCGAGATTGGAAAACCATTTAAAAATGGCTGCCGCGCCTCGTACTCCGAAATCCCCTACACGCTCCAGCAGGAAGCAGCACTGATTAGTTGGCCCAGGGTTCTAAGAGGCGAACGCCGGCCCCCACCAAAGGCCCACTCTCAAGGCCTCTGTCCAAGTCTGTCAGAGCCCTGGTGAGCGCATGGAACGTGCACGATTCAGTCAGATCACATGCCACCCACCGGTTCTACACATACATCCTGCTCACCTTGCCTCGGAGATCTCCTATCTACACCTGATTCCTGCGCCGGTCTTCGACACACTGTAGTTGAGTGGGCTCCAGTCAAATTCTGCCACCTTATCCTCACCATACCTAAGACTAACAGTCCTCTCCAGCCTTCCACATGATTGACTATTGGCTTACCCACGCCTATATCCAGACCCTCCTTCTCTTCTATTTTAGAAGAACTGTCGCCGACTTATATCACTGTATTGTTTGCAGACTGGCCAATCCATTTGTCAGCACCCAACCGTACAGCTGTCTCTGCCACAGTACTGCATTGTGTGTATTTTAGCCTCTAATGTATTTTCACTGATGTCGCCCAGTTGGTTTGCACCCATGTCTGACACCCCGCATTAGTACGTAACGACACTCCAATATACTGCCTCCAATATACTGCCTGTGATATCACTGAGCATCAGTCTCTGCCACAGTTCTGCATTGTATGTGCTTCAAATATACCGCAATAATGAGAGATAAGCACCACTGTATTTTAGCCTCTAATGTATTGCCTCTGATGTCTCCCAGAAGATTTGCACTGCATGTCTTCCAACCCACTCTATATATGACAGCATCCTGCATGCTACTGTCTGTAACATATACTCCTTTGTATCTCGCCCCTAAGGCACCTTGCCACATTGCCCATAGCATGTCTACTCATGCTAGCTCACGATTAAGGGAATAGCGGTTTACAGTTTCACCTTCATGTATATCACTTACCTGTGGTAACACAACCCAGCTTTTCTCATCTGACCATGGTGGTTACTAAGTCCCTAGCCCACAGCTCACACTACCCACATAGGATATAGCAGCTGGCATCTTAATTCATGGGCACAAGAGCATTCCTTCCATGCCAGCCGGCCCCCGACCCAACTACCATGGCCTTACTTCAAAGAGTGACCAAAGAATCACTTACCCTTACAAATAGAGTCATGACATCCAAATACATCCAGACCACCTACAAACTCAGCCTGACACCAGCTATTCCAACTCTCACTAAAATTCATCAGCACCCAAATCCCCATACACACTACCCCCGCACACTGATCCTGCAGATGCTCCCATTCAAAACACTTATCAATCTTGCCCCTACTACTGCCTGACCCATGAACAATGGAGACGGTAACAGGGAATCGGACACAACCACCATCACACCTAAAAACCCAGCATTGTCCATCTCACAGCCTACCCCACACACAACCGTTGTCCACCCTACTTGTCCAAGCCTGAGACCCAAAAGCACAGCACCAGAGAACAAATCTAGTCCTGAAGCACGTAGCCTGGAACAGTCTCACCACCGATATCCCATTCGGCATCCTGATACACCTACAACCACCAGCCAAACTCTCTCTGCAGAGAAATGAAAGACTTAGCACCAGGACTAAAGCTCTTCCGTCCACTAGTAAACGAGATCAGCCTAGAGGAACTAATTCCCCCTTCCCCTTAGCCACTTCCCCCCCACAGCAACCAGGACTACCCCAACTGCACCCTGTGGAGCTTCCCAGCTGAACCTGACTACAGAAAACAAACTGTCAGTTGCCAGAAGAAAACCTCATATACCCAAAGTGACCATTCTGACCAGCAGGTGGAGACAACTCCACCCTTATTAAGGGAGCCCTTATCAATGCCAGATCCCTCCCAGCACATGCACTGGACATCTCAGACCTCATCACCACCAATGATTTAGACTTTAATGCCATCAAGGAAACATGGCTGCACTCTGCAGCTGGCCCATCCCTCGCGCTCGCCTTACCTGATGGTTACTCCATCATCAGAAAAGACAGAACAACCTCGAAAGGAGGTGGAGTCAGCTTCATCACCAAAATAAACCTCAGTATAAGAGAAACAACCAACCAAGCCTTCCTGACAAGAGAATTGTTGTCCGCCAAATTAACCTTATCTACTACAGCAACTCTCTCCTTACACCTTGTTTATAGGCCACCAGGCCCAACCCTTTCCTTTGAAGAAGATATAGCCACCCTCCTGCAACAGACATAAAGCCCACATCCATAGTTCTTATCCTAGGGGACTTCAATATAGGACTCAATGACAGTACAGACGGCCAAGCCCTTGCATTAGCCAACACTATCGAAGCACAAAGCTTCACCCTGCGATCCGCGGGCCCAACACATGCCCAAGGCTGCACCTTGGACTGGCTTTCTGACCGCAACTGCCTCAATAATATTTCCAATAACGACCCCTGCCTTTTGACTGACCAAAATATTATACTGTTCTCCATCAGTATGCCCACACATTCTAGCCCTCCAATCGTCCTCGCATCAGCCACTCCTGCACGCAACCATTGCAACAAGACTGCTCCCCTTGCTCGAATCTCTCATCTCACACACGGATCAAACTGCCAATCCCACATCCCTGGTAGCACTTTACAACCAGACTATGTAGGCAGCTATCAACAAAGTGGCACCCCTGGGCATCCGCACAGCTAAACCCATAGCCCACATCAACCCATGGTTTTCCACAGAGCTCAAAGACTTGCACAGCAAAAAAAAGAAATGCTGAAAGTAACTGGAAAAAAACACCCACTTATGCCAATAAACAACACTTCACCTCCCTAGCTACTGACTACAAAGAAGCTACCATCCGAGCTAAGAGTAACACATACAATATGAGAATTTAGAATGGTAACTCTGGCACCAGAGAGCTTTTCTGTAACGCTCACCTGATTCCCACGGAGGCGCAGGTCTGGCTTCGAGTGCTGATGCTTCTTCAATGGTGAAGCGCAGGACACTGAAGATGGACAGGAAGGGCCCTCTACTCTGGCTTCTCCGGCTCACAGGAATATTCCCCTGTGCGTGAAAAGGGAGTATTACCTACTGACTGAGTTATGCTCAAGCCTCCCACTCTCTTCCTACCCTCCACGATACCCTTCCACGATTCCCTGTGAAGTCTCACCTTAGGGTCAGGAAGGATGAGCTCTCCATCCTGCTTCTGATGCAGGGGCGCGTTGAAACCCAGTTACTTTACTGGATTGAGGATTGATGGGAGTTCAGGTAAGCTTGACTATTCAGGTAAGGCTCTGTAAAAGTTCTGTTGCAAGTTCAAAAGTCCAAGCTTAATAATAATGTTCATTGTCTTTTTGCAGCAAGCGCTAATGCTTATGTCTTTTTTTCCCCTTAGGGGCCGGGGTTCGGAATGCCGGAGATATGGTACCGACCCGAAGTGTAACGTGCAGTTCCAGTTCCAATAAATGCCAGGTTAGTTCTGGATGAGCGCTCGGGAACTGTCTTTGCATACGCTCATTCAATGTCTTTGTCTTTTTTCCCCATAGGGGCCGGGGTCCGGAAAATGCCTGGAAACGGCAAGACCCGAAATGAAATGGGAATGACCCAACAGGTAAGTCTTATTCCCTTCCTTCTCTCACCTCTTATTCTTGTCTTTTTCTCTAGGCTCTGGGAAGTGGCTGTGTATCCGGATGATCGCTGCTGAAGATGGAGGAACCCAGGAAAGGTGAGTGAAATGTAGCGCTGCAGCGATCGTAACGAAATGCTTTCAAAAATAATGTCTTCCCTTTCAGGCTCGTCGGTGAAGTCTCTGTGGTGCAGATTTAGGTGGTAAGGTCTCTTGTCTCGTCTCCCTTTGCAGGTGACCCAGGATGCTGACAGGCGTGGCTGAAGTCCAGATGCAGGAGCTGACACGGTGAGCGTCCAGCTGCGAGGAGCAGAACAACGCGAAGCGTGAGTTGCTGATCGGGTGTGGTTTAAATAGCTTTGGAAGAAGTCCCAAGTGTGTATCCTTCCTCCGATCAGATATGTATCCTTCCCCGACCACACCCGGGTGGAAAGTAATCCCACAGGTAAAGTAGTTCCATTCAGGCCTCAAGAGGGCCTGGATGTGGCAGCATGGTCTGCATCAGGTAAGTGCACATTAAAACACTTGAACACATGTCTAGCTTTATGAGCCAGGCGCCTAAGGCGCCAGGACAGAGGTCCAACATGAGCCTGGCGCTAAAGGCGCCAGGACTGCATCCAAAGGGCCCCAGTTTGGGCCCGCTGGCACTCCCCTGGGGAAATGATGCCTGCTTCTGGGGTCGCTGGGTCGGACCTGGCACCTTGGAGGTAGGCATCATGACAGTACCCCCCCTCAAGGCCCCTCCCAAGGTTCTTCCCTCCGGAGGTTTGGGCTTGTTCGGAAATCTCTGGTGAAACCTTTGTACTAATCGAGGTGCGTGGACATGATTACTAGGCTCCCACGATCTCTCCTGAGGTCCATATCCCTTCCAGTCAACAAGATAGAAGAGTTTCGACTTTACCACCTTGGAGTCTAAAATGTCTTTAACTTCGAATTCTAATTCCCCTTCAATTTGAACTGGATCTGGAGGCTTGGACAATCAGGTTCCTGGTTGTACTGGCTTCAAAAGTGATGCATGAAAAACTGGATGAATACACATGTTGGACGGTAGATCCAGTTTAAAGGCCACTGGGTTGATTATAGCTTTGATGGGATAAGGTCCTATGAATCTGGGATTGAAGGTTCCCGGGCCCTTGAGGGGTAAATGTTTAGTTGCTAGCCATACCAGGTCTCCTACTTGGTAAGGAGGAGTTTTACTTCAGTGCAAATCAGCGTTTTCTTTATACTTTTTCTTGGCTTGCTGTAAATGAGTTGCAGCTTCTTTGAAGGCTCGGGTTATTGTGGAATGCAGATGATTTACTGCGGGCATTTCCAGGGTCAGAGGTAGATCTAGGTCAGAGGTCCGAGGATGGTGACCATACAAAGTATAAAAGGGGGTTTGTCCGCTTCCAGAATGCACTGAATTGTTGTATGCATATTCTGCGATCCAAAGGATGTCTTTCCAATTTAACTCGGATTGGTGTAACATGCACCGAAGATATTGCTCGAGAGTCTGATTGGTTCTCTCGGTTTGTCCGTCGGTCTGGGGGTGGTGGCTGGTGGATAACCGCACATCTATTTGTGCTAGTTGGCAACACTTCTTCCAAAAATGTGAGATAAATTGACTTCCAGGATCCGAGACTAATATGGAAGGGAAACCATGTATGCGAACTATATTCTCCAGGAATTCCTTGGCCAAGGTGGAAGCTGAAGGCAAACCCTTTAAAGGGATAAAGTGGGCCATTTTGGAGAATAGGTCCACAATTACAAGGATTGTGCTGTAACCGGCACAAGGAGGCAGATCTGTTATAAAGTCCATTGACAGGGTGTGCCATGGCGCCGGTGGAATATCCAAGGGTTGAAGTAGGCCGGCTGGCCTTTTCTTTTGAGCCTTGTTTTGGGCGCAAATTCCACAAGACAGTCCAAAAGACTTTATGTCTTTTCTCTAAGAAGGCCACCAGAAGTGGCGTTTGATTTTTTCCTCCGTTTTAGCGATACCAGGGTGTCCTTCCATTAAAGATTCATGATGATGGGCAATAACAAGTTCTTGCAATTCTTTACTTGGCAGAAACAACCGCTCCTGGAAGTAGGGTAAGTCATCCTTAACGGTGTAATGAGGGCCCTTTTGACTCCATTCCAGTAAGGTTGAAGAGTCTAGAAGTTGTTTTACTTGCGTTTGGATATCCTCAATAGTTTGCAATGAAGTTAAGCCTACGATTCTTTGCTCAGGTATGATGGGCGCAGGTTCTAAGCTCGAATTAGGTTCTTCCATGCCAATCCGGGATAAGGCGTCCGCTTTTCCATTCTTGCAGCCAGGGCGATAGGTCATTACAAAATCAAATTCCGCAAAGAATAGAGCCCATCGGAGTTGTCGTGAAGATTGAGCTTTGGCCGTATTTAAATACTGTAAGTTTCTGTGGTCCGTAATTACGGTGATGGTATGTCTTGCCCCGAGAAGGTAGTGACGCCAAGCCTTGAAAGCAGATTTGATGGCCAGTAACTCTTTATCGGTAATTGCGTAGTTGATTTCAGGAGGAGAACATTTTCTGGACCAAAAGGCCACTGGGTGTAGTTGGTTAGTTTTTGGGTCTCTTTGCGACAGGACAGCTCCCATGGCCGAACTTGATGCATCGGTTTCCACTATGTACGGGAGATCTGGGTGCGGGTGCTTCAATACAGGTGCAGAGGTGAATTTGGTTTTCAGGTCCTGGAAGGCTTGTTCGGCCTCAAGAGTCCATTCGAAGCGTTTGTTTTTCTTTAGGAGAGCGGTGATGGGTTGGACTGTTCGGGAAAATTCCGGGATGAATCTTCGATAGAAATTGGCAAAGCCGAGCATGCTCTGAACTCCCTTCACCGAGCTTGGAGATGGCCATTTGAGGATGGCGTCCACCTTTCGCGAGTCCATTCGGACTCCTTGAGGTGTCAGGATGAATCCGAGAAACTCAACTTCTGTGGTATGAAAAACGCATTTTTCGAGTTTTCCAAATAATCTGTCCTGGCGCAGTTTCTCAAGAACTGCCCTAACATGTTTTCTGTGATCAGATTCTGAAGAAGAGTACACCAGGATGTCGTCAATGTAAACAATGACACAGACATCGATAACTTCCCAAAGAACATCATTCATAAAGTATTGAAAGGCGGCAGGTGCATTGCACAAACCGAAGGGCATCACCTGATATTCGAAGAACCCAAACTTGGTGCGGAATGCAGTCTTCCATTCGTCGCCTTCTTTTATGCGCACCAGGTGATAAGCTCCTCGGAGATCTAACTTGGTGTACACACAAGCGTCTTTCACCTGGTCGATAAGCTCAGGGATCAAGGGCAGAGCATAACGATTCTTAATCGTTATTTGATTTAGGGCGCGATAGTCTATACACGTTCTAAGGTCACCTTCTTTTTTCGGCACGAAGAACAGAGCTGAAGAGACAGGAGACTTGGACGGGCGAATAAAACCATTGGCTAGGTACTGATCTAAATACTGACGCAAATGCAGGTTCTCAGGTTCCGTAAGAGCATAAATCCTACTACAAGGTAGTTGAGCATTGGGTACCAGATCGATTTGGCAATCATAAGACCGATGGGGAGGTAACGTGTTAGCCTGTTCTTTCTGAAAAACGTCTTGGAATTCTTGGTATTCTGACGGTAGCTGTACAGGGGTGGAAGTTGCTGAGGCTAGACCCATAGCTGGATTTCTTGGATAACAAGTTGGTTCACAATCAGGAAAACTTATCTTCTTTGCTCGCCAGTCAATTCTGGGATTAGGTGTTTTTAACCAAGGAATTCCAAGAATTACTTGAAATTGTGGGGCCTTGATCACATCAAACACGGTTGCTTCCCGATGTCCATCCTGACCCACCAGTGTCACTTCAACAGTGGAATGCGTTACAGGCCCTGAGGCTATTTCGGTTCCATCTACTGTAGTAATGACATCTTGGGTTACTTTCGGGCGGAGAGGAAGCTTAATCCTGGAAGCCAATTCACGGTCTATGTAATTTCCAATTGCTCCACTGTCGATGTATGCTTTTATAGCATGCAACTGCTGAGGCTGTTTTGGGTCCACGAGCACCATTGGCATGACAAAATGCGAGGTCAAAGAGTTAGTTTTCAAGCTCGGCAAGCGGACCCCTACGCTTGCCGGGCTAGGTCGTTTCCCGAATCAGGTGTCACTAATTCGTTATCAGTAGCTCCAACCACCTTCTTAAGTGGTTGAACTGGACAATTTCGAAGAAAGTCACCGGAAGTCCCGCAATACAGACAAAGTTGCATTTGCCGCCTTCTCGCTCGTTCTTTCTGCATTAATGGTCCTTTAACACCACCGATTTGCATAGGTTCAGATACGTCGGTACTCTTGGAGTTAGCGTGGGTTTTGATCGGTGCTCGGTTTTCATACTTGAACCGATCTGCTTTTCTATTTTGAAGTCTGTGATCAAGTTGAACCACCAAGTCAATGTACTCTGCGCAGACCTGGGGTGGGTTTACTATCTGAGCTAGAACATCCTTAAGCTCTCCGCGCAGGCCTCGATGAAACAATGTGATCCTTTCGCTTTCTGGCCTTCCAGTTTCCACAACCAGTCTGTTAAAGGTGGCTATGTAGGACAGAAGATCCTGATTACCTTGTCGTAAGGATAGCAGTTCGTTATCAAGGGCCTGTCCTTGAGAGTGTCGAGCGAACAATCTTTCCATGCTGGCCTGGAAGCCCTGAAAATTCTGGAGGATGGAATCATCCTGATTTACCAATGGAATAGACCAATCGGCAGCACTGCCACTGGGGTAAGATAGTATAAAGGCTACCTTGGTCTGGTCGTTAGGGAAGGCTCCGGGTCTGCATAGAAAGTGTAAACGACATTGGTTCATAAAGACGGCATATTTCTTGGGATCCCCCGCAAAACGTTCAGGCGGGGCCAAAGGCATGTGTCCAGGTAGATTAATTTGTACCGGGTTACTCAAACCCATTGATGTGGAAATGTCTCCGGAATTAGGTAAAGGAGTGTGCCCTGCCTGGGCCTGTAATAACCTTTTGGCCAGGTCATCTGTTCTTTCCTTGGATAAGATCAGTTCTCTTTTGAGAGCGTTAGTCTCCTGGCGGGCTGAGTGCACCTCTGCCCGTAATTCCCCCAAAAGCTGGGCCAGCTGGTCAGTCTCGGAAGTCTCCATAGCGCCCGGGTGGGAAATTGTGGGTAGTCTTTGCGTTCTGTAACGCTCACTTGATTCCCACGGAGGCGCAGGTCTGGCTTCGAGTGCTGATGCTTCTTCAATGGTGAAGCGCAGGACACTGAAGATGGACAGGAAGGGCCCTCTACTCTGGCTTCTCCGGCTCGCAGGAATATTCCCCTGTGCGTGAAAAGGGAATATTACCTACTGACTGAGTTCTGCTCAAGCCTCCCACTCTCTTCCAACCCTCCACGATACCCTTCCACGATTCCCCGTGAAGTCTCACCTTAGAGTCAGGAAGGATGAGCTCTCCATCCTGTTTCTGATGCAGTGGCGCGTTGAAACCCAGTTACTTTACTGGATTGAGGATTGATGGGAGTTCAGGTAAGCTTGACTATTCAGGTAAGGCTCTGTAAAAGTTCTGTTGCAAGTTCAAAAGTCCAAGCTTAATAATAATGTTCATTGTATTTTTGCAGCAAGCGCTAATGCTTATGTCTTTTTTTCCCCTTAGGGGCCAGGGTTCGGAATGCCGGAGATATGGCACCGACCCGAAGTGAAACCTGCAGTTCCAGTTCCAGTAAATGGCAGGTTAGTTCTGGATGAGCGCTCGGGAACTGTCTTTGCATACGCTCATTCAATGTCTTTGTCTTTTTTCCCCATAGGGGCCGGGGTCCGGAAAATGCCTGGAAGCGGCAAGACCCGAAATGAAATGGGAATGACCCAACAGGTAAGTCTTATTCCCTTCCTTCTCTCACCTCTTATTCTTGTCTTTTTCTCTAGGCTCTGGGAAGTGGCTGTGTATCCGGATGATCGCTGCTGAAGATGGAGGAACCCAGGAAAGGTGAAAGGTGAGTGAAATGAAGCGCTACAGCGATCGTAACGAAATGCTTTTAAAAATAATGTCTTCCCTTTCAGGATCGTCGGTGAAGTCTCTGTGGTGCAGATTTAGCTGGTAAGGTCTCTTGTCTCCCTTTGCAGGTGACCCAGAATGCTGACAGGTGTGGCTGAAGTCCAGATGCAGGAGCTGACACGGTGAGCGTCCAGCTGCGAGGAGCAGAACAACGCGAAGCGTGAGTTGCTGATCGGGTGTGGTTTAAATAGCTTTGGAAGAAGTCCCAAGTGTGTATCCTTCCTCCGATCAGGTATGTATCCTTCCCCGACCACACCCGGGTGGAAAGTAATCCCACAGGTAAAGTAGTTCCATTAAGGCCTCAAGAGGGTCTGGATGTGGCAGCATGGTCTGCATCAGGTAAGTGCACATTAAAACACTTGAACACATGTCTAGCTTTATGAGCCTGGCGCCTAAGGCGCCAGGACTGCGTCCAAAGGGCCCCAGCTTGGGCCCGCTGGCACTCCCCTGGGGGAAATGATGCCTGCCTCTGGGGTCGCTGGGTCGGACCTGGCTCCTTGGAGGTAGGCATCATGACAGTACCCCCCCTCAAGGCCCCTCCCAAGGTTCTTCCCTCCGGGGGTTTGGGCTTGTTCAGAAATCTCCGGTGAAACCTTTGTACTAATCGAGGTGCGTGGACATGGTTACTAGGCTCCTACGATCTCTCCTGAGGTCCATATCCCTTCCAGTCAACAAGATAGAAGAGTTTCGACTTTACCACCTTGGAGTCTAAAATGTCTTTAACTTCGAATTCTAATTCCCCTTCAATTTGAACTGGATCTGGAGGCTTGGACAATCGGGTTCCTGGTTGTACTGGCTTCAAAAGTGATGCATGAAAAGCTGGATGAATACGCATGTTGGATGGTAGATCCAGTTTAAAGGCCACTGGGTTGATTATAGCTTTGATGGGATAAGGTCCTATGAATCTGGGATTGAAGGTTCGCGGGCCCTTGAGGGGTAAATGTTTAGTTGCTAGCCATACCTGGTCTCCTACTTGGTAAGGAGGAGTTTTACTTCTGTGCAAATCAGCGTTTTCTTTATACTTTTTCTTGGCTTGCTGTAAATGAGTTGCAGCTCCTTTGAAGGCTCGGGTTATTGTGGAATGCAGATGATTTACTGCGGGCATTTCCAGGGTCAGAGGTGGATCTAGGTCAGAGGTCCGAGGATGGTGACCATACAAAGTATAAAAGGGGGTTTGTCCGGTTCCAGAATGCACTGAATTGTTGTGTGCATTTTCTGCGATCCAAAGGATGTCTTTCCAATTTAACTCGGATTGGTGTAACATGCACCGAAGATATTGCTCGAGAGTCTGATTGGTTCTCTCGGTTTGTCCGTCGGTCTGGGGGTGGTGGCTGATAGATAACCGCACATCTATTTGTGCTAGTTGGCAACACTTCTTCCAAAAATGTGAGATACATTGACTTCCACGATCCGAGACTAATATGGAAGGGAAACCATGTATGCGAACTATATTCTCCAGAAATTCCTTGGCCAAGGTGGAAGCTGAAGGCAAACCCTTTAAAGGGATAAAGTGGGCCATTTTGGAGAATAGGTCCACAATTACAAGGATTGTGTTGTAACCAGCACAAGGAGGCAGATCTGTTATAAAGTCCATTGACAGGGTGTGCCATGGCGCCGGTGGAATATCCA
Source organism: Ambystoma mexicanum (assembly GCF_040938575.1). Lineage (NCBI taxonomy): Eukaryota > Metazoa > Chordata > Amphibia > Caudata > Ambystomatidae > Ambystoma > Ambystoma mexicanum. The sequence continues at coordinate 863,791,263 of NC_090928.1, forward strand.
AGGGTTGGAGTAGGCCGGCTGGCCTTTTCTTTTGAGCCTTGTTTTGGGCGCAAATTCCACAAGACAGTACAAAAGACTTTATATCTTTTCTCCAAGAAGGCCACCAGAAGTGGCGTTTGATTTTTTCCTCCGTTTTAGCGATACCAGGGTGTCCTTCCATTAAAGATTCATAATGTGGGCAATAACAAGTTCTTGCAATTCTTTACTTGGCAGAAACAACCGCTCCTGGAAGTAGGGTAAGTCATCCTTAACAGTGTAATGAGGACCCTTTTGACTCCATTCCAGTAAGGTTGAAGAGTCTAGAAGTTGTTTTACTTGCGTTTGGATATCCTCAATAGTTTGCAATGAAGTTAAGCCTAAGATTCTTTGCTCAGGTATGATGGGCACAGGTTCTAAGCTCGAATTAGGTTCTTCCATGCCAATCCGGGATAAGGCGTCCGCTTTTCCATTCTTGCAGCCAGGGCGATAGGTAATTACAAAATCAAATTCCGCAAAGAATAGAGCCCATCGGAGTTGTCGTGAAGATTGAGCTTTGGCCGTTTTTAAATACTGTAAGTTTCTGTGGTCCGTAATTACGGTGATGGTGTGTCTTGCCCCGAGAAGGTAGTGACGCCAAGCCTTGAAAGCAGATTTGATATCCAGTAACTCTTTATCGGTAATTGCGTAGTTGATTTCAGGAGGAGAAAATTTTCTGGACCAAAAGGCCACTGGGTGTAGTTGGTTAGTTTTTGGGTCTCTTTGCGACAGGACAGCTCCCATGGCCGAACTGGATGCATCGGTTTCCACTATGTACGGGAGATCTAGGTGCGGGTGCTTCAATACAGGTGCAGAGGTGAATTTGGTTTTCAGGTCCTGGAAGGCTTGTTCGGCCTCAAGAGTCCATTCGAAGCGTTTGTTTTTCTTTAGGAGAGCGGTGATGGGTTGGACTGTTCGGGAAAATTCCGGGATGAATCTTCGATAGAAATTGGCAAAGCCGAGCATGCTCTGAACTCCCTTCACCGAGCTTAGAGATGGCCATTTGAGGATGGCGTCCACCTTTCGCGAGTCCATTCGGACTCCTTGAGGTGTCAGGATGAATCCGAGAAACTCAACTTCTGTGGTATGAAAAACGCATTTTTCGAGTTTTGCAAATAATCTGTGCTGGCGCAGTTTCTCAAGAACTGCCCTAACATGTTTTCTGTGATCAGATTCTGAAGAAGAGTACACCAGGATGTCGTCAATGTAAACAATGACACAGACATCGATAAGTTCCCGAAGAACATCATTCATAAAGTATTGAAAGGCGGCAGGTGCATTGCACAAACCGAAGGGCATCACCTGATATTCGAAGAGCCCAAACTTGGTGCGGAATGCAGTCTTCCATTCGTCGCCTTCTTTTATGCGCACCAGGTGATAAGCTCCTCGGAGATCTAACTTGGTGTACACACAAGCGTCTTTCACCTGGTCGATAAGCTCAGGGATCAAGGGCAGAGGATAACGATTCTTAATCGTTATTTGATTTAGGGCGCGATAGTCTATACACATTCTAAGGTCGCCTTCTTTTTTCGGCACGAAGAACAGAGCTGAAGAGACAGGAGACTTGGACAGGCGAATAAAACCATTGGCTAGGTACTGATCTAAATACTGACGCAAATGCAGGTTCTCAGGTTCCGTAAGAGCATAAATCCTACTACAAGGTAGTTGAGCATTGGGTACCAGATCGATTTGGCAATCATAAGACCGATGGGGAGGTAACGTGTTAGCCTGTTCTTTCTGAAAAACGTCTTGGAATTCTTGGTATTCTGACGGTAGCTGTACAGGGGTGGAAGTTGCTGAGGCTAGACCCATAGCTGGATTTCTTGGATAACAAGTTGGTTCACAATCAGGAAAACTTATCTTCTTTGCTCGCCAGTCAATTCTGGGATTAGGTGTTTTTAACCAAGGAATTCCAAGAATTACTTGAAATTGTGGGGCCTTGATCACATCAAACACGGTTGCTTCCCGATGTCCATCCTGACCCACCAGTGTCACTTCAACAGTGGAATGCGTTACAGGCCCTGAGGCTATTTCGGTTCCATCTACTGTAGTAATGACATCTTGGGTTACTTTCGGGCGGAGAGGAAGCTTAATCCTGGAAGCCAATTCACGGTCTATGTAATTTCCAATTGCTCCACTGTCGATGTATGCTTTTATAGCATGCAACTGCTGAGGCTGTTTTGGGTCCACGAGCACCATTGGCATGACAAAATGCGAGGTCAAAGAGTTAGTTTTCAAGCTCGGCAAGCGGACCCCTACGCTTGCCGGGCTAGGTCGTTTCCCGAATCAGGTGTCACTAATTCGTTATCAGTAGCTCCAACCACCTTCTTAAGTGGTTGAACTGGACAATTTCGAAGAAAGTCACCGGAAGTCCCGCAATACAGACAAAGTTGCATTTGCCGCCTTCTCGCTCGTTCTTTCTGCATTAATGGTCCTTTAACACCACCGATTTGCATAGGTTCAGATACGTCGGTACTCTTGGAGTTAGCGTGGGTTTTGATCGGTGCTCGGTTTTCATACTTGAACCGATCTGCTTTTCTATTTTGAAGTCTGTGATCAAGTTGAACCACCAAGTCAATGTAGTCTGCGCAGACCTGGGGTGGGTTTACTATCTGAGCTAGAACATCCTTAAGCTCTCCGCGCAGGCCTCGATGAAACAATGTGATCCTTTCGCTTTCTGGCCTTCCAGTTTCCACAACCAGTCTGTTAAAGGTGGCTATGTAGGACAGAAGATCCTGATTACCTTGTCGTAAGGATAGCAGTTCGTTATCAAGGGCCTGTCCTTGAGAGTGTCGAGCGAACAATCTTTCCATGCTGGCCTGGAAGCCCTGAAAATTCTGGAGGATGGAATCATCCTGATTTACCAATGGAATAGACCAATCGGCAGCACTGCCACTGGGGTAAGATAGTATAAAGGCTACCTTGGTCTGGTCGTTAGGGAAGGCTCCGTGTCTGCATAGAAAGTGTAAACGACATTGGTTCATAAAGACGGCATATTTCTTGGGATCCCCCGCAAAACGTTCAGGCGGGGCCAAAGGCATGTGTCCAGGTAGATTAATTTGTACCGGGTTACTCAAACCCATTGATGTGGAAATGTCTCCGGAATTAGGTAAAGGAGTGTGCCCTGCCTGGGCCTGTAATAACCTTTTGGCCAGGTCATCTGTTCTTTCCTTGGATAAGATCAGTTCTCTTTTGAGAGCGTTAGTCTCCTGGCGGGCTGAGTGCACCTCTGCCCGTAATTCCCCCAAAAGCTGGGCCAGCTGGTCAGTCTCGGAAGTCTCCATAGCGCCCGGGTGGGAAATTGTGGGTAGTCTTTGCGTTCTGTAACGCTCACTTGATTCCCACGGAGGCGCAGGTCTGGCTTCGAGTGCTGATGCTTCTTCAATGGTGAAGCGCAGGACACTGAAGATGGACAGGAAGGGCCCTCTACTCTGGCTTCTCCGGCTCGCAGGAATATTCCCCTGTGCGTGAAAAGGGAATATTACCTACTGACTGAGTTCTGCTCAAGCCTCCCACTCTCTTCCAACCCTCCACGATACCCTTCCACGATTCCCCGTGAAGTCTCACCTTAGAGTCAGGAAGGATGAGCTCTCCATCCTGTTTCTGATGCAGTGGCGCGTTGAAACCCAGTTACTTTACTGGATTGAGGATTGATGGGAGTTCAGGTAAGCTTGACTATTCAGGTAAGGCTCTGTAAAAGTTCTGTTGCAAGTTCAAAAGTCCAAGCTTAATAATAATGTTCATTGTATTTTTGCAGCAAGCGCTAATGCTTATGTCTTTTTTTCCCCTTAGGGGCCAGGGTTCGGAATGCCGGAGATATGGCACCGACCCGAAGTGAAACCTGCAGTTCCAGTTCCAGTAAATGGCAGGTTAGTTCTGGATGAGCGCTCGGGAACTGTCTTTGCATACGCTCATTCAATGTCTTTGTCTTTTTTCCCCATAGGGGCCGGGGTCCGGAAAATGCCTGGAAGCGGCAAGACCCGAAATGAAATGGGAATGACCCAACAGGTAAGTCTTATTCCCTTCCTTCTCTCACCTCTTATTCTTGTCTTTTTCTCTAGGCTCTGGGAAGTGGCTGTGTATCCGGATGATCGCTGCTGAAGATGGAGGAACCCAGGAAAGGTGAAAGGTGAGTGAAATGAAGCGCTACAGCGATCGTAACGAAATGCTTTTAAAAATAATGTCTTCCCTTTCAGGATCGTCGGTGAAGTCTCTGTGGTGCAGATTTAGCTGGTAAGGTCTCTTGTCTCCCTTTGCAGGTGACCCAGAATGCTGACAGGTGTGGCTGAAGTCCAGATGCAGGAGCTGACACGGTGAGCGTCCAGCTGCGAGGAGCAGAACAACGCGAAGCGTGAGTTGCTGATCGGGTGTGGTTTAAATAGCTTTGGAAGAAGTCCCAAGTGTGTATCCTTCCTCCGATCAGGTATGTATCCTTCCCCGACCACACCCGGGTGGAAAGTAATCCCACAGGTAAAGTAGTTCCATTAAGGCCTCAAGAGGGTCTGGATGTGGCAGCATGGTCTGCATCAGGTAAGTGCACATTAAAACACTTGAACACATGTCTAGCTTTATGAGCCTGGCGCCTAAGGCGCCAGGACTGCGTCCAAAGGGCCCCAGCTTGGGCCCGCTGGCACTCCCCTGGGGGAAATGATGCCTGCCTCTGGGGTCGCTGGGTCGGACCTGGCTCCTTGGAGGTAGGCATCATGACAGTACCCCCCCTCAAGGCCCCTCCCAAGGTTCTTCCCTCCGGGGGTTTGGGCTTGTTCAGAAATCTCCGGTGAAACCTTTGTACTAATCGAGGTGCGTGGACATGGTTACTAGGCTCCTACGATCTCTCCTGAGGTCCATATCCCTTCCAGTCAACAAGATAGAAGAGTTTCGACTTTACCACCTTGGAGTCTAAAATGTCTTTAACTTCGAATTCTAATTCCCCTTCAATTTGAACTGGATCTGGAGGCTTGGACAATCGGGTTCCTGGTTGTACTGGCTTCAAAAGTGATGCATGAAAAGCTGGATGAATACGCATGTTGGATGGTAGATCCAGTTTAAAGGCCACTGGGTTGATTATAGCTTTGATGGGATAAGGTCCTATGAATCTGGGATTGAAGGTTCGCGGGCCCTTGAGGGGTAAATGTTTAGTTGCTAGCCATACCTGGTCTCCTACTTGGTAAGGAGGAGTTTTACTTCTGTGCAAATCAGCGTTTTCTTTATACTTTTTCTTGGCTTGCTGTAAATGAGTTGCAGCTCCTTTGAAGGCTCGGGTTATTGTGGAATGCAGATGATTTACTGCGGGCATTTCCAGGGTCAGAGGTGGATCTAGGTCAGAGGTAAGAGGATGGTGACCATACAAAGTATAAAAGGGGGTTTGTCCGGTTCCAGAATGCACTGAATTGTTGTGTGCATTTTCTGCGATCCAAAGGATGTCTTTCCAATTGAACTCGGATTGGTGTAACATGCACCGAAGATATTGCTCGAGAGTCTGATTGGTTCTCTCGGTTTGTCCGTCGGTCTGGGGGTGGTGGCTGATAGATAACCGCACATCTATTTGTGCTAGTTGGCAACACTTCTTCCAAAAATGTGAGATACATTGACTTCCACGATCCGAGACTAATATGGAAGGGAAACCATGTATGCGAACTATATTCTCCAGAAATTCCTTGGCCAAGGTGGAAGCTGAAGGCAAACCCTTTAAAGGGATAAAGTGGGCCATTTTGGAGAATAGGTCCACAATTACAAGGATTGTGTTGTAACCAGCACAAGGAGGCAGATCTGTTATAAAGTCCATTGACAGGGTGTGCCATGGCGCCGGTGGAATATCCAAGGGTTGGAGTAGGCCGGCTGGCCTTTTCTTTTGAGCCTTGTTTTGGGCGCAAATTCCACAAGACAGTACAAAAGACTTTATATCTTTTCTCCAAGAAGGCCACCAGAAGTGGCGTTTGATTTTTTCCTCCGTTTTAGCGATACCAGGGTGTCCTTCCATTAAAGATTCATAATGTGGGCAATAACAAGTTCTTGCAATTCTTTACTTGGCAGAAACAACCGCTCCTGGAAGTAGGGTAAGTCATCCTTAACAGTGTAATGAGGACCCTTTTGACTCCATTCCAGTAAGGTTGAAGAGTCTAGAAGTTGTTTTACTTGCGTTTGGATATCCTCAATAGTTTGCAATGAAGTTAAGCCTAAGATTCTTTGCTCAGGTATGATGGGCACAGGTTCTAAGCTCGAATTAGGTTCTTCCATGCCAATCCGGGATAAGGCGTCCGCTTTTCCATTCTTGCAGCCAGGGCGATAGGTAATTACAAAATCAAATTCCGCAAAGAATAGAGCCCATCGGAGTTGTCGTGAAGATTGAGCTTTGGCCGTTTTTAAATACTGTAAGTTTCTGTGGTCCGTAATTACGGTGATGGTGTGTCTTGCCCCGAGAAGGTAGTGACGCCAAGCCTTGAAAGCAGATTTGATATCCAGTAACTCTTTATCGGTAATTGCGTAGTTGATTTCAGGAGGAGAAAATTTTCTGGACCAAAAGGCCACTGGGTGTAGTTGGTTAGTTTTTGGGTCTCTTTGCGACAGGACAGCTCCCATGGCCGAACTGGATGCATCGGTTTCCACTATGTACGGGAGATCTAGGTGCGGGTGCTTCAATACAGGTGCAGAGGTGAATTTGGTTTTCAGGTCCTGGAAGGCTTGTTCGGCCTCAAGAGTCCATTCGAAGCGTTTGTTTTTCTTTAGGAGAGCGGTGATGGGTTGGACTGTTCGGGAAAATTCCGGGATGAATCTTCGATAGAAATTGGCAAAGCCGAGCATGCTCTGAACTCCCTTCACCGAGCTTAGAGATGGCCATTTGAGGATGGCGTCCACCTTTCGCGAGTCCATTCGGACTCCTTGAGGTGTCAGGATGAATCCGAGAAACTCAACTTCTGTGGTATGAAAAACGCATTTTTCGAGTTTTGCAAATAATCTGTGCTGGCGCAGTTTCTCAAGAACTGCCCTAACATGTTTTCTGTGATCAGATTCTGAAGAAGAGTACACCAGGATGTCGTCAATGTAAACAATGACACAGACATCGATAAGTTCCCGAAGAACATCATTCATAAAGTATTGAAAGGCGGCAGGTGCATTGCACAAACCGAAGGGCATCACCTGATATTCGAAGAGCCCAAACTTGGTGCGGAATGCAGTCTTCCATTCGTCGCCTTCTTTTATGCGCACCAGGTGATAAGCTCCTCGGAGATCTAACTTGGTGTACACACAAGCGTCTTTCACCTGGTCGATAAGCTCAGGGATCAAGGGCAGAGGATAACGATTCTTAATCGTTATTTGATTTAGGGCGCGATAGTCTATACACATTCTAAGGTCGCCTTCTTTTTTCGGCACGAAGAACAGAGCTGAAGAGACAGGAGACTTGGACAGGCGAATAAAACCATTGGCTAGGTACTGATCTAAATACTGACGCAAATGCAGGTTCTCAGGTTCCGTAAGAGCATAAATCCTACTACAAGGTAGTTGAGCATTGGGTACCAGATCGATTTGGCAATCATAAGACCGATGGGGAGGTAACGTGTTAGCCTGTTCTTTCTGAAAAACGTCTTGGAATTCTTGGTATTCTGACGGTAGCTGTACAGGGGTGGAAGTTGCTGAGGCTAGACCCATAGCTGGATTTCTTGGATAACAAGTTGGTTCACAATCAGGAAAACTTATCTTCTTTGCTCGCCAGTCAATTCTGGGATTATGTGTTTCTAACCAAGGAATTCCAATAATTACTTGAAATTGTGGGGCCTTGATCACATCAAACACGGTTGCTTCCCGATGTCCATCCTGACCCACCAGTGTCACTTCAACAGTGGAATGCGTTACAGGCCCTGAGGCTATTTCGGTTCCATCTACTGTAGTAATGACATCTTGGGTTACTTTCGGGCGGAGAGGAAGCTTAATCCTGGAAGCCAATTCACAGTCTATGTAATTTCCAATAGCTCCACTGTCGATGTATGCTTTTATAGCATGCAACTGCTTAGGCTGTTTTGGGTCCACGAGCACCATTGGCATGACAAAATGCGAGGTCAAAGAGTTAGTTTTCAAGCTCGGCAAGCGGACCCCTACGCTTGCCGGGCTAGGTCGTTTCCTGAATCAGGTGTCACTAATTCGTTATCAGTAGCTCCAACCACCTTCTTAAGTGGTTTAACTGGACAATTTCGAAGAAAGTGACCGGAAGTCCCGCAATACAGACAAAGTTGCATTTGCCGCCTTCTCTCTCGTTCTTTCTGCGTTAATGGTCCTTTAACACCACCTATTTGCATAGGTTCAGATACGTCGGTACTCTTGGAGTTAGCGTGGGTTTTGATCGGTGCTCGGTTTTCATACTTGAACCGATCTGCTTTTCTATTTTGAAGTCTGTGATCAAGTTGAACCACCAAGTCAATGTAGTCTGCGCAGACCTGGGGTGGGTTTACTATCTGAGCTAGAACATCCTTAAGCTCTCCACGCAGGCCTCGATGAAACAATGTGATCCTTTTGCTTTCTGGCCATCCAGTTTCCACAACCAGTCTGTTAAAGGTGGCTATGTAGGACAGAAGATCCTGATTACCTTGTCGTAAGGATAGCAGTTCGTTATCAAGGGCCTGTCCTTGAGAGTGTCGAGCGAACAATCTTTCCATGCTGGCCTGGAAGCCCTGAAAATTCTGGAGAATGGGATCATCCTGATTTACCAATGGAATAGACCAATCGGCAGCACTGCCACTGAGGTAAGATAGTATAAAGGCTACCTTGGTCTGGTCGTTAGGGAAGGCTCCGGGTCTGCATAGAAAGTGTAAACGACATTGGTTCATAAAGGCGGCATATTTCTTGGGATCCCCCTCAAAACGTTCAGGCAGGGCCAAAGGCATCTGTCCAGGTAGATTCATTTGTACCGGGTTACTCAACCCCATTGATGTGGAAATGTCTCCGGAATTAGGTAAAGGAGTGTGCCCTGCCTGGGCCTGTAATAACCTTTTGGCTAGGTAATCTGTTCTTTCCTTGGATAAGATCAGTTCTCTTTTGAGAGCGTTAGTCTCCTGGCGGGCTGAGTGCACCTCTGCCCGTAATTCCCCCAAAAGCTGGGCCAGCTGGTCAGTCTCGGAAGTCTCCATAGCGCCCGGGTGGGAAATTGTGGGTAGTCTTTGCGTTCTGTAAGGCTCACCTGATTCCCACGGAGGCGCAGCTCTGGCTTCGAGTGCTGATGCTTCTTCAATGGTGAAGCGCAGGACACTGAAGATGGACAGGAAGGGCCCTCTACTCTGGCTTCTCCGGCTCGCAGGAATATTCCCCTGTGCGTGAAAAGGGAGTATTACCTACTGACTGAGTTATGCTCAAGCCTCCTACTCTCTTCCAACCCTCCACGATACCCTTCCACGATTCCCCGTGAAGTCTCACCTTAGGGTCAGGAAGGATGAGCTCTCCATCCTGCTTCTGATGCAGGGGCGCGTTGAAACCCAGTTACTTCACTGGATTGAGGATTGATGGGAGTTCAGGTAAGCTTGACTATTCAGGTAAGGCTCTGTAAAAGTTCTGTTGCAAGTTCAAAAGTCCAAGCTTAATAATAATGTTCATTGTCTTTTTGCAGCAAGCGCTAATGCTTATGTCTTTTTTTCCCCTTAGGGGCCGGGGTTCGGAATGCTGGAGATATGGCACCGATCCAAAGTGAAACGTGCAGTTCCAGTTCCAGTAAATGGCAGGTTAGTTCTGGATGAGCGCTTGGGAACTGTCTTTGCATATGCTCATTCAATGTCTTTGTCTTTTTTCCCCATAGGGGCCGGGGTCCGGAAAATGCCTGGAAGCGGCAAGACCCGAAATGAAATGGGAATGACCCAACAGGTAAGTCTTATTCCCTTCCTTCTCTCACCTCTTATTCTTGTCTTTTTCTCTAGGCTCTGGGAAGTGGCTGTGTATCCGGATGATCGCTGCTGAAGATGGAGGAACCCAGGAAAGGTGAGTGAAATGCAGCGCTGCAGCGATTGTAACGAAATGCTTTTAAAAATAATGTCTTCCCTTTCAGGATCGTCGGTGAAGTCTCCGTGGTGCAGTTTAGCTAGTAAGGTCTCTTGTATCCCTTTGCAGGTGACCCAGGATGCTGACAGGCGTGGCTGAAGTCCAGATGCAGGAGCTGACACGGTGAGCATCCAGCTGCGAGGAGCAGAACAACGCGAAGCGTGAGTTGCTGATCGGGTGTGGTTTAAATAGCTTTGGAAGAAGTCCCAAGTGTGTAACCTTCCTCCGATCAGGTATGTATCCTTCCCCGACCACACCCGGGTCGAAAGTAATCCCACAGGTAAAGTAGTTCCATTCAGGCCTCAAGAGGGCCTGGATGTGGCAGCATGGTCTGCATCAGGTAAGTGCACATTAAAACACTTGAACACATGTCTAGCTTTATGAGCCTGGCGCCTAAGGCACCAGGACAGAGGTCCAACATGAGCCTGGCGCCTAAGGCGCCAGGACTGCGTCCAAAGGGCCCCAGCTTGGGCCCGCTGGCACTCCCCTGGGGGAAATGATGCCTGCCTCTGGGGTCGCTGGGTCGGACCTGGCTCCTTGGAGGTAGGCATCATGACAGTACCCCCCCTCAAGGCCCCTCCCAAGGTTCTTCCCTCCGGGGGTTTGGGCTTGTTCGGAAATCTCCAGTGAAACCTTTGTACTAATCGAGGTGCGTGGACATGGTTACTAGGCTCCCACGATCTCTCCTGAGGTCTATATCCCTTCCAGTCAACAAGATAGAAGAGTTTCGTCTTTACCACCTTGGAGTCTAAAATGTCTTTAACTTCGAATTCTAATTCCCCTTCAATTTGAACTGGATCTGGAGGCTTGGACAATCGGGTTCCTGGTTGTACTGGCTTCAAAAGTGATGCATGCAAAACTGGATGAATACGCATGTTGGACGGTAGATCCAGTTTAAAGGCCACTGGGTTGATTATAGCTTTGATGGGATAAGGTCCTATGAATCTGGGATTGAAGGTTTGCGGGCCCTTGAGGGGTAAATGTTTAGTTGCTAGCCATACCTGGTCTCCTACTTGGTAAGGAGGAGTTTTACTTCAGTGCAAATCAGCGTTTTCTTTATACTTTTTCTTGGCTTGCTGTAAATGAGTTGCAGCTTCTTTGAAGGCTCGGATTATTGTGGAATGCAGATGATTTACTGCGGGCATTTCCAGGGTCCGAGGTGGATCTAGGTCAGAGGTCCGAGGATGGTGACCATACAAAGTATAAAAGGGGGTTTGTCCCATTCCAGAATGCACTGAATTGTTGTATGCATATTCTGCGATCCAAAGGATGTCTTTTCAATTTAACTCGGATTGGTGTAACATGCACCGAAGATATTGCTCGAGAGTCTGATTGGTTCTCTCGGTTTGTCCTTCGGTCTGGGGGTGGTGGCTGGTGGATAACCGCACATCTATTTGTGCTAGTTGGCAACACTTCTTCCAAAAATGTGAGATAAATTGACTTCCACGATCCGAGACTAATATGGAAGGGAAACCATGTATGCGAACTATATTCTCCAGGAATTCCTTGGCCAAGGTGGAAGCTGAAGGCAAACCCTTTAAAGGGATAAAGTGGGCCATTTTGGAGAATAGGTCCACAACTACAAGGATTGTGTTGTAACCAGCACAAGGAGGCAGATCTGTTATAAAGTCCATTGACAGGGTGTGCCATGGCGCCAGTGGAATATCCAAGGGTTGAAGTAGGCCGGCTGGCCTTTTCTTTTGAGCCTTGTTTTGGGCGCAAATTCCACAAGACAGTACAAAAGACTTTATGTCTTTTCTCCAAGAAGGCCACCAGAAGTGGCGTTTGATTTTTTCCTCTGTTTTAGCGATACCAGGGTGTCCTTCCATTAAAGATTCATGATGATGGGCAATAACAAGTTCTTTCTTTACTTGGCAGAAACAACCGCTCCTGGAAGTAGGGTAAGTCATCCTTAACGGTGTAATGAGGACCCTTTTGACTCCATTCCAGTAAGGTTGAAGAGTCTAGAAGTTGTTTTACTTGCGTTTGGATATCCTCAATAGTTTGCAATGAAGTTAAGCCTACGATTCTTTGCTCAGGTATGATGGGCACAGGTTCTAAGCTCGAATTAGGTTCTTCCATGCCAATCCGGGATAAGGCGTCCGCTTTTCCATTCTTGCAGCCAGGGCGATAGGTAATTACAAAATCAAATTCCGCAAAGAATAGAGCCCATCGGAGTTGTCGTGAAGATTGAGCTTTGGCTGTTTTTAAATACTGTAAGTTTCTGTGGTCCGTAAATACGGTGATGGTGTGTCTTGCCCCGAGAAGGTAGTGACGCCAAGCCTTGAAAGCAGATTTGATGGCCAGTAACTCTTTATCGGTAATTGCGTAGTTGATTTCAGGAGGAGAAAGTTTTCTGGACCAAAAGGCCACTGGGTGTAGTTGATTAGTTTTTGGGTCTCTTTGCGACAGGACAGCTCCCATGGCCGAACTGGATGCATCGGTTTCCACTATGTATGGGAGATCTGGGTGCGGGTGCTTCAATACAGGTGCAGAGGTAAATTTGGTTTTCAGGTCTTGGAAGGCTTGTTCGGCCTCAAGAGTCCATTCGAAGCGTTTGTTTTTCTTTAGGAGAGCGGTGATGGGTTGGACTGTTCGGGAAAATTCCGGGATGAATCTTCGATAGAAATTGGCAAAGCCGAGCATGCTCTGAACTCCCTTCACCGAGCTTGGAGATGGCCATTTGAGGATGGCGTCCACCTTTCACGAGTCCATTTGGACTCCTTGAGGTGACAGGATGAATCCGAGAAACTCAACTTCTGTGGTATGAAAAACGCATTTTTCGAGTTTTGCAAATAATCTGTCCTGGCGCAGTTTCTCAAGAACTGCCCTAACATGTTTTCTGTGATCAGATTCTGAAGAAGAGTACACCAGGCTGTCGTCAATGTAAACAATGACACAGACATCGATAAGTTCCGGAAGAACATCATTCATAAAGTATTGAAAGGCGGCAGGTGCATTGCACAAACCGAAGGGCCTCACCTGATTTTCGAAGAGCCCAAACTTGGTGCGGAATGCAGTCTTCCATTCGTCGCCTTCTTTTATGCGCACCAGGTGATAAGCTCCTCGGAGATCTAACTTGGTGTACACACAAGCGTCTTTCACCTGGTCGATAAGCTCAGGGATCAAGGGCAGAGGATAACGATTCTTAATCGTTATTTGATTTAGGGCGCGATAGTCTATACACGTTCTAAGGTCGCCTTCTTTTTTCGGCACGAAGAACAGAGCTGAAGAGATAGGAGACTTGGACGGGCGAATAAAACCATTGGTTAGGTACTGATCTAAATACTGACACAAATGCAGGTTCTCAGGTTCCGTAAGAGCATAAATCCTACTACAAGGTAGTTGAGCATTGGGTACCAGATCGATTTGGCAATCAAAAGACCGATGGGGAGGTAACGTGTTAGCCTGTTCTTTCTGAAAAACGTCTTGGAATTCTTGGTATTCTGACGGTAGCTGTACAGGGGTGGAAGTTGCTGAGGCTAGACCCATAGCTGGATTTCTTGGATAACAAGTTGGTTCACAATCAGGAAAACTTATCTTCTTTGCTCGCCAGTCAATTCTGGGATTATGTGTTTCTAACCAAGGAATTCCAAGAATTACTTGAAATTGTGGGGCCTTGATCACATCAAACACGGTTGCTTCCCGATGTCCATCCTGACCCACCAGTGTCACTTCAACAGTGGAATGCGTTACAGGCCCTGAGGCTATTTCGGTTCCATCTACTGTAGTAATGACATCTTGGGTTACTTTCGGGCGGAGAGGAAGCTTAATCCTGGAAGCCAATTCACGGTCTAAGTAATTTCCAATAGCTCCACTGTCGATGTATGCTTTTATAGCATGCAACTGCTGAGGCTGTTTTGGGTCCACGAGCATCATTTGCATGACAAAATGCGAAGTCAAAGAGTTAGTTTTCAAGCTCGGCAAGCGGACCCCTACGCTTGCCGGGCTAGGTCGTTTCCCGAATCAGGTGTCACTAATTCGTTATCAGTAGCTCCAACCACCTTCTTAAGTGGTTTAACTGGACAATTTCGAAGAAAGTGACCGGAAGTCCCGCAATACAGACAAAGTTGCATTTGCCGCCTTCTCTCTCGTTCTTTCTGCGTTAATGGTCCTTTAACACCACCGATTTGAATAGGTTCAGATACGTCGGTACTCTTGGCGTTAGCGTGGGTTTTGATCGGTGCTCGGTTTTCATACTTGAGCCGATCTGCTTTTCTATTTTGAAGTCTGTGATCAAGTTGAACCACCAAGTCAATGTAGTCTGCGCAGACCTGGGGTGGGTTTACTATCTGAGCTAGAACATCCTTAAGCTCTCCGCGCAGGCCTCGATGAAACAATGTGATCCTTTTGCTTTCTGGCCATCCAGTTTCCACAACCAGTCTGTTAAAGGTGGCTATGTAGGACAGAAGATCCTGATTACCTTGTCGTAAGGATAGCAGTTCGTTATCAAGGGCCTGTCCTTGAGAGTGTCAAGCGGACAATCTTTCCATGCTGGCCTGGAAGCCCTGAAAATTCTGGAGAATGGGATCATCCTGATTTACCAATGGAATAGACCAATCGGCAGCACTGCCACTGAGGTAAGATAGTATAAAGGCTATCTTGGTCTGGTCGTTAGGGAAGGCTCAGGGTCTGCATAGAAAGTGTAAACGACATTGGTTCATAAAGACGGCATATTTCTAGGGATCCCCCGCAAAACGTTCAGGCGGGGCCAAAGGCATGTGTCCAGGTAGATTAATTTGTACCGGGTTACTCAAACCCATTGATGTGGAAATGTCTCCGGAATTAGGTAAAGGAGTGTGCCCTGCCTGGGCCTGTAATAACCTTTTGGCTAGGTCATCTGTTCTTTCCTTGGATAAGATCAGTTCTCTTTTGAGAGCGTTAGTCTCCTGGCGGGCTGAGTGCACCTCTGCCCGTAATTCCCCCAAAAGCTGGGCCAGCTGGTCAGTCTCGGAAGTCTCCATAGCGCCCGGGTGGGAAATTGTGGGTAGTCTTCGCGTTTTGTAACGCTCACCTGATTCCCATGGAGGCGCAGGTCTGGCTTCGAGTGCTGATGCTTCTTCAATGGTGAAGCGCAGGACACTGAAGATGGACAGGAAGGGCCCTCTACTCTGGCTTCTCCGGCTCGCAGGAATATTCCCCTGTGCGTGAAAAGGGAGTATTACCTACTGACTGAGTTATGCTCAAGCCTCCCACTCTCTTCCAACCCTCCACGATACCCTTCCACGATTCCCCGTGAAGTCTCACCTTAGGGTCAGGATGGATGAGCTCTCCATCCTGCTTCTGATGCAGGGGCGCGTTGAAACCCAGTTACTTCACTGGATTGAGGATTGATGGGAGTTCAGGTAAGCTTGACTATTCAGGTAAGGCTCTGTAAAAGTTCTGTTGCAAGTTCAAAAGTCCAAGCTTAATAATAATGTTCATTGTCTTTTTGCAGCAAGCGCTAATGCTTATGTCTTTTTTTCCCCTTAGGGGCCGGGGTTCGGAATGCCGGAGATATGGCACCGACCCGAAGTGAAACGTGCAGTTCCAGTAAATGGCAGGTTAGTTCTGGATGAGCGCTCGGGAACTGTCTTTGCATACGCTCATTCAATGTCTTTGCCTTTTTTCCCCATAGGGTCCGGGGTCCGTAAAATGCTTGGAAGCGGCAAGACCCGAAATGAAATGGGAATGACCCAACAGGTAAGTCTTATTCCCTTCCTTCTCTCACCTCTTATTCTTGTCTTTTTCTCTAGGCTCTGGGAAGTGGCTGTGTATCCGGATGATCGCTGCTAAAGATGGAGGAGCCCAGGAAAGGTGAGTGAAATGCAGCGCTGCAGCGATCGTAACGAAATGCTTTTAAAAATAATGTCTTCCCTTTCAGGATCATCGGTGAAGTCTCCGTGGTGCAGATTTAGCTGGTAAGGTCTCTTGTCTCCCTTTGCAGGTGACCCAGGATGCTGACAGGCGTGGCTGAAGTCCAGATGCAGGAGCTGACACGGTGAGCGTCCAGCTGCGAGGAGCAGAACAACCCGAAGCGTGAGTTGCTGATCGGGTGGGGTTTAAATAGCTTTGGAAGAAGTCCCAAGTGTGTATCCTTCCTCCGATCAGGTATGTATCCTTCCCCGACCACACCCGGGTGGAAAGTAATCCCACAGGTAAAGTAGTTCCATTCACGCCTTAAGATGGCCTGGATGTGGCAGCATGGTCTGCATCAGGTAAGTGCACATTAAATCACTTGAACACATGTCTAGCTTTATGAGCCTGGCGCCTAAGGCGCCAGGACAGAGGTCCAACATGAGCCTGGCGCCTAAGGCGCCAGGACTGCGTCCAAAGGGCCCCAGCTTGGGCCCGCTGGCACTCCCCTGGGGGAAATGATGCCTGCCTCTGGGGTCGCTGGGTCGGACCTGGCTCCTTGGAGGTAGGCATCATGACATTTTCTCCATCCTTCGGGATCAAGAATCACCATCCCAGACCCCTGACCACTGTACCAAGGACCAAGGATGGTGCGAAAACATCCAAAAGGCACTCATGGACAAAATCTCATCCCTCCAACACCAGATAAACATAACAAAATTGAAGCTTGCCTCAACTGCTCAGCCTTTAGCAGAGGAATACAACCCACCAACATCACACCCTAGCTTTGAATTCACACCCATCACCATAGCTGAAACTATCACAGCTATAAAGGGCCTAAAACCTTTCAGATGTGAAGCGGTATCCGCCCCGCCACTTTGATTAAAGAATGTGCAGACAACCTGGCCCCATTTATCACAAGCTTGATTAATAACCCATTTGGCACTAACAAAGTACTGGAAAACCTGAAGGAAGCATGGGTACTGCCATTCTTTTTTTTTTTTTTTTTAAACTTCTTTTTATTATAAGCGTGGCAGCAAAACACAGGCGAACAGCGCCAGGCAAAACATTGTAAAAGAACAGTATACATAGCATTGGTATGCAGATGTTACTTCACATTTCGAACAATCAAAGAGCAAAAAGCAGTGAGATCTTGTAGGAGGGTATCGGGGAGCTATGACTGAGCTGAGGACCCAGGCTGGCCAGGGGAAACCGGAGAAGGAGGGGAGGTCTGAGTCACGGCCAGGTCTAAGATATAAGAGCGGAATCGAAGCCAAATATTTCTCGGTCTGGAATGTGTGGGTTGTAGGTGGGACCAGGCCTTTTCCGCATCAGAGGCCCATGTGACCGCCCTCAACCATTGGGCATGTGTAGGAGGGAAGGGGCGAAGCCAACAGAGCAGGATAGAGCGCACCGCGAGGAGGAGGCAAAGACCAGCTAGTTTCTTGGAGTCTCGGGGGAGGCCCGGGAGATCGTGGAAGAGACATACCAGCGGGGAGAGAGCAATGGGGTGGTCCGTCACGGTGGATACAGTCGAGCAGACGGCCTCCCAGAACTGGGCCAGGCGAGGGCAAGACCAGATCATATGGATATAGTCAGCCTCATCCCGACCACATCTGGGGCAGTTGGCAGGGTAGTCGGCCGACATACGATGTAGTCTGATCGGGGTATAGTGGAATCTGTGAAGAACTTTGAATTGGATAAGTTTGAACCGAGAGTTGAAAGAAACCCGTTGTGTGCGGTCGCATAGATGGGTCCAACGATCATCGGACATCTCCACACCAAGGTCCGCCTCCCAGGCGAGTTTCAGTTTGGTGAAGTCTGGAATCGATCTGGACTGCAGCATGGTGTATAGCCTAGAGATCTTGCCCCTCCTAGGGGTGGGAGAAGTGAGCTCGTCAATAGCAGGGTCATCAGGCGGTATTGCGGGGAATGTTTGGTAGTGTCGTTTAAGGGTCTTTCGAAGGGATGCGTATTGGAGCCATACGCTCTGGCCCCTTCTCAGGGGTAGGGGGAGGTCAGACCATTCGACGAATATACCCTGGTCGAACACGTCGCGTAGCAGTTCGAAGCCCAGGTCCGCCCATCGGCGCACTGCTACCAATGGGACCCGCGGGACCCCGGGGAGAAAGTTCCACAGTGGAAGATTACCGTGGAAGGCGTAGGCAGTCCCCAACAGACTCCACGTTTTTGCCAGTGCAACGGCTGTGCAGGTAACCGGGCTCTGCGAGTTCCGAGTCAAGGGGGCGGGTTGTAGCACCAGGGAGCGGATGTCTCGGTCAGCTACTGCGAGCCTCTCAAGTCGGACATGCGGGGCAGGATCCGTGGTATCAAACCAATAGGAGGTATATTGGATTTGTGACGCCATCCAGTATTTAAGAAAGTTAGGGGCACCGAAGCCCCCGTAAGACATGGGGGTGGAGAGGGTCCCGATTTTAAGACGAACCGCACCCGAGTGCCAAAGAAAGGAGTTCACGGTGCAGTCTAATTCGCGGAAAAAGCCCGCCCCCGGCCATAAGGGAACATTAGCGAACCTATAGAGCAGTTGGGGTAATACTACCATCTTCAACAGGCCAATTCTGCCAGCCAGAGATATTGGGAGCTTGTCCCAGACCTGAATCTTGGCTGTCAAGTGCGTGAGGTATTTCTGGTAGTTTTCGTGGAATGTCCGCTCGTGTTGGCGAGTCACCACCGTCCCAAGGTACGTAAATGTGTCTTGAGCCCAAGTGAAACCGAAGGCATCAGGGAAGTGAGAGGTGCATTCCGTGAGCGGAAAAAGGGTAGATTTCGAACAGTTCACTTTAAGGCCAGAGATCCGGCCGAAGCGACTAATGTCTGCAAGTATAGGGGGTAAGTTGGCCGAGGGAGAGCGCACAAACAGCAAGGCATCATCTGCA
The DNA here is from genome assembly GCF_040938575.1 of Ambystoma mexicanum. Classification (NCBI taxonomy): domain Eukaryota; kingdom Metazoa; phylum Chordata; class Amphibia; order Caudata; family Ambystomatidae; genus Ambystoma; species Ambystoma mexicanum. The sequence continues at coordinate 863,810,027 of NC_090928.1, forward strand.
TAGAGGGACACTATGTCTGTGTGTCCCGCGGAGCGGAGACCCTTGTCGGCATGACGTTGGCGGAGCATGTCGGCGAACGGCTCGATTGCTATCGCAAAGATCAGGGGAGAAAAGGGACATCCCTGTCTCGTTCCCCTGGCGATCTTGAAAAGGGGAGAGTATCGGTCCACCGTACTGACCCTGGCAACCGGTTCAGAGTAAAGCAGTCTGATCCAGGAGATAAAAGAGGGGCCGAATTTACAGCACTCAAGGACTCGCCATAAATACTTCCATGAGACCGAGTCGAATGCCTTTTGCATGTCAAGGGCAACAGCCACAGCGTGTGTGTCGGGGCTGATTCTATCAATAATGTTGAATAGCCGCCTCAAGTTCAGAGAAGTGGAGCGACCTGGGATAAAACCGGCCTGATCTGGATGGATAATAGATGGCAGAAGGGGAGCCAGCCGGAGAGCCAGAGCCTTGGCAAATATTTTGACATCGCAGTTTATGAGGGACAGTGGGCGATACGAGCCGCACTGTGAAGGGGGTTTGCCGGGTTTAAGTAGCACAGCAATCGTGGCTTCACGGAGAGAAGGAGGAAGTGCCCCAGCCCCAACAGATTCCTCCCAGAGAGCCAGCAAATGGGGAATCAGTTGTGCCTTGAAGCGTTTGTAGAACTCGACTGGAATACCGTCCGAGCCAGGTGTGCGGCCCGAGGATAGGGAGTCAATTGCGGTCGAGAGCTCCTCCCGTGTGAGTGGGGAGTCGAGGGAGCCCGCGGCCTCCGGGGATAGGGTCGATAGAGGAAGGGTATCGAGAAAGGAGTCAATCTCCGCCAACGAGACTTCATCGGCATTGGAGTACAAAGATTCATAGAAGGTGAAGAATTCCCTATTGATCTCTTGTGAAGAGACCGCCATGGAACCGTCAGATCTCTCAACCCCGAGGATGTGCGGGGGCCCCGTCTCACGCCGGATCAACCTAGCGAGGAAGCGGCCGGGGCGTTCCCCCTCCCCGTACCTCCTAGCCACACCAGGGTTATCGAGGAACCTCTGCTCGCGGTCCGCAAGAGAGCGGAAGTTATCCAGTTCCTCCCCAATGCTAGCGAGGTTGCCCGGAGTGGAGTGTAGTGAGCATGTGGCTTCCAGAGATGAAAGTCTGGATTCGCTGGCGGCGAGGTCTCTGCGGATTGACTTAAGGACCCAGCTTTCCTTAGACAGCGCAATCCCTCTAGTGTAAGCCTTGAATGATTCCCATAGGGTTGCGTGGGACGTTACCGAGCCCATATTGGTCTCGAAGTACTCCTCAATCGACAGTTCAAGTTCGGTACAAAACTCAGGGTCCAGCAGGGAAAGGGGTTTTAATTTCCAGTGTCGGGAGCGGGCGGGATCGGGGCCCCAGTCTACTGTAATGGTGACAGGAGAGTGGTCAGAGAGGGTTCTCGGAAGGATCGTTAGTTGTGTTACATTCTTGACTAGTATGTTAGAAATCACCCACCTATCAATACGAGAATAGGAGTCGTGAACCGAGGAGTAAAAGGAGTAGATGCGGGAATCCGGGTAGAAGAACCTCCACGCGTCCACCATGGCCAGACGGGGAAGGGAGGAAAGTGCCGCATAGGCCGCCCTGGAGAGGTGACGGGGCCTGGAGCCCGATCTATCCAGGGCTATATCGAAGATCGTGTTAAAATCCCCTCCCCAGAGGATTGGAACAAGGGGGAAGCCATCGAGAAGGGAGGTGACCTGCACATAAAATTCCGGGTCGTCAAGGTTAGGGCCATAGATATTCAGGAGGATCACTTCCTTATGGTGCAGCATGGCGTGAAGAAGTACATATCTACCCTGGGGGTCGATTTTCGAGGAGATGAGGGAAAAGTGGAGGCTCCTATGAATGAGGGTCATGACTCCTCGGCTCTGGGAAGAATAATCAGTGAAAAACCGGTGAGGACCCCAGGATTTGGCGAAGCGCATGCAGTGTATAGAACGAGCATGAGTCTCCTGAAGGAAGAGAATCTTGGATCGGTGGCGTTCGGCCTGCAGCTGGAGCTGTCTCATCTTCCTATAGTTCCCCAGACCTCGCACATTCCAGCTCATAAAGGTCAGGGCACTCTCAGTCACAGTATGGCGGTATTAAGAATAAAGCTGAATGTCGGGGACCGAGAGGTCAAATTAACAGTTCCACAGGAGCATATCACAAATGCCCCAGCACAGTTCGCCTTCGCTGCCATCGCCATTTTTCCAATAACAAAAACCCAAACAACCCCAACATACCCCACCCCCACCCACACCCCCCTCCCAATCAGAGGGATGACCAGCCCATCCCTTAGTAAACAAAACAAAAGCAGAGGCATCATCGCCTGGGGGTCTGAAGGCCCGACTGGCCGTAACGCTCCGGGTTGCAGCAGAGCAAATAGTGCATGGGAAGCCCGTGACGGATGAGAGATGCATATTAGACAAAGTTCTCGCCAAGGGAACAGCGGGCGAGCACCAAGGTCGAGCTGAACAAGCAGGTTGCGGGAGAAAGGATTGGCATGGTCCCAGTTCCGGGGGGGCGAGTGGACCATACGCCTCCCATCGGGGACCAAGGATCACCGCTGTGCCGAGATCAGAGGGAGGGGATCAGCCAGGGAAGTGTTCATCGATGAACTTGGAAGCCTCTTCCGGGATAGTGAAGAACAGCACCTGATTGGAGTACTCTATGCGAAGCTTGGCAGGGTAGAGCATAGCGTATTTTATGGAGTGGTCTCGCAACCTGCGTTTCACCGCCTGGAAGGTCTTGCGTTCCCGCTGGACCGCAGTCGAGAAGTCGGGATAGAGGTGGATCCTTGCGCCACCCAGAAGTAGCTCACCTTTGAGTCTCGCAGCCCTGAGGAGGGCGTCCCGATCGCGGTAATTTAGTACGCGGGCTATGATGGGTCGAGGAGGGGCACCAGGTCTTGGTTTCGCCACCAGGGCGCGGTGGGCCCGTTCAATTGCGAAGTGTGGAGAAAGCTCAGGCTCGTCAAGAAGCGACAGGAGTGTGCGTTGAACAAAGTCTTCCATAGGCTCGTGGATTTCGTCCTCAGGAACCCCGATGATGCGGAGATTATTGCGCCTCGAGCGGGATTCCAAATCCTCGTTCTTCTTTTCCACCTCCGTGACTCGGCTGGAGAGAGCGCCGACCTCGGCGCGAAGAGCCCCCAGCGCATCCTCCGCAGAGCCCACCCGTGTCTCGACCTCTAACACACGGCCATCCGTCCTCTCAATGTGGGCCTTAATAGAGGATATGGTGCCGGTCATGTCATCAAGTTTGGAGTGGAGAGCGGTAAATCCCTCACGCATGAGATCAATCATATTTCGGGAATCCGGGGATGTGTCGAGGGGGGCGTCGGAGACCGGCTCGGAGGCCTCTTCAGGTGGCCTTGCCGCAGCTCTCGCAAACATATTGATGGAGCTCTGTTTCCTTGCACCTCCCTTGGTCATCCTGTCTTATGAGTGTGTCAGGTGAAGAGAAGGGGGAGAGATGAGAGCCAAATATTAGTGCCAAGGAGCGTCCTCCGGAATATAGGGGCCAATCCGTGTTCCGGGGTAATGTAGACACAAAGCAACAAGCGAGCACACCTTGAGGCCGGAGTGGAGGTTGTGGCCCCTCTAAGACAGGAGAGTGGATGTCGCCGTGATAGGCCCAGGCGCGCACCGGTGAAATGGCGTACAGTGGCCGGGGCGCGGTGCAGGGAGTCCAGCGGAAGCAGCTCCAAGGAATGTTCAACAGCGCCTCAGCCCCAGGACGCCTGCAGCCCGGGGGGAAATGGAGCACGGTCCAGCGGGTCACAGTGGTTGGGTAGAAGCAGCAGGAGTCAGCGGCATGAAGAGAGAGGCAGGGGGGCGGGAGGGGACAGCAGCGCCGGTACTAGGGAGGCACCCGCAGGGTGTGATGGGTGCGGGCCGACCCGCCAGAGTCACAGCAGTCAGGCGCAGTCCCCTCCCCGCGCACCCCCCACCCCCAAGCCGCCACAAAGTTGAAGTGGCCCCTCGGGGCCCGGACCAATTGCACGGGGCAGGTCGGCTCCCGCGCCAGTCAGGAGAAGAGGTGGTGGTCCAAGTGGTCACAGCCAGGCACAGTAATCTGGCGTCCCTCGCCCGGTCACAGCCGGACCTAGCAATCTGGCGTCCCTCGCCGGGCAGATGCCCCTCACCCTAGCGGTCCGCAGCGCCGCGGCCCCAGGGCGAAGGAGGGCCGACGCTGTCGGAGCCGCGGGTCGAGGAGGGCGGAAGGCCGTAGCCGCAGGGCTGGGAGGAGGGCGCAGGAGTTAGCAGCGTAGAGAGAGAGGCCGGGGGGCGGGAGGGGACCGCAGCGCCGGCACACGGGAGGCACCCGCAGGGTATGGAGGATGCGGGCCGGCCCGCCAGAATCACTGTAGTCAGGTGCAGTCCCCTCCCCGCTCTCCCCCTACCTCCAAGCAGCCACCAAGTTGATGCGTCTCTCGCCGGGCGGGCGCCCCTCCCCCAAGCGGCCCGCAGCGCCGCGGCCTCAGGTCGAAGGCGGGCCGACGCTGTCGGAGCCGCGGTTCGGGGAGGGCGGAAGGCCGCAGCCGCAGGGTAGGAAGAAGGGCGTAGCTCCGTCCGCGGGGCTCGCAGCAGCTGCAAACCGCGTCCGGTTGCGGTAGAAGTGTTCCCGCAGGATCGGGTGCAGAGGGCAGGTCCGTAGATGGCGTCGGGCAGAAGAGAGCAGGATCGAACGCTCTGCCGGCCCGGAGCACCACGTTTAGGCGGCCATCTTGATCGCCGCGCAACAGCGCCCCCCTGTACTGCCATTCTTAAGAAACCTATGTTAGACCCCAATGTGACTACCAATTACTGGCCTATTATTACAGTTCCCTTTTTACTAAAAATAATGGACAGGGTAGCCTATGTACAGATTCAAAACTACCTCGAAACGCATAAGCTTCTGGGCCTTCGTCAATCAGGCTTCTGACCCCAGGCATTGGTACTGAAATGGCTCTGCTGGACCTCAAAATCCAAATGGATCAAATCAGAGATTGGGGTGACTTAGCTATCCTTCTCCTGGATCTATCGGCAGATTTCAATTTAGTGAATCACAACATCTTGTGCCATCACCTAGCACGAGATGCCAATTTTTCGAATAACGCTATAAAATGAATTGAATCATTCCTCTCCAGCTGCTCCATGAGAGTCTTCTCCCCAACCACTGCAGCACCTCCTACTCCCATCACATGTGGAGTCCCACAAAGTTCCTGCGTATCCCCTACACCAGGGGTCCCCAACCTTTTGTGCACAATGAGCAAAGTTGGCATATCAAATTAAATGGTGAGCAACATCAATTTTTCGACAGAACATATCGGCGCACAGTTGTCGGACAAATTGTTTGCAACACAAATTAGAAATGTAACATTTCATTTGCAGTACTTAATAGTTATCTAGACCACATGTTATTCTAGTCAAGGAAATGTGCAAGGCTTTAACTTCATTTGACGTTAAGTGGTTGTTTACAAGAAATGTTGAGGAAATGAGTGGTCAGTAGTAAATCTTTAGACATATAGGACCAGTCCATTACCAGGGGTTTCAGGTTCCCGAGCAAAATATTAGTGTAAATGTATGGACAGTAAAAATGGCCACAAACTGAGCTTTCAGGTCTACTGAGATTCTGCCTAGGATTTTATGGGATCTTTAATGGCAAATGGTGCACTCCTAAGCATGCAAGATCGGCAATACTGTTCCACAGTCATTGATGACTGTATTGTGGAGGTTTTTTTTCTTCTGGAATGTTATGAAATGTTACTTTTCTTATTGATCAAAGAGTAAACACAATCCTCTTGAGTTCATTTTCCAATGGCCAGGGTAGGCACCACGAAGACGATATCGGACAGCCAGAGAGGCTGGTTGGCGATGCCTACGCTCGAAAAGGAGGCATTGGAAAGAATTACTAATTCACAAGAAATTAAGATATTCTCTTAAAACAGTTGAACAGTTCAGAGGCCACAAAGGAAAAGCGTCAGTTTGTGAGTCTTTAGGAGAAACTATCCAGGACAGAGCTATTGGCAAACCGTGCCCCCAAGTTAAGGAGTTCCAGGTTATAGAAAGGGATGCACCATGATTCGATGCAGAATGTAGAATCTCGAAAAGAAAACTGAACCATGATTTAATGAGGGGTGTGTACACTGCTGGTCAAATTTATAGTTTCAACATGGCATAAAAAATTGCCTTAAGACAGAAAAAAGAATTTGAGAAACAATGGGAGGTTTTTTGAAGGACACCAAATTGTTTTATGTTTATTGCTGTTGTCAAGACAGGCATTATGCCATACCGTTAGACAAGTATGTCTTGGACCACCAGCCCCTCACAGTTATAGGCCAATTCCCTTACTGGACATTGGGGCTCATTACGAGTTTGGTGACATCTCAACGGTACTGTCACTACCACTTGGCCCAGCGGTATCACTGCCAGATTCCAAGTGGTGGTTTGGCGGTGTTAGTCCCCAATTATGGAGTCCGTAGCACTCCAGGGTGGATTCCGTCGGTATTTGATTGATAGAAACATAATGTGGTGTAATTTACATTTTATTGGAGTCGGTGACAAATCTGTGGATGCTGTCCCTTCTTCACTATGGGGGAGACCATTCCCATGGGGCCAGGGCGGTACGTCCTCGGTACAATAGTTCCCCTGAGGGTGGTGCACAGGGAGAGGATCACATGGGAGAGGAAACCCCTCATGGGACTAGGAACGACCCTACCCTGAGAACGCAATATCCTTGCCAATCACCAGACCCTAGACCCCCCCTTCCTACAACTCAAAGAACAACCCCTTCCCTAAAAGGCTCATGAGCTATAGTCGCCCTGCCATTTCCCTAGATAAGTACTGCGACTATGAAGAGCACAACCGACCCAAGGGAGATCAAGGGTAGAAATACTGAGTTGAGGAAGAATAGGGAAGAGTTGAAAGATATGCTATTGGCTACCACTGAGACAAAGAAGATGCATGGAGGAATGTAGAGTGTTCCCCATAACCAACATGAGCATTCTAGACAACTTGGAATAAGTACTGGGATGAAGAGGAGGAGCGGAGGCATGAAGAGTTCACCTAAGAACCACAATGAGCAGTCTAGTTGTTGCTGGCTGCTCATTGGCCAATGCAGAGTAGAAAAGGAAGAGGGACTCAGGAAGAAGTTGTCTAGTCCTCCATGAAGGAGCTACAGGAGCCAGCACGGTGCAGGTAAGTGCAAGGAAGCACACCAGGATGCCAAGAGGGGAGCTGGAAGGACAAGGGCCAGTCCACAGTGGAAGGACTGAAAAGCGAGCTCGCAGAGAGAAGCTGCCGGTGTTCCTGCAGACAGGGAAGCGTGTGAAAGGAAGACCACGCTGCCCTGGGAAAGATTGACACTGCATTGTTCTTGGGCAGACCAGAGCCCACTACAAAGGGGGAGCACTAAGGCTGGCTGGTGGGAAACTAAGACAGTGCAGTCAACATCTTAATAGTCACAGTACCTGGCAGGCATGTGAAGCATGTCTGTCCCCCAACAAGAAAAACTTAAAGGTCTGGGACCCACCAAACGAAAGCAACATGGGTCCTCTTCCGTGTGACGGTACTTGGGAGGAAAGGGCTCCAAGTACCCACACCCAAAGAAAAGGTGTCTGGGACCCACTACACAAGAACCACACACGTCATCTTCCTCGTGGTGGTACATGGGAGAAGAGAGCTCCAAGTACCCTCACGCAAAGAAGGGGGGTTTGGGACCCACTACACGAGAACCACACAAGTCATTTTCCTTGTGGTGGTAATTGGGAGAAGAGGGCTCCCAGTTCCCGAACATAAAGAGGGTTCTGGGGCCCAATCCCATGAGAAGAAGGGAAAACGCAGAGTAATTTACTAAGGACCATACTTGGCAGGGAGGTGAACCAAGTTGGCCCAAACGTAAAGTGAGAGAAGCAGAGATCTGGGACCTACAAGAGAAGGAACCGGGGCAAAGGAGTCATTGCCCCTGGTTGTGGTCCAATAAATATAGAGTTGCCAAGAGAAGGAACCAGGACAAGGGAGTCGTTGCCCCTGGTTGTTGCGAAGTTTGTGCAACAGAGAAATATCTAAAAACTTTATGAAACTTTGTTTTACATTTAAGAACTTTGGGTTTGGAACCTTTGTTACTTGGAACTCTTTGATTGAATCTACAATCTATTCTTCAGAATTAAGAAGACCTTTTGTTTTTTATAGGTTAGTCAAGTGTGAGGGATGGAAATAAGCTTCGGACTTGTGACAGTGGACTATTTACTTTAGACAAGACATCCTGACAGTACTTAGTTTTGGTTGAGGAAGGGAAACCCCTCTTAGCTTTAGGGAAAGGCAGGAGTTTCCCCAGTCCCCCACCCTTTTACTTTCAATAAAAGTATATGTCAATCAACATGAGCCCACTGTGTCCTACTTCTACATTCTTACAGGTTACTAATGATTTTTTAAGTCTTATCCAACGGGATACGCAGCATTTGTCCAATATACAAGATTGTGGAATTATACATTGTTTTCCAACACCAATAAAGGTGACAAGCAGGGATGCCAGTTGGTTCCAATGTATTCCTTTTGGATGTTGATTCTAGTACTTCTCTTAGGAAAGTTAATCCACCCTCCACCTGAAGGGTTCATTTTATAGCGTGCTTCCTTATGCAGAAGACCCAGCTATTTTGGACTTGCCCCCAGCAGGTCTCCAACAGTGCCTGCTAAACACAAGTAACTATTTTGGGTATTAGTTTGAAAATATAATAAAAACAAAAATGATGGTGTTCAGGCAAAGGGTGAAACCTTGTAGCTAGTTTTTAAATGAATTTAGAGATATGGGGCAGTCTCATTTTAATTTGAGCCTACTCTTCTGAAAGAGCAGTGCTTGTGTCAGTCATTTTAAGAAGATAGCTGAAAAGGCATCATTAATGATTAAATGGTTTTTTACATTGGTTTTTCAAGTTTGCTGAATTCTGTTTGGAGAAGTGTCTGGCGGTATATAAGAAAAAGGTCTGCTCCATGATTTTAAGGCTGTAAAATCTAGGGTGGTTAGAACTGTCATTTCCTGGAGGGGTGCTAAATACATTGCTGTGCCAAATGGCAGGTCTTCCTGCAGAAATACCTGCTAGCGCCTTGTGAGCTGTATTGGGGTGTTCAATTTGAAAGTGTCAGGCCAGTTAAGAATGTTCCTTATTTTTTAAAAGCACATCTGGGATTTTCTGCTAATCATAAAGTGAATTTCAGTGCAAGTGCGATTGTAGCCTCCCCTGGTGAAGAGAAATACTTGTGGTTATGGGCGGTTGTACGGCACTGTCCATTTGGATAGGGATGGGATATAACTGAATTTGGTGCATTAAGCCACCTCAAAATAGCTCCCAAAGCAAGAGCTTGTCTGTTGGAAAAAAGAGTCAGATGTCCAAAATATAAATAGGCTGCCCACTTTAGCCTTATATGCAGACTTACGTACACATATAAGATAGCAAGGAGAAATCTGTGAAATAAGATCCCCAGAATGCAGGAGGCTGGTGGTAATGGTACATTTAAATGTACCCACTTCTCAATAAAAGGAAGTGTGCAGGAGAAAGCACAAAGTGCGCTTGCAAAATATAAGTCAAAGATTCTGTTCATTTTCTGTTAATTTGCTGTTGTTTCTCTGTTTTGCATAAGCGTGGAATGCATGGGAGCTATGTTATATATAATTAATTGTAATGATCAGATTTTTATATATAGCAAGTTTGAATATGTTAATATGTTAAAGTTGCTTTTTTATTTTGGGCTTGTTCTGTGTGAATTGTATGAAAAATATGAAACATGTTTTTAAATGTTGCTGGCTTAATGGAGAAATATGATTAAATATTAATTAGTACTTCAGGTTATTACATGGTAGGCTTTAAAGATCACTTCATTGGGCCTTTGGGGGTTACCTGCTGAGAATGTGTTTTATAGCTCCAGAAGGCTGTTGCATTGGTGAAAAAGTGTTTAGGAATAAAAATAATTCCTTTCTCAATTATTTGGTGCCTATTTTCTCTGCCCAAAAGGGATTTTACACAAGACTTAGTGACAAACATTGATCAAACCTTTGAGCATTTGATGACCACTACGTAGAGGGGTGTGGTGGTTTTAACTAAGTATTTGAATCAATTAATTGGCTTGTTAGTTGAAACATATTAACAATAACTTAATTGGATTGGAATACAGGGCACATGAATTACGAAAAATGTGGCATGCATTTACCGTATCTGCCCGTTAACCATGTGCCAGGACCCTATGTATTAATAAATACCGGTGACACCAGCATGAATATTGTCGATAAATATGCATGGTGGCATCAAACACAAACCTCACTAGTACAGAAAGTGTGCATGCACATTATTTAATAAAGGAAAGTTGGTTATGCATACCACCTCCTTGTTCATTATGCTCATACTAGCTGTACCAAGGAACAGAATATGCCAATTTTCTCCATGACACAAACATAGTTCAAATATTGTACTCATTAATACATTTGTCAGCTGGGCAAATTAACTGTAGATGACAGGGTTTTAGCAATGACACTACAATAACACGTAAGGACATTTACTGAAAAATTATGTGCATGGTGGCACCAAACACAAATCTTGCATGTATAAAAATAAGCCAGCTGGAAACACAGTGGCTCATTGGCCAACATTCTTGCACAGTCCAGGACTCTGTCCTGACTATAGTGCTACTGAGGTCTCATCCATTCAGCACCTCCTTCTAGGCCTCCACACCATGCCCCAGAGCAACTGGCGAGCAACAATTTAGGGTGCTGCGAGCAACATGTTGCTCCCGAGCTACACGTTGGGGATCCCTGCCCTACACTGTACAATGCATTCACGAAACCGCTTTTTGACCGCCTTGACAAATTGGGTGTCACATACACAAACTATGCGGACGACACCCAAATACTATTGTCTATCACTGGTAAACATGATATGATATAATATGATATATGATATGATATGATTTGATATGATGATAGTTTATTTATGGAGCGCCTATACACAATGTGTTTCAAAGCGCTTCAAAGCAAGGGAGGGAACAAGGGAAACTACAATGACATTCTTACAGGCCATGAACAGTAAGGATGTGAAATTGACTATCGTACTCGACCTGACGACATTTCAGATAGTGCAAGAGATAAGACATAGATAAGGAAGGGAGGGGGAGAGTGGGAAGGGAATGGAAACAGACAGGCGACTGCCGTACTAAGCCTGACTAAATTTCTGGTAGAGCTGGAGAAAACAAAAGGTGAGGGTGAGGGGTGCAGAAAGGGAGGGGAGGAATAAAACAAGTGACTATTGTACTAGGCCTGAGGATATTTCAGATAGTGCTGGGGGTGGGGGGAACAAGTAAAGGGGGAAGAGATAGACAAGGTTGCCATCATACTAGGTTTCGGGACAATTCTGATAGAGTAAGTGCATAGAAGAAAGTAAGGTGAGGAGATAGGAAAAGGGAGAAAGGGATAGGAGGAGAGAACAGAGAGTAGCTGTTAAAAAGAGTGGAGAAGCAAGAGGGGAGATCGAATACAATTGCAGAAGTCAGTAGTAACACAATGTTGCAAGCCTGGATACAAGATGAAGATGGGAACAGCATGATTCAGGGCCACCATAAGAAAGGGTGACACACCGCAAATCAATAAAGTCCATAAAAGTCAAATCCAGCATTGGCCTTAAGACGGTGATGGTGAAACCAGAATGTATCTGGATTCGTGCAGAACTAGGCTGGAGGAGGGGGAGGGGGAGCAGGTTACAACAATTAAGCAAAACAGGCAACACCTGTGTGATAGAAGGGGGGCACAAGGGAACATCATAGGGGGAACAAGGGGTAGGGATGGCCAGTGGGGACAGAGGGAGTGAACACATGGTGGTGCATGTTTACCAGTGTCTGAGCAGGGATTTGGTCCCTGGATACTCCTGTTCTGAACAGGTCCAAACAGAAATTGCCCTTTTGTTCGACTGCCCTTCGCTTCGGAGGCCAGGGCGAGAAACGCCCTTGATTTAAGAGCAGGAAGGAAGAGGCAGGGCTAAGAAGGTGGGTGAGGCTTAGGCAAGAGGACCACGATCGACTTGCATCTACTCCCCATCTGCAAAGGAAAAGAGGCTGGAGGGCTCCTTAAGTAGGGAAAAAGAGGGGCAACCAGAAAAGCACCATGTGGGTGGGGCTTGCTAAGTGGGGAAAAAGAGCGGCAACCAGGAAGGAACCAGGTGGGCGGGCTTAGGCCAGGTGACCAAGATCCACTTGCACCTGCTCCCCATCTGCAAAGGAAAAGAGGCCGGAGGGCTAATTAAGTAGGGAAAAATAGCAGCAACCAGGAAGGCACCAGGTGGGCGGGGCTTGCTAATTGGGGAAAGAGTGCAGAAACCAGGAAGACACCAGGTGGGCAGTGCTTAGGTCAGGGGACCAAGATCCACTTGCACCTGCTCCCCATCTGCAACGGAAAAGAGGCTGGAGAGCTCCTTAAGTAGGGAAAAAGAGCGACAACCAGGAAGGCACCAGTTGGGCGGGGCTTAGGCCAGGGGATCAAGATCCACTTGCACCTGCATCCCATTATGACACAGATTCCAAATCCCTGAATACCATCTACCGCACCATTCAAGCCTGGATGGCACAACACATAATCTGTCTCAATGACGATAAAACAGAGATTCTTTTTGTGGGCAGCCCTTCACGGCTCAAGATCCTCTCTCCATCATCCTTTGATATTTAAATCCTTTGACATCTATGGTAACAGTATCATGGTAGCCAAAGGAGTTAAAACTCTAGGGGTATACCTGGACTCATCACTATCCCTAACCCGACAAGTTAATGCCATCACGTCAGCCTTTGCCTATTCTGCCAAACTTATCACCGCATGCAGACGATTTTTAACTGCGGAGAACTGCATCACATTGGCTAGAACACTTATCCTCTCCAGGATTGATTATTGTAATGCCATGTCCACAGGCTCTACTGCAAAAAACATTAAGAAACTTCAGACAGTTCAAAACAATGCAATCAGAGCAGAACTCAATATCCCCAAATCAGACCATATCACCACAACCAGAAGAAACATTCACTGGCTCCCAGTTAGAGACCGTATTAAATTCAAAATACTATCATTAACACAGAAATGTCTGTCCAACACTGCCCCGCGCTTCCTGACGAACCAAATCTCTAAAGCACAATCCTCCAGGCGAACCAGCTCTGCCTATGTTGGGCAACTGAGTACCCAAAGATTCAAACGAGAAAACGCAGGAGGTTCCAGTTTCCCTGTTATTCCAGCCACCTACTGGAATGCTACGCCCTTGGAGTTAAGGACAGACCCATCACTATGGTCCTTCCACAGAAAACGCAAAACTTGGCTTTTCAGCCAAGGCATTGATAATTGAATTCAAGCCCATCATTGAGCATTGGGCACCACCCTAGAACATGCCCACACTCTGTATGCAAGGTATGCACATCAGAGCTTTGAAATGTACTCATTCCCTCCACCTCCACTGTAAACTGTAAAAGTGTAACGGAACTGATCAAGTATGAAATGTAACCGCCATCGTAAGTTGTATTGTAACCTACCAAGTATGAAAGGAAGCTGCTTTTCGTAAGCAGCAATGTAGCCAACTAAGTATGCAATGTAATCATATTCTTAAGCAGAAGCACCCAGATGCCTTAAGGTTAGGTGTGCTATATAAATGTAATAAATAAATAAATAAATATATAAATAAATGAAGGTTGCATTCAGGAGGTCTGAGACCCTCTAAATGGGCCCACATGTCTTGACATGGGACTCAATGTGATTATGTTCCTGTTGCCTCTTGGGCCCCTGGGTGGTGGCCAGGTCAGTAGCTGGTATTCTGAGTTACCTATAGGGAAATGGGAGATATCAGCTAGTGGACGAAAACACACGTGCTTCTGTATTTGTCCACATGAAATGCTGCACTTTTGAGATAGCCCCAAACCCTACCCCCATGACATCATATTTCACTTCTGCCATGGTCCATTCTGGTAATCACATATGTGATAAGATATCTTCAGTGTGCCTCTGAAGATAGTTTTAATAATATATTAGGGTAATGGTATCAGTTAATAATATCCTTAATTTCAGGTAGTAAAAAAATAAGTCGATTTTTACAAAAACTGACCCAGTATTTTGAAACCCCATCCAAAGTAAATTCGAACCGCATGGGTCTGAATTGGTGCCCGCCGTTCCATTGTTTTCAAAATGGCGTTGATTTCAATTAAACGTAATGTTGAAGGTTGACGTAGCTTGATGATGTCATTGCATATAAGTAGACGTATCGGGATGACATCATCATGCACATTTAAATAACGCAGGGAGCTGTGTGTTTTATGGTCATAAAGACCTGTTGTATATTTGTTCATCTTTTTAAATTACAAGAAGTTGAAATAGTATTCTCATTCACAACAACATATTATATTCATATGTTCGATTAAATCCATCAAATAAAAAAATGTTAAATGAGGAAACATTTTCAAGATCCAGAATATAATCTAATTGGAATTGGAAAATAAAAGAACAGGGTGCCTAACTTGCAGTGCTTTAAGGTCCCAAATAAGATTCTGGTTTTACTCCCTACCTCCAAATACAAGCTCCTAGCAAAATGGTAAAGACCTTTTTGAAGTAATTGAGAAAGTAAGGCAGTTGAGTTACCAAGTAAAAGAGTAAGGGCCTCATCAGGAGTTGGGCAGTAAATCAGCGCAATTACCGCCGGGCGCAAATAGTGTTACTGCTGCATCACGACCTGGCATGCTCGTGACCCCGACTCGGTAACGCTGTTAGCGCCCGGTGTAAATGGTGCCGAAATAAGAGCTACCACCGGAAAACGGGTGCTAATAGCTCTACTACCAGTGATCCCGGCGTTATTAGCCCTAGAAGAAATTGAATCACTGCCAGAACGGGAAGCATCGTAGCCACCATGTTGAAAAACACAATCCATTAAATATCTCCACTTCCTGCAGCAATCCAGTACTGCAAACCATTGGAAATGTCTCATTAGAGGCTAAGAGGCAAGGGGGGCGAACATCACCTCGGAAAGCCCAAGTTCAGTGAGGGTGAGCTTGTGGTCCTGACAGACGGGGCAGTGGGGCACTGTGATGAGCTGTATGGAGCCCGGCAGAGGAAGACCAGCGGGCAGTCTTGCACAGCCATATGGACCAACATTGCCAAGAAGGTCACAGCAGTGTACAGCGTACCCCGTGATGGTAAGGACTGACGGAAAAGGTGGAATGACCTGAGGTTAAGGGCGCAGGGACTGCTGTCCTGACACCACTTGGAGTCCCTGACACCAGGAGGAGGCTCTGCCGAGCCACTGGTCCAAACTGAATGGGAGGAAAATTGCAGTACGTAATCAACCTTGGGGGGATAGAGGGAGTTGGCAGCGCAAAGGCGAAAGCCAGAAGCCAGGAGCCAGGTGGCAGGAGGTTACTGAACCCCCATCCCCTAATGCATGCGCAAATGACAACCCAGAATAAGGAGTCCCAGTGGACAGGGACACAAGTCAGCAGACACTGAAGCTGGGCATGCTAACAGGGCAGAGTGATGGGCTGTCACATCAGCCACCACCAGAACAGCCATGGGGCAGGGCACCAAGAGAACCCCTGAGCGTCACAGCAGCGCGAAGGCAAAGCAAGTAAACCAAGCAAATGCCATACGCACCTCACCCCTATTCACGCACCCTGTGCCAACGGGATTGAGGTGCGAGAGAAACCCTGACCCCATGCAGCAGTCAACCCAGAATGCAGTGGACCCAATAGGCCTGCCCCATAAGGGCATGGCAGACAAGCCACAGGGAAGTACACGTCCCACACACAGATATGTTCACAGCATGCCAATCACTGTGCACCACAGTAAAGCCCTGCTGGCTGCACAACAGTGGCCCATAGAACCATGACGGTGCCATGGAACAAACCACCCCCCCCAACCCCACCATGTCACTGCCACCCAGGGAGGGTATGTGGGGCCATGAAGGAGCACAAGCATGCATGTCAGACAAAATCCACCACATCATGGACACACTGCCCTACCCAAACACAGGCCAATGACCAACAGGCCATGGGTCACACACCCATTGATACAAGCAACCCCATGACATTGGGCCCACATGCATCCTCCCATGGCCAAACATGCCCATTTGCCCACATGTCTGGGGTCACACTTTGTACCATTGCAATCATGTCATGCATGCCAATACACGTGGTGGAACCCTACCTTGCGCAATGGTGCGGATGCATCACCAGAGGCCCCTAAGGAGGAGGCAGAATCAGCCGGCCATCAGGCAGTGGCACTACAAGGCCCTGAAGGTCTGTCACCACCATTCCATGAAGGCCCATGTGATCTTCGCCTAGGCACGCAGATCGCCCTGCCACACCTGCAGTCAGAAAAACCAGCAGACACCAGGAGCAGTGCAGGCCAAGCTGCACCCACACCTGCAGCCATATGCACAGACAAGTATCCAACTCCTGCTGCTTTCAGTGACACTGAGGAGCAACAGGGTACAGCAGCCCGAACACAACACCTGGCCAAGGCTCACACTCCCCAGAGTACCCCCCACACCACCAGCGAGTAGCAACACCTGAGGCAGACACCACATCCTATGGCTCGCCTGCATTCAGCTCTGGCCCAGTGCATAGCACCCCTCCCTGACTGCGTAGTTCACCTGGCAAAGTGGTGCTGAAAAGGCTGGAAGCCATTGAGCTAAGTCAGTGGGAGATGGAGGCCATTGCTCAGACTCACTCTGCCCACCTGCAGGCCATGAGGGATACCATTTAGTGTGCTACAGGCAGGGTTGTCCGGCAAATGGTGCGCAACAGGGCTGAGATGAGCGCCAACATGTCCGCCCTGATGCTATATGCCCAGCATGTGTGTGAACTGATGGAGGGTGTCTCTGCCCTTGCGGAAGCCACCTGGCAGTGAAATAAACTGCAACATCAGCAGAACCCTGTGGCCGTTTCCGTTCCATAAACCTGGACGACACCCACAGACGGGTCACAAGAGGGCTGCAACGGCAATCGCAGCATCCTCTGCAGCCAAAATCACCTGGGGCTGGCACGGGGGAAGAGGCCACGGCTGTGAACAACACTGGGACACTGGCCGACACAAGTGGCCGTGATAGGGAGTTGGTAGTAAGAGGGGGAATAGTGTGCTGGGGAGTTGGTGGTGGGAAGAAGGGATAGTGTGCTGGGTAGATGGTGGTAAGAGGGGGGACAGTGTGCTGGGGAGTTGGTGGTGAGAGGGGGTGGGGTGGTATTGTGCTTGGGAGTTGGTGGTAGGAGTGGGTAGAGGGAGGAGATCTAATTGGGGCACATAGTTAGAATAAAACAGTTGAACTACATTAATGCAAGGGCATTCCTTATTGTGTCATTGTGGAGTTTATTTACCGAAGTGACAGTCACACAGTGGTACATTGCTTGTGCAAGGGAAATTAACCAGTGCTTAACAAGCCAGTCTCCCATCCCTCACGTAATCTCTGACGTTGCCTACTGTGGCCCCTGCCTCAGGCACATCGTCATCATCTTCTGTGGGTGGCATGTGTACGTCAGGGGTAGTGGCACATTCCTCATCATGCAGATTTTGTGTAGCATGGCACACACAAGCACTATTTTTCCTACTTTCTCTGGAGCGTACATAAGGGCTCCGCCTGTATGATACAGGCAGCAAAAACATGCCTTCAGGAGTCCAAAGGTGCGCTCAATGCACACATGGGTCCTGCTGTGTGAGTTGTTGTAGGCGATGTTGTGCTGTGTTCGTGGATCACGCACAGGGGTCATTAGCCAAGCCAGCTGTGGGTATCTGGAGTCACCTGCATGGGGAGAGGCACAGACATTTGACACTGTGATATGTGTGGGGGTGGACTTACACAGCATCATGGCAATGGTCATCATGGGCATGCATATGGGGCACATCCCATGGCATGTGCCCGTACTATGTCTATGCATGCAGTGTCACTGGTATCATGCATTGGATTGCCATCACATGCACCCTGGTACATCGCCGCAAATCATTTGTGATGTGCCTGTCGGTGCCATGTGTACATGGTGGCTGTCATGTGACTGGGTATTGCTTTTGTGCCTGTGGCTTGTTGGGTTGCCTATTGGCATTCCCGACACTTCTGGGGGCAGTGGGTCAGCATTGCGGAATGGGTGTATATGGGTGCGGCAATGGCAGTGCTGCTGTTGTCTGCTGCAATGTGGGACTTAGTTATTGCTTTTGATTATGAATGATGTATTGTGGTACCTGAAGTCATGTGTGTGGAATGAATTACTGCTGTATGTGTCCATCTGCATGTCCATCCAGGTGTGTTTAACATGTTCATGCTCCCTGGACTGTGCTCTGTAATTGGTGCGGGAGCTGGCCGGGTACTGGTTTTGCATTTACTTGTCATGCCATGATTTGTGTCATTGATCTGCACCCAGATCCAACCGTTCTAGAGGGGGTAACCCTGATCTTCCCTGAGTGGATTCCTGCCTCTGTCATTCCTACACAGGCCTACTCCTCCTTCGAATGCTTCATCTGCAGGCTGTCTCTCCTGGCCATTCCCTTACTGTGGCTACCATCTATCAGCCACCTGGTCAGATCTCCTCCTTCCTCTCTGAGCGGGCGGACCTCTCCTCTTCCCTCCTGGTCTCAACCACTCAACTACTCCTTCTTGGAGACTTCAACATCCACCTGGATGCTTCCTGTCCTTCAACTGGACTTGTTTGCGACCTCTGCGAAGCTCTCTCACTCTCAATTCTCCCCTCTGGCCTGACTCACTCTGAAGGGCACACTCTGGATGTTCTGATCTCTGCAGACCATCCCCTTTTCATCCCTCTCACCACTCCTCTCTCCTGGAGTGATCACTTTATCCTTTCCTCTCATCTCACCCTCTCTACCCTTCAGGCTAAGCCAACTCCAGCACTGCCACCTACCTGCTCGGTTATCTGACCCATGAAGTGTGTGTCAGTTGAGGCTTTCACCTCCACTTTCTCACCCCCACATGCCCAATTGGCTGACTCAGACCCGGACACAGCCCTATCCATTCTCCACTCTGCTATATCTGATACTCTCGATATTCTTGCCCCTGTCATGAGGATCCGCATGAAGCCCAAAGCCAAGTGCAACTCTTGGTACGACTCAGACCTCGTCACCCTTAAACGAAAGTGCAGGGTGGCTGAGAGGAAATGGCATGCTTCCGGTACATCCTCTGACAAACTGGCCTGCCGCCTGCTCCAAAGGCAATACCAGCTCTCTGTCCACACCAAGAAGAGAGCCCACATCCAAGCCCGTGTCTCCGCGGCATCTAACAACTTGGCCTAACTCTTTAAAATCTGCAAGGAGCTGGCCAATCCTGCTCTAGTCTCTACCTCTCCTTTCTCCTCCCAGGCCCTCTGCACGGCCCTGGCTTCTCATTTCATCTCTAAAATTCAGGGCATCCTGTCCTCTCTCTCTTCCTCTTCCTCTCCCTCTCTTCCCTCTACTCCCTGATCTTCCTCTGGCCCTTCTTCGGCCACCTCTCCTCCCTCCTTCTCTGCCTTTCCCCTGTTCTCCTCAGACAAGTTTTCTAGGCAAGTCTGATCTATGTATGTCTCGTCAAAACAGGTCCCTTCCGCCATCTCTTTTCCTTCTCTCATCTCTGTCTGTCCACCATCCAGGTGTGATGTCCCGCCAATGATCTCTGTCTTAATGCCAGTAAGACTGAGATTCTCCTCATCGGCACACCTACTCCCTCCTTTTCTGTCACTCTCTGGCCGGCCTCTCTTGGGCCTTTTCCTGCTCCCACTTGTAAGGCTAAAAACCTCTAGGTCATCTTCAATTCCACACTTTCCTTCTCTCTTCACATCTCTGACATCTCTAAGAAGGCACACTACCACCTGCACCTCCTCAGAGGTATTCTTCCTTTCCTCTCCTTCCCACAGAAGCTCACTGTCTCCAGAGTTCTGGCTCTCTCTAGGCTGGACTACTGCAACAGCCTCTTTCTAAATCTGCCTGCCTCTACTCTCTGCCCTCTGCAACTCATCCAAAACATGACTGCAAGACTTGTCCTTGGCCTCAAGTCCAGGGATTTGTATCTCTCCAGGACTGAAATCTCTGCACTGGTTCCCAGTGGTGGCGAGGATTAAGCTCAAAACCTTCTTCATTGTCCACAAGACCTTCTGGGGCCTGGGACCTCAATACCTTCAACTCTCTATTCCTAAATATCTTCCTTCTCAAGCTGTTCGCTCACCCGCCACTAACTCCATCATGGTCAGTCGCTTCTCAAAGCAGCGAGTTGGTGGTAGATCTCTTTCCTCTGCTGGGGCCTACCTCTGGAACAGCCTCCCTGCCTCTCAGAAATCTGAGGAGAACCATCTCTGGTTCAGGAAGCATGTCAAGACCTTCCTTTTTGCTTCTGCTTTCTCTCCTCCTGTCCCCTGCTGATCTCCTGGCTGATTCTGAAATTTCGCTGGTTACCCGGCTACCATCTGACCTTGGGCCCGGTCCCCTCCCCACCAGTTGCACACCTGCACTGCCCCCCTGGCAACACTCAGGAATAGTTTCTGTATACCTACAGCCCCTACTAGCACTTGACACCTGATGTCTGCACTTAACCTTGCACTTTCCACCAGCTGGCCGCACTTTTATGTATTGTCTTTATTTATTTTACTGTTATCCTATGTACTGCACTGCCCCCTCTCCTTTCCACCCGCACTTATCCCCTTCCCCCCTCCACAGCACTTGCACAATCTCAATGTCACCTGGCCTAGTAGAATCATTGTCTCTGTCTTCCCTCTGTTTCCCCTCCCTTGCCTCGTCGCTCCTTGAAACACTTCTGTATAGGCGTGTTATGAATGCCATATCATATAAAATCATTCTCCAACCTCACCCCTCCCCCAACTCCCAAATCTGGATAAGTGCTTCACAGTGCATAGGTGCAGGAACTTTTACTCACCCACTATCCAGGTTCGTTGTCCCCTGTGCATCTCCATGTATCCTGGCAGTGTGCTGTTACGTAAGACAATGGAGTCATGGGTGGAACCTGGGTAGCGGACACAGCAGTGGGTGATTATGAGGTTGGGGTCGCAGGTCATCTGCACATTGAGGGAGTTGTAGTGCTTGTGATTTCTGTACACTGCTTTGTGGGTCTGGGGCCACCAACATTACATGGGTGTAGTCCAGGGCTGCAATCACATTAGGCAATTGGCCTACGGCATAGAACTTTGCCTTCATGGCATTGGCCTTGGCTGGGGTGGTGGGCACTGCAATGTGATGTTGCACATGCCCCAGGAGGGCATCCATGACCTGGGCCAACACTGCAAAGAATGTGGGCTGTGCCATGCGTGCATCATGGCCACGGTATGCTGGAAGGTTCCTGTACCTAGGAATTGGAGTACTGACACTAGCTTAAGCACTGGGGGAACAGCTGTGCAGATATTAATCATGCTCCCTATGTCGTCCTAGATTGTTAATAGCTCTCTGATGGTCTCACTGTTCAGGCGATAGAGTGTCACCAGTTGGGTGTTAGTGAGGGTCCAGGGTGAGGGCCTGGCCCTGGGGATGGGGTCATGCCCTGCTTGTACTCTCCTCCTTCTGCCCCCCCTGTTCTCCAAGTGCCCCGGCCTGGTTGTCCTACTTCTCTAATTCCAGATGCAGCACGAGCAATACCTGTCCTAGCTCACAGTGGATAATGGCAGCATGGTGTGAATTTTTTTTATTATTGTAGCTCTTTGGTTTACACAAGAAAACCTTTAGCTGTTTTTACTGAACAAGGAGCAGACAACAACATAAAAGAGAAGAAAAAGTCATAAAAGAGAGTGGAAAAAAAGCAAGTTGAACTATACAAAATCAAGACGAGAGTTAATTCAATCGTTAAAGAAAGAAAGCTTAAAGAACATTTTAAAAATCAAGAATAATTGAATAAAAATAACCCAAAACAACAAGAATAGCATTTTCCCAAACTTCTGTTTTACAGATATGCTAAAATATTTATAAACATTTATAAAAATGCCTGTTTCTTATTCCCTTTCTCTTTCTTTTATTTATGTTGCTTAGTGTTTAACACCGCAAAAGTCTGCTTGATTTCAGGTCCTTTTCACTGTTCCAAGAGGTTCGTCTTGTCCCTCAATTTTTTCAAAGATGAACTGGATAAATTTTATGACCGCAAGATTGTTTGAGATCTTATCTCCTTCCAGTAGGTATGGCCACCAAAGTTCAATGTCCTTGAATCTGTATTTCTGCCAGATATGACCTAAGTACGTCTGTCGTTCACCTCTCACAGTGGGGCATTCCAGCAGCAGATGTTTCAATGATTCAGCTTTTAATACATTTTTACATAATCTACAGTTCTTTGGTTCATCTCTCTCTCTTTTTCTATAATGATTGGTTCTACTTGGCCAAAGATTCAAACGCAGCTTTAAGAAGCCTTGCCTCAAGAACCAATTGGGGAAAAGAGTAAGGTATTTGGGTAGTATATTCAGTTTTCGCGGGACTGCCCAGAATTCTTCATAGCCTCGATATTTAGTGAGCTCGTCCAGTGTATCAATCCAATCTCTAGTGTACATTTTTTTTTCATGTGATCTGGATTGTTTAAGAAGGATTCTTCCTTCTCATTTAAATTAAGAAGGATCATCTGGCATATTTTGGCCCATTCAGTCAATATTGGTTCCGACCTCTCATCCATTGCTTTTTTTATGGCCGCAAAGCCCCCCTTTGTTGCCGGTTCTAGACATCTTCTGTAAAAAGACAATATCTTCCACTCCACGATGACTTTCAGAGAGGATAGTGCCAGCTCTCTTCTAATTAATTGAATTGGGAAAGATTTTGGCAATCCCAAAATAGATCTCCAGAACTTGCCTTCTAGACGTGACCATATTTTGTTGTCCAATAAGAGTGAGGTTTCTGATCCATAGGTTAGGATTGCCACTACTTTTGCACGATAAAAGTCTATCAGTGGTTTCATGGAGAATCTACAAAATCGCGCCAGTAGAATCTTAGCTTGGCCTATTAGGTTTCCAAGTTTGTTTTTTAAGTCCTGACATCTCGGGGCTTCATATCTGTTGGTGTTGATACAAACCCTGAGGTACGTAATGGCTGTCACTTCCGTTATCTTTTTATTGGATAGATACCATTGGGGTGAGTTTATTTTTTTCTTCTTTTTGGTATTAGAGAGCGTCAAGATCCTAGATTTTTCAGGATTGATGGTCATTTTGTTTTTGGCTACATATGTTTCTAATGCTTTTAGTTGATGTTGAAGTCCTATAGGAGTCTGATCGATTAAAACTATGTCGTCAGCATAGATCAATCGACCAATTGCTATATTAGCAAGTTTTGCTGGAAAGGATCTTATATCTACAAAGGCTTTTTCCATATCTGAGGAATATAGTTTATATAATTCTGGAGCCAAGGGGCATCCTTGCTTAAGCCCAATGGTCGTAGGAATTGTGTCCGATAACAGGCCGGCTTTATTTAGTTTCACTTTAATTGAGGTGTTCGAGTGTAATTCCTTTATGTTGTAAAGTAGAATTTCTGGGCAATTCCATTTTTTTAATTTCCTCCACAACCTCTCGTGATCAACTGCATCAAAAGCCTTTGATAAGTCAACAAAAGCTATATAGAATTTCGCCTCTTTGTTGGTCAGGGTTCGAGCTTTCAACAGATTTAGAATAAAGATGTTTAATGGAGTGCCTTGTCCTTTTACGAACCCAGATTGCCATTCGTCCTTACAGCCTGTTTGTGTTGCCCAATTTGTCAAAGATTTTAAAAGAATTGAGGCAAAGATTTTTCCAGCCACATCCAGAAGGGCAATTGGCCTGTAATTTTCTGGGACTGTTCTTAGGCCCTTTTTAAAGATTGGCACCACAATACTCGTCTTCCACGAAGTCGGTAGTTTCCCCGAAACCAAGATATATTTAAACAGTTGGTGTAGGATTTTAGCCCATTCGGCTGGGTCCTTTTTCAGACCTTCATTTGTCAGGCCGTCTGGCCCCGGTGCTCTAGAGTTCTTTAGCTTTTTAATCATGTCTTCTAATGTCTCACTGTCTATGGTCAGCAAACTTTCATCCCATTTTGGTATAATCCAATCATTTATAAGAGGTTTTAGAATTGGCTGTTGTTGTAGTATAATTCCCATTCTTTCTCTGTGACTGGATTTGTTATTATGGCATCTTGCAAAGTCTCTTTGTTATTTATTAAGGCCCACGTCTCTGCTGTATTTCTCTCACATATCGTTCTTAACATTGCCTGGGAGTCGTGGTTTAGCATTGTTTTTTTGTGCAACTTTCTCCAATTTCTAAAGGTTTGTTTTATTACTCGTACTTTATCAGTTTTATTTACCTCATTCAAGACTTTCAGTGATTTTAGCTGTTTCCTCATAGTCTTTTTTTTATCAGCCACGGCTTGATCGAATATATGTTGATGTGACATTATTGGTTTTGTAGTGCCGGTTTTAATTCTAGTATGGATGATTTTTAGCAGAGGAACATAATCGATGGTTTGCAGAGGTAGCTGCAGATACAAATCATTTAGGGTGGATGTCAAGTTATCGTTCAGCGCTGGTAATTTTGCTGGATTCATTTTAACTCGAGTTCTCCCAGTGTTGATTTCTATCTTGAATGGATATATTTCCTTTACGTTTTTAGGAAGAAAACTAGAACAAGTAAGTTTGATAGCATTGTGGTCACTAGCCTTGGTCGGTAGCACCTCAAGTTTTTGAATAAACATTGACATATTAGTTGGAACTGTCACGTAATCTAAGATGGCTTTGGATTTCAGCCCTCGCCACGTCGGTTTCCCTGGGATGTCGCCTAACGTGACTCCATTTAGGATTGTGCAATCTCTAGATTGTAACGTGGACCTCCAATTGACCCCTCTTTTGTGTTTGGTTGTGGCCATTTTCGGTACGTCTTTGAGTACTTTATTGTTTTCGTCCAGACAAGTGCAATTAAGGTCGCCCACCAATATTATCCATGGGTCATACCATTTAGCTTTCAGATCATCAATTGCCTCTGCTACGTCCCTTGGAAGGGATTTGTTTCCTTTAGCTCCTGGCACCCAGTATATATTCATCAGCACAACATGCTGGTGGTGTTGATCGTCTAGGGGCGACGATATTTCCAGGACTAAGATTTGAATATATGGAGTGAAGTTCCAAGAATGAATCAAATTCCAGTTTAGTTCTTTTTTTATCGCTATCAGCAGACCCGCCATTGGTCTTCCTTTTTCTTCTTTTTTTGCTGGGTTTATATTTACTGAATAGCCTTTGATCAGGGGAGTTTCTCTCAACCACGTTTCCTGC
The DNA here is from genome assembly GCF_040938575.1 of Ambystoma mexicanum. NCBI lineage: Eukaryota > Metazoa > Chordata > Amphibia > Caudata > Ambystomatidae > Ambystoma > Ambystoma mexicanum. The sequence continues at coordinate 863,835,255 of NC_090928.1, forward strand.
AGGCATAGTACATCTGGCATTTATTTTTCAAATTCATTTTTTGTTAGAAGGTGGTTGAATCCCCTTGTATTCCAGGAAATAAGGGACCATGTTTACTTTTGTGTTACTTTCCGGCTCTATAGTGTCTTCATTTTTCCTGCTGCTAGGTTGGCCAACCATACCCATCTCTCCTGTTCTCCGTCTTGAGGTTGGGTAACCTGCGATTGTTTCATGGCTTTTTTATGTGTATCGTACGCCTCTTGAAAGCGAGCTTTCATTGAGATAGTTTCTTGTTCCAGTACCTCTGGTTCTGTTTCTTTATTGTTTTTTTCGGTTATCTTGAACCCCTTCTTTCTTATGGTCCTCTCTTCGGATAGTAATAGCTGGTGAATCACCTGGGAGCATGTGGAAACCCGAATACTATCCATATACCTTTTGTCAGGAAATTCTATCAGGGTTATATCACTAGAGCTGATTAATCTCAAGGCTGGTATATGGTTGAACAACCTTAGGACATTTGCCCGGTTTAGAATAAGACCGTCGTCTGTATGTACTAGTCTTTCCAAAAGAAGACCTCTGCCCTTTTTTTCCGGGTTTAATTTGCGTTTCGGCAGTCTCAAGGGACTAGTCCGGAAATCATCAGTTCCACTGGTCTGCTCACTGTCTTCTGTGGTGTATTCTTTGAATTCCAAAATAGGAATGGGGCTGTTTATATTTTGATTTTCCAGGTTTCTTGTTGGACTTTTAATTGGTATGGTTGAGCTTCCCGTCATTGTTGTCTTTAATTTTTTCTTACTTACAGTTTCGGGCTTGACTATATTATTTTCCTTTTTTGTTGTTTCAGCTTTGTTTGCGTTTTCCCCAATTATCCTCTTGTCATCCAACATTGGTTTGACTCCCCTTTCTCGTTCCGTCTGTACTTGTTCATCAGTTATTTCAATTTCCTCTTCTTCTGAGTCACTATCAGTTGAGACGTTGTCAACCGAGATGGAGTAAGTGGACATATCCATTAACTCCTGATCGGAGTCATCCGTTTCTACTGCTTCATTGTTATTTAGACTCGTACTTGTTTGTGTATGGCTACCAATGTTTCGATTTACCACAGTAGTTGCTGCTTCCTTTGGTGTGCTGTGCTCAGACATTTGAAAAATGATTTGCTTTTATTTGATTTACATACCCTCCGCGGCGGTTGATTTTTTGTTTTTTTAAGTATATGTAATGGTTGAGTATATTTCGCTTTCTTATCATTCGTAGCGATTTGCTCCCTTCGTTGCGACGCAGTGATACCTTCCATCTGTTTTACGTCCTTTTTTTTAAAGATTTCACATAATTTTGAATTCTGCTTATCTATTTTTGATACCTCAATATCTTTTTCGTGCTGCGAAAGGTCTAAGGTTTTTTGAGGTGTGTTGTCCTTTTTTTGTGATCTGTTTTGCTTTCTGATCGTTGGTCGCCGTGGCTCCTCTTTGAGTTTCGTTTTCCGCAGAGGTATTTGGCACCAGTTCATTATTTTCTTTATTTTTTTCCTTTCCTTTTATTGTGTTCATTGTATCTGTAGTTGTTTCTCCTTTCCTCAGAGTTGGGATTGGACATTCGACCTGATTACTTAGCTCTTCTAAGGTGCCTTTTTCAATCGTATTTCCAGTACGTTCTTTCAAATGCTCTTCATTTGCATTTTCTTCTATTTGTGGTTGCAATTTTGCTGATTCTTTTGATTGAAAAACGGAGCAGTCCGAACCACCTCGAGAGTCTCTCCTAGGATCTTTCCATCGGTTTTCCTTCTCTTTCATAATTGGTTCTAGGATGGTGTGTAACATATCGGAGATTGTTTGCTCAACATTTTGCATATTTTTTTGGATGGCCGATATGAATCCTTCAATGAAGATTGTCTTAGAATGAACCATTGCTAGCAATGTAGTGTGGTCCTTCAGAGTATCCGTAGCATCTTCGTTTAGTTTCATGTAAGGGGCCAGAATCGCTGCCATTGTTGTAATCATCAGGAAGTCCTCCTTTTCACACTTTTCTCCCCCTGTCTTAGGTTTGTTGGTTATCTCCCTCTCTTTCTGAGGTGCTTCTATCGTTGGCGATAGCGTGTTCAAGTTTGAGTCTTGGTCATTATCTGTTTGAATTAACTGGTTTTTGGTTTCCCCTTTCATGGTTTGAACGGCCGTCTCTACAGTTTGTGGCTCTTTTTCTATTAAGATTGAGTTTTCCAGCATAACAGCGTCAGGGATTTCGTTTGCCGTGGTGTTTTTATGAGTTGGTTTCCTTTTGGGTACATTCCCAGAAATGCCTGTCCCCCAGTTTAGTAGGGATTGTTTCCCAAATAAATGATTATTTCTGTCTTGAGCATCCCCTGAGGATAGGGTCCTGGGTTTCCATATTTTTTTTCTAGCTCTGTATATCTTATAAAGTCCATTCTAATTGGTTTAGGGGTTATTATTTTACCTTTCGTTCCGTTAAAGGTTCCTTTCGCTTTTTTTGCTAAATCTTCCACCGTAGTATTGGGTTCTAACCCGGGAATAACCTCAGATAGTTGAATTAAATCCTTTGCCTTAGGAATATTTTCTTCTACTGTTTTTGATCTTATCTCTAGTACAGGTGATGGCTTCTCTGGCACATCTTCCTTTGAAAGGTCAGTTTCCCTTGTAGCTTCTAAGTCATGCTCATTTTTGACGGATGTTTCATTTGCCATAAGGGCCAGAGCTTCCTTAGACTGCTTTGCATCAGCTGAACTTTCCTGAGGCTGAGGTGATTCGTCCGTTTCAATCATATTGTCAAGTTGATGAAATATGAAATTGTTCCTGGGTGGGTTGACCTCATTGCTCTCTGAGTTTAATTGTATGTCTTCCTGTAGCGGCTCCTTCCCTGTTTGATTGCCGATCTTAACCTCTATCATGAACGGACCGAGTACTGCTCCTTGATTATAATCTTTCGTTCCGTGATTCGGAGTCATGCTTTCCTTAACTAGCACTGATTCGTTATCCTTGTCTTCGGATAATATTAAATCATCTATATGGTTGTTTGGTAGAGGGTGGTCACCCAATCTAGTTGATAGCACTACTTCTGCCATTAGGTATTTGGAGATCGTATGTGTATTAGTTTGGAACACTGATATCTAACCTTCAAATGGGGCTGTAAGTATCTTTTCCCCTGATGTTGTCTGGTTATGTCAGATGTTTGCAGTGTTCGGGATCAAAAGGGTCGAACCCCAGCAGTCTCCCTTTCCTTAGGGATTTAAATATAAATTTGATCGATTCGCAGGGTGGGATCAAAGGGGTCAAGCCCCAACCGTCTCCCTACCCCAGCAAAAAAAAAAAAAACAACTGGTGATGTTAGCTTGCTTATCCGGGGTGATCCTAGCGATTTTTTATCCTTTGGTCATATGACTTGTTTAGCTTTGGGATATCCCCCAGATGTACAGATGATTTTTTAAAATAAGTGACCCACCTGCACGTGACTTCCGCGGGGAGTTTCCCGTATCTTTTTCGTGCCCAGCCGACCAGCCAAACAGCCCAAACAGCAGCGCCCTTGTCCCTGCAGCGGGCTTAACGCCGCAAGGTAGGATTGCCCTCGAATAAAATCCCAGAATGAGTCTCGTGATCAGTCACATGATCGTGACCGCGCTCCGCCTCCTCCAGGAAGCGAGCGCACTGCAGCGTTGGGGCTTCCAAGGTTAATGCTGGGAGATCAAACAGCAGGCTGCAAGTAAGTAGAATTCACAATTTTTAAGTCACCAGTATCCACACCGCTCGGGCGGATTGCCCTCGAATAAAAGCCCAGAATGAGTCTCGTGATCAGTCACGTGATCGTGACCGCGCTCCGCCTCCTCCAGGAAGCGAGCGCACTGCAGCGTTGGGGCTTCCAAGATTAATGCTGGGAGATCAAACAGCAGGTGAGAAAGTTAATATAACTTTGGCATGGGTATGGGAGGATGCCGGTTAGTCATCCAGCGAAATGGCTGCTATCTGAGTCAGTAGCCTTATTGGTCTGGTGGGCACTGGCCGATTGATTGGCCCCTGTTGTGTTCTATTCGAACGGTGAGTGTTGTGTGCCATCCAACGAGGACACTGTAAAACTCGTACGAAGTTATGTGGCATGCAGTTGAAGTACTCAGGAAGCAGTAGAAGTACTCAGGAAGCAGTAGAAGTACTCAGGAAGCAGTAGGATAGCAGTGTCGGGAATGTATTGGGATCACCTGTGGCTTAATTTCAGGTAACTGTGTTGACTTACCTCCAGCTGGGTTCTGGAGGTAACTGCACTGGGTTTTCCGCGGTATTTGCGCTGGTTTTCAGTGCTAATAGCGGTGGACATGGACTTGTGATGCGGCTAGGTTTGCAACTCGTGTGGCTGGCTGTAATAGCGCCAGTGGTATTTGCAGCGGCTCATAATCTGGCAGAGCACTATTGGCGCCGCTTTTACCGTTACCGCCACTTTTAAGGGTTACTGTTCAACTTGTGATGAGGCCCTAAATACGGTACATAAATCAGTTGTAATAATGGAAAGAACCTGAGGTTGCCACTAACTCCATGGCAACTCTTGGGAATTCAGAGAATAAAACCAGTGTCATCTGGAGAAACCTTGGTTCCCCAAGAAAAACAAGACCTCCAGCACTTATTACAGCAGTTTCCTGATGTATTTTATCCAGATCCAAAAATAGCAGAAGTTCTTTTTACCACATTAAGACCCCTCTATGTCAAGAGGTCTGACCGACTGAGGCTAAAGTGAATACCTGAGTCAAGTCAAGAGATCATTAAGGAGGAAATTGTCTTCCACAAGTGTCCCATTCAGAATGCCTGAAGGAACATGACAGTTCTGTTTAGATTTCAGAAAGTCAAACTCCATCTCTACCATTGATCTGTAGCTGATGCCCCGCATCAATGAAATAATTGAAAAGTTTGGGACCTCACCAAATGCTTTTGGCAGTTTTAATTGGCTCCTGCAATGGTAAAATGGCATTTAACACCACCGAAGGCATTATTGCAGTTCATAGTCCTTCTGCCGTAATGATAATATCACCACAAAGGTAAGTATTGATTGAGCATATAACTTTATTGGTAAACAAGACCCCAACACATCCACACGGATGTCGTGGACCCAACTGAACAAGTCGTTTTTTAACGTTGACCAACTGTCACTTCATGAAGCACCCTCAATGGCATTCCAATGTGGAACGTTGGCATGCCATTGCATGCTTGGGAGATAATACAACACATGCTTCCTCTTACACATATCTGCTACAGGACTGTAAAAAAAACATGCAAATATAACAAATGGATACACAGGATGATGAGAATAAGTAAATACAGGTGGGGCACAACAGAACAAAACACTGTAGGACATGTGCTGAACTTTGTTACGTAATCATCAAACTTACATGGTTTCCTTCTAAACCGACCTTTGGTGCTACCAGAACTCCTTCCCTCGTCCATGAAATCGTGTCTAGAAGCCTCATCATATTCCCCATGTGCGCCTTCCTGTATACCATATAGATTACCAGATGCATCACCTTCTCTGGATGAAGAAGAAATGTCCTCATCCCGCCCCATGTAGTAGTCATTCTCAACATCACCCGTGTACCATTTCTCTCCCCCACCCCAAAATACATCCCCTCATCCTTCAGCAGAAGCACATTTCTTTAAATCTGAATGCTGCACAATCGCTGCACGGTCCATGCTCCTCTGCTTTCCATCTCTTGTCATCATGTGCCTTTTACCCACCCTCACCAGCTTGATGGGAACAAAATATAGAGAGCAGCCTTTCGGCTGCACACAATGCAGTGCAGCCCCCACACATACCATCCTTCCCCCCACAAGCTTCTCCTCAATTCATATGTGTTTAACCTCAACCAACCAATGTGTGTAAAACACATAACACATTTTCCTACCCCTTATCTTCTCAAATGGAGTTACGCCCGTTAACACATGTGGCTTATTTCTGAATGCACACTATTCCTCCAATAAAGACCATTACCAAATGCTGATTGAATGGTCTCTTTAAAAATTCCATTGGTGCGTTCAATTAACTCATTGGCCTTGGGATTGTCCAAAGTGGTGCAGTGATTCTCGATGCCAATACACTCAAAATATTCTAGCATCTCCCACGACACAAGCTGAACCCCACTATCAGAAATCACAACATTGGATACCTTCTCTAGACAACAACTTTTCCATAAAATCAATCAGGCATTTCATAGAAATGATTTCCACAAATTCCACCTCAAACCACCTTGATGCATAGTCCACTACTACAATGGCAAATCTATGTTCCTGTCCCAACATACTCATGGGCAAAATCGATAGCCACTTACTGCCAGCATGCTTTGGAACATCCACACTCCCAATATCCATCTTCTGGGTGTTTAACGATTTATCACTCGCCCCACAAGTAACACAAAAACCCACCTCCTCATCCACCATGTTGTCCATAACGGGCATCCAAAATGTGGCTCTCAACCTACGTTTGGTTACACTTTTACCAAGATTGCCTCCATGAGCATGCTTAACCAACTCTCTCTAAAGCAATGTTGGAGGAACCAACCTTTAGCCTCTTGCCAAGCCCCACACCAAGCTTCTCAACTCTTCCCGTACCTGTTAGAACAGTGAACTGACCTCCACACCAGAGCACCACCCGGACTCGGTCCTGACCACAGCCTCCTTTAATTCAATGTCACACTCAATGCCCTCCAACCAAATCTCCTTTGTAAATGCACCAACCACAGTATTCACCATCTGCGCAATCCACTCATCCCAATCCACCTCCGCATCAGCAGAAACCATTCTGGGAGACCCCGATAAACAATCTGCCACAGGATTGCAAAGCCCAGGAACAAATTTCACCACAAAGTTGAAACCATGCAATGCAGACAACCATGTAGCTAACCTTCGTGTAGCCAAGCACTATCCCCTTGTGGAAATTAAATGCACCAAAGGCTTATGATTACTTCTTATTACATAGGGAATTCCCCACACATACATTTTGAAGTAATTTGACGGACAATCAGTGACCCAAGAATGACACCTGATATACTTTAAATTGTCATTTTTCTTTTTTTGCAGTCAACCCTGTTGCCTTAAGTCTTCTCAGAAGTTCATGCACCCTCACATCATGTATTGTACAAAATAGGGCTCCTGGCTATGGCCCTGTTCTACCTGGGTAGGTAAATATTCAAAAAAACTAATGAACAGGGTCACAGACCCCAAACCACACACAGTCCTGTTATAAATTCAAAACATTTGTGCAAAAGGTCATTGCTCATGTGACACTTTTTATTAGTATCACAACAAGATATGTATCTTCAAACAAGAAGAAAACACACACAGGAAAGCTCAATTTATACAAATAAGAGTCATCAAATGGTGCTCACGGAAGGTCAGTACCTTGGATCGTAATTTAGATGGACAGTACATACCCTAACACCATTGCAGGAATACATGAGTGATATATAATACAAAAAACAGTACACGGTGCTAACAAGCACAATAGTAAAACAGTGAGTGGGTTTTAAACACTGGAATGTAAAGTCATATGGTCAACACGACTGTGTTTCGGCCTTCAGCGCCTGTATTGGTAGCCTATCTTTGGTGGGCCTTCATCAGGACAGAATAATGAATGGGGGGAGTTTCCTGTGGGTTCTGTCAAGAGAATGAGACAGAAACAGGTGTCAGGAATGTGTGTGGGGTTCCAGGTACACAAATCTCAGTTTTTAGTTGGTCACAATGAATGCATGATTAGGCAGTGGATGTCTCCCTCACATCATGTTCCAACTTGGATTTTGCTCCCACTAGAATATCATCCTGGAAGCATCTTACCCGCCAACATCCCCATATAAACTTTCCATGTGATGCAAATCGACTTGGTGGTAGGCTGATGAAGGGTTGCGTGTGGAGTACCATTCCGCCTCCTCCATGCTTGTTAACATCTCATTCACTCTGAGTAAGGGATGTCTGTTGACCAAGATATTACGATTCAAATCCCTTAAATCAACGCATAACACCATCCGTCCTTTGAGACGCTGGGTCACGACAATAGGGGACAACCATTCACTATACTCAATGGGTTCAATGTTCCCCTGCTCACACAAACCACCTAACTCCATCCTAACCTTTTCTCTCACGCGTAATCTGCCAATCCCTTTGTGGAACACATTACTGAATTTCCTCCTACCTCCTCCATGAACCTCTCAGACTTGTCTTTATCGACCATCCTCACTTGCAATTCTTTCCCAGTATGTAATTCCAATCCAGGTTTTCCCTGGTGCTTCCATCCCACCAAACCATCTCCTTTCGCCGCTATGTACATTTTAGCATGAATCTGTTTGCTACCACAGGCCACGTTACACCAAACAAAACCCTGGATGTCAATCACACCCCCAACATACGCTTTGGACTGTCAGACGTGTGCAACATGTTGCTCTCGTCGCACCAGATTTCCTTATACTGCTTCTCAGAAATAATGGTGTAAACTGACCCCGAATCTGGCAATGCCTTAATGGCAAACCCAGCCACCACAATTTCCACCTCAGGAGGAGCTTATTCCCCCTCTTCATCTTCACCCACTTTACCCACTATATGGACAATCTTGTTAGAACACTCCTGTTTCTCCTCCACCACACACCTAACACTTGCCTCTGACACACTGTTGTTGGATTTACACAATCTGACAAAATGTCCCATCGTTCCACACATTCTGTACTCTCATGGTAGGATACTACTTGGGATTGAGCCTGTGCTTCTCAAACCCACATCTCGGGCAATGTCCCTTACGCATCACTTGTAGGGGAACTTGACTACTTGCCTCTGACCTGTTGAACCTTTTTACTGCACACATTTTTGCCTCCTCCCTGATCAATTGTCTCCATCTCACTCCCACTGTCTTTCACGACATTCATGCTCTCATATTCATTGTATGCATAATTAGCTTGCCCTGGATATACTCATCCTCTCTCCCGGTGAATTCACATGATGCCAACAGCCCTCTCAGATTGGCCAACAATGAATTAACTGGTTCCCCAATCCCTTGCTTCCTTGAAAAGAAAGTATACCTTTCCAAAACAATGTTTACTTGTTTACCATACTGAGCCTCGAGCTTCCTTATTCCTTTACCATACAACACATCACCATCCCCTTTCCCAACATCTTACCCATCATCTTATACCTCCTGGCCTCTCTCTGACCATGGCCACAGTCTATGGGTTACCTGGCCAGGCTGGCCTCTACCTCTCAGAGTGGGCTGACCTCTCCACATCTCTCCTTATCTCTAACGCTCAAATTCTCTTCGTAGGAGACCTCAACATCCACCTGGATGTTTCTGACCCTCCACTGGGCTCTTACGCAATCTCTGCAACTATCTCTCTCTCTCCATTCTACCCTCTGGTCTGATACACACTGCCAGACACACCATGGATATCCTCATATCCTCAGACATCCCTCTCTCTAACCCTCTCCCTAGTCCTCTCTCTTGGACTGGCCACTCTCTTCTTTCCTCTTATCTGACACTCTCTGTCTCCCAGGCAAAGCCCACACCGGCACTGCCACCTACCTTCTTGGCCATTTGGCCGATGAAGTCTTTTTCAGTTATTGCCTTTGCCTCCACCTTCACCTGCTCCTCCTTGTCTTGCGGCTGACTCACACCCTGACACAGCCCTCTCTAATCTGCTTCTTGCAATTTCCAACACTGGACATCCTTGCCTCTGCCAATGGTAATCCGTCTGAAACCAACTTCTAAGTGTAACTCTTGGTATGTCTCTGACGTGGTTGCCCTGAAACACAAGTGCAGAGTGGCTGAGAGAAAGTGGAGGGCTTCGGGTGCATCCTCTGACAAACTGGCCTGCCGCCTGCTCCAAAGGCAATACAGACTCTCTGTCCTGTCCAAGAAGAGAGTCCACATCCAAGCCTGTGTCTCTGCGGCCTCTAACAACATGGTCAAACTCTTTAAAATATGCAAGGAGTTGGCCAAACCTTCATCAGTTTCCACCTCACCTGTGCCCTCCCAGGCACTTTGTACAGCCATGTCTTCTCACTTCACTACTAAAACATAGGAAATCCTGTCCTCACTCTCCTCTTCCTCTCCCTCCACCATTCTCGACCCCCAACCTGCCGCCTCTCCCTCTCCTCCTCATTTCTCCTCTTTCTCTCTGATACACCTGACATTGTTTCTAGACAAGTCCGATCTATGAAAGTGTCGTCCACACAGGTGCTCCCCTGCTCCTCCAGAACCATCAAGGACCCCATTGGCACCCTCGCTCCAGCCTTGGCCGATTTCTGCAATCACTATTTTGCCACTGGTGCTTTCCCCTTTCTCCTCAAGCACTCCCTTGTGCAGCCCCTCCTTAAAAGATCTTCAGACGATCCTACCTGTCTGGCTAACTATCGCCCAATCTCTGTCACTACTTTCCTGGGCAAACTTCTGCAAAAGCTGACCGTCCCCCAGCTTACTCTCCACAATGAAACTGTTGGCTGTCTCCATGACCACCAGCCTGGCTTCAGAGCAGCCAGAGGCACCAAAACTGCTTTCCTGAATACCCGTGAAGATCTGGTCTCCAATTTCTACACCAGCACCCCTTCAGCCCTCATCATCCTTGACCTTTCCTCTGCTTTTGACATGGTCAATCACACCATCCTGATCAACCGCCTCCGTGAGAACCTGGGCGTCACAGATCAGGCCCTGGAGTGGCTGACCTTTTTCCTCCTGATCTGACCCTCTCAGGTCCAACGTGGGTCCTTTGTCTCTACCACCTCTCTCTCCACATGTGGTGTTCCCCAGGGCTATAACCTCTCACCCTTGCTCTTCAATCTCTAAGTGACCCCTCGGAACACCGTATGTCCACCTTCTGCCCTAACTTTCATTGTTATGCGGATGACACACAGCTCTCTTTCGGGCTCCCTTCAGCCTCTTCTCCTCTCTCGCAGATTTCAGACTCTCTATCCGTGATTCAGGATTGGTGCACCTCCAATGATTTCTGCCTTAATGCAGTAAGACAGAGATCCTTCTCATTGGGACCCCTGCTCCTACTTTCCCTCTCCCACTCTGGCTGCCCTCCTTGGGCCCTCTTCCTTTGCCTTCCTGTGAGGCAAAACACCTTGGTGCCATCTTCAACTCCACACTCTCCTTCTCTCCTCACACCACAGACCTTTCCAAGAAGGCCCACTACCAGCTGCACCTCCTCAGAGGTACTTTTCTCACTTTCCCCCAGAAGCTCATTGTCTCCCGATCCCTTGATCTCTCTAGTTTGGACTACTGTAACAGCCTCGTTCTCAATCTGCCTTACTCTGCTCTCCGCCCTCTGCAACTAATCCAGAACAGGACTGCAAGACTTATCCTTGGCCTCAAGCCCAGGGACAGCATCTCTCCAGCCCTAAAATCTCTCCACTGGCTCCCGGTGGCTGCAAGGATCAAGTTCAAGACCCTTTGCATCAGCCACAAGGCTTTCTGGGGCAGGGACCCATACTACATTCAACACTCTCTTCCTAAATACCTTCTTTCTCGAACCCTTCACTCTGCTTCCTCCAACTCTCTGAGGGTTAGACGCTTCTCCAGGCAGAGTATAGGGGGAAGATCACCTACCTCTGCAGGTGCCTCCCTCTGGAACAGCCTCCCTGTCTCTCTCAAACATGAGTTTGACCATGTGAAGTTCCGGAAACAGCTCAGCTCAAAATCTTTGTTTTCTCCTCTGCTTTCTCTCCCTCCCTCCCCTGCTGAACTTCCTGTCTGCTGTGCTGACTGGTTGCTTGGTTACCCTCAGAGTCTCACTGGGTACCTGGCTCCTTTTGACCGGTCTCCCCTGCAATGCCTCCTGGTCTGTCGCGCTATAGGGGCTGTGACCTCTACAGTCCCCTACCTCCTTGCACTTACCCAGAGCTGCACTGTCCTGGCTGCACTTATTCTCAGCAATGCTGCCCTGATTGCATTTTCACCTCCCCCATGCACTGCCCCCGTTCTCCTTCCCCTACACATTGCGTTCTGCAGTTGCACGATATGAATGACACAAGGCCTAGATAGATTATTTGTCTTGTCCTCCCTCCGTACCCTCCCTTGGCTTGTCGCACCTAGAAACACATGTGTACAGGCATGTTATAAATGACTTATCAAATCATATATCATAACCCCTTGTATATCTGTCAACTTCTTTATCCCGCAACCGCCTCAGCCCCCAGACAACAGATGAGAGTTGAGAACCTCCTTTCATCAGAAAATTTCTCTATACCTGAGGCCACAAAATAGAACTTAAAAAGGTCTTTCCAGTCCTCCCATGGGACTGGTGACTCACCAGGCATAGCCAGAAACCTTGGAGGTGGGTCCAGATTCTGCATGGTGGTACCAAATAGTCTTCATCAATAAGGTAGTTTACCAATACACACAACTGTAGAATGGAAGAAATACCTCCCTAAACCAGAGTAACTCCCTCTTCACCCCAGCTTTCCCCATCTATGGTAATGCTCTGGGTAGATCAGCCTCCCACTGCCACTACAATGGGCCTCATTCCGAGGTTCGCGTTAAATTTCTGACTTTACCGTCATGGCGGAAATACCGTATCCGCGTTGGTAGCAGGGCGTAATTAGCACCATATTCCGACCTCGCGGGCACGAGCTTTCCGCCATGCCGGTAAACCCCCTAGCGCCATACCGGTAAAGGGCGCGTCAAACCCCTTACCGACAACAACCGAGACGTAACTAACATCATCGCCCTCCACGTAGTGCGTAAATAGCGGTGCCCGTAGTTAACGATGACCGTAAATTACAGGCACCGGTAAAAACCGTAGACGGAAATTACGTCATCGAACAGGAACGGGAAGCATCATGGCGGCCATCTTTAAAATCACAATCCATTGCAATCCTCTCCATACAGGACTCGTGGGCATATTGTGATAGGCAAAATAGACTCCAGAGACCAGTATCATGCCAAAAGCATTAAAAAAGGGTGCTGTGCGCATCAGGAAGGAGAAATTCTCCCAGGATGAGCTCCAGGTACTCGTCGATACTCTGCATGAACATGCTGAGATTGTTTTCAGCAGTGACATGTGCAGGCCCACCATCCTCAGGAAGAAGGAGATATGGGAGCTGGTCTGTCGGAAACACCCCCCGCAGCACGACGCATTGCCGCAAACGCTGGGATGACCTCCGTCTGAGGGTGCGGGCCATCCTCTCAGCAAACCGCAATCTGGCCCTAGAAACAGGAGGAGGCCCAGTCTCACCCATAAAAATGATGCCCTGGGAGGAAACATGTGCGGAGATGATGGGCACAGAAGCCATCGAAGGTGTCGGCGATATGGATTGCGGTGATCCTTCATCAGCTGACGCAGGTGAGTGCCATGAGTGTAAACAGTACATGCATCCCTAATGCAAGTCATCGCCAAGGGCTGGTCAAGCAGTCACATCATGTTTGGGTAAACCCCCCCCCCCCTCCAATGATGCCGTACCAACTGGGACCCAGGATAATGTCAGGTGCAAGGCTGACACCCATATTGGGCATGCCACACAAAAAGCTGGTCAATGTTAGTCACCACAGTACTCCGCCAACATGAGTGACCCTGCCGACAGTATGCTTTTCCAATCCAAGCAAAGATCACAGTCCCACTCAGCACCCAAATGTCACCAAAACGCTGCTATCCCATTGTAATACCATTGTCTGGAAGTAATTCTGACCCCCAGATCATTGCTCATGCCGTCTCTCTCTTGCCCCCCACAGGCACCGGTCATGAAAGTGAGGACCAGGAAGGCCCCCGGACAAGTACCTCCCGGGGCACAGGCAGGGGACAGCGCACACCTGCAAGCAGGAAGAAGGCACATGCCACACCACCTGCCCCAGCAACCCCCATGGAGGGTACACAACCCCCATCCGCGGCCCTGGACATGCCTGCAGTTCTGCGGGACACATGCCCCACGCTGCACCATGAGGAATCGAGTGCGTCAGGGGAGAATGCTGCCATGTGCATCCTCGATGTGCCAGGCAGCACATCACCAAACACCATTGACAACGTGGAGGAGCCCAATGACTATGTACAGAGCCCAGACACTCCCTCGTACAGCCAGGTTGCCCATAGCGACCCTGGGTCGAGTGACGGCCCAGGGCTCACAGGTGAAGTGGATACACCTATCTGTCATGAGCCCACTTCCCCTTCAGGAAGTCCTGAAAGTCCTGCAGGCACAACAACACGAAGCCTGCCGACCACATCGCCCACATCGGCTGCAGAAACAGTGCGCTGCCAGCACCTCACGGGCATGATAGAGGAGTTTCTCCGGGACAACCGGGAGTCAGGGTTGGTGCTTCATAACGACCTTCAGGCTCTGGGCGAGATCATCAGTACCAGCACAAACCACATCTGTGAGATGCTTGGCAGGATTGCTGATGCCCTGGAGGCAGCACCCCCCAGACCACAGCCCCAGCAGGAGGTGCCACCCTCCCAGAGCTCCTCCACGTAGACCAGCCCGGTCCGTACGTCACTGCGCACGATGAGCCGGAATGGAAGGGATGCCCCAGGCTCTGCCAGTGCCCATTGACCATGCAGCCACACACATGTGGGCAATGTTGCACTGATGGGAACATTGTGGGGTTGTTGTGGGGGGAGGGTGAGGGGGTTGAGGGTGTGTGTGGGAGTTGGGGGGGAGTGTGAGGGGGTGAGGGTGTGTGTGGCAGTTGGGGGGGAGGGTGAGGGGGTTGAGGGTGTGTGTGGGAGTTGGGGGGGAGGGTGAGGGGGGTGAGGGTGTGTGTGGGAGTTGGGGGGGAGGGTGAGGGGGTTGAGGGTGTGTGTGGGAGTTGGGGGGGAGGGGGAGGGGGTTGAGGGTGTGTGTGGGAGTTGGGGGGAGGCGGAGGGGGGTGAGGGTGAAGGATCTGTTGTACACGTTTGGACATCATCATACAATACACAGTTTGGTCTATCCTACAATACAGAGTGGACATTCATTATTGTGCATGTGTCTTTTAATGTCTCACAGTGCATGTAGTAAATGTATCCCCACACCCAGTGCCCAATGCCCTGTCATCCTCACCCCCTCAGCTGACTTGTGATTCAGAAATATTGCTCGATCAATGCTTGTCGCACGGAACGTCCCTCCCGTGCATCGGCACCGTGTTGCTGTTCTGCCATTCCTTCCTCCACCTCCTCCTCCTCCTCATCTGGTGGTAGCAGTCCCACGTCAGGGGGCAGTGGCACGTTCCGACGGATACACATGTTGTGCAGCATTACACATGCCATGGTGATCTTGGACACCTTCTCGTGGCTGTAGATGAGGGCCCCACCTGACCGGCTGAGGCAACGGAATCGTGCCTTCAGAAGGCCGAAGGCCTGCTCTCTGACCACGCGTGTACGGGTATGAGATCTATTATAGTCCTCCTCGTGCCTGTTTTGGGGGTTGCGGACCGGGGTCATGAGCCACTGTTTCAAAGGGTAGCCAGCATCACCTGCATGAGAGTGGAATGAAGGTGTTTGTACATTCATGGTGGAGAACTGTGCTAGTCTTACATTGCAGCGGGTGATGACTGGCCATGCACACATGTCCCTGGATACAGTCAACCCATTACTGGTCCGGCCATGTGTGCTGGCCAATGGAATGATGGAGGGGGTAGCTTCTCCCTGATGGGTCATGGTGCGCACTCATGTCTTGTTGCATGTGCATCGTTTATGCATGCAGCAGTGTTCGACTGCATTAATTGATGACTTGCGTAAGACCTGCTGTAAGGGTGGGTTGGTAGTAGTTGATAGCATACCCTTCATTCAGCACTGATCCCTATCATGGTGATTGGCAGCTTTCCTATGGAGGTGCCGAACCAGTCACACGCAGTAGGATCCCTGTTAGACTAACCTCTATGCACTCCCATGGATGACTGTCCTTTGTGTTGAGATGCAGGAGTCAGCGACATGGTGCTATTGCACTGCATGGTGTACGATGACCTTACGGTGTGTAAGGTCCACCGATGTGTGGTGCATGTGTCGTGGTCTTTGGCCAGGGTAACTGTTTGTCAGGTACCATTAGGTGTTGGCTCGTATTCACAACTGTGTGGTTAGGTGGTAATGTGGCGTGCCACTTGTCATGGGGCACAGTGTTCTGTGAGGTGCACAACGTACAATGGCGTTGACATTCCCTCCCGGGTGGAGTATGCATCCCCCCCATTTTCCCTCCCGGGTGGAGTATGCATCCCCCCCCCACTTTCCCTCCCGGGTGGAGTATGCATCTCCCCCACCCCCTTTCACAGTGGGGTATGCTGACAACCTACTCAGAGCCCCAATGCACTGCCATGGCCCATTACGGTTACTCACCAAGCAGCCAGGTACGTTGTCGGGCATGTCGGTCCATGTAGCCTGGTAGTGTTGAGTTCCGCAGGACGAAGGAGTCATGAGTTGATCCGGGGTACCGAGCATTGCATTGTGTGATGGCTTTACTGGCATTACACACCATCTGGACGTTGATGGAGTGGTATTGCTTGCGGTTGCGATACGGCACCTCCATGGCATGAGGAACCACCAATTCTACGTGGGTGCAGTCGAGGGCACCTATGCAATTTGGCATGCCTGCAAGTGCATGGAAGGCAGCTTTGGTATCATATATCTCCTGTGGAGTCCGGGGGAGGCATATGTAGTCCCTTCTGTGCTTGAGGAGGGCATCCAGCACTTGGTTGAGTATCCGGGAAAATATTGGCTGTGAAATGTCATGCATGTGCCCCACTGTATGCTGGTAGGTGCCTGTGGCAAGGAAGTGGAGCACGGACACTACCTTTAGTAGAGGGGGGATGGCAGTGCTGATTTCTATGAGGCTCACTATGTCGGTATCTATCAGGGCCACTATGGTGGTTATGGTGTCCCAGTCAAGCCGGTACAGGGTGTGGATCTGCTCTGGTGTGAGGTTGAAGGGGGTGGCTCTGATGCGGGGAATTGGGGGCTGCCGGCGTGGTCATGATGGTTGCACCGGTAGGGCATGCTGGCCCTGTCTCACCCTCCTTCTCCTCCTGTGTATCCTCTGTGGTGGGGGCTGTGGTTGCTGTTGTTGCTGTTGTCGTAGTTGCTGCCTTGCAAGCAGGGCCTCCAGGTCCAGGAATGCTGCTACAATTGGTATCATCTTGGTGTGGGAGGGGGTGTGGTGTGTGGGTCTGCTCCTTTTGTGCTGTGCCAGACTCTATTACCTCCACCTCTGCTGATTGGGTGCACCTGTTCCTCTTCCAAACACTGATCAGGGTTGTTAACACCTTCCCCGCGATGCCGGTATTAACGCCATGGCGGTAAGGTACTTTGCGCCCTTGTGGAGGTCGTTATTTCCGTGTTCGCTTTGCTTGGAATCGGAGATGGTTTACGCCTTCCCGTTATATCCGCGATGGTGTGTCGGGCGCACGACACTGGTCCGCTATTTACGCCATCGTAGTTTACGGTGGCGTAAGTAACGGTGTTGCTGGTCAGAATGGCCCGTAACAGAAAAGGAAGTCGTCATTCCTTTACCGGCCTCGTTTTTCCCTTAACGCCGGACTCGGAATGATCCCCAATGTCCCACAAAGGATTATATTCACACTGCCAACCAGAAAGAGGAATTAAAAAGAGATAAAACAAAAAAAACAACAACTTATCTTAATTAACGAATTTATAGAAGCACGTTAAATTAACGTCATGTCATAATCACATTTTGATAAAAAGAAAAAAGAAAAATATCAGTTACTATATAAGTATGAACAATATGTGAGCTCATACATAATAGCAATTGTAAACAGATTACGTCTCCATTTTAAGAACCATTGCTCTCCGCTGCCAAACGATTAAGCATCTCTTCCAGGAGAGATGTCGGATGTCAGAGCAATTTTTAATTTCCTGTCAGTTTCATCGAACAGCACTTGCCACCAGTCTTCAGCGCTTAATGTTGGCTTTTCTATCATGTACCTTCCAAAGTACTTTGTTCTTTCCGGACGTAATGCGGTACAAAATAGCGTACAATGTTTTAGTGTCTCATCATATTGATTGCACAATCTACAAGTCAGTATAGGGCTCACGCATTTTGCACAAATGCTTACTCTTTCTTTAGTCTTAAATAGATTCATGCGAAATTTCATATATAAGTCTCTGCAATGTCAGGAAATTTCATCAAATGATTTTCTGTTACATTCACAGCTCTTTTTTTCACAAGGAACATTCTTCATGATATTATGCTTCTGTCTTTGTTCACCAGTAGCAATCCAATCTCTTCTCCAAAGAGTTTTTTAGCATGATTTGGATTTGATTATAGGGTGTTTATGCTGATATCAAGCTCTTTCAGTACTTCTTTACAGCGATCTACCCACTGAGACAATATACATTAGACATTACGAGTTAGGAGGTAGCCATGGTGCTATTAGCGCCATGGCTGCCTCCAAACTCGTGCCCGACTCCGGGTTCCTTGAATGGGGACTTACTGGGTCATTCCAACCTTGGAGGACCCGGTAAATCGCCATTCAAAATACCCATCCCCATTCCCATTCGAGCCCCCATAGGGCTCAATGGGAGTGGGGAGGGAGCTAATAATGGGCCCATTAATAACAGGCCCGTCATTAGCTCCCTGGTCCTTTAGCATCTCCCGCTAAGGGGCCTCGTAATGCGGCGGCAAGGAATTAACGGCACTAGCATCCTTACCGGCGCTGTTAACCCCTTACCGCCGCGCTCGTAATGACCCCCGTTTTTCTCCATTGTCAGGGTCTTGCAAAATTTTATATTGCGGGAGAATGTCTTTCATGGTCATTTTGCAGTAGAGGATGAGCATATTCCAGCAGATCCTTGCATTTATCGAAGTTAAGCTGAGTTCATAGCAGATACATGCTGTTGGAGTTCCCTTAGGTAAGGACAATACTTTTGACTAAAACATGTTTTCCAATGAACTCCAAGCTCATGAGAGCAACCAAGCGCACACTGTGTTCCATGAATTAACAGGGGATTGCCTTCTGTCTAAAGAAAGCAAGCACTGGCAACAACGAGAATTTGCCATACTTTTTGTTCAATACGGCTGCTTGAATTCCCAGTTGCCGATACTTGGTTTTGATACTTTCAACCCACAGGACGTCGTTCAAGTTTGAATTGATCGACGTACCCAGGTATCTTGTTTGGAGTACACTTTTTAAAGTCACTTTTCCTATTTGCCAGTGGAATATTTGTTTGAGTCGTGTTTTGTTTCCCCTCTGATCTTGCAGCACCGGAATTTCTGACTTGGATGTGTTGATGCATAGCCCATTAATTTTGAAATATTCCTCAAGAGCACTCAAGTTTGCGCTGGAGACCTATTGGAGTTACGTCAAGCAAAATTAAATCGTCAGCATAGAGAAGCCAACTTATGTGTGACCCATTGATTTTAGGTGGAAATGATGAGACACTCAATGGTTTGACCAATATCAGACAAGAACAAATTGAAGATTATTGCGGCCAAAGGGCACCCTTGTTTTACACCACAGTGTGTTTGTATTGCTGATGACAGGCTGTAGGTTCGATCTAGCCTGATTTTAACTTCAGTGTTGGTATGCAGCTCTTTAATGGCCATTAATAGACTCGAAGGACAGTTCCATTTACTCATTTTGGTCCACAAGATCTCTCGGTCTATACTGTCAAATGCGTGAGAAAGTTCTATGAAAGCAAGATAGACCTTTCCATCCGTTATCAGGGCTTCCATTTTCATAAAGTTTATGATCAAGAGGTGCAGGCTGCACCCCACACCCTTGACAAAACCTGTTTGCCTGAAGTCAATATGGTTGCTGGTAGAGACCCACTCCAGTAATTGGTACTGGAGAAGAGTTGCATATATTTTCCTGAGCACATCCAAAAGTGCAATAAGGACGGTAGTCCTTGGGGTTGGCTCTATTGACTCTTTTAAAAACTGCCACAATGACCGTTGTGAAAGTATATATATATATATATATATATATATATATATATATATATATATATATATATATATATATATATGTGTTTCTCAACACCAGCCTAAAGGTCCCTGGCAGGATGCTTTCCCACTGCCACCTAATTTGTCTTTGGCAGGACGAATTCCAAGTGGCAACAAAACTATGAGCGGTCTGGAAGCATTCTGTAGTAATGCTACATGCAATATGGAGCCTGAACTTGATATGGCGTAGCAATGTTTAACGTTTACTCGTCTGCACAGCCCTTGCCTGACCAAAATATGGCAGACTAACATTTATTGTGCTGCCAGACCTGAAGGTGGTGTATTTCCATTAAGACATACAACATGTCTGCTCATGCCAGTCTGATGGTGGGATGATGTAGTGATCAGCACGTCCCCACAGCCATATGCACGGCCAGCCCACTGCTACCTCCCAGACAGACTTGATTATGCAAATGGTTTCAGCACGCCCGCCGACACTGCTCTGCCACCAGCACCAATGCATACGCATTACCAAGTTCCAATCCTGCCTCATGTGGCCCACGACAGACAGGAGCAGTTGTGGCGCCCTCTGCTCCCCACGAGGACTGACCGCAATAGGCACTAGCCCCAACATGGACTCCAAAGCCTTAAAACGTGATGCGCCTCCTCCCCGAGCCCAACATGAGCCCTGATACAGGAGAACCCAGCCAGGCAAGATGCAACCTCCTCTTAGCCCCGATACAGGCTCAGTTTCTATGGAGGGGGGCTCAGACTACTATGGGCTCTCCCCACAACCCCAACACCGGCTCCCCATGTGGGGACACTGCAGTCACTGGAATTCATCACCTCAACCCAGATCCGGCTGAGCACACAAGTGGTGATCTAACACTGCCCTCCACCACATCTGAGCTGGAGAGCCACAGCAGCTGACAGGGGCACAGTACCAGCTCCAACTCTGCACCTCGCCTCAGGCCGATCCGACTCCCACCAAACAGGGACCATGGTAGCATGCACCGGAGGCAATCCCGGCACAGCACAGTGCAGCCCACACCCTGCTCAGGCTCTGACACTTATGCCAACCACTGTGGACGCCTCCAGCTGCCCCCAACGGAATTCGACCATCAAAGCAGCGATGCTCTGCTCCGTGATTGGGTACTTTCTTCTTCTCGTAATCACAAAATGTCATAATGATAGGATCACCACAAAGGTAAGTATAGATTGAGCATATAACTTTATTGGGAAAGAAGACACCAATGCAGTTCCATCCACATGGATGTCATGGACCCAACTGAATAAGTTGCCATTAAGGGTCGACCAACTGTCACTTCATGAAGCACCCTCAATGGCATTTCAATGTGGCACATTGTCATGCCATTGTGTACATGGGAGATAATACAACACCTTCCTTCTAGGCTTCATGGAGCCCAATTCCTGAGCGAGATGGACCTGTTCCTAAGACCCTATTTTCTGGGGCATATTTGGATGATATTCTATTAGACAATAATTCCTGGGTAGACCAAAGGCATGATCTATATGCCATTTCATAAGTAATTCTATCCTCAGGTTCCATGGAAAACCCTACCAAATGCCATGTGGCACATCATTTAGTAAAGAGCATTAGGTTCCTTCTAGGGAATATATCACTCCAGCTCCAGAATAAAAGTGATGAAACTCACATTCCTATCACCAAAAACAATCTCCAATCTTTCTTATTCTTTATTGGCTATCCCTTTATGTTATGGTGATGGCAGAATAGGTGTGAGCACAGCACAGTAGTGTTGTAGCAGCATGTTTTGCTTCTCCTGTGTGCAGCTTGCCGGTTTAGACTTACCTGACTGGTTTGCAGTGGAGCACATGTCGACTTCATCAGTGTGGTGAGGGGAGTTTGCACTCTCACCTCCTTCTGGGGTCAGTGAAGGTTTCCACTCCTTAGCTCTGGTTTCCTAGGTGACTTGGCCCGATTCAGCTGTCTGGGCGTCACATTCCCTTGGGAAGCATTGTGGAGGCAAAGGTGGAGCACGGAGAAATTGACAGGGGGTATTAAATATTATTAGACAGATGACATGTCACATCTCTTATGCCATGGTTTTCTTTTAAGGCCAGCTAAGAGTAAGAGCAAAGTGTAGGAGGGCTGGGAGGATAGCTCAGGGTAGATGCGTTTGTCTTGGAACAAGACAACACAGAGCAACACAGGTTTGAATCTGGGTCCTGCACTTAGCGACTGGTCTCTGGCATTAAGTGCATTATAAAAGATTAATTCATGAATTCATTAATTTAAGAGTTATGACTAAAGGCAATAAACAGGCATGTCTCATCTCTTATGCCTTCTTTTTTTCTTTAAGCTCAGCTATAGTTATGAACTTAATCATGTTGATGTTGAGTACCTTTTCTTTCTTTTAGTATCTTATATTCACTTGCTCCCATAGCATTGCATTTTATGGGATGCAGCAGTATAGCCCTCTTACTATCATGATGCCTACCCCCGGGCATCCAGACCTAGTCCATCAACCCCGGAAGCAGGCATCATGTTACCTGGAACAAACCCAGCAACCCCTGTTAGGGGCTATCTGGGTACAGTCCTGGCGCCTATGGCGCCAGGCTCATATGGGGCATCAGTCCTGGCACCATAGGCGCCAGGCTCATA
The DNA here is from genome assembly GCF_040938575.1 of Ambystoma mexicanum. NCBI lineage: Eukaryota > Metazoa > Chordata > Amphibia > Caudata > Ambystomatidae > Ambystoma > Ambystoma mexicanum. The sequence goes on from NC_090928.1 coordinate 863,857,695, forward strand.
TGTTAAAACTTACCTGATGCAGACCATGCTGCAAGGGATCCAAGCATCGAAGCCCATGTGAGGCTTGAAGGGACTATTTTATCTTAGGGACTATTTTGTTACTCGGGTGTGGCTGTGGAGGAATACTTACCTGGGACTACTTTGAAGACTATTTAAACCACGCCCGAAGAGCAGCACATGCTTCGCGTTATTCTGCATCCAGCAGCGCAACGCTCACCGTGTCTGCAGTCAGCATCCAGCATCCTGCCACGCCCACCTCGAGTCCAGAGCGCCCAGAAAGAAGGGAAAGAAGAAGAAAGGTTAGAACAAGAACTTTACTGGATTTCTTACCTGATTTCGGATTCAGCGCATCTTCGAACCAGAAACAGACTTCATTTTAAATGCGTCGCATCGCCAGCAGCAGCGCCGTGCCATACTCACCGTTCTTCGCAGCACCTCTACGACCCGGTGCTATCTCCATCACCTGGTTGCCGCAGCCCAGCGCCTAAGGGGGACAAGAAAACAACAAGGTGAGCCAAGGGAACAAACAAGGACAATCTCTTGCCACCATATGCTTACCTGATTTTACCGCAGGAGGTATTATCCACCAGAATGCCAAATCTTCCTACGCTGCACCTGCAAGAAAAGAGAAAGCAGCGAGTTAAACCTTGGCATCATTTACCGAACAGTGTTACAAAACACAGACTCTTACCTGAACGCTTTCAGCTGCCACAAGATGATCATCTTTTGGGTCTAAGCTGCAAAAGAAACAAGGAATTGGACAAGAGTGATTAATCTGACATTTTGAACTCATTAGAACTATATACTTACGGTCTTTCGCCCGGAGGTTTGGAGCCAAGATTTGTCCAGAACTCTTCCAATATCCTCAAGCCAGTGAAGTAACTGGCCATCAACGCGCCCCTGCATTCTTCGCAGGATGGAGAGCTCGTCATACAAAACTATAAGGTGAGCTTTGTGAAAGGGAATGTCAGAAGTGATAAGTGGGGACGCAGTAAGGTGTTAATACTCAAATCCATGGGTGGCTAATTTCCTTTCCCCGTCTTTAGGAGATTACCTCTACGGGTCAAGCAGACGAAGCTAGGTGGGCCAGTCCAGTCAGTCATCTCTGCACTACGCATCACGTTGGTGGAGACCGTGGTTGTCCAATTCCGCTTGACACCCCTGTGGGAGCCAGGTGAGCGTAACAGAACGCAAAGCCTTCCTACAAATTCTCACCCGGGTGTCATGGAGACCTCAGAAACTGACCAACTGGCCCAATTATTAGGGGAACTTAGGGCTGAAGTACATGCCGCTCGCCAAGAAACTAATACACTCAGGAGAGAGTTGATTGTTTCGAAGGAACGCACTGATGATCTTGCTAGACAATTACTGCAAAACCAAGCGGGGCAAACACCCCTACCGGGACTCGGGGGGATTCAAAACCCTGTTTCACCAAGTAACCCTGTGCAAGTGATTTTACCAGGCAATATCCCTTTAGCCCCGCCAGAAAGCTTTGCGGGGGACCCGAAAAGATTCGCCGTGTTCATGAACCAATGCCGTTTGGACTTTATATGCAGACCTGGAGCCTTTCGAAACGATCAAGCCAAAGTAGCCTTCGTATTATCATATCTCAGCGGCAGTGCAGCGGATTGGTCAATCCCACTAGTGAATCAGGATGACCCTATTCTTCGGGATTTTCAGGGTTTTCAAATGAGCATGGAAAGACTATTTGCCCGGCACTCTCAAGCACAGGCCCTGGATAACAAACTTTTGTCCCTACGACAGGGTAACCAAGACCTTCTAACCTACATAGCAACCTTTAATAGGTTGGCGGTGGAAACTGGATGGCCCGAGGAAAAACGGATTACGTTGTTTCATCAGGGACTTCGAGGAGAACTCAAAGATGTTTTGGCTCAAGTTGTGAACCCACCTCAAGACTGTGCTGAATATGTAGACTTAGTGGTCCAGTTAGATCACAGACTTCAGAATCGAAAGGCTGATCGAGCCAAGTTCCAGAACCGGGTGTTGGTTAAACCCAACGCTACCCCCAAAGGAACAGATGCCTCAGAACCCATGCAAATTGGAGGAGTTAAAGGACCCTTGACACAGAAGGAAAGAGAAAAAAGGCGGCAAATGCAATTATGTCTATACTGTGGAGCTTCGGGACATTTTCTACGGGATTGCCCTGTAAAACCACCCAAGAAGGTGGTAGGAGCTGCTGATAAAAGCCATATGGAGCCTGACTCGGGAAACAACCACGCCCGACAAGCGTAGAGGTCCGCTTGCCGAGCTTGAAGAAGGATACTCAGACCTTGTATCTCATCATACAAATGGTCCTTATAGATCCAAGGCAGCCATCACGTTTGCACGCAGTTAGGGCATACATTGATAGCGGGGCCATAGGAAACTATGTGGACCACGAATTGGCTTCTAGGATGAATCTACCTCTCTGCAGAAAGACCACTTCGGATGTCATCACCACAGTCGATGGAACTGAAATCGCCTCTGGGCCTGTAACTCATTCCACCGCAGAGATGACATTATTGAGTAAGGATGGGCATCGAGAGACTATTGTGTTTGATTTCATCAAAGCCCCGCAATTCCAAATAATACTGGGGATACCTTGGTTGGAAACACATAATCCTTGTATTGATTGGCGAGAGAAGAGAATAACCTTCCCGGATTGTGCACATACTTGTTACCCAATAAAAACCTTGAACAAGGACCTGGCCACAGTCGCTACTCCAGTTGTGCAGTTACCGCACGAATATCAAGAATTCCAGGATGTTTTCCAAAAAGAACAGGCAAACACCTTACCACCTCACAGATCATACGATTGTCAAATTGATCTCATACCTGGTGCACAACCTCCATGTAGTAGGATCTACGCACTTACGGAACCCGAGAACCTTCACCTATGACAATACTTGGACCAATACCTTGCCAATGGCTTAATTCGTCTATCCAAGTCCCCTGCATCTTCAGCTTTGTTCTTCGTGCCAAAAAAGGAAGGTGACCTCAGAACGTGCATAGACTACCGCGCCTTAAATCAGATCACGGTTAAGAACCGATACCCATTGCCTCTGATCCCAGAATTACTAGACCAAGTAAAGGACGCTTGCATCTACACTAAATTAGATCTCCGAGGGGCATACCATCTGGTACGTGTAAAGAAAGGCGATGAATGGAAGACTGCTTTTCGCACTAAGTACGGGTTATTCGAATACCAGGTGATGCCCTTCGGGTTGTGCAATGCACCAGCAGCCTTCCAGTATTTTATGAACGATGTCCTGCATGAACTCATTGACGTCTTTGTTGTCGTATACATAGACGATATTCTAGTGTACTCCTCTTCAGAATCTGACCATGTGAAGCACGTTTGTGCAGTCCTTGAGAAACTACGCCAGCACAAGTTATATGCAAAATTGGAAAAATGCGTTTTCCATACTACAGACGTTGAATTTCTTGGATTTATCCTGACTCCAAAAGGAGTTCGAATGGACTCTCGAAAGGTGGACGCAATTCTCAAATGGCCATCACCCAGTTCAGTTAAAGGAGTAGAAAGCATGCTCGAATTTGCTAATTTCTATCGCAGATTCATTCCCGATTTCTCGCACGTTGTACACCCTATCACAGCGCTCTTGCAAAAAAAAAAAACGCTTCCTGTGGACTGAATAAGCTGAGAATGGCTTCCAAGAACTGAAAGTGAAATTCACGTCTGCACCTGTATTAAAGCATCCTCGTCCTGAACTCCCATACATAGTTGAAACCGATGCATCCAGTTTAGCCATGGGGGCTGTCCTGTCCCAGAAGGATCCTGAAACCGGTCAACTTCACCCAGTAGCATTTTGGTCCAGAAAGTTCCCGCCACCCGAGTTCAACTATGCGGTTACCGATAAGGAGCTATTAGCTATCAAATCCGCCCACAAGGCTTGGCAGCATTATCTTCTCGGTGCCAGGCATACCATTACTGTAATCACTGATCACCGGAACTTGCAGTATTTAAAGACAGCCAAAGCCCAATCATCACGCCAACTTCGATGGGCATTGTTCTTTGCCGATTTCGATTTCGTGATCACTTATCGACCAGGCTGTAAAAATGGGAAGGCAGATGCCTTATCCCGAATAGGAATGGAAGAAGCATATGGGAACCCGGAGCCGGTGCCTATAATTTCAGAACAAAGAATTCTTGGCATAACTACTTTACAAACCCTAGAAGATATTCAGGTAAAGATCCAACAACACTTCGATCCAACAGCCCTGCAGGACTGGGTAAAGAAAGGCTCAGACTACTCTGTCATCAATGACCTACCTTATTATCAAGGGCATCTATTTCTACCACATAAGGAACAACAAGAACTAGTCATCTCCAATTATCATGACACCCTGATGGAAGGGCACCCAGGTATCGCAAAAACTGAAGCTAAAATTAAGAGACAATTCTGTTGGCCCACCTGGCAAAAAGACATAAAGTCATTTGTAATGTCTGTGGCATTTGCGCCCAAAACAAAAGTCAGAAGAAAAAACTGGCTGGCCTTTTACAACCCTTGGATATTCCACCTACACATGGCACACCTTATCGTTAGACTTTATTACAGACCTACCTCCATGTAATGGATTTAACACCATTCTCGTTATTGTGGATCTTTTTTCCAAAATGGCCCACTTTATTCCTTTAAAGGGATTACCTTCTGCTTCAATTCTGGCCAAGGAGTTTCTCGAAAACATTGTTCGAATATACTGATTTCCTTCCGTATTGGTCTCTGACCGAGGTGGTCAATTCATTTCACATTTTTGGAAGAAATGTTGTCAATTGGCGCAAATCGACGTGAGGTTATCAACCAGTCACCACCCCCAGACCGATGGTCAAACGGAGAGGACCAACCAGACTCTTGAACAGTACCTGCGTTGTATGTTACACCAGACTGAAAGTAATTGGAAGGACAATCTATGGATCTCCGAATATGCATACAATAACTCTGTACATTCTGGAACTGGACAAAGCCCCTTTTATACCATATACGGGCACCACCCTCGAACCTCAGAACTTGACTCGCCTCAACACTTAGAAATGCCCGCAGTGAACCATCTGCACGCTACTATTACACAAGCCTTTAAGGAAGCAACTGAACATTTGAAACATGCAAAAGAAAAGTACAAGAAAAACGCTGATCAGCATCGAAGTGATGCTCCACAATACCAAATTGGAGATCAAGTTTGGTTGGCCACAAAACACATACCTCTAAAAGGAAAGTGGACCTTTAACCCTAGATATTTGGGACCTTACCTTATTAAGGTCATTATCAACCCGGTGGCCGTCAAATTGGAATTACCTGCTAGTATGCGAATTCACCTCGTCTTCCAGTGTCACTTCTGAAACCAGTACAACCTGGGACAAGACTAACCAAGCCACCTGACCCCGTCCTTATAGATGGGGAACCCGAATTTGAAGTGAAAAGTATCCTGGACTCCAAAATGGTTAAGTGAAGACTTTTTTATTTAATCGACTGGAAAGGTTACGGACCACAAGAACGGTCATGGGAACCTAGTGACCACGTTCATGCACCTAGGTTGGTGAGAAGATCCCACCGGAATTTCCCAGACAAACCAAGGCCAAGGGGAGGAACGTCTTTAGGAGGGGCCTTGGGGGGGAGTGCTGTCATGATGCCTACCCCCGGGCATCCAGACCTAGTCCATCAACCCCGGAAGCAGGCATCATGTTACCTGGAGCAAACCCAGCAACCCCTGTTAGGGGCTATCTGGGTACAGTCCTGGCGCCTATGGCACCAGGCTCATATGGGATATCAGTCCTGGCACCATAGGCTCATATGTTAAAACTTACCTGATGCAGACCATGCTGCAAGGGATCCAAGCATCCAACCCCATGTGAGGCTTGAAGGGACTATTTTATTTTAGGGACTATTTTGTTACTTGGGTGTGGCTGTGGAGGAATACTTACCTGGGACTACTTTGAAGGCTATTTAAACCACGCCCGAAGAGCAGCACATGCTTTGCGTTATTCTGCATCCAGCAGCGTAACGCTCACCGTGTCTGCAGTCAGCATCCAGCATCCTGCCACGCCCGCCTCGAGTCCAGAGCGCCCAGAAAGAAGGGAAAGAAGATGAAAGGTTAGAACAAGAACTTTACTGGATTTCTTACCTGATTTCGGATTCAGCGCATCTTGGAACCAGAAACAGACTTCATTTTAAACGTGTTGCATCGCCAGCAGCAGCGCCGCGCCATACTCACCGTTCTTCGCAGCATCTCTACGACCCGGTGCTGTCTCCATCACCTGGTTGCCGCATTCCAGCATCTAAGGGGGACAAGAAAACAACAAAGTGAGCCAAGAGAACAAACAAGGACAATCTCTTGCCACCATATGCTTACCTGATTTTACCACAGGAGGTATTATCCACCAGCACGCCAAATCTTCCTACGCTGCACCTGCAAGAAAAGAGAAAGCGGCGAGTTAAACCTTGGCATCATTTACCGGACAGTGTTACAAAACACAGACTCTTACCTGAACGCTTTCAGCTGCCACTAGACGATCATCTTTTGGGTCTAAGCTGCAAAAGAAACAAGGAATTGGACAAGAGTGATTAATCGGACATTTTGAACTCATTAGAACTATATATTTACGGTCTTTCGCCTGGAGGTTTGGAGCCAAGATTTGTCCACAACTCTTCCAATATCCTCAAGCCAGTGAAGTAACTGGCCATCAACGCCCCCCTGCATTCTTCGCAGGATGGAGAGCTCATCATACAAAACTATAAGGTGAGCTTTGTGAAAGGGAATGTCAGAAGTGATAAGTGGGGACGCAGTGAGGTGAAAAAAATACTCAAATCCACGGGTGGCTAATTCCCTTTCCCCGTCTTTGGGAGACTACTTCTACGGGTCAAGCAGACGAAGCTAGGTGGGCCAGTCCAGTCAGTCATCTCTGCACTACGCATCAGGTTGATGGAGACCGTGGCTGTCCAGTTCCGCTCAACACCCCTGTGGGAGCCAGGTGAGCATAACACTTACCTGGTGCTGGAGTTTGGGTGCAGAACTGGAGCCTAGGAGAGGATATCATCATCGATATCTAGCTGTCCTCTGACTCCATCGGTGGACAAAAGACTGTGAAAGTGAATATGCAGTTATTAGACTTTACTCCCGGGCAGTGGTACAGTGTACCAAGAAAAGTAGTGCGACTGTGACCCCGCCGGGGCACATAGTAGGCAGGAAGGAATCAACATGCAACACATTTTGTATTGGTTGCAACCATGCTGGTTGACAGCCAATCAAGTTGAAACAGATTTCAATTTAGCCTTAACTGCTATTGGATGGTGAAGTAGAGAAGTGTGATTTAACTTCCCAAAGAACAGTTCTGGGATGATTAAAGTGGTTACAAAATATAGTGGAACTTTTAATAGTAAAACATAAAAGTAGTGGAACGCCCCTCCCGACCTTTCAGGCTCACTTCAACCACTGCTCCAGGGCTCCAGCTCTCCTATTTCTCATCTGATGCTGAAGCCTGGGTACGATGTGCGGCGTTGGAGTGGCCATCTTTCCCTCCTGAGACTACACTGGTGGCAGCAGCTTAACCCATGGCGGGTCTTTCCCTGTACCTTGCCAGGCTGCAGAGCGGAAACAGAGCATCAGAGGAACATTATCATTGACTCTGCCCTTTGAGTGCACTGGTGCCCAGAGGTGGGCTGAAGACTGTGAGAGTGAACGTGCATGTGACAGAGTGTGTGACTCAGAGTGGGTGGATAAGGTAGTCTTCAGCATCAAGTCCAGGGTATTCCCCTAGGGGATTTGCACCTTCTAGTGTTTGGTTTAGCCTGTTGAGATTTTGAAAAATGAGTATGCTTATGATCATGCCTTGCACTAAGACAATTACCTCACTATAGAGCCAACTATCTGCCCTTAGTAAGCTGTCAGTTACTACAGCTAAACTGAATGACTGAAAGACTGTCCAGATCAGGCAAAAGCGTCTTTTGAATTTGAGATATGCTGTAAAGATAGCGACCCCAATCAATGATTTATTAAGAGAAGAAAATGTGGACTTGTTGACTATAACTGAAACCTGGTTTTAACAAGACTGACCAGAAATCTAGAATGAAAACTTACCTCAGCATTTTTCAGTTTTCTGTAAAAATCGGGTTAATCAATGGTGAAGGGGGGATGGCTTTTATTTGCAGTAGTAAAATAAACTCAACCCTTCTTATATTTTGAACATCTAACATTAAAGGTAACGCTGGGGTTTGATTCGTCTGTTTTAGCAACTGTTCTTTATCGACCTCCCAAGAAAAATGCTTTATTTTTATCTCAATTTCAACTGCTATGTGAGGAGCTAGCATCCCTCGGTCCCAGGAATATAATTCTTGCTGATTTTAACTTGCATATGGATAATAGATATTCAAACATAGTGCAGGACATTGCTAATTTACTAGATTCTATTAGCATCATCACACGGGCAGAATTCTGGTGGAATTTCCGCCAAGCAGAATTAGCGTTACCCCCGGGACGAGCGGCTGTATTAGCAATGAATCACAACCTGTGTGAACGCGCGCCCCACTCGAGTGTCAACGCTAATACCACCGACAGAATCAGCAATGAAACAAGACACTCTGCCAAAATTCCAGCACTAATAGTGCTACCACCAGCGTTCCCACAACGCAATTTGGGCTGGCCGAAATAGAGTCATCGCCAGAACAGGAAGCATGGCAGCAGCCATCTTTAAAAACTCAATCACCCACTTCTTCCAGCTATCTGAAACCCGAAACACAGTGCTAACATTTCTCAGGAGCAGACCTGAGGGAAGGTGCCAGAGAACCGGCTGTGAATTTCCACATTGATGAGGTAGTAGCCCACTATGAGGAGCTGTATGGCAACAGACAGCGGAAAACAACAGGCAAGCGCAAGACTGCCATCTGGCTTGCTATCAGCCAGAAGGTGACTGTGGTGGGTGGTGGGCAGTGTCGCCCCTGATGCAGAGGCAGCCACAAGCAGTGGAACGACCTCAGAGTCAGGGTGCCACTAGTCCTGACACCATGGGAGGAGAAGTGTACTACCATCCTCAACATGGAGGGCATCGAGGGAGTCAGTGGAGCAGAGGCGGGTGCCAGCAACCAGGAGTCAGGAGGTCAGTAAAACCCCTCCACACAGCAAATGACGATGCATAAATGTAAGCCTAGCACAAGATGCCGTAGTGGACAGGGACACATACCAGCAGCTGGGCCAGCAATCAGGGTGAAGTGACAGGGTGCCACATCAGTCACCCTCCAAAGCAGCTAGTGGGCAGGGCACCACGTGCACCCCTGAGTGGTACTGAAGTGTGAAGGGGTCACAAGCAACCAATCCAAGTGCAATGCAGACTACACCCCTGCTGGTGTACCCTGGGCCAGCGGGATTCTGGTGCGTAAGTAACCACAACACTGCACATCAGTCACACCAACATGTTGTGGGCCCAGTTAGCCTGCCGCATGTTGGCATGGCAGACGAGCACCATGGAAGTGCATGTCCCCATACAAGGACAAGAGTGCAGCAAGCCAAATACAAAAAAACACTGCACAACACTGCTGCACAACACTGCTGGCTGCACAGCAGTGTCCCATAGAACTATGCCAGTGCCATAGACAAAGACACCACCCCCATTCCCACAAGGCGTGTGTCACCCATGGAGGGGATGTGGGGGCATGCATGTAATAAGTCAGCTGCCCCTGCATGGATATCTTGACTTCACCACACACAGGGGCCAAATGCCACCTATACCTATGTCACACACACATGGCTGCAACCATTCTCACAACGCTGTGCCCATATGCAATGTCCCCTGAACAACCACCACCATCTGTCCAAAATTGTGGGGTGCCACTCTGTACCATAGCATATGTGCCCTGCATGCCAACACATACCTGACTACATTTCATATGTCCCTTAGAGGCACACATGCATCTCTGTAAGTATCTGAGGAGGATGAAGGGTAAGGGGCGCCTCCAGGCCCTCAAGGTCCACCACCACCATCCCTCAAGGGTGGCAACATGCCACACCAAGGCGCACAGACCACCATTCCACATCTGGATCCAGCAAGGCCAAGTATGCAGGTGGCAGTGCAGGCCCTGCACCAACCCCATGTGCCACCGAGACCACCTCCACTCACACTGCACCCACTGTGGCAGCTGAAGTGGCTGACGCTGAGACAACCCCTGCAGGCAGGACCTCTGTTGACACCCAGGAGGATACAAGTCAAGTGCCACAGGGAGATGAAGGATCACACACCTCTGGGAGCCTTCTCCATCACCAGCGTGGCCAGACACCTGAGCCAGAAGTTGATACCCCATCATATGGCTCACCGGCATTCAGCCCTGACTCTGCAGAGCCCCCCTCCCATTCACCAGACACCACCGAGCAAATCCATCCTCCACAGGTTGGACAAAATGGAGAGTTGGCATCGGGAGATGGAGGCCATCAGCCACACACATACACTGGACCTCCAGGCCATATGAAATTGTGAATATGCAAGGAGCCACCCGCAGGATTGTGAGGAGAATGGAGATGAACCCAGCACATGTGGCTGCTAGTACTGCCGCCCTGATGGTGTATGTGCAGCGAGTCAGGGAGCTGACAGAGGGGATTTCGGTCTTGATGCAACAAAGCATAGAACTTACACTGCAACACATCTGTGGTCCTGGGTCCATACCCTCAAGTTCAGCCACACCCACTGAGGGGTCACTCACAGGCACTGACCTGAGTGCCATTTGGGGTCAAAATCATTAGGGGCAGCTCTGAGGCAGAAGAGGCCACAGAAGTGACAGTGACACACCTTTTTCCCACAGTGGGCATACTGGGGTATTGGTGGTGGGAGCGGGAGGGGTGATAGTGTACTCGGATGTTGGTGGTTGGATAGTGTGCTGGGGTGTTGGTGGTGGGAGGGAGCAGGGGGATAGTGTGCTGGGGTGCTGGTGGTTGGAGGGACCTCGAGGCTAGTGCTTGGGGATTTTGGTGGTGGGAGGGGGCAGGGGAGATAGTATGTGGGGGTTTTGGTGGTGGGAGGGGGATTAGTTAGTGCACTTAATTACATTAAAATAGTTAAATTTCATCAATGCAAGGGCATTCCTCATTGTGTAATGGCTGTGTTTAGTAACTGAAGTGAGTATCAAACAGTGGTGCATGGCATGTGCCATGTGAATGTCTCAGAAAAAATTGCCTATCAGTCCCTGGCGAGTCAGTCGGCCATCCCTGATGTTGTCTCTGGCAATGCATGCAGACGCCTCTGCCACAGGCAATGCATCCTCATCCTCCACGGCACACACAAGCACTATTTTACCCAGTTTTTCTGGTGTGTACATCAGGGCTCCTCCTGTACAGTTCAGGCAGCAGTAACTGGCCTTCCGGAGGCCAAAGGTTTGCTCTATGCACACACTCGTCCTGCTGGGAGTGTTGTTGTTGCCAAAATCCTGTGGTGTGCTTGCCTCATGAGCCAGGGGAGCTCGGGGTATCTGGAGCCCCCTGCATGGAGAGAGGCACAAAGTCCTGGAAGGTGCTGGTTCCTAGGACACAAGCTTTAGCAGTGGGGGTACAGCTTTAGCAGTGGGGGCACACCTGCCCAGAAGTTAATCGTGCTCCCTATGTCTGGATTGTGGCGAGCAGCTCACTTCTGGTCTCCCTGTTGAGGCATTACAGGGTGACCAACTGGATGTCTGTGAGGGTCCAGGGTCAGGGCCTGACCTTGGGGATCGATGCCCGCCTTGATTGGCCTCTCCTCCTCGCCCTCCCCTGTTCTCCCTGTGCCCTGGGCTGGTTGTCTTGCCTCTGTACTTCCAGGGGCAGCACAAGCAGCTGCATGTCCCATCTCACAATGGCTAGTGACAGCATGGTGTTTTTAACTGTGTTTGGGGAAGACGTATGCCTTATGTAGCCCTCTGGAGTGGATTGGGATAACCTGTTGCTTTATTTCTGCCACCTGTGTTCATTTACCTCCACCTCGAGGCTGGTGCTAAATGCGCTGAGTTTTCGGCGGTAATAGTGCTGGTTTCTGGCGCTAATACCACCGTACAGGGACTTGTGATGTGGCAGTGATTGCGTTTCATGGTATCGGTGCAGATTCTGCCTGCTGTAACGGCGCTGGTGGTAATTGCACCGGCTATAATTGTGCCAGCTGGTTTGCATCTGCAGTATTTGCTCCGGGTTATGATCCAGAAGATGGGTATTGGCAGCACTAATTCCATTAAGGTCACTTTCAGGGCATACCGCCCAATACGTGAAGAGGCCGCATGGGCTTGGGTTTTAGACAATGTACAGCATGTCCTACTCACACTCTAGGACATCTTTTAGATTTCGTATTAGATTTTTATTAAAACATAATGGGCCTCATTTTTAAGGGAATAATTTTTTTTCCGGCGTCCAGGAATAGCCAATTACCTGGCCGTTACAGCCCCGGCAGACCCAGTATTTGCCCATTCCCGGGCACTGGAAAATATTGCTCCCCATTCCCATTTAAGTCCCATTGGACTGAATGGGAATGGGGAGGTCGGATGCACCGGCACCATTAATGAATGGTGCCGGTACATCCAACATGGTCTGCTCGCAGGTGCCCATCCACCCGCCAGGTCAAACATGGCGGACGAAAAGGCACCCGCGAGCAGACCTCGTAGTTTGCCGGTCCGGTAACAATGGTACCGGCAAACTTACCCGTACCATTGTTACCGGACCGCTAAGCTTATAATGAGGTCCAATTATTCTATTATTTTACCTATTTTATGGTCTACCGTGTTTTTATTAAGTTTTCCCATTAATTGAGTAGGACAATTAAATCCTCTACTACTCAAATTGGACATTTCATTCATTACATTTTGAGGAGTTTCACTATAGATACTCTTCCTTTAAAACTATTGCTGACATATCTCATTCCCCAGGTAATTTTCTTGCACCCTTTAACGGCAAGATTACAGCTATCCTAGACAAATTAGTTCCAGTAAAAAAAATGGCGAAAAAAATGAACTACACATTCTTAAATGTGTTGGTTTATTTTTGTCCTTATAGAATTTTAAAAAGAATGTTGTTGGCTACAGTGGCAATGGGAAGCTCCTTATCAGCTTCTGATCAAATAAACTGTGTTCACATTTCAAAAAAGCCATTTTGGCAGCAAATATTTTTCTAACATGATTTCCTCTGCTCATTCCAGCTCTGCAGAACTTTTTAAAATGCATCTGCAACTTTCAAGTCCCCAAGAGAAACCGATTAGGTTATCCATTTGCAAGACTTATGTGATAGTATAGCTCCATTTTTTAAGAATAAAATTAGACTACTGCGAGAGTCAATTGTAGCAGACGGCCAGATTTGGATTGGAATTCCCACATTGTCAACTCTAATACGGTCCCAGTTGCTTCCAATGCAGCAAAATGGGTCAAAAGTGAGCATGTTTTTATACTTGGGGTTTACTTAAATTGAATGGTAACATTCAAGGGATATCCCCTCTGCACCTACTTGGCACAATCAATCTTCTTTTTCGTATATTGATTTTATATTAGTTTCCCCTAGCATCTTCAATTACTGTGTTCATTCTATCATAAGCTATTCGTCCTTGAGTGACAAAAAATTGCTCCAGGCCCAGATTGACTTTGAATTGAATGGTGTGAGATATTATATAGTAGCTAATGTCTATCAAGTGTCAGCTCATGGAATATCAGCAACTTTAATTCCAAAGCTAGTTTACTCCTGAATATGGTCACGGACACACTAATTAGAGGTTATTTACATCCCCTACAGTGTCACTGCTTAATTAAAGGGACCATTCTATCTATGGCTGGCCCCTTAAACAGAAGGGGGCAGGCAACCACCAGCAATCCTAAGAGAACACACCAATATGATAAAGAAATTGTAACCAAAAAGCAAAACTAGCGTGCATCACTCAGGAGAGTGGATGAGCCATGCTACTTAATTTTGATTCATTGTCTTAATCACTGGTATAAAACCTAGCTCAAAAGACACTGATTCCATTTATATAACCAAGATATCCAATGTATCCTTAATTCACTTGCATCAAATCAGTCAGCTGAATTTTGGAAGCTCACAAACACTGAAATTGGAACACAACAGATATCGCAGATCAATCCTATCTTGGAATATATCTGGCACAATCATTTTATTCAACTATATGGGCCCTCTAGAGACAATGGGGCTTTATTTAAAATCCCGGTCTCTACGAAGGTAGACACAGAAATGATAAATATACTCACTGTAATAGCTTAAAACTACAGAGCAACTGGACCTCATGGAATTTCCAACATTGTAATGAAGACTGATCCTAGCCTATGGTCTGAGATTCTTTGTACTTTATTTCGTGACATCCTTCGGACCACAAATGCTGCTACTTCCTGGTCTAAAGCCTACATAGGGCCCATTCATAAAAATGCTACTTCCTGGTCTGAAGCCTACATAGTGCCCTTTCATAAAAAGGCAAAGTTTTCTCCTACTAACTATCGCCCAATAACAATACAACATCAGGATCCATGCGAGAAATCGACATCTAAAAACCGCTAATATAAACTAAAAGGACAAACAGAATAGAAAGAATAAAGTAGATCAAAGGAGTGAAGTGGACAATAAGAATAAATCGTACAAAAACAGTAACGAAATGTAAATTAATGAAATGGATGTAATGCATGATGAATGAACGAAGTGAATGGAGTGGATGAAATGGTCAGAATGGATGAAGCGTGTGGAACGGATGAATGCGCTGAGCTGATGAATGCGTTGAGCAGATGAGTGTGTAGATGGGATGAGTGTATAGAAAGGATGAGTATGTTGAGTGGATGAACAAAGTATGCATAGAACGAGTGATGTATGTGAATAGAACGGATGACGTATGTGGATGCAACGGGTCAAGTATGTGGATGGAACGGGTGACGTGTGTGGATGGAATGGGTGACGTATGTTGATGGGACTGACGATGTATGTGGATGGAACTGGCGACGTATGTGGATGGAACGTGTGAAATATGTGGATGGAAAGGATGAAGTATGTAGATGGTACGGGTGAAGTAAGTGGATGAAGTGCATAAAACAACTTAGAATACACGGAATGGATCGGAGTGCATAGAACAGATCCGAATGCATGAAATGTATTGGAGTGCGTGGAACGGATTGGAGTGCGTGGAACGGATTGGAGTGCATGGAACGGATTGGAGTGCGTGGAACGGATTGGAGTGCGTGGATCGGAATGGAGTGCGCGGATCGGATCAGAGTGCATGGAACAGATTGGAGTGCGAGGAGCGGATTGGACTGAGTGGAACGGATTAGACTGAGTGGAACAGATGGGAGTGCGTGGAGCAGATTGGAGTGCATAGAGCAGACTGGAGTGCGTGGGGCGGACTGGAGTGCATGGGGCAGACTGGAGTGCGTGGGGCAGACTGGAGTGCGTGGGGCAGACTGGAGTGCGTAGGGCAGACTGGAGTGCGTGGGGTGGACTGGAGTGCGTGGGGTGGACTTGAGTGCGTTGGGCAGACTGGAGTGCGTTGGGCGGACTGGAGTGCGTGCAGTGAACTGCATTGTGTGTGGCGAACTGGAGCGCCTTGTGCCACCTGGAGTGGACTCGAACACCTGGAGTGCATGGAGTGCATCGAGCGGACTGGAGCAGTCTGGAGTGCATCGAGCGGGCTGGTGTGCACGGAGCGGACTGGTGTGCACGGAGCGGACTGGTGTGCAAGGAACGGATTGGAGTGCATGGAACGGATTGGAGTGCATGGAATGGATTGGAGTGCATAGAACAGATTGGAGCGCATAGAATTGCGTGACTTACATAAAAGTACATGGAACGATTGGAAGAGCACATAACCCATCATATCACATCACCATGCCTACTCTCTTCTTTACACCACCACTCAACTAGAACACAGAGATACTATGAAACCAATCAGTATAGCTGTTCTCATACCAACATCTGCTGCCTATTTCCCATCACCCTAAGTAAACACTGCTGGTTGCACATACCCCAGCCAGGCGTTTCTCCTCAGGCCTAACGCAGCCATTTTCGCTCTGGATAAATCCTGCCAGAACAAACACATACTCCTGATCTCTCAACCACCACACCTACCGCTAAGAAGCAGCTATTACACGAATGGCACAACAGCTGCACACATACCCGGTGCTCACATGCACCTTTGACTCTCTCTACTCTCTCTACTGACCTGAACTTCGGTTCCCAAGGGCGTTGAACCTACCAGCACCTTCAGACCATACCAATGGTACATAGCGCTATATAAATGCAAAGTAACACAACATAACATAACGTAAGGGTACATGATGGCCCTGTGTGTGGACCATCCCAGGTGGGCACTGGGTTTTCTGCCTTTGAATTTTGTAACTGGGCAAGATATGATAAAACCAGTTCAAAGACAAAAAGCCTCTTCCTCACTCTTAGATCCTTACACTGCCGAAGTAATACAAATGTCTTATTTTTATTTTGTCAGATGACATAAATGTTATTGTTAATGCTTCTATGGAAAGAGGCATTTTCCTGAGTCAATTGAAGTAATGTCTAGTTACCTCGCTTTTGAAGAAGGCTAATCTAGATGCTTCAATTCCTGTAAATGTTAGTCCTATTTCTAATCTTTTATTGATACAAGTTTAGAAAGTGAGATCATAGCTCAGCTTTCAGAGTATCTGCAGAAAGAACATCTTCTCAAGGCTAACCAGCCAGGTTTCCGTGCTGGTCGGAGCACTGAAATAGCTATCCTGTTTATACAGGAAAACATTCTTTAGGTGGTGATGCAGGAAGGCCGGCTGCTCGAATCCTATTGGATCTTTTGGCGGCATTTGATGCCGTGGATGACAGTACTTTGTTGATCAGCTGCAGAATAATATGAAGAGCCAGGGTTCTGTACTAGCCTGGTTTACCTAATTCCTGAAGGATAGAAGTCAGAGGGTGAAAAGTGGGGATTCTATTTCCCCTATCAGGCTGATATAATGTGGGTTGACATAGGGTTCTTCACTATCTCCTCTTTTGTTTAATATTTATATGTACCCGCTCGCTCAGGTAGTGGAGACTTTTGGGTTTGAGTGTCAGATCTATGCTGATGACTCACAAATCCTGCTTGATCTTCATGGAGACTCAGACGATAGACTGAGGATTGTCTTGGGGATGTTCAATACTGGATGCAAGACATTTGACTAAATGGAGATGATGCTTACAGGAAGCTCTCTTAGCCCGGCTTTTCATTAAATTGGCCTGCCGTAAGTAACAGCGACACCCAATTGTCTTGTTCGGCATTGATGTAAGCCCGCAGATATTGTTCTAGAGTAGAGTTTAATCTCTCTATTTGCCCATTAGTCTGGGGGTGATAAGCTGATGACAAAGCCCTCTCGATGCCAGGGTTCTGGCACAGAGATTTCCAGAATTGGGACACAAACTGACTCCCATGGTCTGACAGAATCTTGTCCGGGAGGCCATGAAGTCACAAGATGTCTTTGATGAAAACCTGAGCCATTGCTTCTGCGGTGGGTTAACCCAGTAGTGGTGAAAAATTAGCCATCTTGGTGAAAGAGTCAATAGTTACAAGGATACAGGAACAGCCTTGCGAGACCGGTAGGTCCATAATAAAGTCCGTTGTGACACGACTCCATGGATGAGTGGGAATGCCATCCTGTTGCAACAAGCCCACCGGTATTTGAGTATTGTATTTGCTTTGCTTACAAACAGCACACGTCTGTACATAGTGTTTGACATCTTTAGAAAGATGGGGCCAGTAAAATGTCCTCCTAACTAGTTCTACAGTACCAGCCAGTCCTCTGTGACCTGCTGTCTCGTGATCATGACACCATGACAGGACTTTGTTCTGTAGTTCCTTAGAGGGCACCCACAGTTGTCGTCCCTTAAACATCAATCCATCCTTCTTGATTAGACCATTAGGTTCTTGATGATTAACCGTAGCTTCTTGCACTTGTTGTAGGAAAGAAGAAAGAGAACCAATGACCTTGTTTCTTGGAAACATTCTTTCAGGAGTAGAAGTGGGTAGCCTGGAGCCATAGGTTTTTCTGGAGAGAGCGTCTGCCAAAGTATTTTGACTACCAGGTATGTAAGGAATCAGGAAATCATATTGAGAAAAAAAAATGTGCCCAACGGGCCTGTCTGGAGTTAATACAATTCATAGAATGCAACACTTGTAGATTTTTACGATCAGTCCTTCTGATGAAAGGGTGACTTTTACCTTGAAGTAGGTGCCTCCATTCTTCACATGCCTTTTTCATAGCCAGGAGTTCTCTTTCTATGACTAAATAGTTGCGCTGGCTTTCAGTGAGCATCTTTGACAGATAGGCCACCGGATGTTCTATGCTTTGGTATTCTTGAAGAAGAACTGGCCCAATAGCAGCAGATGATGCATCTGTCTCCAGTATAAATTGCTTAGTTTGATCGGGCTGTCGTAAAATGGGTGTGTGACAGAACTGTTCTTTAAGATGGCAGAAACTATCTTCTGCCTGTGGATTCCAGGTGAATGCACAGAGGATTTCTTTGCAGACTGGTAATGGGCAGAACAATGTCTGAGAACCCGTCAATGAAACGCCAGTAAAAATTTGCTAGACCTAGAAATTGTTGTACCTCCTTTACTGATGTAGGAGCCGGCCATTGAAGAATAGCATCTACCTTGCTCTTATCCATCTGTACCCCTTGAGGAGAAAGAATAAATCCCAAATAGGGAACAAAAGAGACGCCAAAAAGACACTTCTCCCTCTTGGCCAAAAGGTGGTTACTTTTGAGTCACGATAATACCTCAGTCAGGTGTTTGGTATAGTCAAGCATGTTGCTGGAAGACACCAAGATGTCGTTGAGGTATATGACAACTGAGATGAACAAGAGATCCGAGAAAATGCGGTCCATAAATCTTTGGAACACAGCTGGTGCATTTACGAGCCCAAAAGGCATCACATGGTGTTCGAAGAGGCCGAAAGGCATTCTAAACACAGTCTTCCATTCGTCTCCCCGCTTGATTCTGAGCAGGTGGTAGGCATTCTGCAAATCTAGTTTAGAGAAAACTGAGGCACCTTGGACGGCTGCCAGTATATCTGGTATCAAAGGCATGGGGTAACAGTCTTTTCTAGTTACTTTATTAAGACCTCTATAGTCTATGCAGGGTCGTAAATCTGTGGAATCCCTTTTGGGGATGAAAAACAGCAGAGCTCCTGCTGGTGATTTGGACGGCCGGATAAGACCATTGCAGAGATTATCGTCCAGATATTTTCTAAGTAGCTCTTTCTCTTTACAGGACAATGCAAACATTCTGCCAAAGGGTACCAATGCAATGGGAGTCAGTTCTATGGAACAGTCCTCTGGCCTATGGGGAGGCAATTCCAAAGGAGAAGAGTCGGCGAAGACCGCATCGAAATCCTCAAGAATCTGTGAGATCGAGTGAACCCCTACAGTGGTATTAGGCATGTTAGAAGATGTTTTCAATGTCTGGTATTGAACACCCTGCAAACAGTGTTTTTGGCAGTAGGTAGAACTGAAGTCTAGGCGGTTGGATGCCCAATCAATGTACGAGTTGTGTTGACGGAGCCAAGTAATTCCCAAGATGAGAGGAAAGTGGGCTGCTCGGATGATGCCGAACGTTATGTTTTTGGTGTGTTGGTGGATGGTGAGTAGCAGTGGTTCCGTAGATTGGGCAATTATCCCGGAGCTCAAAGGTTTACCATCCATGCCCTCAACTTTCTGGCCTTCCAGATGATCAATGCATTTGGCTCCCACCTTATTAACCCATAGGGTGTCTACAAAGTTTCCGGCGGCCCCACAGTCGAGTAGAGCCAACGCCTCAATCTGGTTCTCCCCGATGGTGATTTGTACGGAAACAACCATGAGGTGAGAATCTCTGGAAGTATCAGCTGCACCAATTGACATCGAAACATAGGGACTATTAACCACCCCTCGACATCCCGTCCCTTCTAGGATCGAGGGCGTTCGTTTTCCGGCTGCTTACTGGATAGCTCTGGGCAATTCCTTACAGAATGTTGATCTGATCCACAATAGGCACATAGCCCCTGATCCCACCTTCTCTTTCTCTCCTCTGGAGTAAGGGAGCGGCGTGTAGCACCTATTTGCATCTGTTCTTCGGTCCGTTTAGGCGAAGCAGGTGAAGGAAAGGGGCTGCTAGGGAAAAATGACCGGTTCCGACGTCTCTCTTGTCTTCTTTCTGACATTGTAAATTCTATCTGAAGAGCAGCTGTCATTAAATCAGCTAGCGATTCCGGACGAGGAGAGCGGGCCAATTCTTCTTTTAGATCAACTCTAAGGCCATGCCCGATGGTGATTTGTACGGAAACAACCATGAGGTGAGAATCTCTGGAAGTATCAGCTGCACCAATTGACATCGAAACATAGGGACTATTAACCACCCCTCGACATCCCGTCCCTTCTAGGATCGAGGGCGTTCGCTTTCCGGCTGCTTACTGGATAGCTCTGGGCAATTCCTTACAGAATGTTGATCTGATCCACAATAGGCACATAGCCCCTGATCCCACCTTCTCTTTCTCTCCTCTGGAGTAAGGGAGCGGCGTGTAGCACCTATTTGCATCTGTTCTTCGGTCCGTTTAGGCGAAGCAGGTGAAGGAAAGGGGCTGCTAGGGAAAAATGACCGGTTCCGACGTCTCTCTTGTCTTCTTTCTGACATTCTAAATTCTATCTGAAGACCAGCTGTCATTAAATCAGCTAGCGATTCCGGACGAGGAGAGCGGGCCAATTCTTCTTTTAGATCATCTCTAAGGCCATGCCCGATGGTGATTTGTACGGAAACAACCATGAGGTGCGAATCTCTGGAAGTATCAGCTGCACCAATTGACATTGAAACATAGGGACTATTTACCACCCCTCGACATCCCGTCCCTTCTAGGATCGAGGGCGTTCGTTTTCCGGCTGCTTACTGGATAGCTCTGGGCAATTCCTTACAGAATGTTGATCTGATCCACAATAGGCACATAGCCCCTGATCCCACCTTCTCTTTCTCTCCTCTGGAGTAAGGGAGTGGCGTGTAGCACCTATTTGCATCTGTTCTTCGGTCCGTTTAGGCGAAGCAGGTGAAGGAAAGGGGCTGCTAGGGAAAAATGACCGGTTCCGACGTCTCTCTTGTCTTCTTTCTGACATTCTAAATTCTATCTGAAGAGCAGCTGTCATTAAATCAGCTAGCGATTCCGGACGAGGAGAGCGGGCCAATTCGTCTTTTAGATCATCTCTAAGGCCACGCCGGAATAAGATGATCTGTGACTGTTCCGAACAACCTGTTTCTAAGACCAGTCTTTTGAATGTGGAAATATAAGAAAGCACGTCAGACTGTCCCTGATGAACATCTAGTAGGTCTTCCCCTGCAGCCATAGCAATTTCAGGTCTCTCAAAGGTACTTTTGAGAACAGCCAGAAAGGCCCCATAGTCCTGTAGCACAGGGTCAGCGCCGGTTACCAGGGTAGTAGCCCAGGTCAATGCATTTCCTGACATGTTCAAAATCATGAAGCCCACCTTGGCATGGTCAGAGGCATAAGTGCGGGCCCTAAAGGTGAAGTACACTTTTCAGGTGTCTAGAAACTCCCTCAGTTTCTTAGGTGACCCTTCAAACTTGCCCGAAGAAAGAGCCATGGGAGGTAAGTCAGTAGACGGTGGTTTCCGGGCTGTTACCATCTGTTTCAACAGGGCATTCTCCGCCTTTATGTTTTGCATTTCCAAAGACAGATTCTGGACCGCGGCCACCAATTCCTGTACTTGCCATTGTAGGTACTGGGCATTGCAAACTGTCAGAGTCTGAATTAACTTTGTCAGTAGTACCCAAGACACTCCTTTCTTCTTCCCCCTCCTCCTCACCTGTGTAATAGTGGTTGCTGTTCTCTGGGCTGATGGACCTTCGTGATCTGTAGTCTTTTTCCTTCCTTGTTGGGCGTCCCTGTCTCTCACGAGAGGAAGCCACAGTGGAGGCCAATGGAAAGCACCCCACCGTGACCCCGTTCCCGGGAGGGACAATTAGGGGAAAAAGCCATGTGCAACAAAAAAAAAACCTACTGAAGGCACCGGAGTCCTCCTGGAAACTGGGCTCCACGGGAAGGCGCAGCGGTGAAATGCCGAAGGCGAAGAGCAGCGTGAAAGGGAGGCAAGCCGCTAAAAGAACGGTGAGGCGGGCCAGGAGAGAGAAAGAGAAAAACAGAGCGGGTAGCTGTAGGAGGACACGGCGGAGACGGGGAGAAGGAAAATGGAAGCAGGCAAAAGGCAGAAAGCAGCAGGGAAGTAACAAGAGGTAAGTAAGCAGAAATGGCGAGAGTTGAAAAGTAAACAGAGCGTTAGCAACAGGCGGCAGCGAAAAGCGGCTGACTGAGAGGTTGCAACGCGAGACGCTGCAGAGGAGGCAGGGCTAAAAAGGGGCCATGGACATCCAGGGAAAAGACTAGACAGCGTGAACATGCGCTGCAGTGAACGTGTAGCGCTTACCAGCGCAAAACCGGAATCTAGGCCACACACGCCACGAAGGAACGCAGCGTATGACAGTCTTATCCTTGGCCTCAAGCCAAAAGACTGCATCTCTCCAGCCCTAAGAACTCTCCACTAGTTCCTGGTTGCTGATAGGATCAAATTAAAATCCCTCTGCATCATCCATAAGACTGTATGGGACCGGGGACCACGCTATCTACAACTGGCTCTCACTGAATATACACCCTCCAGATCCTTACGCTCCTCCGGCACCAACTCTCTGCATGACAAGTGATTTACTAAATAGAGGGCTGCTGGCTGATCTCTTTCCTCGGCTGGCTCCCTCCTATGTTACAGCCCCCCCTTCCTCTTCGTCTTTAGCAGATCTCCTCAAATTCCAAAAGCTCCTCAAGACTTTCCTTTTCACCCCACCACATCTTTGCAAAGTCTCATAGTCACTGAGATTGGTGACCAGGACCCATATGTGTCCGCCTGCGTCCTGGCCTCCTACCCACAATCGCCTTCAGCCTCCTCCCATTCCCAGCACTTGCCTTGGGCACCCAACGGCCTGTGCTATCACAGGCCTACACTTATTCATTGGTAGTTGGCCACTCTTCCCAAGTGATCTCTGCCAAGCACTTAACAGTCTCTTGCAACTTACTCCCTAGCACTTCCCTCCATGTTACTCCTAGCACTAGCACTTACCCGCCCTCCCTCATCCCTCTCCGCACTTGCACGTTCTGAATGCTCAAAAGGTTTAGTAGGACCGCCTCCCTCTTTCATTGCTATATTTGCCTCTTATTCTCGTGGTCCCGCCCGCCCTGTTGCCCTGTGGGCGCTTTGAAACATTGTTTACTTGATGTATAAGCACAAATGCACAATAAATAAAATCAAATAAATTGTGCATGCATGGGCTCACTCTATAGATATGGGGGTTTCTGACCCTAACTCAGTTCTTTTGAAATGTTGCTAGAGTTCTGCTGAACTCTGCATGTCTAATTATCTTTTGGAAACTGCAGCTGCAATTTTGGTGCCATGTTTGACCATAATACTGTCTTGTTTTGGGTCTCTTGCTCATAGCACCAGTTTTAATGTTAGACTGTTGGACATCCTCCTGTGGCTTTCTTCATCCTCCTCCTGGACTTTGTTGTTGGATGTACTGGTGATTTCATGCTGGGACTGCCCCGGGGCTCTTCTACCACTGCTTTCTTGCTTTACTGCCTTTCATGCTTCCTTGTTTTACTGCTTTGGTCATGCTCCAAAGTGTGGGTAGCTGCCACAACCCAGAAAGGTATTGGAGCACCAACACCGCAGGTCTTCTGTTTGTTTGGGACATCCTGGGTCATCTCCACCATTGTCTTTGTCATGGGACTGTTTTCTGCTGGTTGGCTGCCCCTCGTTTCCCATCGAGCTGCCAGAAACTGCCTGGTCGGGTTCTTCTGTTCACCTGGCGCCATCTTTGCCATTGTTTTCACCCTGGCTCAGGGGTCCCATGCCTGCAAAGCCAATCATGCATCTTTTGGGCTGTCTGGATTGTCGATGGTTAAAGGTTCAAGTCTCTATGTGACTGTGTCCTGTAAACCGCCCTGCAAAAGAAGATCTTGTACTTTCCTGAGAAAACATTTGACTTAAATGGAACATGATGGAGTTGTTGGGAGCAACTTCATGTTTTTGAATGGAAATTAAATACTCCTCTACTATTCCAATTAGAGGTAAGTTTCAGCAGATTTAGCTATGTATAGTTATTTATTTTGGATCGTGAGGTGGAATTTAGTTGTTCCGGAGGTTACCAATACTTTATATTTGGTTTCCTGCAGGAAATTAGGAATTAAAAAGCCATTTAAAGCAGAAAGAATGCATTGTTGCAACTTTGGAAATGAGTTCAGAAACGAATTTTTCCTCTGATAAAAATCAATGAAACAAGTAGTTATGAATAATTATAAATATACATGAAGACAATACATTCCACTATTTGTTATTTTTTCAGCCCCCATTACTAATGAATAACAAAGGCAGCATGCCATGGATTTAGAGCATGGTGAGTTGTTAGGATTAACAATTGATTCGAAAAAGGCTTTTACAAGATTTTAACCTGTTTATTTTCAGTATGATCTATGTAGCACGTTTTTTTGTATGATGCAGTATTATACATTATAATAAAATAGATTTTCAATATAGTTTTAATAAGTTTATGATTTTGTACATGCATACACCTTAAGAAATTATAGAAATCCAATAGAGTGGAGAACTGAAGATAATACATTGGTTACTGTAATCCCATCAACCTTTCATGAACCATGACTTTGAGTGCTTACCTCTGAACCGTGAGTTGGTGAGTTAATGAAAATACTTGCCATCAGGGGTCCTGTTACCCATTGTTGAGGGTTGCAACACTGTTGCTAATCACTGCCATTTGCCTGAATCCTGCTTTGCTTCTCTTTTCCAAGGAGATGCCGGGTCTCGAGCCTGACAGTGAGTTCTTCAGGATGGTATCCTCGGGCATCCCATGGGGCTTGTATTTCTCTTTTGTACACCCGTGGGGTAGATCTGGAACCTAAATTCCTTTTTACCCCAATACCCATGGATGCAACTACAGATTTTGTCCTGTTGATTACGGTGTACGGTGGAGAACTGATGGAGTTACCTGAAACTGCTAATGCGTTTAACAAGGTACTTACCTGCACCTGGACAGTTTCCCTGGACCCTCCTTGCGTTCGGGGAATTTTAGGCAAAGACTAATTTTAGCAAGTACCACCGATTTTAACTGTATTTTTAAATTCTTACATATCACTCTTGTCTGTGAAAAATGTCTTGTTACATTGTATAGCTGTAAAGTATTACTGTAACTATTTATATAGGAGCATAATGAGTGTTGCTGTAAAACTAATTGCGTTCTGACTTTTTGGTGGTCTGTGTTGTATATTATTAACCCTTTCCTCCCTCTAAATTCCTTATTTATTGTATAGTGTGCATTTTTAGCATTCATGTTACTGTGCCGTGAATGGTTAGGAATGATTGTCTCTGTGCTAGTATATGGGGTTCTGATCATGATTGCATTAATGTGTGTTGTTGACTAGGGTTCCCCTTTCCTCCCATCCCTTAGCACTGTTGTGTGCCCATCGCCAGCTAGTTAGAAACCAATTGCAGTTTAGAAGTGGGTTGGGTGTTAGTTGACCATTACTACTTCTATACATACACTTTGTTTTGATATTTATTATGTTTTAACCTCAGTACCCGTTTGGCCTGGTAGAGATATATGTGTGATTTAAGAAAAGTATATTTTGTTCTGAATATCAGTGTTGTGTGTTTCCTTTGGTTGACTGTGCAGTGTCATAGACAGGCCTGAGGGTCAATGCCCACTCTCTGTTTCCCAGGGTGCAGCCTGCCACATTACATACAGGGGAGGGGATATGTATGGAGTCGGTAGTGGCTGCCTTTCATCGGTTACTGAAATACTCCTGTCAGTGTACTCATAAATAAAACATTTAAACTGGTAAGGTGACATCTCAAAGGGAACAAGAGGGAAAAAACAGCAGAGCCCCATGCAGTTCTGCTTTGTTAATTAAGTAAAATACAAATATTTCACCTATTTTCTTTGCTTTTCCATGTGTGGAATCGGTACCTAGTTAAAGGATTAAACAAACATCTTTAGGGCAGAATTTATTTTCTGTTAACCACAGGCTTATGAGTGATCTGCACATCTGTATTGAAAGCACTCTCCCACATAGAGCCCAGCACTATAAAGGAACACAGTGGGAACCTCTGCTGCTAAAGCATATCCAAGTAAAGCCCATAAATAAATAAATAGTCCGAATTCAGACCCAAGCAGGAGACTTTGTCTGTGCTTTTTTGAGAGGCCTTTTATCACCGGTATTTGCTGATTTACAAATGTTATGCACATTATACAAGTGCTAAAGTGCTTGCATCTGTCAAACAAGGACGGCACACAGGTGACTAGCACACAAGCGCGTATCCGTTCTTTGTGGGTCTGATAATAGTACAGCCACATATGTGATAGTTTACATATATCTCAGGTTGTGCCGTGGGACGTGTGATATCATAAACCAATCCTGGCTTTTAGGTCTGCATCATATTGCTCTCTTATGCAGGTCGTCCTGCCTTCTTATTATTTGCAGGAATACCGAATACTTGGCAAGGGAAACACCATGAATTATAAAACATGATTTGAGAGCTCTGTTTCTTTTATGTAATGGGAGTGAACAAGAAAGAACTAGTGATGCTAGTTTAGTGTAGGTTGGTTTCCCGCCGTACTGCCTTTAGCGAGCTTTAGAATTTAGACTGAGTACCATTTCTAACACTCTGCTAGGGCATAACTTGGATTTTGATTTTGACACCTTAATGATGATGTTGATGATGAATTGCTGAGTGATTTATGAACTTCACAACGTAAATGGCTATTTAGAGGAGATTTAGTGGCGAAAAAGTTGATACTAAGAGGATGCATATCGAGATTGTCTTCAGAATTGGTTGTTTGGATGGATGAAATGTTGGAATTGGCTGATATGGAAAAGATTAATTTATCAGTGAAAGAAAAAAATGATCCTTTTGAAAAGATATGGGGTAGTTTCCTGGCCATGTACTAGCTCTGATTAAACAATGTGTGAATTTTTTTTAATTTCAGGAAAGGGGTTAAAAAGAAAACTGTTTAGAATTGGCTTCTGTTGATTGTCTGTACATTTTCTAAAATGTAAATAAAGAAATAATAAACAAATAAAATTGTCACATTCAGTAGTTACTTTGCATGCATTTTACTGTTTTACTGTTGTACGGCAGACGAGAAAACATGAATATGCTCGAATTCTGGAAAGACTGACTGCCTTACACAATCAATAAAATGATTATAATTGAGTTGGCTAATATAAACATGCATTATTTAAAATGCTGTAAGGTTACCAGATGATACAATGTCAATGGGAACATTATAATCTCCATACTGGAGAAATGAAATCACATCACTTGGATATGGCCTGCCTATGGAGTCATCTACATGCCTTCTATTTTGTGAAGCTAATCATCTACACTGTTATGTATTGAATGTACTCAATCAACACATATTGCCAATACTTGTGTACTCTAGCAAGGGCGTTCTCTTGGAAAATTAGGTTTCTTACTTGGATGTCTTTGAGCTTTGTGAGTAGACATGGCCATTGTTTGAGTGATTTGCAGTGCAATGGGCATTTAAGCTAAGAACAGTAAATATTAATCAATGTGCCTACCAACTGTTCTGTTATTAAGTTCACTTTGCTTCAGTTTTGTAAAACAAACACTTAACCTGCTGAAACCTAATATGGACTGTTATTCACCAGACAGTCTCTTCAAATAAACAGTGAAGTCACTGGTAGTTAGGTGGTGTGCGCTTTTTCTTGGTTTTAAATGAACTACTCATCCAAAGATACCCTTGTACTATGTGTATTTATTAGCAAAGAGCATATATCTTTCATATTTATTCCAAAAGTGCCAACATTATCCAACTGGGCCAGGGGCAAATGTTTCTCCCAGTCATGGGCTTTTTCAAGGCATAAAGGACCTTTCCAATTCTCATCCAAAATTGTTATGTCACGGCATAAAGACCTTCCAATTCTCATCCAAAATTGTTAACTACTTAGATTTGACAGATATAGCATCCATTGTTTAAACAGTAATACATTCATCCATATTGTCATGTTCTTACACAGATTTTCATGTATATCATTTGCTAAATTTCGCTGTGTGCCACAAAATTTTGCCAATATTTATAGTTCTCTTATTTTATCAATCATTATTCATTAGCAATGAGCCATTGTCCAAAACTCTATCTAAATGTTGGAGAGGGGAAAGGATAAGAGAAGATAGAGAAGGTCAGATTACAATCAGGTCTATATATTTTAATAACTCGATGTTTCAGAAAGATAGAAATGATCTTACCTATAACACTATTCTAATATTCGTGTTACCATGAAAGGGAACTATGTAGAAATGAGATGGTAGTGTCACAACTTGCCAAGTAACACATTACAAATATGCCAAACATACTTGATAATTTATCATGATAATTTATCATGAATCATAATTGTGTAAACTAATCTGAATTAGCTAAAATAAACACTTCTTAAAAGTATCAACTAATGAATAATGCATAACCAAAGAATATTTCTGATATTATGTTGGTATATCTATGTAAGGAAATGAGGGGCTGCGCTGTTCTGGCAACTTTGTAAATAGACATTGTGGTATGCAATGGGAAAATACTACATTATCCATGTTTCCAGTGACCGTTGGAGCATGTGTGCCGGCTCACCTTGAACTGCTACTTAAGTTCCTCCCGGGCCCATGCTGGCTGTTGGTAATTGTTGGCGTGGCAGGCACAGGCCGAGGGGAGCAGGAACACGGACACAGGCGATCTGGCAGAATCCGGGCCGGGCGGTGAGAAGAAGCGTTTCTGACACTTTGTTCTTTTCAGGAGCGGAGTAGGTGATGACGGTGGCCAGTCCAACGCGGGATCATCTCATGCCTGGGGAGGTGCTGGTGAGCCACCCTAGGCCTCAGTTAAGTGCTCTGGGAGGAGTGTGCGAGTTTGAATATCTGCCAGCATTTGTTGCGCACCGCTCACAGTGCGTGGAACTACCTAGGGCACCATGTTGTGAAAACCTGTATGGGCAATTTTGAAACTTACTGACATTTGTTTCACAACGCTCACAGTGCACATAACTCCCCCATTATTACACTGTGAACTCGAGTGTGGGAATACCTGGTGAACTTGTTAGAACCTTTTCGTTTCAAGCGGAATTTGGAAACATATCCGCTGGTATCATTGCAATGACAAGGAGGGGAAATGCTATGTTGTATGTGCGGCTTGCTCTTGTCAATATTCATGTTGGTTATCATGCCATATTACCCATCATGAGCAAAGTATCAAGGTGGTAAGCACAGTAGTGCTTGAGAGCACCATTCACAAAGTGGTTTACAGAAAATATTACATGTTGAAGTTTGTGCCTTGTGTTTTCAAGTTGTACACAGTGGCAGTAGTTGTTCATGGCCATCTAGAACTACATGTGCTTATGTTTGTTGCTATGTTAGGAGGGAGGTACGTTTGGTCAGGAACTATTAGGTTGCTATTCCCCAATCAAGAAGGGGGCAGTTCTGAGTCAAGGTATCAGCAGGTGCCATCTCATTCAGTGTACGCTCATATCTTTGTATGTTCCTTCCTCTATGTTCCCTCATACACATCCAATTGGAAGTAAACCCTAAACCTTTCCCAGTTTCCCCAAACACTCCTTCCTATCCCCAACCTCTCCCTAACCCTCTTCCCCCCTTCGGCTGCCTCGAGGTACCTGTTATATTCGAGTCAGGGGCTCATGCCGACCAAGGTTGCAGGGGTCAACTCCATTTCCTTCTGTGGCTAGGAAGGAGTTGTGCGATACTTCAGGGGTGTGACAATAGATTCCAATGGGAGTGGTTTAAAAAATTACATACCATTACACACATATAGAACAATGTACAATATGTATATCAGGCCCTAAGAGCATAATTTTCACCAGGGTATTACACCATTTGCATGTCAAACTAACTTCACTTTTTGAAAGGTATTTGACTCCACAGACAACATACCTCCTTGAAATTTAAATTGCAGGAATATCAGAAACGTACACGTTAATAATATGACTGACATCCCGTTCAAATATAATCTTCAATTGGAGTGTATCGTACAAATGTATATAACATTATGCACACTAAGTACCACACCAGAGTATGCATATTGAGAGATACATTCATGAGTTCAATTATTTTAACACAGGTTGTTTATATGAAGTCAATACTTGGAAACAGACCAGACTTTATCTTGATTTGATGGACAAATGTAACAATCAAGTAAGTATTTTATATCTAAAATGAGAACAACAGCATACACAGCCTGCATCATATGGCCGATTGTGGCACATAATCTGTATGAACATGACAATATTGATGAATGCATTACTGTGAAATCAATGGATGATATATGCCCCAATTGGATAATGTTACCGTCACAACGTCGGAAACGCATGACATCATGGCACAGGACCTAAAAAAATACCATTCAAGATGGCAGCACTCCTGGACACACGCAGAATGCCGCCATCCTGAAAGAAACAGCAGCAGGTAAGACATTGAGCGAAATAAAGCAAGAATCAGATACTTGAATTTGAATTAAGTATAGATCCACACAGCCCTTTTTTTTTATACAAATATGACCTTGTATTGCAGGATAATTATCCGAAGTACCCCAAACAAAATAATAGTTATAAACAGTTGTTTATAAAAGTATAAAGGAAGATTCTCAAAACAGCTATAACTTGTAGGATTTCTGATAATGGTTCAGAGTAATTAAGATGTACTATCAAAGAGAGACAAGGATATCTAAACTTGGCTCATACATGTATTAGATATTCTTACAGGATTACAATTAAAGAACCTGTAAATAATGAAATAATAAAATAATATGAACATGATTGCATGACACTGGGAAAAATTTCAATCAAGTACATCCTTCGTCATCTCTGATAATAGTTTGGTACAATTAAGATAAGCTAATTGAGTAAGTATATTTGAGCTTGACGCATACATGCAGTGCTTAAAGTGGGCCGGGGCCTGCCGGGGCCGGGCCCCGGCAGTCTCCAAAAAGTGGGACTGAGCCGGGGCCCTGCCGGGGCCCCCCATCCCACACAACATTGGCGGGATGCATTATCCCGCCGCGGCCGCAGCCGCAACGGGAGATGCCCCCGCCAGTTTAATTTCAGACGAGCTGACAGAAGTGCCAGCCAGGCAAAGCGTCGCTGAGGCTGGCTGGCACTTCTGTCAGTCACTGTAACTTCCCTGATGACCCCTCATCTGAGGGGTCATCAGGGAAGTTACAGTTCCTTTGTTTGCCCTCGCCAGGTCACTGACCCTCAGCGAACCTGCGGGCTCCATGCTCTGAGCAGAGATCACAGAGCCCGAGGCGCCTTTCTCCATCGGCAAAGCTTTATAAAAGATGCCTTGAATTGTATACGTTTCAAGCCATCTTTTATAAACGTAGAAATATTTCTATGTTTATAAAAGACTGCTTGAAACGTGCACAATTCAAGGCATCTTTTATAAAGCTTTGTCGATGGACAAAGCCACCTCGGGCTTTGTCCGTCATCAACGCTTTATAAAAGATGCCTTGAATTGTTTACGTTTCAAGCCGTCTTTTATAAACATAGAAATATGTTATAAATCTCTATGCTTATAAAAGGTGGCTTGAAAAGTGCACAAACCATAGTAAGGTAAGCACACAAGTGTGCATAAATTACTATGGTTTGTGCCCTTTTCAAGCCACCTTTTTATAAACATAGAAATACGTAACATTGGTATGTTTATAAGGCTTGAAAGGTACACAAACCATAGTAGTACGCATACAAATATATAAATGCTCACATACATTTATATATTTGTTTGCGCACCTTACAATGTCCCGGGGAGGATAGCTCAGCGGCAGCGTGCGCGTCTTGGAAGCAAGACGACACGAAGATCCCCGGGTCCGCGCTTAGAAACCTATGGGTGTTTAAGCGCGTTATAAATACGTAACTAAGACAAAAAAAAACCAAAAACAATTACGCAACTAAGAAAAACAATCAATTCTTGTAACAGCGCCTCGATGCCTGCGGGCTGTGTGAGCGCTTTATAAATTAAAAATTAAATTAAAAAAAAACAATGATTTGTGCACGTTTTAGGCCACGCCCACAATGGAAGCCACGCCCCCAAACGAGAGCCCCACCCTCAATTTCTTACCCCACTTAAAGCACTGCATACATGCATATGGTATTCTTACAGGATTACATTTAAAGAATCAGCAAACCATTAAATAATATGAAAACTATCACATGATACTGAGTGCAACAGATGTACTCCTTACAACTTCTACAAGTGGGTGAAATAAAAAGTTGAAAGACAACATAGCTAATTTTTTTTTTAGATACAACTGCATGGGTTGTTCACAGATACATGGGTCTAATCTGACCCTCTCTACCTCCTCTTATTCTTTTCCCTCTCCAACATTTAGATAGAGATTCGGACAATGACTCATTGCAAATTAATAATTGTTGATAAAATAAGAGAACTATACATTTTGGAATAAATGTTGTGGCACACAGTGGAATTTAGCAAATAATGTACATGAACATCTGTATGAACATGACAATATTGATGAATGTATTACTGCAAAATCAATGGATGATATGTCTGTTAAATCTAACATTTTTGGATGAAAATTAGAAGGTCTTTATGCCGTGAAATAACAATTTTGGATGAGAATTGGAAAGGTCTTTTATGCCTTGAAAACGCCCATGACTGGGAGAAACATATGTACGTGCCCCACTTGATAATGTTTGCACTTTTGAAATAAATATGCAAGATGTAAACACTTTGCTAATAAATACACATGGTACAAATGCAATGGGTACATCTGTGCTCTCAAAGCCCAAAGACATCCCATTCTGTTGATGTGCCTCTTGAAAGAACAATAGTAAAACTCAGACATCTTCTTTTGCTACGAGGGACTCTGTTTAAGGACCAGTATATGAGGTGAAGGCCCACCCTTGCAGGAAATCGTGGTCACACCACTTACACTTTGAGTAATACCTGTACTTCACTGCGTGCCTTCTTCACTCCCTTGAGTTAAAGCTGAGTGCACTGCCACAGCTACTACCTTGAGAGAGTATGGTATTTCCTTCTGGTGAGAAACACTGTACTGCATTTAGGCTATCTACCTAGGGTACCTTAGGGATACGCAACCCACAACAAAAGATTGTGCAAATATCTCTCTAACAATAACAACTGGCTGTACCTCGGATATTATGCAACGATCTAGCACTCTCTCTCTACCTCACACTCTCTCTCTCTCGCTCTCTCTTTCACACTCTCTCTTTGTGTCTCTCTCTCTATCTCCATTTATGTCTCAGCCTCTTTCTTTTTGGGTGAGAATTGAATAGTCAGGTGCGCGTTAGATAGAGCTACACTGCTGTTGCTGAAAGTTGTGCACCCAGAGGGGAAAAAACAGATATATTGGGGGTGGGGCTTTGTTTTTTTGCAAAAGCAGCAATTTAAGAAAGCACATTTAATTGCACTAATTGCTGAAATGGATTTTTTAAAATGTTACAATGTACATTGTATAATGATCACTTCCAGTATGTATTTTAGTCATCATAGACAGTTACACTTGTCTTAATGAGAAAAAGACATTTGGACTCATTATGAATGTGGCGGTAAGGCAACAACGGGGCCGGTAGTGCTACTTGTTACCATGCCGCCACATTACAAGTTCTGCTTGCGGGTGCCGCTCTGCACGCATGGTCAGACCAAGCGTGCAGAGCGGCACCTGTGAGCAGAACTCGTGATTGCACCGGCACCATTATGAACGGTGCCGGTTCAACCATGCTCCCCACCACCATTCTGCCCTATGGGGAAGAATGGGGATCGGGAGCCTGGCCATACTGGCACCCGCGAATGGGCAATTACCGGCCCATTCAACTGGTAATGGGCCGGTAATGGCCCATTCGCGGGTGCTGGTGCCGGTGCCGGTAGCGAGTCTGGCAGTAGCCATGCCCTTATTAAGGGCACGACTACCACCAAACTAGTAATGAGGCGTATTACCAGAAACTAGAATAACCATATACATTATCTCAGGCCGATTAATTTTCATGGCAAATATACATCCATAAGGTGTGCATGGAATGAAAATTACGTCTGGAAACAAGGGAAGGTAAAAAAAGAAAGAACAATTGTGTCAACAGGGAAAAGGTAAAGGGGATCCAGTGGTAAGTGGTGCAACAACACATGTATTTATTTATTTATTGTTTGCTTGTTAGATGGTTATACAATAGAAACATACCGCTTTAAAGTGCCCACTGGGCAGGGGGGAAGGGAGGGTGGGAAATACATTACAAATACAATTAAATATTTAGGAGCAAAGGGTTTGGGGGAAAGGGTGGATGAAACTACTATGCCTTGTGAGTATTCAGACCATGCAAGTGCAGAAAGGAAGAGGGGGTAAGTGCTGGGGGGTCCGAGCCCATGGATGAGCCAAGGACGAAGTGCTGAGAATTGAGTTTAGGGCCCTTTAGTAACGTGCATGCAATCATGGGTTAGCTGAATAACTCTGAGTTCAAATAACCGAACCAACTCAGGAAGATGGCAAAGATACTGTTTTATTAACAATTATCTAAAATAGGGAGGTACAACAAACATCAATGGACGTTCGCTCAGTCTCTCTTGATCTTTTGATATAACATACATTTTATACTAAAAATACATCAGAGGTGACATCATACTACATGACAAATAATGAAAAACCTTCTAGGGATTGTTATTGGCTTAAGGGGAACATCTAAGTACACATTACATAGGGAATGGGATTGCCCACTGTCAGGTGGAAATGTATGCCTACCCCTAAAACATGTCATCTTCAAAATCATTAAGTACACTGTTTTAAATTGGTCTTCAAACTATAAAGTCCTTCATTATACAGACCTCTACAATTGGTTGGCATGCTTGTGTCATGTCTGGAACATTCGGTTAACTTAGCAGCAAGTAAACCCAGACCCAGGTGCAAAGAGGTGGGCTTGGTTCTAGCTCTGCACCCAATTAGCCCAAAATTTCTCATTGTCCATGCCTTCTGACATGAAGATCGTCTTTGTACTTGGCGTTGCAAAGTATCCTTGTCTCTGGTAATACATTGGAATGCAGGCACTCACTATCGTTGTTCTAGGGCTCCAAGTTCCACTCTATTTTCATCCTTGGCTTATGTGACAGGAGACCACAATTTGGTCCATTGTGCAGGTTTTTAAATGCCTTAAATGAATAAAACTTGGCACCCTTGGTCTCTTGGTTTATTCAGTTTTGATACTAGGCCAGACAGCCTTGCCATGCAGCTCCACGATTTCAGCGTATTCGTTCTGTGGCACAATCCTTGTCTTTTCTCTTCATGGGTCCTGGCTTACATAATTCATGACACTGATGTCCAGCTCCTGTACATTGCCGGCCCTGCTTGCATTCTATTCACTACATATAACCAGCTACTATGATGACTTAATCTACCTTGCGTTTCAGCATCTGCACAATTATTGAATGGTTGATTCTCTGCAGAACTTCGTGCAAGCATAGTTTTCTTTTTCATATTTACTTCGTCATTAGTTTTTTATAGGATCCATGCATCTTCTTCATCCAGTATCTCTAGATGTTGCACATGTCTTTTGTGAAGTCACTAGCTCCTCTCTTTGCTCTTTTTCATATTCTTTTAGGGAGTTCCTCCATCAGAATGTAGTGTCTTTGGGGATACATTTGATAGGGTCATCTTAATGAGTATCTTCTTTCAAGTATACACTTCGGTATTGGCACAACTGCTGGTGTCAAACATGGCACATTTTCAGACTTCCAAAATATAGGAGGCAGGGCGATGGGATTTCCTGCAGAGGCATGTAACTGCTTCTCTACATTCCCCCCTCTGGTCAAGTCCTCGACCACCTCTTCAATGGTTTCTACATTCTGGTATTTTCTCTTGAAGAAGTGTTTCTTCAGTGTCCATATCGTCATCACCCCTCTCAGGTTGCTGGCTGATTTGACATGTTCATGTACACTCCAGGTCATGTAGTTGCATTGTCCATCCGGATTACAATCGACCCGTCATCCCACAAACTTTGTCTAATTCTTTGGATACAGGAACTTCGTTCATTCAGGTGTTACAATACTGGCCTCTATATATTTTCGGACAACTTCATCAGTCAGCTCCTTGGGTCTTAATCTGGATTCAACATCGATCATGATCTTCATTTCTACCAACTTCTTTGCTGTTTTCTTGCTTTGGGCAATCGCTTTCCTGATTACACAGAATCCGAACATCACTAGCACAAATATAACTCCAAGAACAGGGAGGCAAACCAACTACCATCTTCAAAGTCATCTGTCTCATCTTGCATGTTGTTATACTGGTCTGTCAACAACATTATGGCTTCTGTTAAGCTCTCATTTTCTTCATCATGAGACCGGTGAATGTGCAACATGATGGCCCCATTTTGGCGCAAACTCCTCCTTCCCTCGCTGTGATCATTTCCAGGACATATCTGTTCTGGAGTGTCATTAGTCGTATGGCCCTCAGTTCTTCTTTGATAGCGTTGAATCCATTTATGGTAACATTGATTGTCTGCAGAAGCTCACATCTGCTGATCTGTAGCCACTTAGAATTTGCTACTGTTTGGAACCCAGACAATGATATAGTCGTAAATATTGTGGTAGTCTTCCTGAACAACCTGTATTCATCAGGAATGGAGTCATATGCTGTTATTGATCTAGCTGAGATATAATTCTCATTCTCTCTTCTTGTCCGATGAAAAAGTTCAAGCGATCTTCTTTATCTCAAATGGGCATCTTCTTTTGGAAATTCACCAATGTTCAGGTCACTTTGTGGAATCACTAATGCAGTAACATGGATAAGCACCAGAGAACATACACCGCCCAATCTTTGGGCAACCTTAGATAAGCTCTAGATCCACAAGCCCAATATCGCTACATGAGGATGAATGTCCCTTCTCCCATCCTTGGAATGTCAATTGTAGTTTTGCATTCTTTGTTGTATCCCTCATGATTCTTTCTGTGTTTTCAGAAACACAGTGTTGCATTAGCCAATGGGGTTACAACTACTGGACCGGATTCATCTTCTACCCATGTCAGTCGTTTTTGGCATGTTTGGCCCATGACTTTAGCCACCCATCATTCGCCCCTGCACTTCTTGTACATACTCTCTTTTCAGCAGGTGAGCTGCACAACACATCTTTCCTTCTTCCCATCCCTTCTTGGATTTAACTCGTCCATAGATCAAAAATTGAGTTTGTTCCCAACATCCAGGTGATCCAGCTATTTCTGTCACATCAGGCCCGGTCATTTTCTTCATTGCTTCAATGATCGCCTCCTCCTGTCCTGCAGCAAGATACACAAGTACATTGCTCTTCCATCCAGGTTCCTTTTCCATTTGTAAGGTCTTGATATAGTCATCCTGGTATGGGAACTACAATTTCGATCTCCATCACAAAGTTGCCCAGGTTCCTTGGAATTATCCTCGCATTGTACATGTTGCAAGATGACTGAGGCACCTTGCATCGTGGTCTGAAATCTCTCTGGCAATGAAAGTGCGTACAGTATTCATGGCATAGGGGATGAGAGAGCAGATGTAGCAACCCTCCTTACATGCTTTCTCTCCCACTTTTCTCATGTGTTGCTACCACATGTTATTCCCCAGATGTGCTGTGTTATATAGATAGGTATGTATCCCTTCACTAGCCTCCTCTGCATCTATCTTATATCTCCCAAAGGTTGTGTAATAATCATGGAGTAAATCAAAAGTAGTTTTCATAGTAGGGAGAACCATAGGGACTGCTCCTTCAGTAGAAGTGCTAACATGATAGAGACTGTGAAAGATGAGAATCAGAAAGACAAAGAGAACAATCATACAAGCGTATATTATGCTTAAGAACAAGGCATCCATCTTTCATGCCACTCTACTACTCATTGTACTTGTATCAAATATCGTTATGTTAGTAAGTGTAAAATCTGTTCAATTTTAGCAATAAGAAGCCTTGTTATCACTGGGCCATTTTTTTTAGATCCTGCAAGAAAGTGTGAATATTAAATTCTCTGCTTACAAGAGCATGGTAAGATCGAAGTATGAACACAAAGACAGCTAGCACAAGCCAATGAACGTCACTGCCGGCAGGTACAATATGTTTAACCACTTAAAACATGTACTCTCCAAGAAAGGAGTCTGGATAGTAATCTTGTTTCCAATTTTTGATCAAGAACTGACGTTTATGCATATTTCCAATGCTTCAATAAGTATTTCTAAAAGCTCTTTTCAAAATTCCTGAAATTCTGTGCAAGTCTTTGCACACTCTACTAAAATATCTATGAGGAGTGTACATTGAATTCCAGTCCAATGTAAAATCTGTATTAATCACTAGTTGTTTTATCGTCCTTCTTCTGAGTCATTGATCGAGTCTGCACATGCTGAAATTCTTCTCCTTGTCTTGCTTCTGGATCGGCAATGGTGGGAGGGCAGGTCTTTCCTTTATAGATCTTCACATCACCCAGGTGCAGCCAAGCTCTTCTTCAATGTATTTTGACAGCAGAAGGGGACACTTATTCAACACAGAAAGAGCCATGGAAACATGGCTCTTGCCACTTTCTAGTAAAATGTCTAATTAATACTAGATCCCCAACATATAACTTAGGTGGTGGTAATAGTTCATTAGGATTGGTTGTCGAATTATCTTCTTCTGTGTTCTTAGACCGACCCCCCTCGCACTTGATCTGAAATGAAAGAAATGCTAGAGGTCATACATGTCAAATGATCGTGAATCTCATCAACTAAATTTTTTGCAAAGCTCTTGCCTTCACTCCTACTCCGAGACAGAGGTCTAAGGGGCGTTCTCATGTGACGCCCTGTAACTAGTTCATGCAGGGTGAGGTGGTGGTCTGATCCTGGATGATTCAGAAGGGCATATAAAGCTGTGGTAGGCAATACAGCCATTCCTTTTTCAAAGTAAATTTGATTTTGGCAATCCTTTCCTTGAGGAGGTCATTGAATCTCTCACATATTCTGTTCACTTGCAGGTTATAAGCAGAAGAAAACTTGTGCTTTATACTTAATAGAAGCCCAATTCGTTTGAATAATTAATTGACAAAATGCATCCCATTATCAAATCTCAGCACCTCACACACACCCCACATTGGGAAAACTTCACACACTAAATACTTTGCTGTGCAAGTGGC
Organism: Ambystoma mexicanum; assembly: GCF_040938575.1. Lineage (NCBI taxonomy): Eukaryota > Metazoa > Chordata > Amphibia > Caudata > Ambystomatidae > Ambystoma > Ambystoma mexicanum. The sequence continues at coordinate 863,896,905 of NC_090928.1, forward strand.
ATCTGGGAGCGTACATGGACCGGCTTCAATCCACCTAGAGAAGGGACATACCACCACTAATAGATATCTATATCCATTACAGACCTGCAGCATATCAAAATAGTCGATATGTAAATGCTGAAAAGGACCATTTGGTTGAGCTATTACCCCTCTGATCGTTCTCAGTGTATGCAATTTGTTCCAACAAATTAGAAATGAACCAGTCTTCTGCAATCATAGCAGCAAGACTCTCTCTAGTTATATGTGCAGGGTAATGCAGCTGTTAAGAGCGACCTTTAATAACGTTATTGGCATCACTGGCTTTCTAGTGCTGTCCTGTCACCATAATGCTTCTGTGAGGGATTGTAAAGTAGTGAGCCAGAGACAAGAAGGTAAGTTAACCAATAGTATTTTATTCTTACAGCTCACCAATGGTTAAATGGTTGTGTGCAACCGGTCTTCTCCTTAGCCAATTAACTTCACTTAAACTTCATATCGAAAAAACAAAAAAAAAGGTTCTTCCAGGCTGCTCGAAACAAAACAAAATCAAGGATTGCAATATTGCTTGTCCACAAATGAATGCAGTTCAAAACATGGAGAACACAGGAATGGCAGTCTTTCTTTGTTCGAGAACAGCCGTTTGTACCTTGAAAACCTCTGGGTGAAAACTCCTCTTCTTAAAGTATCATGTATTCAAGACTCGAGCACTTTTACTCCACACGCCTGAATGTTTCAGAGCCTTCTTGTTCAAGCTCTGCTGCAGGTGCTCGGAGCCAGCCGTTCCACACTGGCCTCGGGCTGGAATTCAGTAAATAAACAAACTTTCCTTTTTATGCTGTTGTGACTCGGGCGTCTTCATCTGCTGTGCAGTCGGATTTGACTACAGGTCCGGTATGGGACACTCCAGTGAGATTTCCTTTTTCCTCTAATATGCCCACCGATATGGGGTACTGTCCTCATACCATTCCAAGTCCACTCTGTCAGCCTCCTTCCACTCCTGCAAAACGAGAGACAAGTTGAGCTGTTTTCTAATGCTTTTAACCCCGGTGAGTCTCCTCCCCAGCAATTAGCGTTGGGCGTTCCCAGCCCTAGGCTCCTTACACCTGAGGCTAATTCACCTCCTCCCAGCTTGAACTTCACAGAGTTAGCCTTGTATTTAACCCCCGCCTGCCTGGAACTCCCATTATATGGAAACGTGGTTTTTCGTCTACCTTGTCTGATTTCTATTCCCATTTTCTGGCTTTTGTTTTGATTATGTATCCGTTGGGGCATTCTGGGATAGGTAGTTTGTGTATTTTCCCTCGTGTCTCTTAGATTTGTTTTGTCCGGTGTGATAGTTGATTGGTGGGGCATTCTGGGACATGTAGTCTGGGTTTTTAACTGTTCCCGCGTGTCTCTTAAACTTGTCATTATATGGTCCGGTGTGATATTAGACTTATACCCCTCCTTCCTGTTTTGTTCCGTATTGGCCGCTACTGGTTTCCCATCACATACTCTCCCCAAAGACTCATGCCGTTCGGGCATGTCACACTGGCTCTGGATAGATAGTCCGCCACCAATTGATACCTTCCAGGTTTGTGAACTGTTATGAAGTGGTATGGTTGTAAAGTCAAAACCCACCGTAGGACTCTATGGTTGTAGTCTTTCTGGGTTTTCAACCATTTCAGTGGAGCACGATCAGTAAAGAGGGTGAACTGCCTTCCCAGTAGGTAATACCTTAGTGTCTGTACTTCCCACTTAATTGCTAGGCATTCCTTTTCAAGAGTAGAGTATGGGATCTCATGTGGAAGTAGTTTCCTACTGATGAAGGCTATAGGACATAGGTCTTGTTTGGTAACCTGTGATAGTACTGCTCCCAAACCACATCCTGAGGCATCTGTTTGCAAATAGAACTCTTTGACAAAGTTAGGACAATGTAGAACGGGTTTGGAGGAAATCATTTGTATTAACGTTTGAAAAGCCTTTTTAGCCTCAGGGGAGATTTGTAGAGGATGGTTTGTTTTCAGAGCGTCCATAAGGGGGGCTGCTATGGTTGAGAAATGTGGCAGGAACCTCCTGTAGTACCCCACGAACCCTAGAAAGGCTCGAATTTCTTTTCTTGTTTCCAGCATTCTAAACTTTTGTATTGCTTGAATTTTGTCTATCAATGGGGTTCCGATACTATCTCCAACCTCATACCCCATATATTTGGTGGTTTGGGTAGCCAGTTTCGATTTTTTTGGGTTAATATGTAAACCGGCCACTTTTAACGCCTGTATTACTTGGGTTAAATGTAACAAATGTTCGTTCCACGTTTTACTGAAAATCATAATGTCGTCTAGATATGCAACCGCATACTGTTCATGTGGTCTCAGTATTTTATCCATTAGTGCCTGGAAAATAGCTGGAGCCCCATGTAGCCCAAAGGGCAAAACCGTAAATTGGAAGAGGCCCTGGGGTGCGGCAAATGCTGTTTTCTCCTGGTCAGCAGGTTCGAGGGGAATCTGCCAATATCCTTTTGTCAAGTCTAGGGTACTCAGGTATGTGGCCGAACCAAGTCTTTCTATGAGCTCATCAATTCTGGGCATTGGATACGCTTCATACCTCGAAATGGCATTCAGCTGCCTAAAGTCCATACAGAACCTGGTGGAGCCGTCCGGTTTTGGCACTAAGATGACTGGAGAACACCAGGATCTTTTTGAGGGTACAATGGTTTCTAGTGCCAGCATCTCTTCTATTTCTTTGGTGATCTCCCCTCGTTTTGCCTCCGGAATTCGGTACGGTCTAAGGCGTACCGTTTTCCCTTCCTCTGTGGGTATGGCATGGGTTGCCAAATGGGTTCGCCCTGGTATACCAGAAAAGGTTTCGGCTACTGGTTTCAATGTATTCTGTTCAATAATTCTGTTCTTTGGTTCTCATTCAATTGTTCCCCCAATTGCACATCCTGTATGCTACTAGTTTGGTTTGGGACCAATTGTTCTGGGACGGACATATCTGATAAGGTTGAACACAGCACACTTTGGGTTCCTTCTTTCCACAGCTTGAGTAGATTGATGTGGTAATTTTGATATTTGTTTTTCCGTTCGGGTTGTTCCACCTCATAGTTTACTGGTCCCAGGATTTTGGTTACCTGATAAGGCCCGTGCCATTGGGTCAGCATTTTGTTAGTGTGGGTAGGCAGTAGTACCAGTACCTTGTCACCTATCTTCAAGGATCTGGGTCTGCTTCCTTTGTCATAATACTTTTCTTGCCTTTCTTGTGCTCTACCCAGGTTTTCTTGAGCGTAGTCCCTCAGTTTCCCCAATTGCTCCCTCAGGTCGTGTACATAGTCCGTGAGGGATGTTTCTTCTTGTTGTTCCCAATTTCCTTTAGTAATCCCAGCACTGACTTGGGTTGGCTTCCGAATAACAGCTCAAAAGGGGAATACCCGGTGGACGATTGGGGTGTATCCCTTAGAACCATTAGCACCCATGGCAAAACCCGTTCCCACCCCAATCCATTAGGGCTGGTGGCTCTCTTTATCATCTGTTTAATGGTCTTGTTATATCTTTCCACCAAACCATCTGTCTGTGGGTGGTACACTGAGGTTTTTAGGTGATGTATACCTAGGAAGTTGCACACTTCCTTCATTACAACTGACATGAAATTGCTTCCTTGGTCTGTCACAATCTCAAGGGGTATTCCCACGCTAGCAAAGAAGGGTAATAGTACATCGCACACCTGTTTAGCTGAGGTTCCTCTTAAGGGGAACGCCTCAAGGTATCTGGTGGCGTAATCCATTATTACTAGGAGGAACCTAAATCCTCTACTAGAGGGTTCTAATGGCCCTACTATGTCCATTCCTATCCTCTGGAATGGCTCCTTGATCAGGGGCATTTGTTGCATGGGTACTCGGGCTGGTGTTTGGTTGCTCGTTTTCTGACATGTGACACACTCCTGGCAATATTTTGCTATATCCGCGTATATTCCAGGCCAGTAGAAGTTCTGTAATACCCGTTTCCCCATCATGTTTTCTGCTAAGTGACCTCCTGTGGTGTGATCATGTGCCACCTGAATCAGCGTCTTTCAATATGACTGGGGAACCAACAGTTGTTCCTTTTCTTCGTTATTTGTTCCTCGGGTCACCCTATAATATAGCCCTTGTTTCTCCTTGAAGTATGGAGTGGTAGCTGGGGTTTCCCTTTTGTTTAAGGCTTGTTCACGCGCTCGTTTTAGGGTTTCATCCAGACCGGATTCAGTCCGGAAGGATGGCAGATGATCCCCCACTCACCAGTCTATGAGGGCAATATCCTCTTCTTTTTCCCCATTCTGTTTATTCTTCCTTTTCTGGTTCTTGGTGAGTTTTCCCCTTATGTCCCTTCCTCTTATCTCGGTTTGTGAAAAAGGGGCTTCCTTTAGCCATTGATCAAACTCAGGAATGTCTGTTCCTATTAGGACAGGACAGGCAGGGTAGGGATAATGGCCACTTTAACGGGTAGTTCCTTCCCCTGTAACCCTAATACCACTTCTTTTGTTGGGTAGCCTTTAATATCCCCATGTACACATTTAATGTCAATAGATCTCACCTGTTCTGGATCTGGTTCGCTCACATGTGGTTGTATGGCCGTCTGTCGACTTCCGCTATCCATCATAGCTTGTTGCGGATGTCCATCCACTGTTACCTCTATCATATAGGGCAGCTTCTTCCAATTTCCATGCTGTTGTAAGGTCCCTATTTCCATGGGTTCAGTCTTGTTTCTCTTGGCACAAAACCGGGCAATGTGCCCCCATTCCCCACATTCAAAACATTGGGGCGTCTGTCCTTTCATTAGGTTGGAGCCGTTATTGGTTTTCAGTTCAGGTCTTGTTCTCTGCTCCGGGGCGCCTCCCTGGTTGTTACCACGCAAGGAGGGAAGATCATGGTGGTGCCTTGCTGGTATCGTTGTAACATTGCGAGGGGTTCCAGCTTTTTGGTAGGCCGTAGCTACATCAATAGCTTCAGACAGGGTCAAGCGGTGATGTTGCTTAACCCACTTCTGGATGGGCCCTGGTAAGGCTTCAATGAACTGCTCAAGCATTATCTTCTCTTTTATTTGCCCAATTGTGGCTGTATTGGTTTGTAACCATTTCTCCGTTAGGTCTTGTACTCGGTAAAACAGCTGCCTTGGGCTTTCACCGTTTTTTAGTCGGGTTTCAAGGAATTGGAGCCTATATGATTCATTGTCCATTCCCAGCCTCTCCAGTACGGTCTTCTTGATGTCGGCATATGGGGTGTCCCCGTTAGGATTGGCCACCTGATAGGCTCCTTGCATCACTCCCTGGGGCCATTGTGCTGCTCGAGCTATTCTTTCAAAATGTACAAAGAAGAAACTGGGATCATCTCCCGCCTGGTATTTTTGAAGCACAGTAGGGGGTATGGCTGGATGTGACCTGTGTGCCGCTACTGATTCCCCCAGAATCCTCAGGGCATCCCTGCCCTGCTCTTGGGCTGCAGTTTGTACCTGTAGAGCCTGTTGCAGGGCTTGTCGGTCTGCTTGGGCCTGTTGCCCTTGCACCTGCACTAGTTGTTGTAACTGTTGTTGCCCCTCAGCCAATGCCTTTATGAGTGGCTCCATGGTTTAGGGTAGACGTGTCTCTGTGAATCCCACCACTGCCACCACTGTAAAGTAGTGAGCCAGAGACAAGAAGGTAAGTTAACCAATAGTATTTTATTCTAACAGCTCACCAATGGTTAAATGGTTGTGTGCAACCAGTCTTCTCCTTAGCCAATTAACTTCACTTAAAGTTCATATCGAAAAAAAAAAAAAAGGGTCTTCCAGGCTGCTCGAAACAAAACAAACTCAAGGATTGCAATATTGCTTGTCCACAAATGAATGCAGTTCAAAACATGGAGAACACAGGAATGGCAGTCTTTCTTTGTTCGAGAACAGCCGTTTGTACCTTGAAAACCTCTGGATGAAAACTTCTCTTCTTAAAGTATCATGTATTCAGGACTCAGGCACTTTTACTCCACATGCCTGAATGGTTCAGAGCCTTCTTGTTCAAGCTCTGCTGCAGGTGCTCGGAGCCAGCCGTTCCATACTGGCCTCGGGCTGGAATTCAGTAAATAAACAAACTTTCCTTTTTACGCTGTTGTGACTCAGGCGTCTTCATCTGCTGTGCAGTCGGATTTGACTACAGGTCCGGTATGGGACACTCCGGTGAGATTTCCTTTTTCCTCTAATACGCCCACCGATATGGGGTACTCTCCTCGTACCATTCCGAGTCCACTCTGTCAGCCTCCTTCCACTCCGCAAAACGAGAGACAAGTTGAGCTGTTTTCTGATGCTTTTAACCCCGGTGAGCCTCCTCCCCAGCAATTAGCGTTGGGCGTTCCCAGCCCTGGGCTCCTTACACCTGAGGCTAATTCACCTCCTCCCAGCTTCAACTTCACGAAGTTAGCCTTGTATTTAACCCTGCCTGCCCGGAACCCCCATTATATGGAAACGTGGTTTTTCGTCTTCCTTGTCTGATTTCTATTCCCATTTTCTGGCTTTTGTTTTGATTATGTATCCGTTGGGGCATTCTGGGATAGGTATTTTGTGTCTTTTCCCTCGTGTCTCTTAGATTTGTTTTGTCCGGTGTGATAGTTGATTGGTGGGGCATTCTGGGACATGTAGTCTGGGTTTTTAACTGTTCCCGCGTGTCTCTTAAACTTGTCATTATATGGTCCGGTGTGATATTAGACTCATACCCCTCCCTCCTGTTTTGTTCCGTATTGGCCGCTACTGGTTCCCCATCACAGGGATAAAGAACACCACCTTCATTTCCATAGTTCTTGCTCTTCCTGTGGTGCATTTCCTTGAATTTCTATTAGTTGGGTCATCGACAACATATTAAACCCTGCTTGCACTAACATGGTTGCAACTACTTTTTCTTTAATACTCTCAGCATCAAAACTCAACATTTCTGGAGAATATGCAACCATTTTGGCTTCTTCGTCTGTGGCTTTGTAACAGCAAGAGATAAAATCTTTTTGCTTAGTGTGCACTACGCATTTTACGACTGCTGTGGCCACTGGGAGTTGTAGTGCCTTAATGAGCCTATCCAATAAGGATGCATGCTGCACTGGAGTGCCGTCTGCATGGAGGTAGCCCCTCCTTTCACAATGTGCCTACCCTGCGTGTACAGTTGACATCACGCAGGCAGAGTCACTGTACACCATCACTTCCTGCCCTTCATGTTTCTCGAGTGCGACAATAAGCGCTACTAATTCTGCTGCTTGCGCTGAAAAGTGAGACGGTAGTGTTGCACTCGATACTACTTCAAATTCTCCATTTAACCCGTGTCTTATCACTGAAGTGCTTGAATGCCTTTCCCCACTAATTTGATACATTTTTGAAGAACCATCAATAAAGAGAATCTCCCCACCCGCTAAAACATTCTCCTTCACACGGGGTATATCATCAAGAAATTCAACATAATTAGCAAGTCATGCATATGATCGCTTTCTTCTATTGGCTCAGCTATAAATGTGGCAGGATTCACTTTTATATCATACAATTTTAATCGTGGGGTTAGAAATCATTACCTCATAAACTGAGGCTCTTTGGGATGTTAATGTGGCCTTGGGTTTCTCTAAAACGGCAAATAGGCGAAGAGGGTAATAGAGCAGCCCATGACAATAATTCTGGGCTTCTCAATCGTGAACGTGGCAGCTTCCAAAGATTTTTCGCAAGGGAAGTGTCCTCTCATAACTGGGTCCAGAATCCCAGTGCGGTAAACCAAAGGTTTGTACCCTAATGTGGTTCTCTGTGTAAGTAATGCTGTCATAACTGTTCCATTTGTGTGCGAAAACAAATACATTTCCTCAGCATAATTGGGAATTCCTAAAACATGGGCTGGGTCCAGAATCCCAGTGCAGTAAACCAAAGGATTGTACCCTACTGTGGTTCTCTGTGTAAGTACTGCTGTCATAACTGTTCCATTTGTGTACGAAAACAAATACATTCCCTCAGCATAATTGGGAATTCCTAAAACATGGGGTGTACAAATAGCTTTTTTTAACTCCTCAAATCCTTCCTCTATTTCTTCAGTCCATTCTATTTTTGTTTTACCCACTTGCGCTTTCTTTAATGCTTGTAGAAGTGGTCTTGTATATGTGCTATAATCAAACACCCAGCCTCTAACATAGTTGCATAAAGCCAAAAACTGTTGCATCTACTTTACTGGCTTTGGTTTTGAGGTTTTCATACTCGCCTCTGCTCTTTCAGGTGTCACTTTTTTTCCTTCATGTGAAATCAACTGACCTATATATATATAACACCTCTTCTTGACAGTATTGTAACTTCTTTTTGTCTACTTTATATCCCTTTGTGCTAAAATAGTCATCAGAATCCTGTCTACACTCATCTTCTGTTGTACTACAAATCAAGATGTCATCTACGTATTGTATCACTGCACTTTTTAGATCAATATTGCCCAAATCCATCTGTATGACTATATGACTATGTCAAAGATCAATAGGGACTCACAGTACCCTGGAGGCAAACAAGTATGTTTTGGTCTTTTTTGGCAAAACATACATGACGTTAAGTCTTGTGTGTGTAATGGGATTGAGAAAAACAAATTTTTCAAATCGATCACTGTGAAATATCGGAATACTGCAGAATATCGTCGCCGGATTAGGAACTAGAGGAAACTCTGCATCTACAATCTGGTTAATTGGTCTCATATCTTGCATACAGCTCCACGACCCACCTTTAGATTTTTTAATCGGAAACACCATGGTATTATACGATTATTCTGATGGCACCAGAATTTCCTGATTCATTAGTGCTGAAATAGTCTGGAATATACCCTCATCAGCTTATCAAGACATGAGGTAATGTTTTGCTCGAGCTAACATCGCTCCTGGCGTAAACTTTATTTTGACCTCTACTATCCCCAATAAACCTACGTCATAGGGGCCTGTGGTCCATAAGGCACTTGGCACTTTTTTCAAGTCTTCCTGAAAGAATGCTGGACGTTGCCGCACTATCGCCATTCGCTCTGGGACTTCCCTTTTCTCTATCTTTATCCAGTATATAATGCTCATGAAGAACACCACTCGTCATCTGTTTGGTCCTCCCTGAACATATCGCCATTGTTTATGTCAGTCAATATATATCCTTCCTCAAGAGCTATCACTGTTCTCCAAGGTCTAGCCTCATCGTCTATTCCTTCAAGCATTGCCATTACTTTTCGTTCTTTGGCTGCTTCCATCTCTATAAGAATAGTTTGTCCACCTTCCTCATCCATAGGTATTTGTGATCTAAACAGAAACTCATCAAGTATTCTCACAATCGTTCCCACCAAGCCAGTTAGCCATGTCAGTAAAATGCTCACTCCATACAGAAAAATCTCAGGATCTACTTGCCCTGTGAACGCCGGTATAAACTCTTCCATGTTTAAATAGTGGATTCCTGGAATGGAGCACACTTTTCCAGTAAATTAAATCATCATATTAAGCTTCATCATTAAATCTCTTCCCAAAATATTAACCAGTGTCTCTCATGAATATAATAAGGGAACGAACATGTCACATTCTCCTATGCCGACTGGTAATTTATCAATAAAAGGAAATTGACTTGTAGCTCCAGAGTAACCTTGAGAATGTATGTCAATATCTGACATTGTATATTTTCCATTTCATATACACAAACGAGTTGCCCAATATCTACAAGAAAAGAAAATGATTTGCCTCCTATCGTCACATATATCCTTGGTTCCTATTGGGGGTCTGGTGTCACCGATAGTACTGAACACATCAAGTCACCCTGCAAGCTGTCCTATTGTGGATAAAGGCTCATTCCCGTCCCTGTAAAAGGATTTCCTCCTATCACAGTGACACCTCCTATTCTGGGAGTCAATACTTGCCCTGTGTTTGCATATTGCTGTGTCTGCATAGGGGTTTGTTGTGACTGCCCATGTGGTGGATTAATTTGCACTCGTTCTTGCTGTTGTACCTGCTGTACTTGCGTCACTTGTGTTTGATAAAATGTATGATCTTGGGCAAAACCTTCTCTGGCCTGTGTACTATATGGTGGAGGATAAGCTGCCCCCCCCCTCTTGAAAACTGTCCATTTTGACATTCCCTTGGCTCTCACATATGTGCGCAATGTGTCCTGTCATTCCACAATTCCAACGTAGTTGAGGATCTGTCATATTAGTCCCTCCTTGGTTATATACTCCATGAACTTTCTGGTTCTCATTCTGTGTACCTTGAAACCCACCTTGATTATGTTCTGTTATGTTATGTTACTTGGCATTTATATAGCGCCTTTTAATATCATTGGTATGTCCTCAAAGCGCTGGTAGGTTGAACGCCCTCGGGAACCGTAGTTCAAGTCAGTAGAGAGAGATGGTGTTGTATGGTGCATGGGTGCATCGGATATGTGTGCAGCTGGTGTAGTTGTTGGATGAAAGCTGCATTCTAGCAATAGGTGTAGTGCAGAAGATATCAGTTGGATGTGTGCAGTCTGGTGGGTGGACACCCAGACTGGGTTATGGCTGCGTTTGGCCTGAGGAACGCCTATGTGAACAGATAGGCTGCAATGTGCTCAGCTAGCTGCGTTTTATCAAGGTGATGAGGTGTTCATGGGGTCGTATTCGTAGGTGAACAGCTAGGCTGAATTATCATGGTTATAGCTGTGTTCTAGTTGAATGATGGTGTATAGTAGAGAGTAAGCGTAGTGGTGTGATATGGTGGTCATCTGTAGAAGCAGCTGAGACAGGCACGTGGACAGGATGGTAGGGACATACATAGTGATTTACGGATATATAGCAACAGGGTCCAATACGGGCTTATATGGGAATACAGATATGTACAGGGTTACAGATATATAGGATATATAGGGGGATACATATATCTGGCAACAAGATGGGAACAGGTGAACAGTGTTACAACATGTTACAACGTGTGGTCCATCCACTCTGTCCAATTCCATCCACTCTGTCCAATTCCATACACTCTGTCAAATTCCACCCACTCTGTCGAATTCCATCTTATCTGTCTGGCTCCATCCATTCTGTCTGGTTCTAACCACTCTGTCCAGTTACATCCACTCTGTCTGGTTACATCTACTCTGTCCAGTTCCATCTATTCTACCCAGTTCCATCTACTCTATCCTGTTACATCAGTGTCCCCCAATTCCAACCACTCCATCCATTAGGTCACTCTATCCACTCCATCCACTCCATTCACTTCATTCAGTTCGATCTAATACCACCCATTTCCATCCAATGTCTACAGTTCCATCTAAGTCATCTAATTCGATCTGCTCAGTCTACTCTGTCACTCCATCCACTTCATTTCATCCACTCCATCCATTCCATATGCTTCATCTACTTTCTCCGTTTCGTCCACTCCATCCATTTTGTCCATTCCATCCGTTTCGTCTACTCCATCCGTTTTGTCCACTCCATCTGTTTCGTCCGCTCCATCCGTATCGTCTTATCCATCGGTTTCATGCACTTCATCCGTTTCGTCCTCCCGTCTGTTTCATCCACCACATCCATTTCATCCACTCTATCCGTTTCATCCACTTTGTCCGTTTCATCCACTCCATCCGTTTCATCCATTTTGTCTGTTTCATCTACTCTATTGGTTCCATGTCAATTCCACCCGTTCCATCAACTCCACCCATTGCATCCACTCCACCCGTTGCATCCACTTCACCCATTAATCTACTCCACCCGTTCCAACTACTCCACCCATTCCATCTAACCACCTGTTCCATTCACTACACCCGTTCCATCCACTCCACCCCTTCTATCCACCCCATCCGTTTCACCCATTCCACCCGTTTCATCCACTCTGTCCATTTCATCCACTCCATCTGTTTCATCCACTCCATCCATTCCATCCACTCCATCCGTTCCATGTCCATTCCACCTGTTTCATCCACTCCATCTGTTTCATCCACTCCATCCGATTCATCCACTCTATACGTTTCATCCACTCTGTCCGTTTCATCCACCCCGTCCGTTTCATCCACTCTGTCCGTTTCACCCACTCCATCCATTCCGTCCACACCATCTGTTTCATCTACTCCATCCGATTCATCCACTCTATCCGTTTCATCCACTCTATCCATTTCATCCACTCCACCCATTCCATCCACCCCATCTGTTCCACCCACCACGTCCATTTCATCCACTCTGTCTGCTTCATCCACTCTGTCCATTTCATTAATTCCGTCTGTTTCACCCACTCCATCCGTTCCATCCACAGCATCTGTTCCATGTCCATTCCATCCGTTCCACGTCCACTCCACCCGTTCCATCCATTCCATCCACTCCACTCATACCATCGACTCCATCGGTTCCATCCACTCCATCCGTTTCATCCACTCCATCCGTTCCATCCACTCATCCATTCTGTCCACTTATCTGTTCCTTCCACTCCATCTGTTTCATCCACTCTATCTGTTCCATCCACTTCATCGGTTCCATCCACCCTATCCGTTACTTCCACTCTATCCGTTCCATCCTCTCTATCCGTTCCATCTGCTCTATCCGTTCCATCCACTCTATCCGTTCCATCCACTCTATCCGTTCCATCCGCTCTATCCGTTCCATCCGCTCTATCCGTTGCATCTGCTCTATCCTTTCCATTCGCTCTATCCTTTCCATCCGCTCTATTCGTTCCATCTACTCTATCCGTTCCATCTACTCTATCCATTCCATACACTCTATCCATTTCATCCACTCTATCCATTGCATCCACTCTATCCGTAGCATGCACTCTGTCCGTTCCATCCACTCTAACTGTTGCATACATTCTGTCCGTTGCATCCACTCTATCAGTTGCATCCACTCTATCCGTTGCCTCCACTCTATCCGTTGTGTCCACTCTATTCTTTGCATCCGCTCTATCCATTACATCCGCTCTGTCCGTTCCATCCACTCTATCCGTACCCGACATTCTGTCCATTCCATACATTCTGTCTGTTCCATATACTTTATTCGATCCATCCACTCTATCTGTTCCATCCATTCTATCCGTTCCATCCATTCTACCCTTTACATTCAACCTATTCGTCCCATCGATTCCATCCACTCCATCCACTTCATCCAATTCCTACCGCTCCATCCAGTTCCTGTTGATTTTATCCACTCCATCCACTCCCTCGACTCCACTCAGTTCATCTGATCCATCTGCTCCATGCACTGCATTCGCTCAATTGGCTCCATTTGCTCACCTGCTCCTCGCACTCCATCCACCTCATTCCAATCATTCCACTCATTCCATTCGACCCACTCTACACACTCCATGCATTCAATCTGATTGCAGGCAACTCCATCCACTCCATCTGATTCCATCCACTCTACGCACTTCTATCCATTCATTCGATTCACTCCATATGTTCCATACACTCCATCCAACTCCGTCCACACCATACATTCCATCCACACCATCCAAATATATCCACTCATTGGGTTCTATCTACTCTTTCCACTCCATTTACTTCTTAATTCCCTCCACGCCATCAACTGTGTAATTCCGTCCACTCCATCCATCCCATCCATCCCATCCATCCCATCCATCCCATCCACAACATCCACCCCATCCATCCGCCTCATCGACTACATCCACTCCATCCTATCCTGTGGGTAGGATCGGAGGTTTTGAACACCAGGTAGAATATTCTCATTGTGTGTTTCGTCATTGGGTTGCTGAGGGATTCAAACACATCTTTAGGGTGGTCGTTGATGTTATGGGAAGAGCCAGGTTTTTAGTAATTTGGGGAATGACAAACCTTGTTCAGTGTGTCGGATGTGAGGTGGAAGCGAGTTCAATAGAGTGGGGTCAAGGCTGAGAATGAGGATCCTCCGATCGTGACCGAGTTGGTGGTTGGTATCACTAAAAGGAGGGCAGAGCTTGATCTTAGGGTGCGGGGTGGGAGGTAAGGTTTTAGCTTGTCTTGCAGGTATAGAGGGCCGGTCTTGTGCACTGCATGGTGAGTGATGCACAGGGTCTTGAAAGTGGCCCTTGGTCCAACTGGGAGCCAGTGGAGCGTTCTGCGAGCTGGAGAGGTGTGGTATCTTGGGCCCAGTGCTAAACCGCAGTAGTGGGGTTTAGGAGGAGGTCGTTTGTAGTCATCCAATGGTCGATGTCAAGGAGGCAAGCTGCAAGGTCGGGCTGGGAGTTGGGGTCTGAGTTGAGGAGTTTCAGGATGATTTGTGTATCATCAGCGTAGTTGTAGCACAGGATGTTGTGCGGGCCGATGATTCCAGGGAGGGTGGACATATAGAGGTCATAATAGGAGGGCTGATAGGCTTGCTCCTTATGGTACTCCAGTATTGACTGGGCGAGCGGCCGAGGCCAAAGTGGAGAGGAGGGTTATTTGTTTCCTGTTGTTGAGGAAGGAGGCAATCCATTTAAGAGCGATTCCATTGATTCCTAGGGAGTGGAGGCAGTCAAGTAGGATTGAGTGGTTAATTGTGTCAAACGCGGCAGAGTAGAGAGGTCTAGAAGGATGAGTGCAGCGCATCGTGCAGAGTCAACAGTGATCTTAAGATCGTCCCAGATTAAGGCCAGAAGCCTGATTGGACGGGATCCAGGAGGTTGTTGGATTCGGCAAAGGTGTTTAGTTGGGAGTAAGCAGTTTGATCGATGAGTTTTGCAAGGAATCTGGTGTTCGAGATGGGGCAGTAATTTTTAGGGTTGAAGGGGTTGAGGGGTGTTTTTTTTTAGAAGAGGTTTGACATGTGCAATTTTGAAGGCATCGGATAAGATTCCAGAGCTGAGAGAGTCCTTTAGGCAGCTTTTTGCGTACTCTCCTGCGGAGGTGGATGAGAATATTTCTTCCCGGACTGAGGCGGGGCATGGGTCAAGGGCAGAGCCAAAGGGTTTTCAAGCAGAGAGAAGGTTGAGAAATTTGTCTCTGGAGATTGGTTTGAAGGAGTCGAAAGAGGGTGGAGTTGTTGTTGCGGTGGCGGGCTGGGGGGGTGGTTGGTAGGGCGGATGGATTTTGTGGCGGTGAGATGAGGGCTAGTTTGTTGTTAAAAGAAGTCATTCTGTCGAGAGCGGTGGTGTAGAAGTGGAGCAAGAGTGAGCCAAAGAGTGATTGAGATGGGGTAGATTGGGCTGAGGTACAGGTTTGTTTGACGAACTCAGAAATGATTTTGTGGAGTTCCTTGCTGGGGTTTTCACAGTTAAGAATTCGATTGTTGTAGTGGGCTTTTTTGGCTTTTTGGATTTCAGCTTTATAGTAGCGATGGTGCAAGGCGAAGGTGGATCTACTCAGATTGGTTGTTCTTTTTCACCATTTGCGTCTCAGGGATTTATTTAGTTGTTTCGCAGTCTTCAACTCTGGAGTAAACCATTTGGGATAAGGACCAAGGTGTGAGCAGGAGCGGCATGAGGGGGTGAGCAGGATTAATGAGTTATTGAGCCATGAGTCGTAGAAATCGATGGTTAAGGGTTCATCCCGGGGGATGGTCATGGGGGGTCTGTGAAGCAGGCCTTCGGCTAGGTTAGGGAGGAACTTTAGTTTCTTCCAGCATTTGCTGGTTCAGGGTTGGAAGCAGGGGCAGGGGAGTGGATGGAGAATGGGACGATGACGTGATCAGACCAGATGAGTGTTATGGGGGGGCTAGATGTATCTGGTTGTGGGAGCTGAAGATGGCATCAAGGGTGTGTCATTTAGAATGACTTGGGTGGTTCATGTGAAGGGAGAGGTTAAGTGCATCAAGGCAGTCAACCAGTTAGTGGGTCATGGGGTTGGTGGGAATGTCTAGCCAGATATTGAATTCACATAGAAGAGTCAGAGAGGGGTGGTTTATTTGGATAGTGGCTATAGAGTCACATAGGTTGGTTGTGAAATGTCTGTCATAAACGGGGGGTCTACAGATGATTAGGAAGCTATGGGAGAACATCGGGGGCAGAGAGAGTTTAACGAGAAGGGATTCGCAAGAAGGAGTGCATGTCTGGGAGTCGACGAGTGAGACAGAGAAGTGAGATTTGAAAACGACTGCCACTCCGTCTCCTCTTGAGGGTCTGTTGAGTGGGATGAGGGAGTATTCGGGGGAAGGCTTCATGAGCAACAGGGGCAAAGTAATCAGAGAACCAGGTTTCTGTAATAAAGATTAGGTCAGGATTGTCAGAGGAGAGGAGGTCAAAGATGCAATGTCTGTTTTTTGCTATAGAGCGGGCATTAGAAAAGATGCATCTGACTTTGGAGTTGGAGATTATCCTGGAGGTTGTAGCTGTGTGGGTGGCGGGAGGTGCAGGAGTGGCGGGGGAGGGTGTGTGTGTTGGTCAGGGGTAGGAAGGAAAGGGTGGGTTAGGGTGGGAGCGGGTTCTGGTTGGTGAATGTTGCAGACGGGTCGATGGAGGTTGGGAAGAGTAGGCGGGTGGAGGAGGGTGTGAGCGGGGGAGGACGGAGTTGGGTGGGTGGGTGTGGGTGTGCAGTTGGTCAGAGGGCAGGGAAGAATTAGGGACTGGGGGTTCATGTGTGAATTCTATGGGGTTGGGAATGTCAGGTGTGCTGGGAGAGAAGTTGAAGGAGAGTGTTTGGAAGCGGGGTGAGGCAAGGGGGAGGCTGGTGATGGTGGGGGGTGAGAGAGTGTGGGAATGGGTCGAGGAAGGGGGTAAAGAATAGAGAGATAGAAGGGGGCCAGGCTTGTTTTCTCATTTTCAGGGTTTTCTGTGCAGTCAGTGTGTGAGAGAGGGTGGGGGGTCGGATGGTGCGCAGATTGCGCGTCTGTGATGTACCCATTGCTTCCTGTATTCCCAGTCCTTCTACGCTTGTTAATACGGCCCCTCTATGGCAAATTTTTACAATTTCTTCTGAACTAACTTGGCTTCCTCTATTTTCCAATTCTGATCCTTCTTCTTATTCTTCTCTTGTAAAACCGACAATGATGTACTATCGTCAGCTGTATCTCAGCTCATGGCTTTGCTTCCATCCCTTATTGTTTTTGCTATTCTCCATATGTCATCAGCCTTCTCCCCAAGAATAGCTGCCAGGAGACCTTTTATTTCCCTTATGGCCTGTGTATATCCTCCTGTCATTTTTTCTAATTCATAGATCCATTTCCCAGTGCCCAAAGTCATGGGCAAATTTTAAGTGGGGGGGATACAATGGCATTTATCCCCCCCCAGTTTCCCCCAGTTTGTGTCGCTCTGCAGCCTGTGCAGTGATGCGTGCAACAAACTTCAGACAGCTGCAGCGGGTAAACAAGGTTCTTCCTTTCTTCCTCCCTCCGTCCCCTCGTCCCTTCCTCCCTCCCATTCTTTTCCTTCCTTCCTTTTCCTTCCTTCCTTTTCCTTACTTCCTTCATTCGTCCTTCATTCCTTCCCTTTCCTTTTCCTTCCTTCCTTCTTTCCTTTTCATTCCTTCCTTTTTTCTTACTTCCTTTTCCTTCCTTTTCCTTCCTTCCTTTCCCTTCCTTCATTTCTTCTTTTTCCTTCCTTCCTTCAATCCTTCCCTTTCCTTCCTTCCTTTTCCTTTTCCTTCCTTCCTTCCTTCCTTCCTTCCTTCCTTCCTTCCTTTCTTTCTTTCTTTCTTTCTTTCTTTCTTTCTTTCTTTCTTTCTTTCTTTCTTTCTTTCTTTCTTCCTTCCTTTCTTTCTTTCTTTCTTTCTTTCTTTCTTTCTTTCTTTCTTTCTTTCTTTCTTTCTTTCTTTCTTTCTTTCTTTCTTTCTTCCTTCCTTCCTTCCTTCCTTCCTTCCTTCCTTTCTTTCTTTCTTTCTTTCTTTCTTTCTTTCTTTCTTTCTTCCTTCCTTCCTTCCTTCCTTCCTTCCTTCCTTCCTTCCTTCCTTCCTTCCTTCCTTCCTTCCTTCCTTCCTTCCTTCCCTTTCCCTTCCTTCCTTTTCCTTCATTTTCCGCCCTTCTTTTTCCTTCCTTTTTCTTCCTTCCTTTTCCTTCCTTCCTTTTCCTTCTTTCCTTCCCCTTCCTTCCGTTTCCTTCATTCCTTCATTCCTTCCTTCCTTTTCTTCACTTCCTACATTCCTTCCCTTTCCTTCCCTTTACTTTTCCTTCCTTCCTTCATTCCTTCTCTTTCCCTTTCCTTCCTTCCTTCCTTTTCCTTCCTTTTCCTTCCTTTTTCCCTTCCTTCCTTTTCCTTCCTTTTGATTTCTTCCTTTCCCTTCATTTTTTCTTCCTTTTCCTTCATTCCTTCCTTCATTCCGTCCCTTTTCCTTCCTTTCTTCCTTCCTTCATTCCGTCCCTTTCTTCCTTCCTTCCTTCCTTCCTTCCTTCCTTCCTTCCTTCCTTCCTTCCTTCCTTCCTTCCTTCCTTCCTTCCTTCCTTCCTTCCTTCCTTCCTTCCTTCTTTCCTTCCTTTTCCTTCTTCCCTTCCTTCCTTCCTTCCTTCCTTCCTTCCTTCCTTTTCCTTCCTTCCTTCCTTCCTTCAAACCTTCCCTTTCCCTTCCTTCCTTCTTTCCTTTCCTTCCTTTTCCTTACCTTTTCCTTCCTTACTTTTCCTTCATGCCTTCCTTCCTTTTCGTTCCTTCCTTCAATCCTTCCCCTTTCTTACTCCTTTTCCTTCCTTCATTCCTTTCCTTCCTTCATTCCTTCCCTTTCCTTCCTTCCTTCCTTTTCCTTCCTTCCTTCCTTCCTTTTCCTTCCTTCCTTCCTTCCTTCCTTCCTTCCTTCCTTCCTTCCTTCCTTCCTTCCTTCCTTCCTTCCTTCCTTCCTTCCTTCCTTCCTTCCTTCCTTCAGCGCACATTAAAGGAATAAAGCACACGTTAATCAGCCGTTGGGACTTCTTTTCGTTCACCATGCCAAAAAATCCATAAACCCCTATCGGCTGCTAATGATGGTGACGAGAGTGATATTTGCATCGTTCTTACCCAAAGAGAAACTCGACATTGCCAAAAAGGCGATGACCAACATCCCCTTCATTTTTCCCTGCTCTCCTCGTGGGCATTGGGTGCCCTGATGCCCCTCGTTGAGGTGTCCTCAGGCCTCTCGTCCTTTAGGGAAGATGGCAGTGGTTGGCAAGTAGAACCCTGAATATCTTCTCTGGCACAGCTGTGGACGGGATGAGTCTCGAGCTCCAAACTGGGCGTTGGAACAAGCCCATGCCCCAGTGGGATCTGCCCGGGGCCAGGGTTTGGATGAACCCTGTCCCGCCTGTGCTTGCCTGTCCTCCCCCGCAGGACAGGCCCTGGGACCCCCAGAACACTGAATGCTGGCTGGACTGCTGCCCAAGCTTGGCTGTGAGCCACTGCCAGGCCTCGCACTTGGGCTGGGAGAGTAAAGTCTATGGGAGGAAGACATTCACCCACCAACAATGCAATGTCCTCTGCTTGGGGCAACCCTTGGCAAAACAGTGTCCCATTGCATGAGTCCTGATGTTCTGTTCTATATATTAGAAAGTCCCCCCGCCCCACTTTACTTAGGGCACTGCGCACAGTGTAGTCATGGTTTTTCAATCTGCTACTGGCTAGCAAAGAAGCAAAATGTTATTGCTTACATTCTGACACATGCAAACGTCATGGCATGACTGATCATGTACAGGGCCGTCATGAGGTGGGTGCCAGACGGCAAACTGCCCCAGGCCTTGCAGGGCACAGGGGCCTTGCACGCAGCGGTAGATGCCTTCCTACCTCTCTGACTGCAGTCACAAAAGTGTGCTCCCTTGCACATGTGTTTTGCAGCACGCACCTTATGGGGAGGAAGTAGGGTGACAGCTGACTACAAAGGGGATGTTTCCATTGTGACCCCTCCTCTTCATTCAGGACACTGAACTTGTGCAAGCCATAAGTCTATTGGACTGAATACACAGAGATGTTACAACCTGGCAGAGGCCCTCACCTGGCATGCCCCCCCTCCCGACCTGGCAGAGGCCCCCTCACCTAGCTGTCACATCCAAATATGTGATCAAACTTTTTTTTACAAGACTTGCACGCGTCGTGGAGATGTATCGTGCGATGATGAGTCGATGGCAACTAATTTGAAGGAAATTAATTGAGTGTGTATGCACTGCAGGCCCACTGCATTGCACCCCGTGTGTCCACTCACTACAGCATGTAGTGCACTATTTATACTCACATCTGTGTAAGCGAGAAATACATTGTGAACTTCCATTGAAATGCTTTCTGTTCAAGTTGCACAGTTCAAACCTATTAAGCAGACGTTGCACCGTGCACCAACAAACCTGGGCTACCACAACACACATCAACACAATGCTGTGTGTTTTCAAATCTTTTCAAGATGCAACTCTGCTAAAAGGGGCCATTCTTCTGGCAGGTTTAGGACTAGATGGAGCAGCACACACCACAATGAAAGACTAGCAACAGCCAGAGTTATACATTAAGCATTCTCCTCTTGATTTTGCTGTTTACTGTTTCCACTGGCTATTTATTTGCCTGCACATTCAGTAAAATCTATACAAGGCCTAACATTGTGCTATGTCAGTCAATCGGTGTATCATGTTTCTAAAGTTTGTTAATAGTTCAGCTCAGTTAATGGCCATAATCCGAAATGCTGAGTCATGCCTCAGAGTAAGGAGTTTGTGTATGGTATCCTCGCTAGAAGCGGTTGCCTCTTATTATGCGATATGATAAATAGTAATATGAATCTCTTAGATACTGCTTTGAAGCTTTCAAAACTTTGTATGTATTGAAACCAGGAGTGTTTCCTGATTGGGGATCACCTACCATTATGAAGTCTTAGATACTCCCAGTCCTTAGCACATCCGGCTCATCTCAACTCAACAGAAGCCAAGCGCGCACGGGGTCTATATTCCAATCAGAATGTACACAGGTTCTGGTTCTTTTACCTAATTGCAGCAATGTCAGGTGAACAGTCACTGAGAATGCTGCTGCGCGAGTGCAGCTTTTTAAGTATCAACAGGAGAGCTTGTTTGATTCACTCCCATGGTTGATGATAACAATAAGGATTTGAAGACCTTAAATATGTATTTTAAAGCTTAAACATTAGTGCCTCCAGTGGAGCTTGTAGAGAGGTCCCCACCCTAGTGTGTCAGCATGGAGTAGTAGGTGAGTGCAGAGTTATTGTGAGATGAGACTGAGACCAATAAACAAGTTGCTTGTTCAGGTATTTACAGGAAGATGGGCACTTCAGGGAAGGAATCCTGGCCTCTTAAACTGTTTCATGAATTGAGAAACTTTAGGGGCATACCCTTGTTTTATTTCATGAATCACGATAACAGGAAACGACAGTGACTGTGGCTGAGGGGAGGTGTGTGCA
Source organism: Ambystoma mexicanum (assembly GCF_040938575.1). Taxonomy (NCBI): domain Eukaryota; kingdom Metazoa; phylum Chordata; class Amphibia; order Caudata; family Ambystomatidae; genus Ambystoma; species Ambystoma mexicanum. Next base: position 863,918,027 of record NC_090928.1, read on the forward strand.
TTACCTTTAGTTGTAAATCAGTTTAGGCCCATTGGAGGAAGATTTGTTCCCGCAACCACTAATACATGTTGAAAGCAACCTGTCCTTTCCAAATGTCTCCTACAGTTTTTTTGTGCAATGTTCGTCGGCATGTTTTAAGTCCATCCAAGAATTCATGTCATTTTAATGTCATCACCAAATGTAAGTAACTTACTGTTCACATTTGGCTGGGTGGCTACTCCCGCCGTGGCAGATGTGGTAGCTGAGACAGTCCCTCCAGGCCTGTGGCTGCAGAGACTGCTCAGAGGAGCACAGCAGATAGAGCCTGCCCCCCTCATGGCGCAAAATAGGCTGGTTTCCCCCGAGCTTGCGCCCCAGTGAAGGGAGCCTGAGAGCAGGTGTTTTCGGGGCAGACATAAAAGATCTATCGATCATGCGGTCCACAGGTTTGATTTCGAGTGGGATAGAATTGGTGCTTTATTCCTGAGGTTGCCCAAATAAATGCCATTGTGTTATGTTATAATAACCCATGCTGTTTAAACACCCTGAAACTATTGTGTTTGTGTTGTTAAAAAATGGTGAATACGACTGTAACATTGAAAAAAGTAAAGATAGAGGGACGCCAGAATTGAAGGAATTTGTACTCTGAACTGGTTTTCTTTTTCTTAATTTTCTTCTGTTTCCTTTCTTCTTTTCTATTGTTTTCTACAGTGATGATGTATGTGATTAATACCTACTGCTATTCTAATTTTGTGAAAAGTCGAGTTCTTTCACTAAAATATAATAAATAAATAAATAAATAAATAAAGCAAAGTACTAAGGTGTCCCCTGTCCCCCCCAGATTTTATGGGTCTCCTACGCCCCTGCCCGAAGTCAAACTAGGGAGTTTGCACCTTAAGTTATGCTTGTCCATCTGTGGCCATGGAATATATTGCGGTCTTGCTCCCTCTTTTTCTAACAAGGGAAACTGTGTAAACCCTGTCCCATAGTCGGATCCCACTATTAGCCTATCCATGGTAGGGATAATCATCCTTGTCTGTCTCCTTGTGGGTAGCGACCTTAACCTACTCACGTATGGTGGCGACTCTCCCTTCTCACTATGTGATTGTCCTCTGGGACGCTCAGGATAGACTATAGGATTTGATGTTCTATCCTTAGGTTGTTCCAGATCCGACCATCTTATTTCCTTATCCATTTGCAGGCTTCCTTCAGGGGCACACACGCTCCCTCCTTCTGCCCCAAGACCAGACTCTCTTTCCTCATCTCACATGTCTTGTCCCCAACTAGTATGACTATCATCCCCTTTGCCCTTATCCAGATTCAGTCTATTTAAAGACAATGTCTGATGTTTGTTACTGAACAGGTTTCCTTCCTCACTTTGTGATTGAAATACTTGGGATAAACCACTATTCCCCTGAGTTCCATACTCGTTATCTCTAAACCTTATCAATCCTTTCTCCAATACTTTCCACATCAAATATTTCTTCTTCCAGCGCTACTCTAGATACTGCTGGCGTTACTTCCTTTATTGGAAGAATCTCTTCCACTCTGTCCAATCATATTTCTGCGCTCTGCCTCATTTGCTCCTTACAGATGAGACTGGCATCGAGAACTTGTTGTCTCCTTTTCAGTTCTATTACTTCATCTAATTCTTTCTTCCTCTTGCCTTTGTTCTTCTCCTTACTCCTTCCCTTCTTTCCTCTTCTGCCCTTCACCTCTGTAATCTTGTATCCCTTAATCTTCGTGCTTCTTTCTCCTCTCTCTTTCTTTCCTGTCTATCCCTTTCTTCTTCGTCTATTGTCGTATTTTCTCTGTTCTTCTTTTTTCTCTTGCTCTTCCTGATATATCTGCTCTCGTCGCTCCCTGCTTTTCCTTTTCTGCTCATCTTCTTTCAATCTCTTCTCTCATTCTTTATCTTTTCTTTTTTGCTCATCCTTGTCTTCTCTTTGCCTAACTTCCTTGATACTTTTCCCATCTATCTTAAGTAATAACTGTCCTCCCATCCATTTGTTTTGTACGAGTGCTATCTCGTCAGTTTTATCCTTCTCTCCATTCCATCTCTTAATCTCCCTGTCTATCTCTGTCGACAATTTTGACCGCTCACTCTTGTCTTCCTTGTCTAGTATAATCTTACAAATCTCTTCCTTTCTTTTATTCTCCTCCAGTCTATCGTCACTGCTGTAAGCGGGGGGCTCATATATTGGATTACTATACCCTGTGTTGCTTTCAGTTGCTTTAAAGGATACACCCCTATTTATTCCATAGTAACACCCTTTGCTTCAGGGGAGGTAAGGGGAGCAGAGGGCCCAACTGCTTCCTCCTTATGCTGACTAAGCACCCGCTTCCCTGGTGGTGAGTCTTCTCTTTCCTCTTGCTACATTTTCCAGAGCTCTAAAACCGCAAATCTTTTCTCTAATTTCTTCCCTGTGTATGCAGCGTGCAAGTATGTGGTCATGTGTTGTAATACCGCTTTTGACATTATGCCCTTTGTGACTACGGCATACATATCTTATCTGCCGTACCTTTTCCCCATTCCACACTATACTGTTTGAGCTTGGGCATATGCTTTGGTAGTGTTTTGAAAAAGTGCATAGGAGGAGTGTCTCCCATAATGCAAGCCTCAATTGACTGTCAATACTTACCAGACTGTGAAATAAACTTTATACCTTTGCTTAAATCACCACTTTTCAACATCTCAAAAACAACAAATATGAGCATGCACCATCAATCGCTGCTCAAGCCTCTAATTTCAATAGCCTATCTTTTCTCTCACTTGATTTATCTATTCTCTTAATTGGTGCCAATCACTTTGTAATGCTTAATCACTGTTGCTCCTCAACTTTTTCATTTTTTCACAACCTCTATCACTCTTCAATATTTTTACTCGACAAGCAACATTCAGACTAGTCAAACATTACACATTTATAAACACTGTGATCACCTTATCTCTCCCCTTTATTTATACCCCATACAGGGTTAGAAACATCACCTTACGTAATCCTGATTACGCGTTTTATTTTTCTGCTCTACTGCCATTGGAGTATGAGATGTCTCCTTCTAACTCCCTTGAGCCAGGACTTCTAAGCGCTACCTCTTCTTCACAATATTTCCTGTTACTCAAAAAATTATTACAATCCCATCCCCTTATTTGCCATTCCCCTAGTCTACTCAAAATTTGTTAATGGACTCGAGGCCTTCGGTATCGACTCCTCCTTCAATCTGACCACTTCGCCTTGCCTCCACAGATCGCCCATGGAAACCGGGTAGGGATTTCGTCAAAGGGGGACCTGCCCACCGTCTCAGTTCTTCTTGCGAGGTATTTCTATCGGCTGCTCTCCACAGGAAACCCTGCGATCTTCCAGCTAATGGCGGAGGATGCCCGATCGTCTAAAATACTGGCGACCAACTGGTTTGGATCTTTTAATCATCCGCACCGCTACCACGTGAGCTTAGGGCCCTTTAGTAACGTGCATGCAGTGGATGGATTCGCAGAATAACTCTGAGTCCAAATAACCGAACCAACTTAGGATGATGGCAAAGATACTGTTTTATTAACAATTATCTAAAACAGGAGTTACCATGAACATCGACGGACGTTTGCTCAGTCTCTCTCGATCTTTTCATAAAAGATACATTTTATACTGAAAATACGTTAGAGGTGATGTCATACTACGTGGCAAATAATGAAAAACCTACTAGGGATTGCAATTGGCTCAAAGGCCTGGGAAGGAGTGGTGGAGGAGGAAAAATAAAACAGTGATACTAAAAAGTAAAGTTGAAGATATTGCTAAGTCACAAAAATGAGCAATTCACACTTCTGACATCCAACCAGCTTCTCATTACAAGATGAACAGTCTCCATCCGAGAGAATCTAATATAGAAATCAGCTTGTAACATTTAAAATGCTCAGCACTTTGATCCTAAAACCAAGTGCAAGGCACACACGGTGTGATAATGCCCAAGAAACCCAAGAAGAAATTGCCCAAAGTAAATATACAAAAGCAGAGGTACACTTACAAAAAAGTGGCTTCTACTTATGGTTCAAATGAAAAACGTGACTCTAGTCGAACCCCAAATTGCTATGATTCGATTCTGATGGTTTCACTATGGGCACTCGGCACAGCAAACCAATGGCAGAGAAGGTTCAGTCAGTCCAGCATGAAAAGGAAAGACGACCCATCTGTTCGTCACTCCTACATTAATATTGAAGGTATACAAAAAATAAACCCCTGTATCTCAAAATCATATTTCCTGGCTTAAGGGCATTATTCTTATGGTAGCTGAAGACACACATGTATGGGGGTCATCATGAGTTGGGCGGTAGCCCTTAAATGGGGCGGTAATGCTATTACTGCCGTATTTAAGGGTCTGCCCAATCACGAGTCTGGCAGCATTTACCCCCAGCTCCAACCTGGGGATAAATGTGCCAGAAAAATGCTAATTTTCGGGCACAATTAGTGCTGCGCTATTAGCGTGTGCTTATTGCGTCAAAAATGCCCCATTAGGTCCACTGGACCCAGTGGGGAATACCCATTACCACCCAACCCTTGATCCGGCGCTAATAGCACCGGACCAGGTGGCGTTAACGGTTCATAGTGATAATACCGAATACCAAAATCTCGAAAACCAAAATCTCGAAAACAAAAGGCCGAAAAAAAAATATCGATTTATTTTTATGACGGTTTTTTTTTCGAAATGGGGGGGTTCCCCCCCAACCCCCTTTTTTTGTTTTTTTTATTTTAACCATTTTTTTTAATTACCTGACCCCAAAAACACATATAAATAAATTAATAAATAATTCGATATTTTTTTTTTCGAGATTTTGGTTTCGAGATTTTTGACATTCGGTATTATGTATTCGGCCTTTTGACTGACCACCGGCGTTAACGCTATTAGTGCAGGTGGTAATACCACCGGGATACCGCCCAACACATGATGAGGCCCTATAGTCTCACCCAGGTGTTGGTTTAGGTGCTCAGAGCAAGTTTGAAGTAGTAAGGCAGTGAGTGGTGAGTTGTGCCTGCTTTAATGTATTTGTATTGTTTTGTTGTATTTATTGAATTTTATATAGCGCTTTTAGCCAAGCGCATAGGATACGCAGCATTAGCACTCCTTCGGAATATTTGCTGACCCACCTTCTGACATGGGGTTCATGTTAGCAGTAAACTCGTTGACCTTCGCCAGCTCCTAGAATAAATAGGCCTTCTTGCATATCTACACGTTCAATATGCTCGAGCTGTCCCTTTATTTCTTCAGCATTTATAGAGTTCAATGTTCTGCATTGTTTTTGAATCATTTTACTATACTTTGGATAGTAGTTTATTTTGGCCGAGCTGTACTGAGCTGTATCTAGCTGTACTAGATATCATATTCGGTCAGTAGTACATGTAAGATCCATTATGTAGTCCTGAAGTCCACCCGCATACGGTTCTTCAAACTGATCACTTGCACTAGTTCATCCTCTCTTCAGTCACTCCACTCTTTCGGACAGTTTTGAAATCTTCTGCAGGGTGATTGAGTTGCCAGAGTTAATTGACATTTTCATAGACATGAAATTGTATTGTGGCTCCTCTATTCCTGGTCTGCCTCTGCAGCTCCTCTCACGAAGAGTGGGGGTGGGGAATTTGGAGCGCAGCAAGCCCCTGAATTGTGCACAAGCTGTGGTTCTTCTGCATTGTGGACTTTGGGAACAGTAACAAACTGCACAAATGTTGCAAGATGTGTAGCAACAGTACAACGTTTATGCAAATGGCATACAAATGTATATGCATAAATGACTCCTGCTCCTTTTTAGATTGGGCTATTAGGTGTCACTTGTGCCGGTCTGCCTGTAAACCTTCGAGAAGAGACCTCCATCAGAGTGTTCAGAAAGGGTCTGAAAACCCTTTTGTTCAACTAATACCCTGCTTGGCTCTCAGTGCTCGCCACCTTACCAGTTCTGCCCCTAAGAGATGTTATTTGTTTGTACATGTCTTGTTTGCCTAACGCCTGTAAGCCTCCGGGTCAGTGGCTGCGCTATATAAATAAATAAAATAGGCCACACTATTCCATTAGAGTACAGATAAGGAGGCATGGCATACGAGGAGGGAGCACAAAACCTGTAGGTGTTGTTTGTTTATTTGCCCACACATTATCTGGCTATGGCTATGCTAATCCCTATGCCCATTCCTGTCCAGTTCCTGCCCCTTCCTGCCCAAAACACCTCCTCATGGAAACTCGTTGAGCTCCCTTTATTCAATCCTTACCATCAAACTTTGCACTCAAAGTGACTACCTGTTTTTCTCAAAGCAGTCTTCTGAGAGTTCATGACTTCATTGGAGTTATAAACACGCTGCCGGTGTAATAAAACTGTCTTAAATAGGGCTGCCTTCAGCCACTCAAATTATAAGCACTCATCACTGAAGTCCTGTTAAAACAAGCATTGGCAAAGCCAACAGTTTTGGCTTGTGTATATGTATTAGGCATTTTCCAAGCACTGCTATTAGATGCCCAGTTACTCGGACCATTTTACACCTACCACCATTAATGGCCAGTTTATATCACAGCGGCTGTGCCTGGCAGTTGCCTTTCCCATGCCTACCCAAAAGCACAAACTGTTGGCATTAGCAAGGCTTGTTGAAGAAAGGGTTTGACTTGAAAAAGTAGCCAATATCCTATGATGCAGGAAGAGGGCATAGTATATCAAAATACATTTTAAGACAATATTATAAAAAGAAAGAATTACACCTCAGTGCAGTAACCATCCCATGTAAGTGCTGTTAAGCGCTTTGGCAAAAGCGCTATACAAATAACACACCATTTTGTGCACGACAGCCTTATGCACATGATTCCGAGTTTGGGATTCCTAAGTTTATTATGAATGCTTTTCGGTAAAGAGTTCTCTTGGCGTAGTCCAACTGTTTAAACTTCACAATTTGTGGCATTGTGTGGAGGTGTGTCGCTGGCATGCACACTCTATATTATGTATATTTTGTGCCTGAAATCCCTGTGCATTGGGGCTGTTAAATAGATGGCTGCAGACTCTGGTTTCCTCGTTACCTTTTTCCATTGCAGGAAGCCTGCACAATAGAAGGATCTGCGATCCCCGGATAAGGCGCCTGGACTGTTTTGATGGTAATGTTCTGTTTTGGCATGTGTAGAAAGTGACGAGATAACGATCTGGAAAGAAGCCGAAAACAACAGCCCAACTATCCCGCCTGGCAGGCAGTCTGATCCGTCTGTACAGCGACTCCCGTGGACCCATTGCAATACATGGACAGGAAGAGCCCTGCAGCTGGGGTTTTGGCCCAGCTTCACTCGAAAGTATGCGGGCTCGATAAGCAACCTTCCTGAGCAGTGAACTCGGTTTAAAAAAAATATATATCATTCTTCAAAACCAGGTCTGTCCAATTTCATTCCTTGCTGGATGATAAAAGAACAAGAGTATTTCTCAGGGGTCGAAATAGTACAGAGTTCCAGGTCCAATGTTCAAATCAGAAACAGGGTTGAGAACACATTTCTCAGACGACGGCAGCCATTTTGTTCAAAAGGATTGTGCAACTTTTATAGAGCCTGTAATCTGGAGGCTTCTTACGAAGGTATGCATGAGTGCTTTCAGAGACCAATATCCCAGGCCAGCAATTCAAGTTGAACAATCTTAAAGCAAGATGAAGTTAAATGGTTTATTTTGCAAATACACATGCAGGGACAGCCTCAGGGCTTTTCATTCTTTTTAGTTTAAATGGGTCCAAAGCTGCCCCATGCTGGCAGTTTTATGACACAGAAAGGTAGTCCTTTAATTCTGGACATTAAACGTGCGCAGTCCCCATTTTCCAAGCTGTCTTTTACTGCCGCCCTCAAGCCAGTCACCTCCCACTTATCACCAGTGGCTTCGCCAGGAATCAAATTTAAGAGGGGCACAGAGTGGGCCACAGACAAAAGTAGGGGGGGCACAGACAAAAGTAGGGGGGGCCTCCTCTGAAAAGGCAGTGTGTGACGTCAGAAGCACTCATGCAGAGAATCTTTTGTGCACACCAACTACCACACCCACTGCACCTCCCCTCCCATCAAAATGTAGGCACAAAACCATTAAGTCACTAATGACCCATCATTAGCGGTTTCATGCACTACATTCTGATTGGAGGGGCTGCTCTTGGCTGCAGGGTGACTTAACAGCTATTCATTGATGTGCGGCAGCAATGATTGCGGCCCTGTTGGCACTTCAGTTACTTTAAAAAGGGGTAAAAAAACAAGGTTAAAAGAAAGATAGCACAAATCCTTTGCAGAGGAAGGGCAAATAGTTTCAGTTCACTACAACCAGCAATTCAATTCAATAGGCCTGGGCTGAGGTCAATGGTTCAGAGTCTTGTATAGGATAGCATAGTTCTGGTAGTAAACGGTTAAGGCTTTGCCACGGTTCTGAGAAGAATTTGGTCAGGCGAAAAGTTATATGTTGGTTTAGGGAAGGACAAGCCTTCAAAGTCGGGAAAGTTCTGCACCACACTTGCACAGTACCTTGTAAGTGAAGAAAAGCTGTAGCTGAGGTGGTTGTTCCTGGCAGTTCCTGCAGATTTCGCTGTTCCTGAGCGCAGTGGCGGCTGCTATCATAGGGCGGCCGGGCGCCGCCCCCCCAGAAAAGAAAGAGAGAAGCTAAAAGAGATTCAATCAGAGAATTTCTCTGATTGAATCTCATTTAGCTTCTAGAAGGTGCATTTCCTTTGCCAACAGCGCGGGTGCGCTGTGGCAAGGCTAGCAGTGTGTATGTCATTGTGTCAGGGCCGGGCCCGGCTTTCACAGCGGGGCGCGTCCCAATTTACTCATCTTTTTTTAATAGTAGAGTGCCTGGAGCTCGTAGCTCCACGCACTCTACGTAGCCCCTTTAATTAGGAGGCTGGCGGGGCGCTTCATAAGTGGCCCCGCCAGTATAAAATGTGCGCAAACAGCGCAGTAAGGAAATGAAATTCCCTCCCCAGTCCCCTCCCCTGCATGGATACAGTAATGTCATTGGCTGTTTGTCAGCCAATGACAACCCATGCATTGGCTGGCAAACAGCCAATGACATTGCTGTATCTAGGCAGATCACTGGTGCAGGGTGTGTGTGTGTGTGCGCCTTGCGCCACCTTCACACATCTCTCCCTGTGATTCTTGAGGACGACGATGACATGAGTCACACGACCAGTCACGACGTGACTGGCACTGCTGAGCTCCAGAGACCACCACACCAGCCCAGCAGAGACGTCCTGGTCCACGAGCGGTAAGTACCAGATGAGATCTATACTAGTTATTTGGGCCCAGGCCCCGGGGAGTGCACTGCCACTGTGGTCCACGGCCCCAGTCAGCAGCACTGAACGACGTGTAGGCCAGTGCCTACACGTCTTTCAGTGTTGCTGACTGCTGTTGGGGGCTTGTTGTGTCTCCCGAGTGAGTCCCACTCCCCGGGGGCCGGGGACTTGGTGGCAGCGGCCTGCCCACTACCACCAAGGCGGGGGCCACCTGGGCCTTTTACCCCCGGTCTGTGCCTTGGGCTACGGACCGGTCCGCAAGGCCCAGGCAGGCGTGCTGCTGCTGTCCGCAATCTCCAATGTGCCATTTTATATTTTCGGCATTTTTCGACAAAAATGCCGAAAATATAAAACGGCACAAGTCACCAGGGACTGGAGAGGAGAGCCCTAGCAGCGCGAGGGCGAGGGCTGGTGTTATTCTGTGAATATTTGCTAATGCTTTTAGGCTAAAAGCATAGCAACGGGGCTAAGACGGGTGGCTGCCGAGTGTTTCTTGCCTGCGAGAAATGGCGCTTTGATTGGTACTTTTCATTAGCGAGACGTAATTGGTGCAAACAGGTAATTTAAAAATTACAAGCCTTATCAATCAGTGATTACTGATTGCTAATTATAGTGCTGATTTTTAGAAGATTAAAATCTTGACAGCTTCTTTGCCAGCCTGATTCATTAGGGAGTCAGTGTGGATGACTGCTTTGCCACTTGGTGACTTTACTGCTAGCCTGCCTGGTGTAAGCAGAGGATCTGGGGTGCAGGAGGACGCATGCAGACCCTTCCTTTAGGAGGCTCGCCTGGAGGGCTTGTAGTATTGGCTCACGTCCTCTGACCTGTCTGTGCAGCGCAGTGAAAACATTCCCTCACCCCTTTCTGTGTTGCGATAGATTTGCCATCGTTCTCTCCTGTGTTTTGTGTTCTCATTGCTCTGCGGAACTGTTCGGCAGCCTTCTTGTTTGGTCTGTGATTCCTCACTGCCGAATGTCCGTCTGAAAATGCCGAAAAACAGTACACGTTGGATATGCGACAGCTGAACTGTGCATGATGTGTTGGACATCACTAGCTGCTATTAATATAAGATTGAAACTAGAGCAAAGTCTGGAGCAGACAACAATAAGTGATTATGCCAAAAAACGTGCACACTATATAAAATGACTTCTATAAACATAGCACACCATGAGTACTCGCAAAGCTCAGTTCAGCAAGACGCCTGCCGTTTCTCACACCATGTTCAGCATACACGTAGAAGCCCTCATTGTAAAGACGTTGAACCATAAGTGCATGACATAAAGGTGTGTGAACCACTAAACCCAAGATGTAGTCAAAGGAGAGTACAGCTCATCAGACGAAAGCATTTAAACATAAGGTTAAAACATTTCAATTTATTTTGAATCTAAACTGTGGTGTTATTTGTCCTAGTCTTCAAGTCTGTTGCGTTTTCTTGAGAAAGCGCAGTTGCTCACCAGCAAGGAATAGTTTCAGAACCAGCTACTCCAGATCCATCGTATCTTCATCCATTAATAAGAGGAGTTACCTCCATGTCTGTCTACGTTTGGTACACCACCAAACTCGATAGTGGTGGGATACCTCCTCTGCCCTTAATACAACCTCCACCTTTTGTTAAGTAGCAAAACTACGTCTTGTTCTTTGCATGTCTAAAACGTGATTAAAACTGCAGCCCACTTGTGAGGAGAAGCATTTACGATAAAACATCCCAAATACAGATTCCTCAAACTAATCCAGGACTGGCACAGTGTTTGGTGCAGCTCTTAGTATTTCTCGCACTGGCCAGCAGTGTCATTTACAGGAGATGAGAGAACTGGTGTTTGATTGTATCCATTGTCCAATGACACGTACATTGACTCCATCTCTTCCCCATGCCACATTGCTATGTCCCTGGTACTCAAATTGCCCTTATAATGCCCTGTGCCATATCAAATTGAAACCTGAATTGCACGTGACCCATTCTTATTTCTCCCAAAATCGCATTGCCCTATGGCATGCATGACCCTTCGATCGGTCCCATGGCCCCTAGATTGTCACTCTTTCACACATTTCCTCTTGAATTTAGTAACATGTTATTAATTTTATGGGGATGATTTGCGTAAACGTGTTATGAAAGCTGTAATGTTAAACATGTATGAGTAAGGGGGTCATGTCTGACAATGGAAAAGCCAAAACGGTTGGCTTTGCCAATGCTTGTTTATTGTTCTTGCTTTTTCGTCTTACTTAATGAAGGTGTCATAGCAACTCTGACATGGTACCAGTCCGTATGGAACCTTGATTTCTGAAAACTATAGGTATTTTGTTTTGCATCTAAATTGTATCTTTGCCCATGTCTGCAGGAACCTAATACCATTAATATGTAAAACATAATGCTTTTTTTCATATTTCAGTGGGTTTTTTGGACAGTAACTTGCAAATTTTGTAGGCCATTTTTCCAAAAATGTTGCTGGGGGAGAACACCCCCGCACCCCCTTTGGGGGGGTTGGGCTCACACGCTGCGCGCGCTCGCTAGAAAATTTGCTGAGAGACATTTACGCCCCACCAGCTTCCAAACTCGCCAGCCGCCACTGCCTGAGCGTCAGTTGTGGGGACAAGAAGGAGGACGTCGGGAGGTTCCTGCACTGCCCACGGAAGAGGCCCCAAGCTTGGCAAAACGTCAGTTAAAGGTGTGAGTGCCTTAAAGACCACAAACTGGTATCCTTCCCACTGGCTATCTGGTTTTCAACAGCACTCTGGAGAAAATTCAGCCAGTATGGGGACGGTGTTTAGGCGGCTTACGAGTTGGTTGTTCCCACCAAACTCAAGGGAAGAAGTTAACCTTGAAGGGCTTCTCTGTCAATGGAGTTTCAGGCATTTCGGACCTGCAGCAGGACTTCACCAGTGCAGCAGGAGTTGCAGCAGTCGTCTTCCTTCAGCTCGTCTTCGGTCCTTTCGTTCCAGTGGTCGGCTCTGCTTTCTCAGAGACCTGCTTTTAAACAGTTTTCTCCCATTCATTCCAGCCTGGCTGTCACTCACACAGCAGAGTGGCTGTCCTTGCTGCACAGCCAGCCGGCCAATCAGGCCTAGGAGACTAAGCACAGGGAATTTTGAGCACCTCCCTCACATCCAGTCCACCCCAGACATTCTGGCTCCAGAGGAGGGCTTCAGCACTGAAGCCTGCCAAAGGCCAACGAACAAAGGGAACAGACCAGGTTTGGCGCAGAGAGACAAACACAAGAAGGACCTATCCAAAAAGAAATGGTGAAAAAAGTCGACCGGAGTCTGTTTTTACAGATAGGTCTTCAGCGCCATATTGGAAAACATGGCTGCCCTGATTTCTAGCAACCAGTGTTCGCAGTCAGCAGGGGTGTTGCTAGGTCTGGAAAAGACCCGGGGCTATGCTAATGTTGGAACTGTCAGGACTCGGGGCTAGCTAGCCTTTTGGTTGTAGGCTCTGAGATTCTATCCGGGGCTACAATCAAAAGACCAGGGGCTATACCCCCCTTAGCCCCCTCCTAGCAATGCCTCTGGCGGTCAGGAAAAATGGTAGTAGTTTGTTCTAAACTGCTGCCACCAGCCATTTCAAGTAGAAAAGGGTAACATTTGACTGTTACATGAGTGTTTAGACTCCGGGGATGCAAGGCAACCCCTCCAGCACTCTATAGGAAGATAGTGTGTGTTGGGTCTGTGAATTTAATAAAAAGACTAGTAAAGTCAATTTAACTTTACATGCTCTGGGAGACAGTAGTCATTCCCAGAGAAGGTATTTAAACCTTGGGGAGTTTGAAAGACACCCCTGTGCCACTGCACTGAAGGTGCTGTGTGACACACAAGAAAAAGATGATGCCTATTGAGTTGTTTTAAAACTCCTTATCCAAAGAACACAAAAGTAAAACACATTGAAAATGAAAAGTTCAAAGTCCCAAAATATAGCAAAAGAGCTGGAGGGCTCTAAGGTCAGAGGGAATTTAGCACTTGGGTGATAATTCTCCCTAACACTGCTGTGCTGGTAGACACAGCACTGCAAAAAGTGCAGAGAAAGTAGACCAGCTGAGGTAGGGGGGCACAAAGGGGGGACCAGGATTTCAGAGGAGGGGTCCGGGCACCACAGGCCCTGCTAGCAACGCCACTGCTTATCACCTCATTGTCTTTTTATTCTGGTTTCCGTGACATCAGCACCCTGCTGTCAAAGAGCTATTCATAGAGTTTCAGCAGACATTTAGAGTTTCAACTCCCTGCTTGTTACCTGGCTCTCTGTGATATTCTGCAGTTTTTGTTTTGGCTTAATTATAATGCAAGCACCCCATGGGTGTTCCTTGGGCTGTTTAACCCAGTTGTAAGGCAGGGACCCAAACACCATGTTGAAATGTGCCCCCACCAGCCCTGACTGGTTGTCAGCTGGCACTCTACAAATGTCAAATTCCACTGGCAGTGACAGGAATTTCGAAACTAATAACCGGGTCATGTGATCAGGGGCATATATACAGATATAGGGCTGTGCTTTTGGAGACATTTTTTACAGAGACAAAAACATTAAAAAGATAGGAACACCCCAGCATGTGGGGCTTTCCCATGACAGGCATCCTATATATTTTTTTACTTTGTATTGACAGGGCTGGGCTTTGCTCAGACAGCGCTCTGGGCAAATTTGTGGTGCCCCCGACCCCTTCCTCGATCAAGAGATCCACACCTGTTACAAAAATGCAACACTTATTAGCAACATTTCAAACTGTGGATGACTGCCTTTGCTTCCCTATGCTGCGTTTCTTACCAAAAAACCTGAAAAACGCAAAAGCCGCAAGCCAGAAACATTTATTAAAACAGCAAAAAATCTTCAAAGTACTCTTAGGTAAAATGTAATGTATTTTGCAAAATGTATTATGTAGGTGCAAGGAAAGAAAATGCATTTATATTAAGTACTAGATGGGGTACGCATCTTTGCCAGTGTCCTGATCGAGCGGTGTCTCATGTGCCCTGGAGGATGTTGCTCTTGTCCACATGTCAGCAAGTCTTGCTTCAGTTTGTTCTGGCATCTCATTTGCCTTGGAGAATGTTGCTCATGTCCTCTGGTTGGCAAGTCGTGCTGCTGTTTCGTGTTGTGTTTCAGAAGCTATTGATATTGATTTCCGCTTTGCACCAGAGGCAGCGTTTCCAAGTGATGTTCGTTTTTTGTGCAGGATGTTTCAGTCACTCAATGGCTTCAGCACATTTGAGAAAATGTCCAAGAAAGATTGATTGGGCTCTCTTCTTGTGAATGAACTTAAATAAACTGTAACCTGGCCATTTCCCATATTTGAGTGGCGTGATAAAAACATTTTTTTCACTTCCCTTTTAACATGATTTATCAAACACTTACAAACTGTATACAGTAGTAATACATTTCAAAGGAATAACCAACACATTGCACATTTTGCTTCAGACATTTTTCCCAATTTTGCCTTTTTTAGTATCTACTGTCGTGAATCAGGGTGAGCATCATTAAATGGCGGTGTCTACTGAGTGAATTTTTTGCATCCAAACATAGACTACAATCTTGCACCAGACAACTGAGGAATACATGCAAAATTTGGTTGCAGTGGGTTGAACAGTGTGCAGTTGTATAGCCGGACAAACATAGAAACACAAATCCAAACTTTTTTTTGCATATAAGATTTTTGCATCCAAACATAGACTACGATCTTGCCCCAGACAAAAGAGGAATCCATGCAAAATTTGGTAGACGTGGGTTCAACGGTGTGGATTTGTATAGCCGAACAAACATATACACACACATACATACATTCAGCTTTATATATACAGATACCAGCAGCAAAGCAGCCTAGTATGCAAGCATGTTTAAGGATATGACCATATGTGTGCTCTGTGTTTAATGACCAAAGAGTGAGATTGTTTTATAATGGTGCATGAAAAGGGTGCCTATTTGCTTTCTGCCATTTCAATAGGTACCTTATTGTCAATCAAAGTGTTTGTCAGCAGCTGGATCAAGTAGAAGCCAATTGAGAAACCCTCCCATTGCTGTAATTAGCCTTTGCTGGCTCTTGCATTTCACCTGGAGACAATATACCCTTGTATACATTCTGCTTGACTATTCCCAAATTGTTTCTAAAGGATGGAGTTGGTCACAGATGATTGCGTGTACCTCTCCTGAATTACTATCAAGCAAGGTCTGGGGTGATTGTATATTCTAAGGTGAATTCATTACTGTAAACTATATGTTATAACTGGATACAATAGAAACCATTCTTGGATATCAGTTGAAAGTTTGCCCAGCACGAGGTACTTACAGGTGACATTGAACCACTTGCAATTTTTGTTTTCCATGTGATAATGTCCCTGCAAAAATGTCACCTGGCAAAAAAGTTGCAGAGAATTGCAGTTTTTTGCTGGGACGTTATTACATGCAACATGCTGGGGACACCTGCTGCAACCCCCAAAACCCTTTTGTTTTTCAAGGGGGCGGGGGACACCCCCGCAACCCCCACTCCACCTGACTCCCTATAAATGATAACCATATATAATGTCGCCACAACCTTTTCCCGGTGACATTAGGCATGGCGTCCATATATATGGGTACAATATTACCTGATACCCAATTTTCCACTGTGATCAGACCCTACCGTCTCCTCTGTTTTTAACTTAACGGCATGTTGCCCTGTTGGAAATTCTACTTCCCTATCCAATTGCTGACATATGGAACAGCTACTAAGAAGGTTTTACTGGTGATTTTTGGCTCTCAATGTGCACTGTACCACTCTCTGTCTGCCTGCCTTTTCATCTGCAGGCAGGATAAGGAAAGATCCACGTGTTACTTTGCTAATTACCACCCTTTTCCCCCTCACTCCGCATCACACGTCTTTCCCTAACTGCTACTGCCCCTACATTCCCTCACTCTTCACAGACTCTTTGCAATGCCTAAGCTAAAGCTTAGCCAATGTTTGTTCAGTTTTTATGTAATGTAAGTGGTATTGTATGTCACATGTCTGCCACTATTGGTGGTCTCGCTTTTCTTTGCTCTGTAAGAGAACAAGATTTATTAGCAGGACAGTGCAAAAGGCAAATGCGATACCTGTGGTTTTGAACAGTGGAGGTCAGAAGAACAGAGTTCCTGAGTGCCACTCTGCTTTATATGGGTTTGGCAGAAGACATTTGGGAGTGTGGTATCCATTGGGAAGAGCCCAAGATCTTATAGACTACAGTGCTTTGACTCTGGCTAGCACTGATGTGCCACTTCTGGTACTTGCTGGTGACAGTTTTAAGCACTTCCAATTTTGACACTGAAGTTGACTGAGGAAGACAGATTAAGGGCGATTTTACCAGGATCACACAGTTTTGGTAATACAGAATCCGGCTCTCCTCATTCTAAATTATACATCTGTCCCTACAACAATTAGACACAAATATGATTTCTAAAAAAAATCATTTAAAGAAAGGATCAGAATTGGAATTGTCATATCAAGCAAACTTGGCATGCCTCCCAGCCAAATATGTATTGTGAATTGGGAAGAAATGCTTTGACTTGGGGGAAGGATGCAACATAGAATTCAACTACTTTTGTTATCTTTCAGAGCACCATACCGGGGAATAGCCCCCACTCGCCAAATGTTGTAGTCTATCTTTTTTTTAAACTTTTATGTAAAATAATTGTGGCTCATAGCTGAGCATGACAACATATAAAAAGTTATCATAGACACATTTTAGGAAGAGCACTTTGAGGGGAGAAATTGCCACCAAAGACAATGCACATTATAGAAAGACAATGTAGTAAAATAGGTGGATTACACCATTAGAACGGCGTTTATAGTATACAGGCCACCAATTGCAAACCTTTTGACATGATTCTTCTTCCAGAGCTACTATCAGCAGAGGCAGCAGCACCCTCTGATTAGGAGTCCTCCTCGTTTGCCTCAGTGACAGCTGTGAGTATGAAACCTTGATGCCGTCCAGCAAAGGGCAGCAACTCACCATTTGTTCTTTTAAACAAACACTAACTGCTGTTGGTAAAGGATGTCAGGAGAGAGGGTGGGAGCCAGTGGAAGTGTGAGCATGTGCAAAATAAATAATCTACTGCTGCAAACCCGAACCTCACTAAAACCAGCAAAAGTTAGCTTGTGGGCCAAATGGGGTCCGGAAAGAAAGGGCTACATGTGTGTACCCTTAAAAAAAAACTAGAAATAAAGATGTAGGCCAAGGCTGAATAAAGTAATTCATCTTATGTAGTATGTGATTTTTCTTTATGTGTGTGTGTGTTGGTGCAGTGCACTAATAGACCCAGCACACTATTCAGCTGGATGGAATGTTGAAGATAGAAAAGAAAATGGAAGATCAAAGGGACAGAACTCCAAGAATGTGCTGGGCAGTGGAGAACAAATCTAGAAAAGATTTGAAAAAAGAGACAGTTAGAGACCGCATATGGGGCCGTATCAGGCAACACAGATGTGCTCCGGACTACCCACCTTGTGATGGCCTTGTGGGGTGAAAGCTGTGAAGTCTGCTCCACCCTCTAGAGTGAAGCAGTGAAGAAAAGTCCTGCCAGCCCCGTAAGGCAGCCCCTGTGAAGAGAGTGCGGTGGGGGTGAAGTCCCAGGATGCCTTGTCGTGACAGCCTGAGTGCAAGTAAGCCCCGGGCAGCCAGAGCAGAGCACCCGTGTGAGAGAAATGGCCCGCCCCCACGTGTCTCAGACCCAATGCAGTGGGGCTGGGTGGCGAAGACTCAAGCAGGCCGTCGGCATGACAGTGAACAAGGTGGATTTGGATGCCACCTGATTTTGACATAGCGCTTCAGGCATAGTGGTGAGAACGGCGGTGAGAACGGCGGCATCCCCACATCAAATGATACACTGCCTGGGTTTAAAATGGCACTGTGGGTGCGGGCAAGCCCAACTCGGGTAGAGGGCCACCCAGGAACATTATAAAGCACCGGTCACGTGCAGTGTGTTGCGCATGGTCCCAGGTGGTGGACAGGACAACCCCAGAAAACAAGATCTGCAGGGCCAGGACCAAAATGCCGCCATGGGCAAACTGTTGCCTAGCATCCAGCCATACTGGAGACAGACCCAAAGGAGGTACTGAAAAGGGGTGGTTGACTGAAGTAGTCAGCCTTGTTGTCGTAAATTGTAATATAGGTGGTGTAGGTCTTGTTTGTCATTTGTGTACATGTTTTTATAGGCAATGGTAGGAGTATGTATAGATTAGGAATGTTATGTAGGTGATTATAGTATGGGAAAGTATCTCTGTTGATCATGTTAGACCTGTCTGCCGTTTTCGACACGGTAGATCACAGGATCTTGATAAAACGCTTGAGGGAGGTAGGAGGTGTAACGGATCATGCACTTCAATGGTTTGAATCTTTTCTCACTAGTAGAGACCAAAGAGTCCGGCTGTGAGACTTCTTATCAGACACTGTGTTACAAAAGTGTGGAGTCCCACAGGGGTCTCTCTTCTGCTTTTTAACTTGTGCATCAAATTGCTCGTGGACATATTGAGGAAGCAGGGCATGCAGTTCCATTCATATGCGGCTGACACTCAGGTGTTCGTGAGGATACAGAACTCAGAGGACACGTTTGAGCTTGTGGAAAAATGTCTACAAGAAGTACAGGCCTGGATGTGCACTAATCAGTCGTTGCTGAATGCCAGTAAAACAGAGGTGGCTTTATTTGCTTCCAAACACCATTTATAACATAGGAAGGAGTTACAGTCACCATGCTTCCTAGGGACACAGATACATTTTGCAAAGAAAATTAAGAACTTGGGCTGTGTCTGGGAGGATAATATGGGGTGTGAAGCACAGGTGGGGTCAAAGGTGCAGTCCACATTTCACTCTCTGCGCCTTCTGAGACATATCCTACCATTTATTGTGAACAATGATAGAGCAGTGGTAATAGGCAAACTGATGAACTCAAGATTGGTTTATGGTAACGCACTGTTATCAGGTATACCAGCTTGTCAATTGCGAAGATTACAAGTGGCTCACAGTGCGGCTGTCAGGCTGGTGTATAGGAAAAAAACATCAGCCCCCATTTCTGACCTAAGAAGATCTCTACACTTGTTAGAAGTGAAAGAGCGAATTGACTTTAAAATTCTTTGCCTGGCAATTAAATGTGTCAATAAAATAGCACCAAGATACTTATCAGACAAAATCAAAAGCCACGTTTTAATACGGCAACTGCGCTCAGCTGACAAGAACCTGGTCCAGGTACCACACACTAAGTGTGTGAGCAAAAGGGATTATAGATTTGGGGTTTAGGGCCCCAGACTTTGGAACAAACTACCACGAGAGATTTGCGAAATGAAAACCCTCCCTGTTTTTCGTGGAGCCCTCTAGACCTAGCTGTTCTGCTAGAGACGGGGAGCAGAGGAGAAAACAGCAATAACAACATCACTGGAGTGGAAAATGGCAAGATGAATATTACCTGATACAACAGTATAAATCCTTAAAAAAAAAAGAAAAAGGTATTTAGGGGGAATGTTATGTAGGTTATATGAATTAGAGGGGTTAAGGACCCTAGCGTGAGGTAAATGAGGAAAGTGGTGACCTGCCTGAGACCACCTAATGGGTGGGACTACCCACCAAGGCAATCCTCTGGTCTCATGCATTAGTGTGTGGTACCAACCATTAGGCAGGGGCCTGTTGCATCAGTCCCATCCTATTGTTCTAACTGTGACCCCTTCATGGAAGGGTGGGTTGACGGAGCAGATCCCCATTTAGATGGATCTCATGCCAGGGGAATTTTTGAAACGCAATAGGAATGTCTTATACGAGATTAAATATTTTCATAAATAAAGATTGGTCCCCTTTGTTGTCCCTGGAAAATCCACATTGCTCTGTGTCCAGTTTAATAAGGAAAGAATTTAGGATGTTGCACGTCTGTCATCAGCAATTTTATTTTACAGGTGCAGAGCCCCTCCCTATCAAGCTGGCCTCTGGGGTGTTGGTGGTGGTTTACATGGGGACTGCCCTTGGTCTTGAGTGAGTGTAGTTTGCACCCCTTGCATAGAGCAGGGCCAGAAAACAGGGGCTACACATGGTTTTTATTTGCAGATGGATGCTGGGACAGACCTCCAAAACCCATAACAGTCCAGCCAATCTGGGCTGTCTGATCACCCTAATTTAAATTCGGAAACTGTCAAAAATTGTCTCCCTGCATTTTTTAATCAGTGGAAATTAAGACATCATTCCTGAGGCCCAAAACGCTGTGCAGTAATCAGCTGTTCTATGTGTTTATAGAGTAACCTGCAAGCTTAGCAGATCTCTGTGACGGTTGTCTTTGTTTTATTTTTAACCCATTTAAATTCAATTAATGAGAGATGGCTGCATACGCAGCAACAAGTGGTTGGATATTGTTCCTTAAGAGAAGTGGATGGTGGGTGATTGGAAATGTGAGTGGTGCATACAGCTTAATAATGTGTGAAAACATTACTTCATTCTGGTGGTCATAATGCATTTAATTTCACTGTGTTTCTTTCAGGCTTGATCGTAAATTGTAATACAAATTAGAAATATTTCAGGCTACAATTGCTTTTCATTCTGGTAATTGTAGGCTTCTGTTCAGCATGTCTGTTGTTGGATCTTCTTTGTTCCCCTTTGTCTGTTTGTGTGTTTATTAGCTCATCTTTGACATCTCTCATGTTTTTACCCCTACTTTCCCTCATAAAGTTTTATTTTTAAATCCCAAACCTTTCCCTTTGTCTTTTTCCCTGTTTCATTCCCCCAAACCTATTTAAAACAACACTATGTTGCAGAACCCTTTTCGTTTTATACCCCACAATGTTAAAAAAGGTAAAAGACCACTCCCTTCCCATTGTATTTCTAATCCCAATTGGCAGTGTGTTTGTCCTGCTAGTCCACGTGTCACTTCATCCATGGGGTTCTCTTCTCTTTTGAAAAGCTACAAAAGAAGTTAAAAAGTTAAAAAGAAAATAACAAAAAAAGAGATTTCCATATATGTTTTGCCTTTCACTCAAAAACAATTAACAAAAAGAATAAACTGTTTCATTTTTTATTCTGCGTTTTTGTTAAAGCTAAAATAAAACAATTTGAGTTTTAACCAGATACATTTTTCTATGTTTTAGAAAACCTTCTTTTGTATGCCAAACAAACTTTTCCATTTGTCAGTGCCTCCTGTGAATCGATTTGTTTGCCCTGGTCACTTGACATATTTTGTCTTTTTTATGTCCTTACAGAAAGGAATTGAAATTATGAAGCACAGCCAGCCATTGTGCTTTGAGTGAGTGGTAGCACTGGAAGAGAAGGTCACTTCTGTAAAGGTGAGGATTATTCCTAGTTCATGGAGGAGGATACTGAACCTCTTGTGCTTGCATGGGTAGACCGTACTGTCAATTGCCCACAGCAATACGAGTGTTGCATAAGGTGTGAAAAGCAGTGGCATGGCTCAGGAAGGGAGTCAGCCGGGATGCAAAGGGAGATTTGCAACTCAAGGAAGATGAGGTAGAGGCATGTCTCTTGGAAGGATAAAGGAAGTCGTTGAACTAGAGGTGGTCGGAGAACCTGGCAAAGTGTCTGAGAAGGCTATTGAAGAAAGCTGTGGCGGCAGCAGATACACTACAGGAGTTTCTGGAGAATGTCTCTCATAGTTTTGGTGTTTGAGTAGGACAGAGAGGGTGACAGAGGTGTCGGGCACCTTAGACATATGCAGGTGGTTGTGACTTCTTGAGACCCCAGATCAATAGGTGGAGGAAACACAGGTGGTCCCCCAGGAGATGGCTCAGGAGGAGGAATGAACTGAGCCCTCTACATGTGTGCCTTCGTATGTACCGAAGGAAAGGCAGGCACTGATTTCCCCTCGCAAGGGTCATTCAGGACAGGGGACACTTCCACCTATAAAAGTGCACACCACATCAAGGGGCTGGCTGAACATGAGCTTGCTGGAGGCGAGAACTGTTAAGGGGAAGGAATGTATTCATAAATGAAATCTATGCAAGGAACTAGTTAGGTAAGGTATATGAAGGAAGAGTTATGTATTGGGAAACCAATCAATGTATGTCACCTTCCACTGATCTCTCTTCCACATTAACATACTGTGGTGGTTATGGTAGTGAGGGAGTGTCTGCAGATTCTAGTCGGTAGGTAAAACCTGCCTGTCACCAGATACACCATCACAAGCTGTCCTCAGTTTGACACCATGTAAAACTGCCAAGTAACCTCTAGCCTGTGTGCATAGCAAAGCACAGCATTTGTAAGTGCTACCAATCACCAAAAGGGCAATATTTACCACCACCGCCATCACAGCTGCTTGGTGGTGGTAGCGGTAGTGCAACGGGTGTGGTGCTATTTGGCCAGTAAAGGAAAGACTGACATATGAGGAATGCAGGCACGTTCTACCTCTATTGTCAGATAAGGAGGAGTCAGGGGAAAATGTAAGTATAGGGGAATTATCCCTTGTGTCCCCATGTTAAATTTGTCAGGTGGGAACGCCCTTTTATCCCAGATGTCCCGCTCTACCAGAAGTCCCACCCCGGAAGTGGCATCATGGGGGTCACACAGAAGTACTGCCCTGCAGGACGTCCTATCCCGGAGGTGACATCATGTAGGTAACCTTAAAGGCCCGCCCTACCGCAAATCCTATTACGGATGTGACATCATGTGGGTCACCCAGAAGCCCTGCCCTACTGGACGTCCTGTCCTGAATGTGACATCCTGTGGGTCACCTGGAAGTTGCACCCTCTAGGTTGTTGGTAAGTGCCATAACCTTTTTGACTCGGTAGTAATCTATATGAAGCTCTGTTTGTGTACCCCTTGCACTGGTTTATGGGGTTATAATATAATGTACATGTTGTTATTGACCCCTGTAGGTATGTCCCCCAAGATACGGAAGAGTGTAATACGGTTTCTAGTGCACCAGGGCGCTGGACAGATGATGCAGGTATTAACTTGTGATGTTTTGGGGTAGGTATGATGTAAGTATTGCATTTCTGACCCTGAAAATATGTCATGGTGCACCAAGGGATCTGTGGAGATAATGTAGCGTGATGCTGCCCCTAGGGGTGGAGTAAAGGGTATATATATACAGAAGGAGCACCGGAGAGAGGTATACAGCACTCTTGAAGCCTTGACTATCCTGATATATGAGATATTATGGCTGGGCTGAAGGCCAAAGTATACCACAGTTAAATACATCTCCAAAAACCTGTTACAGTTGTTGATTTTGGGTGTAAAAGAGGCTGGTTAGTATCGAGCTGTACTAAGGTTTGTGTTTCCTTGTAAGAAGTGTAATATACATACAAATATTGATACCTTGCGTTTTAGCGTTTAAATAAACAATAATACAAAAATAATTAAAAAACAACCCGCTGTAATGTGGTGAAGATTTTCTAGGCCCTGATTCAGCTGTATGAACCCCACACATCTTCTTTCATAATGCCTTACTCGCAGTATTGTTGCACGGTATGGCCCTGCTGCAATTCTGTGAGCCACTTACAGCTTCTATTTTCACCAGTGCAAGCCATGTCAGAAGACCAGCTGTTATACATGTGGTTGACGTAATGCTTTACAATGTCCACATCTAAGGCTGGTGGGGATCAGCTGTTTCAAGGCTTCGCATAGGAACACATGATATCCCCCCACCATGTTCTGTCAAACGTGTGTAATTCCTTGTGATACATTTTAAACAGGTGCTGAGGCATCACTGCACATATGCGCGGTCCCTGTCAAAATCCTTGTGATAAAATGGAACAGATTCTGTCACGCCGGATATGCATATTCTGTCAGTTTGAGGATGGGGATCCCTTATGATAAACTGTAACAGGTGGTGTGCTTCGGCGCAGGTGATCAGGGGATACATGTGCTCAGGGCACATATTAACTACACAGTTCGGCATGGTTCATGAAGACGACCACCAAAATAGTCTATATATATCTGCCCTGCAAAGCC
This sequence comes from Ambystoma mexicanum, assembly GCF_040938575.1. Taxonomy (NCBI): domain Eukaryota; kingdom Metazoa; phylum Chordata; class Amphibia; order Caudata; family Ambystomatidae; genus Ambystoma; species Ambystoma mexicanum. The sequence goes on from NC_090928.1 coordinate 863,942,128, forward strand.
TTGTGTTAGAGAACTGCCACACCACATGTTAACTCAACTCACGCTTAGACCGAGAAAACATGCCTGATCACCTGGAATGAGAAGTGAGTGTTTTGGCCGCTCTGAAAAGCATAAAAAGTAGAGTTCTGTTTAATATCCTGATTATTGATTTGTTTATTTACTCTATTCTATATTTATGCAGCACCCTCTTTCTATGATTGTATAGACTTTTCAGTAAGATCTGGTGAGCTAACCTTTTTTTTTGTTTATGTATTTTAAATGGTGTAAAATCGTTTATACCAAAATGTAAAAAAAAAACACCAGTTTTTGTTTTTAGAACATACTTTTTACATTTAATTTACCAGTATGTGTTTATAAGTTTGTGCTTTCTGGGGTCTTACACCTTGTAAGCCTAAAAATCAGGCTGGGTTGTGTCTCTTTTTAAAAAAATAAAAAAGCTGATTAACAAGGATTGTGCCTCTTGTAATATTGCAAGGAGTATTATGTTTTTAAAAGGTTGTTTATTCTTTCACTGTAAACATGGGTCGCGCCTAATATCCAATACCGAAAACTGCTTAAGAGTAAAATCGTTGTGACCATGTGCTGTCTCATAGTTTGCTAATTCTCAGCAGAGTGTGCCTGTAAAGGGCTTTGTGCCTTTGCAAATAGCTCAGTGGGCACGTGTAACTATGGTGCTGTTTTTTTTATAGAATATAATTATTTCCATTTCTTATTTTGTTATTTTAGCAAAATCTGCTGAAGTTCAAGACAGCATAGATGTAGATGCTCCCATCCCTCAAGCGCTGCTTAATATTCTTGCTGAAAATGGTGTTCAAATCTATGGTACAAAATGTATTCCTTTTATTTTTTCTTGTTCTGTAGTATGAGAATTGCTTTATTTTGAGTGAAATGTCTCATGTTTTGGACCTGCTATGACTGTATATTTTCAATGTTTTAGCAACCTTTCCCAGAATATTAGAACAGAACATTTTAAAATATTAGTTAGCTAAGTATTAACATAGACAGCTCATCTTTATCACTATGAGGCTTTTAGCTGTAATCCTGTAATCCCTATTTGTCCTGTTTGAGTGCAGAATAATTTCTTCTCAGCATAGCTTGCAAATACCAGATTGTAGACATATCCACCTGATTTGATTATTGTTTAAATTGTTTTTTTTTTTAAATGGGTATTCGGACACGGTCCTGCCAGCAGCAGAGCCCAACCTTCTGTTAATAAAGTTATGAACCCCTAACATGCCTCATGTGTATGCAGTCTTTTTTTTAAAAAAGATTGTAATCATTCATTGCAACTCATGTCTTAGGAGCTCTGAAACCCTATGATTTGTAAAAACAGATGTGAAGCCTCGTGTTTTGAAGGGGCTGTTTGTCTGTCTGCAGCGCATGCTTGCAATGGGCTCTATGGCTCTGCGGATAGCTCAGGGGGCTCGTGCAACTACCGTGCATTTTGGCATAATTGATTTTTAGAATATAATTATTTACATTTTTTATTTTAGCAAAGTCTTATGATGTACTTCAGGCCAGCATACGTGTAATTGCTACAGGCTCTCAACCGCTCATAGATATTCTTGCTGAAAATGGTGTTCATCTTTATGGTAAACATGATTCCATTATTTTTTTCTTATTATGTAGAACAAGAATTCTGGATTTCTGTTGAGTGAAATGTCCCATGTTTTGAACCTGCGATGACTGAATATTTTCACTGTTTTAGCAGTCCTTTACAGAATATTAGAACAATTTAAAACATCAGCTAGCTAACTGATAACGTAGACAGCTAATTTTCCGTATTGGGTGTTTCTAGATTTAGACATGTAAGCATGGGCTGGTTTGTTTGAGTGTAGAATTAAATTATTTCTCAACATAGCTTGCAAATATCATAGTGTAGATACGTCCTTCTGATTTTTTAAATATATTTTATTTTTTAAACATGAATTTGGACATGATCCTGCCAGCAGTAGAGCCCAAGCAGCCGGCAATAAAGTTATGCTGTCTATACCCCAACCCTGAATATGTGTCATGTGTATGCACTTAGCACTAAACCTTTTAAAATAAATAATAAAAATGTATTTGCTTTTAGATGCTGTGGCAGAGAATCACTCTTATGCAGTCAACCCCTGTAAAGGGTTCGATGTTGGGCGCTCAGAGACTGCGAGAGACACGCCTTTTATCTTTAGAGGTAATTCATGGCATCATCAAGAAATGCTAGTTAAAAATAAAAATAAAATGGTCTAAACCTGTTTGTGTTTTGCAGTATTTATTTTCTTGTAGCTGTATTTTTATTGTGTGTTAAAATATTCTCATTTAGTAAAAGAAACAAAACAATAGGGAGCCACCTTTTGAAAGCTGTATTTTTCACCAGTTTCATTCTAGAATACCCAATGGTAAAGTCCTTAAACTTTTTTTTTATTTCAGATTCACACCCTCCTGCTGTCGTATTGTCTAATGGTCCTGCGCTGAAAAGGAAATATGATGGGGGCCGTATGCATGGTACATTTGTATGATTACTGAGCTGTTAACAAAACAGTTTTTCCCACCTATACAGGTTGACAGCTGCATGTATCCATGTAGCTCTAAACAAATCTTTTTTTTTAAATATTGTTTTAGGAACTGGGGTGTGTATGAGGAAGCAGAATGTTTTCTTGAAGCTGTATTCTGGGTGTAAAATATGCTTATTCAGTTAAAACAATATGGAGCCTCCTTTGAAAGCTGTGTTTGTCACCTGCTTCTTCCGAGAATATCCAAGGGTAAAGTCTTAAAATCTTTTTTTTACATTTTATTTTATTTTGTATTATTTCAGACTTACATCAGCCTGTAGCAGAAGCATCTGGTGTCCCAGCTCTGAAAAGGAAAAATCCAAATTACAGATTGCACGGTACGTTTGTAAGGTTTCTCAACTATTAACAAAAAATGTGTTTTTTTCCCTATAGAGGTTAACATCTGAAAAACTCTTTTCATCTTTATTTTAAAAAAAGTCTTTGGTTTAGGGTGGGCATAAGGCTCCAGGATATTTTTTATGTGCAAATATCTCTGTAACTACTTAGACAAATCCTTATGAAGCAGCCCTAGTGCATAAGACCTCTGTGGCCCTACCAACAGACATTCCAAAGACTGCAGGTAAGACAGATACAAAACACCTGCACACAGCAACTGTCACATGTTATCAGGAATGCACAGGGCTCCAAACTATTTGGAAAACAAATAATAATAATCTGTTTGATAACAAGCTCAGGCAGTCCAAAGTGTTGCAACATTCTACAAACACCCCTAGCGCTCAAACTGTCAAAACCTGTGACATACAAAAACCCCACCCGTATCTTCCCTTCACACCTTTGTATGGGATTACCGTTTTAGCCCCAGAGGTGGTCATCCATATGCCTTGTTCTCCAGGCTGTGGACAAATTAAACTACCCCTTATTTCTTCACCCGATAGTTCCAGAAAACTTTTAGCCCCAGCAGTTGTCATCCCTTGGAAATCGTCTGTTGGCTTTAGTGAAATTACAATGCCCCATGTATTTTCACCCACGATCCCCAGCCGTGAACGGTATGTTATTATTTCCAAAGTTTTAGAACAACCCTTGGTGGTGGGACATCGTTGCACCTGCAGCCCTATATTCTGAGGCTGTGATAGTTATTACGGACTCATCCTTCAAAATAGAGCACAAAGAATGTGTAAATGCATCTATCATTTACGGATTAAACAATGCACTGAGGCCCCTTGATCTTTCTTGCAAAGGACCAAACGGTGTAAACAAACGGCAACGTGCAACTGTCATTTCCTATTTAGACCATAATAAGCAGACACTTAAACCACAGATGCCTAAACAGGTTCATTCGGCCAACGCTGGGGTAAATACACCAGTTTATAAACGGAGTGTGACAGCTAAATGTTTATTTGTAGGACACAAGCCAGAAAGTAAAGAATCTAAATATTTATTTGACATATATAACAGCGCAAACTTATGTTGCCAGAAGTATACATTAAGACATAACACTGTTGAGAATTCTTTAATTGATATGCGTAAATGTGTTTCTAAAGCCAAACATGTCCTGTACAACATGAAATCTAAAAACAGATTACAAGACCCTGACACGCGGAAAAAGAAAAATTGGTTAAAAAGCCTTGTAGAAGCTACGCATGGTTTTGCAGGACTCCTTACTTCTTTAAGACCTGGGCTGTTGCTCGGGCAACACACAAAACCTACAAATCTAAATGCCTGTCCTAATTCCCCTTTGACTGGTTTGGAGGATCCGATGAAACCACCCCATCATGTTGAAAGACCGCGTTTACCAATAAAAAGCTTAGCTGACTGGAGTTTAAAGTGGCTTTGTCCCAAAGGCAAAGGAAAATGTTCTTGAAATGCTTCAAAAAAGCAAAAACTATCATTAGCCAGCCCTCAAAGAAAGATTTAGTGTCCTGGCCCCCAAACACACCACAGCCTCCCAAGATGACACTGTTTTTCTGCAGTGTATGGGAACATACCAGCAAGATCTATCGAAATATAAAAGTGTTCAATACTATGAAGTTTTTTGCTTTGTAAATCTGGATCAGTTAGCATGGCCTATTAATAATAACAGAAGTGGTTGAAAGGCTTGTTTTACACATCCTTGAAATGGTAGGCTCTAATGACTTTGTGAAGATTTGTTTAGACAGTTCTATTTTAAACTGGCCTCTTTTCACCAGTGGTTCATTTTGCCAAACTTTTGATGTTTTGGAGTTCTTAAAAAAAATTAAGTAAGGCAGAGCTCACTATAACAGAGGCTTTGAGGATTGTGTCCGTGGTTGTGAGATCTAGAGAGGGTGGAGTGTACAGGCCTCTAAAGAAAACACTTTACAGCATCATTGTGGTAAAGAAGAGGCACTGACTATTGGACTTTAACTATGGACCATTAAACATCTGTATGGATGCAAGCATTATAGGTCTTTTGGAGGCTAAAACCGTTACAGACGGTTACTTCAGAGAAAGGCTTTTGAGACCCACAAAGTTCTGGGTATGCCCACGGATATCATGGTTGGTTTCAATGAGTTCAGTTTATTTGAAGATTACTTTGGAGTACCGATCAAAATTCTATATAACGAAGACCAGCTTTGGAAATATTTTGCACCAGGTGACACCTCTAATAAAAACATTATACGTCATGATCAGCACTATTACAGTATCTTAATCCTCTGGGGTTTCTTAGGGGCTAGGAATGTATGCCCCTGTTGCTGACACATATACAGCAACCGTATCGCTCATAGAAGTAAACTCCTTTGTCACATGTGCCAGAGAGATGGCTGCATGGTGCTTGCTGAATCAGGGTTTAAATGTCCCAAGTGCAAGACATTTTCCAGATCTAAGGAATGTCTCAAAAATATAGTGAGAAAGCATTTTAGGGTTTAGCAGACTGTCATCTCAAAATGGATTGTGTCTAATGTGGCCAGTTTATAAGGGCCGATAACAAAGCAAAGGACACATCTGCCCCTGCTGATAAATTGAAGTTGTATCTATGCGGGACCGCATGTGTTACATGACTCCCCCAAAGATATGCCCAAAACAGAGAAATACATTGTCTTTGATGTGCAGTGCATGCAAGAGACAGGCATTCACATTCCAAACTATATTTATGCCAGACATTTAACAGGGGATAAGAGCTGGGAATTTGAAGGCCCAGACTGCATCAGCCTTATTGTTACAACCTTTGTGGCTAAGAAAGTCAGGGGCTATAGCTTTCTGACTCACAATAGCCAAGGCAATGATGTTTTTTTTTTCCTAATAGATCAGTTGATTAAAGAAAAACTAGCCATCAAGCTCATAACTCAGGGTACAAATCTGAAGCTCCTAGAGGTATCAGACCTTAAAATCCCCTCTATCGACAGTTTGAATGTCTTGCCCATGAAGTTAAGTAGGCTGCCTAAAGCTTTGGGATTCCCAGGTATGAAAGATTATTTTCCACATTTCTTTAACACCAAACAGAATCAAAATTACGCAGGACATATTTCCCCTGTGGAGTTTTATAGTTCTAAATTCATTTTGGCTGAAAAGAAGGAAACATTTCTCAAATGGTATTCAGAGGCCTGTATGCATGCTTTAGATTTTAAGAGGGAGCAAACAACCTATTGTTGTGAAGATGGACATATTTTGAGAACATCCTATAACATATTAGAGAGCTGACCCGCAACGGGCACCTTCTGAACCCAGGCACTCCAGAGATGGTAAAATATGATGGCTATGTAGACCCCTTCACCTTTATTATATTAGCTAGCATGTTTATGAATATAGGCAAGCAATAGTTTCTAGATCCGGTAATAAAAACCCTTGTACATCCAGACCTGTATCCCGGCAAACAAAAATGCTTATCCACACCTTCCATACAGTGATTGATGTATGTGTCTCATTAGGAAAATGTTCCTATACAACACGCCCTGCACGGAGGGGAAAAAATGCTTGGCTCCTATTTTCTAGATGGTTATGCTTCTTTAAATGGGGAGTGCCTCGCCTACAAATTTAACAGCTGTTATTTTCATGGGTGCCCCCGTTGCTATAATAAAGAGGACTATAATACCCTGACGGTCTGTACCTATGACCATTTACATACGAGAACACTTTAAAAAAAAAAATTCTTGAGAACCGAGGTTTGCGTGTTATCACGCTTTGGACGCATGAGTGGATGAGATGTTGAAAAATGATGAGACCTTAAACATTTTTCTCAAACAGAAAAATCTACCACATCCCCTAGAAATGTGTGACGCTCTTTTTGGCGGGCGGCTAATCAAGCTCTACTACGAAATCGTGCAGGTTGAAAATTACTATGATTTTACCAGTCTCTACCCCTTTCTCAACAATTCAAAACCCTACCCTCTAGGGCATCCCCGTATCATCTATGAAGATTTTGGGGATATTAAACAGTATTTTGGCATGATCAAATGCCAGCTGTACCGGCTTAAGAAACTTTATTTTCCGGGCTTCCACAGCGGGTTTCTGGAAAGTTAATGTTTCCTCTACGTAGGACCTGCACAAAATAAAAACAAACTGAAAATGCACACAAAGTGATGAGGAGACGTCAATCATGGGTACCTGGTGCACTCTTCAGCTAGAAACGGCCTTGCAGAAAGGGTATCCATTGTGAAGGATTCATGCAATATGGCATTTTGAGACCATCACAGTAAAACAGTTCTGCGGTTACATTTCCTGTTCCTGTGGAATAAACAGGAGGCCTCACAATACCCTGAGAATGGTACGGACCACATCCTCCCTACAGCGTTACAAAGAAGAGTATTACAAAGATCAGGGGGTCTGGCTGAGACCTGAATTCATTGAAAATAACGCCTCCAGATGTCAGTTAGCTAAACTATGTTTGAATTACGTGTGGGGTAAATTTGCGCAGTGAACCAATCTCGCAAACACAATGATCATAACTGACCCTGATGAGCTGACCTCTTACCCTTTTGATGCGGGCTATGACATTTAAAGCTTGCAGTTTATAGATGAGGAAACAGCATGCCTTTGCTGGAAGTATGCTGAAGAGTACCCGGTATGTTCCAACAACATAACCATTTTCATCACCTGTTTCACAACCGCTCATGCCCGTTTGGAATTGTACAAAGGAATGGACGAACTCCAAGGTCCAAGGTCGCTGTTTGTACCATGATTATGACTCTGTCATTTTTGTCAGTGCCCCTGGTCAGGAGGACCCTCCTTTGGATAATTAAATGGGTGATTTAACAAGCAAATTAGCTCTGTGTGAACCCATTGTAAAATTTGTTTCTGAAGGTCCCAGAACCTATTAGTATCGCACATCCTCAGGGGCGGTCTGCATTAAGGTAGAAGGCATCACTCTGAATGTTAGTAACAGTATGAAAATCGATTTTGATAGCTTGAAGGAGTTGGTGTAGGAGTACCCTTTAAAAAAAGTTGACTAAGACTATTGTGGCCCAGCAGCCCTCCATAGTGTGTTAGAAAAAATGATGAGAGATTAGCACCCAAACGCTACAAAAAGCATTGAGGGTACTATTTGATAAGTGCATACTCACAGATGATTACAAGACATTACCCTATGGCTATTAAAAAGGAAGATTCACATACGATGGACACCAGATTACAACACCCTTTTGCATGCGTGCTATCAGGCCCTTCATGCTGCATTAAAAGCTATTTTATTAAACAGCTTTTAGAAAATGCCACCATGGTTGGATGCCAAATAATATTGTATGGTTCTACACTTGCTGGCAACCACTGCATAATGAGTTGCCTGCTAACCTAACTCATCTGAAATGTGTTAAAGATTTATCATATTCCCTGAATGACGATCATTTGCTTGTCAACATAATGAGGAATATCAAACCCTCTAACTGTAAAGGTGATGCATGCCCAGCTACCCTCATCAAGGACTGCACTGAAGCACTAGCTCCTTTCCTGACAGCCTTTGTCAATGCTTCCTTTGTCACAGGGAAAGTCCCCGCCTCCCTCAAGGAAGCCTGGGACCGCCCTCTATTAATAAAAACAACTCTTGATCCCACCTCCCCTAACAACTATAGACCCATCACCACTGTCCCGTTCCTCCTCAAAATACTGGACAAAGAAGCCTATCTGCAGGTTCAGCGTTTCATTGAAGAGAATAAACTCTTAGGTCTCCGACAATCTGGCTTCCGCCTCAAACACGGGACTGAAACCCACGCTACTTGACTTGAAAAACCAGATGGACGACGCCAGAGACATGGGCAAACCAGCACTTCTCCTACTTCTCGACCTATCAGCGGCCTTCAACCTTGTAGACCATGACGTCCTATGCCACCACCTCTCTGCCACCGCTAAATTCTCCCCTGAGTCCACAGCATGGATCACGTCCTTCCTACAAGACAGAACCATGCAAGTATTCTCTGACTTAGCCTCCGCCTCACCCACCATCATCCTCTGTGGTGTGTCCCAAGGCTCCTGCCTCTCCCCCACTCTCTACAACATCTTCACACGACCCCTCTTCCTCATCCTCGACGCCATGGGCATCTCCTACACCAACTATGCTGACGATACCCAGATCCTCCTCACCCTCACTGGCAACTATGACACTGACTCACTGACCCTCATACCAGCAAGATCTATCGAACGACCCTCAACAACCTCTACAACACCATCTAAGCCTGGATGGCAGACAATGGACTATGCCTCAACTCCGACAAGACCGAACTTCTACTGGTAGGCTCCCCCGACACGCTAAAAAATCTAGACTCCCAATTCAGTCATTTCCCCATTGACTCCATTAAAATACCTGTCTCCGACTCGGTCAAAACTCTTGGTGTCTATTTGGATTCCAACATCTCCATGGACAGACAAGTCAACGCAATAGCCTCCTCAGCTGCGTACCACGCCAAACTGATCAACGCAGTCAGACCCTTCCTCTCCAAAGAGAATTGCACAAACATAGCCAGAGCAATCACTGGCTCCAGGCTAGATTACTGCAATGTACTCTTCCTAGGAACTTCCAATCAAAACCTGGAAAGGCTACAAATCATACAGAACAATGCCCTCTGCGCTGCCCAAGGTATCACGAAAAGAGAACACATCTCTGAGGCCAGAAAACTAGCCCACTTGCTACCAATAAGGGAAAGAATCATCTTCAAAGCTCTGACACTGACCCAAAAGTGCATCCACCTCACCACCCTGGTCTACCTCTCACAAAGAATCCACCCCGTCTCCTCCACAAGGCCAACCAGGTCACCATATACCAACATGCTCTGTGTGCCACTAGTAAAAAGAGCCAGAGCTGGAGGATCCAGCTTTCCTTATCTTGCACCATCACAATGGAATGCCCTACCTCCCACAATCCGAGGTTAGCCCTCCCTCATTGCCTTCCGGAAAGCTACGAAAACCATCCTATTCACATAAGGTCTCTCGCAGCACCATGTTTGCCAATAAACTGTCTGTAATGTCATAACCAAAGATGCATGAGCTTTAATGACTAATCTGTTTGTAGCAATCATAATGTGCCAACAACTGCTACCAATCCAGTACCCCCTGTAACTAAGTTCCTGCAAATAACAGCACCACAATGCCCCTGGGCTGTCTGCGCGCTATATAAATATAAATAAATAAATAAATAAATCGTAGATGAGTTGATGATGGAGGGTGGGCATAGCTCAGAGCTGGAAAAAGCCTTCACTAGGTAATCACACCATCATAACCTTAACATCTGTTACATTGCATAATGATTTGCCCACTAACCTAACTCATCTGAAATTTGTGGAAGGTTTATCAGATTCCCTGAATGACGATCATTTGCTTGTCAATATGATCATCGTAGATGATTTGGTGATGAAGGGTGGGCATAGCTCCGAGCTGGAAAAAGCCTTCACTTGGCAATCACACCACAGTAACCTTAGCATCTGTTACATTGTTTGCAAAAGTATTCTACAGAGGACAGGGCAACCGCTCCATAATATTAAACGGCAGTTATATTGTGCTGTAGATAAACAACAGGTCGCTGTCCTAGCGAGACAGATGTAACCGGATAACACCGGATTTTTCATGGAGGCCTTTCAAGATGCTACCCTGAAACCTTATGACTACCTATTTAAAAACAAACACTTTAGAGGACTACAGACTGCTTGTGGGTCTTTTCCCACCTGATTTACCTGTGGTTTACATACAAAAGACTTCTAGAAAAACTTGCTAAAAAAAAATCTTTCCTCATCACTACCACCAACCAGCCAGCATAATGGCACGTATACGTAGGAACTTTTCTCTCCTTAAAATGCTAGTAACAGCACCATCCTAACAACAAAAGGCCATTCTGTGCTCAGCTTCTGATGATCTAGTATTGGCTATAGCTGAGATTGCCTTCAACATCATAAAAGGGAATGTTTCACTGAATACCCATCTGTTAGGAGCCTTTAAAAAGAAAAAGCTCATCCTCAAGAAACTGGGTAACAAGAGGGCATCCCTAAAAGCTAAAGGAAAGCTTTTAAACTGGGAGATTCATAGGATCGCTACTAGGTTTTCCTGTGCCTCTGATCACTAGACATTTAGGGGGTGGTTAATAGAGTACAGCCAGAAGATGTATTTGCTTGATAAATGCCAGCTGGAAGGTTTTAGTACTCAGAACCATGAAGAACATGTTATTCAAAAATCAGCCATCCTAAGGTTCAACTCTGAAATGCAAGAGATCCTAATATGTCATGATTTATCACACTACGACAAGATGACCCGCTATTTAACAATTCTCCAAAAATACTTAACATACTTTAGACAGTCCAAAAATAAGAAGAATAAACTAACGCTGTACATGCCCCCCAAAAGATCCTGCAAGTCCCGCCAAACCACCCACATCTTCCCCTGCTTTAGATCCCATTGTGGTAGAAGTTCTGGACACCATTAAAAGCTGTTGTCGTAAGAATGCAGAACTATTGCTGAACAAAATGGGGAGTGAAAAGGGCATGAAATATTAAGTATAGGTGGGCACCATGGTACTTTATACTGTAATAAATTTCATCTGTTGTTTGTTATTAGTTCAGAGTTAGTTTGTCCTGGAACTATCAGGCCGAGAAAGGTCCTTTGGCATCCGGACCTCACAAACAAGAAAAAAGGAAAAATAAGGTGTCTTTAGAGGACTACAGACTGCTTGTGGGTCTTTTCCCACCTGATTTACCTGTGGTTTACATACAAAAGACTTCTAGAAAAACTTGCTAAAAAAAAAAAAAAATCTTTTCTCATCACTACCACCAACCAGCCAGCATAATGGCACGTATACGTAGGAACTTTTCTCTCCTTAAAATGCTAGTAACAGCACCATCCTAACAACAAAAGGCCATTCTGTGCTCAGCTTCTGATGATCTAGTATTGGCTATAGCTGAGATTGCCTTCAACATCATAAAAGGGAATGTTTCACTGAATACCCATCTGTTAGGAGCCTTTAAAAAGAAAAAGCTCATCCTCAAGAAACTGGGTAACAAGAGGGCATCCCTAAAAGCTAAAGGAAAGCTTTTAAACTGGGAGATTCATAGGATCGCTACTAGGTATTCCTGTGCCTCTGATCACTAGACATTTAGGGGGTGGTTAATAGAGTACAGCCAGAAGATGTATTTGCTTGATAAATGCCAGCTGGAAGGTTTTAGTACTCAGAACCATGAAGAACATGTTATTCAAAAATCAGCCATCCTAAGGTTCAACTCTGAAATGCAAGAGATCCTAATATGTCATGATTTATCACACTACGACAAGATGACCCGCTATTTAACAATTCTCCAAAAATACTTAACATACTTTAGACAGTCCAAAAATAAGAAGAATAAACTAACGCTGTACATGCCCCCCAAAAGATCCTGCAAGTCCCGCCAAACCACCCACATCTTCCCCTGCTTTAGATCCCATTGTGGTAGAAGTTCTGGACACCATTAAAAGCTGTTGTCGTAAGAATGCAGAACCATTGCTGAACAAAATGGGGAGTGAAAAGGGCATGAAATATTAAGTATAGGTGGGCACCATGGTACTTTATACTGTAATAAATTTCATCTGTTGTTTGGTATTAGTTCAGAGTTAGTTTGTCCTGGAACTATCAGGCCGAGAAAGGTCCTTTGGCATCCGGACCTCACAAACAAGAAAAAAGGAAAAATAAGGTGTCTTCACATTATTTAAGACTGATGCTCACAGTTGGCCCTTGTCAGGGCTGCACAGGTAAATAGGATGCTTTTCAAAGTATTATTCTTTTTCAAAAATATACAAAATCAATAAAAAGTTTCACGAGAGAAATGTTTAATTCACATTTCTAATTTTCTGTGTCTCGTATTATATATGTACTTATTAACAAACTGACCTACCTATTTACTGGTTGCCTCACTATATGAGTGTATAATACGAGACACGGAAAATTAGAAATGTGAATTAAACATTTCTCTCGTGAAACTTTTTATTGATTTTGTGTATTTTTGAAAAAGAATAATACTTTGAAAAGCATCCTATTTACCTGTGCAGCCCTGACAAGTGCCAACTGTGAGCATCAGTCTTAAATAAGGTGAAGACACCTGAGTGAAAAGGGCATGGCAACATGGAACGATAAGGAGGAATTTGTTTATAAAGGAGCAGTTGTCAAAAGGTTCAAACGTCCATGACCTAGTTCGAAGCATTACCAATCCTCAGGCCTTTGGAAGACATAAAAAACCTAGCAGATGGGATTTGTTTATGCAGGCAGCTACTGATTTAAACATACACGCCACCTTGGTGGGAAATATGGGTCATCGCAAGTTGCTCAAAACCTTAAAAGACTCTGATGTTAAAATCCAGATTGATGATGTTGATTCTCTAGATAATGCATTTAAGAAAAGAAAAAAGAAAAAGATACCAGCAAACGATAAGATTGGTTTAGTGCGTAAAAGTGTTTTCTTTTATTTTAGGAATATGGAATATGTTTCACAGCTGTAAAATATGTATGTGTATATGTATTCATATATATATATATATGCGGTAGTGGTCATGTTATGGTTAAGTTGCTCATCTGATATGAAGAGCGCTTTTTTGGGCGGCTTATGTCTTTGCTCGACCTGGACAAATCCTCATAAAACATTGCAACAAAAGTATATGGCCCACTCTGAATTTTTTTGCAAAGTTTGGTGAGGTTTGGTCTGGGGGGGGCAAAGTTATAGAGTGGGTCCCAAAATATTTTTTTTTCCCATAGAGTGATTGGGGAAAAAACTTTGATCATGCCTACACCTCAAACCGCTGGGTGGATTTTCATCAAATTTTAGGTAGGAGCAGTGGCTTGGTCCCGAAAGCGTACTTTTGTAAATTTGGTAAAAATCCGTCCAGTAGTTTTTTTTAAAACAACCAAAAAGTAGGTCTAAAAAAATTAGTGATATCTACGCCTGCTCTGCGGACACATTTCCCTGTTCGCTCCGCGGATAGGACACCGATTGGTTAATCGGCTTGTGTCATGTCCATGGACACTCAACATGTTCGCTGATTGGCTGGGGTGAGCGGTGAGGTGCGTCACATTGTTTCGATGTGCCCGCCGTCTTGGATCCAAAGACATCCGCAGACAGTCAGGCATCGAACAGAGGAAAAATGCAATTTTGGGGAGTGTGTTGGGGTGTAGGAGTGCTTGGAGAGGGTGGGGGATTAAGAGAGGGGTCAAATGCTGTATTTGTTTAGGTGGCAGGTGCCCCTGATGCGTTCGCGATGTCCGTGGTCACCGTGGCTGTCTGCAGACATACTAAAAGCTGGGCGCACTATTAGCTATTTTACTTTAGTATTATGTTGGTTTTGGGCTGTTAGTAGAGCATTGATTGTAATTGATATCCCCTATAAGTAGTCCACATACCACAGTAAAAATGTTCAGTAGCATGGGTGTGTTATGCTGCAGTGGTTGTGGCCAGGGCCCAGAGTCTTGAGTGCATGGCATTCAGCCTTGGCCTTGGCTGAAGGCCATGCCCTCAAGACTCTGGGCCCTCGCCACAACCAACACAGCATAACACACCCATAGAATCAAACACCCATCAAATATCCATAACCCAAACGTTTGTGTACTGTTTCTTTTGTAGAGTTTGTATGTGAAGTTTTGGCTAGGCTATGCAGTTAAGATTGTAGAGTTTGTAACAAGCACTGCGGCATAAGATACCCATGGAAGTAAACATTTTTTATAGTGGTGTATGGTTAGATGTTTGGTTGAATGGGTGTGTTATGCAGCAGTGTTTGTGAGTCCATTTATTATATACTTACTGGTTGACTTTTTTGTGCTTGTATGCAGTTTTTTCATGAGATGGGTAATTGGAGCAGACATTCTTTTTCGATCTCTGTGATAAAAGAAAAGATCATATGTTAGTGTAGGTAGTTCATAATGATTTATTGCATTGCATAATAGACATTTCTGTATTTTTCCGACCCTCATATTTAGTACTTTAGAAGTACTATAGCTCAAACCAGTGTACTGCGCAATTTTCTCACTTTCTGGGTTTGTTTTTTTAAATTATTGGGTCTGTGGGGAAAAAAATCCATGCTGGATTAAAAAAATAAACTTCTATGTTGTGGTACAATATATTTCGTTCATTGTTTTAGTGTTTATTTCTTGTTTCTTTCTAATCTTCTATCTGTTGGCTTGTTGCAGATTTTTGGGGCAGTTAGATAACTGTTGGCATATTCTAATTGTTTATTTCTACTTTTATGCTATTCATCTATCTGTTGGGTTGTTGCAGTTAGATATATGTTGGCGTATTCTAACTGTTTATTTCTTGTTACATTTTAGTGGTATTTATTTATCTGTTTGCTTGTTGCAGAATCTTGGGGCAGTTAGATAACTGTTGGCATATTCTAATTGTTTATTTCTACTTTTATGCTATTCATCTATCTGTTGGGTTGTTGCAGTTAGATATATGTTGGCGTATTCTAACTGTTTATTTCTTGTTACATTTTAGTGGTATTTATTTATCTGTTTGCTTGTTGCAGAATCTTGGGGCAGTTAGATACATGTTGGCGTCTTCTAACTGTTTAGTTTTGAAATTGAAGTTTTGTTAATGTTTATGCACAGATTAGCTATTAAATTTTGATTTTAAGAATATTAAATAAGTGTTTACAAGATGTGCTGGTAATCTCTGTTTTAGAGTAATGGTAGTATCATTATATTCAAGCCATCCACATTCCTTTTTTATCTATGCAGTGTAGTGACCTGCATTGGTTGTGGCTCCTGTGTGGTAGATTATACCTACTGTTGTGAAAGTTTTCTTACCAAGTGATACTTGACCATGTGTGAATCCAGTCAGCTTGCAGTTGTTTTTAGTACCATCTGCATTGTAACGTAAAAGCTTAAGTATTACGTATTTACTATGTGTCTGTATTTGTAAGTTGGAATGATTATCTGAATTGCAGGTAGTACATAATCTGCCATGGTTTGCATTTTGTACAAGTTGCTGAAATGGAATGGATTCACAGTTAGGTATGGATACATACACGAAGCATTCATTAGGGACTTGTTCCTGTGCCACATGGCTGCAGAGAGTGCATGTATGTTTCAATATATGTATGAAATCTGGAAGATTTCATTTATAGGTATGTTTTTGTTTTCCAGTACTTGTAGTAACTACATTAGACATCCTTGTGAATCTTCTTGTCAGTTTATAGTTAATTTCACCATTCCAGCATAGTAGTCTAACTCTTGCCTTATTCCAGAAACACTCTAAGTGTTGTCAGGATTGTTGGTTGCATTTCTATGAAGGACTAACATTTGCAAACACAATTGGTCTGTACTGTGTAAGTAAATGTTGTCAATAATTGGTGGGAATTGGAATAGAATATTTATTGCTACATTTGCCTAGCAATTTACACCAGTTGCATTTCAAAATTTGAATGGACCTGACAGTTCTGTGTCGAAGTCATTTGTTTGGAGTGTGTGTTGCTTCTTTGAAGAAGTAGTTCAGTTACTTTGAGCAGTAGATTCTTCTTTGGTTGTGGTATTTGATGAAGTATTAGTTTCCTTTACTTTCTGTGGAGGAATTGCAGTGAGAATCTGTATCTTTCAGTCTGAAGTCGTTTTCTTTTACAACATTTTGCTTTTTGCGAAACAGGATAGGTTTTTAGATGGGGTGTAGAGTGAACACAGTCTATTGTATTCTAGAATGTAAGGAATATCAGCATTTACTTTACTTGCATCAAAGTTGATTAGAAGTAGTCCGTCAAGTGTACGGGAGCATGTTAGTGCTACATAGCTCATACCTTCTTTAAAGACTGTGCTACCAATATCTATAAATGCTTTATCTAGGGTAAGACATTGTAATTTGTGAATGGTAACTGCGTATGCTAGAGTTAGTGAAAATTGTTCTCTGCATACATACATGTCTTTGAAAAGAAGGAAGCAGGCTTTTGAGCATCCTATCTTTTTAACTTCTGATAGTTTGTCAAAGAGAATATTGACAAACTGAATGTTGTTGTCACGTGAATATGTTTGAAAGCCAACAACTGTACCAAGTGCTCCATTAACTAGTCCTTGCACCACATTAGGTTATGTTTAAGCATTACTCTACAGTTTAAAGATAATTTTAATATGTTCTCCAAACTGTGTTGGAGATAGAGTTTTCTAAGGTATTTAGTCTTGTTGTGGCTTGTTGACACATGGGTAGTGTCATACCATGTACGTCCAGTTAATCTGTGGAGCAAATTTCAATTATTGGTTGCATTTCTTTTTTCAACATTGTTTCATTGAATTTTGAACAGCTTGCAAGAGTTGGCATCAAGGACATACAATTGACATTTTTGTGTGCTAATTGTTCCATGACATCAGTAGCACATGAGTTATGGCCATAGAGTGCATGGGTGTGCCTGGTTTTTAATTTCGATTGTGCTTCTTGAGATAGTATATCAACTCTAATAGTTTTAAAAATGTTGGCGCATGTGAGGTCTGCAGAGTGGTGCATGTTTTCAGTTAATTCTCTGTATTGGAAATGTTGCCAAAGGTTGACATTTCCTATGCTGCCAAGAGTTTTACGGCACAGTTTGTGCCCTAAGGTTTTAAAAATAGGTTTATCTTTCACTGGTGTCAATTGAAGATCTCCGAAAACAATAATGTGTTTTCCTCTAAAGAGGTCTTCGTAGTCTGTTTTGAGTCCCTCTTGTGATCTGAGGTGAATCAAAGCCAACATTAGGTTGGAGACCATGCTCACCTCATCAATTAGTAGCATTTTCATTTGTTTCAAAACTCTGCGCAGTTCCATTGCAGCTTCTGTAGAAAGTTTGTAATAGTCTAATTTGTTTTGGTATTCGACTGGAAGGAGTAGTCATCGGTGTAAAGAGACACCACCTATGTTGTAGGCATCTAAACCTGTGGGAGCAGTTACAACAGCTGACAGTTTGTTGTTTGTCAATTGTTGGAGGAACTTGCTGATTTTGATTAAGAATGTTTTGCCTGAACCAGCTTGACAACTCACATATAGCAGTATAGGTTTGTAGTCTTGGCAGGTATAGTTTTTATTCTCATGTTGCACACCATGTTTCATTTGTTTTGTTACTTCTTGGAAAATGCTACACTTCTCATTGTTCAGTTGTAATTTCAGTACAGCAAAGTCTTCTGTAGCTTGTTCATACTGACACATGGTGTTTCCTACTTCTGTCGTGGTTAATTCTGCCTCATTTGCTATTAGTGGCTTTCCAAGTGGTTCTTGGCTTCCTGTTACAGAAATTGACTACTGTCGGGAGTGTCCACTTCTGGTTTGGCCTGGAGTTCTTCTTTGTGTTGCTGTTCATTGTGCAACATTGTTTGGTAGTGAGTAAAGTTTACGTCTGTTATAGTGCTTTCATTTGCTTTGAAAGCGTCTTCATAGGAGTCATACGTATCCAGTAACTATTCTTCTTTTCTCCATGGTTGCCACGAGTTGTTGCCAAATTTATTTGTCTTTTCTAGGTACGCCATTTACTAAGACAATTAAAGATTGATCTATTGGACGTTGCACTTCTAGAGTGTGTACATTTTCTTTAAGATCTAATGATAAATAAACTACTTTGCCACAAATACCTTTCACTAATTCAGAGGGAGGTAATTTTGATGTTTTTGGTTGAAGGCATATTATTGCTTGAAATGGGTGCATTGTTTGAATTATGATGCTCTCATATAAATTGAGTTGTTGCAAGGGTTTTGGTAGTGAGAATAATTCCAAGTTATTTGTGATAGCACGTTAAGGAGTATTAAGGGATCAGTAATTTCATATTTGTTTTCTGCTATAAGGTAGAGAGCTAATAGGAACAATTTGGAATCTTCATTGTCTTCTATTTTGTAAATTATGTCTACAGTTTTTGTGCTACTTTTATAGAAAGTCCTGCGGCAACACAAACACATGGTTTGGTACTTCAGCGGATGTAGTTTTAAACTTTAGTATTTCTTTTTTGTATGTGTGTAATAGAAGGTTGCTATTTGTACAGTAGTTGCTAGTTTGTTGTAAAGCTATTGCATTTTGTAAGTGGCTTTCACTTCCAAAATATTTTCTCTGGATATTCTCTATTTCTTCCAGTAATTTTTGGCTGTACCATGTAGAAGATTGTTATTTAAATTGGCTAGTGCTAAAGCAGGACCAGATTTCTTATAGTTGAATGATGTGTTGATATCATTTTGATATGATGGAAGGTGCTTTTGCAAATATGTCCTGAAATGCAGGCTAATGAATGTCCTTGTAGTCCTGTGTATTTGCGCACTGGACAGGCATCCATATTTTGTAGTAGTTTCATTTTGAATTTGTCTTTGCTTTTTACCTACGGATTGAGGAACTGGCGTAAAGATTTGAAAGTTTTTTGGCAATGTAACACATTGATGTGTGTAAAGACCGGAGGGGGGGGGTCTGCACTTCCGCTCTCTATATGGTAGAGGGGAGGCACAGAGACCCCTTCCAAGATTCTCTATTATGGTAACGTAGTCGAGCAATCAAGGCCTAGCTTCTCGGGAGTTGATGCAGGCTGGTTCTTAAGTACAGTGTAGTCCCCAACAACCACAAAGGAATGTCTACACACTGTATCGGTTAAAACACAGTCTTTATATAATTAATATTCAAAGTCATATACACGTCACGATAACTCACTTTGTGCTCCGAAAATCAACAATGGTAAATGTGTACAATTCTAAAGTGGTACCACTAACGTTATTAGATCTTATTAAAGTGCATACGGTCAGAATGACACACAGATCAAAATAAAGAGGAAACCAGCAGTAGAGAGAGGAAGGAAAGCAGGATGGTTGAGCAATAGGCAGAGTACTGGTAACTACCGTTAAACACAGCTCTGGGTGGAGATCCCCCCACCTGGGCAACCTGTAGAGGAAAGATACAAGGCCAGTCCATATATTGTTCACCCTTAGACTTCCCAATATTTCTGCAACCCCAAAGTACCTTGGTGTTGTAGCGTTCCGCATCGGGGAAATCGACAACCCTTCTTGAGTGTCCTCCCTTTCAGGCAGGAGTCACGGGTCATCGAACGTCCAACGGAGAACAGGTCGAGCTACGACGGTGAAGTGGCCGCAACGTTCCTAGCAGTGCTCGTTGACGGGGAAGCGTAAACGTCCTGCCAGGAAGAGGCGTGCGGGGCACCTCGGTGTCGATAGTTCTGTACTGCAAAGTGTTGAAGAACTATGGCCCAGCAAGGGCGTCGAGTTGTCGGCGTCTCTGTGGTCTTTGGGTGGCAGGAAACCCACCGGTGGATGTTCCTCGGCGCGTCGACGGTCAGGCCTTTTCCAACAGTATACAGTGACGACGTTGCGGACAAGAGCGTCCTTGGATCAATGAAGTTCTTAGGCAACGGAAGCATGGCGGCTCCGGTCTGCGACAGTGGCGGACAACAGTCCGGGTGCTTCTCCTTGGAGTTCCGCAGCAGTCCCCGTATCGGGTCAGCAGCCTGTCGAAGGTCTGTCTACCAGGGAGCTAGGCAAAGATCAGCTGTGCACAATGGTCTCTCATGGCTCGGGAAGAGGGCATTTTACCAGGTCCTCTCTGGGTCAGTTCTTGAAACACAACA
Source organism: Ambystoma mexicanum (assembly GCF_040938575.1). NCBI lineage: Eukaryota > Metazoa > Chordata > Amphibia > Caudata > Ambystomatidae > Ambystoma > Ambystoma mexicanum. Next base: position 863,962,566 of record NC_090928.1, read on the forward strand.
GCTTTCAGATTGCGAAGGAGAGCAACAGCAATGCTCCTCGTTCAGCAGGGCTCAAGGCTAAGCTTCACTCCAGTTACTCGTCGTAGTGGACTTCAGTTTCTGAACACGATTCCTAGCAGTGAGAGGTCCCCAGATATACTGTTGATCTCGCATTCATTCCGCTGGGTTGCTCTCAAGCATTCAATCATGACTACGGGCATTCATGCAGGCAGGCAGCCAATCAGGCACACGAGGTATTCAGGCCATTCACTTCTCTCCAGACACTCACAACAAGTTATGTGTACCGAGCCATTCAACACTCCAAGCTGCATTCATACTGGTTTCGGGCAGGGCTGTCTCAACCATTGTGTCAAACACCAGATACTAGACAGTCACAACATAGAATGTATATTCGTCACACACTCCATTCACCCAGGTCGCACCCACAGGTGTACCCACAACATGCGGTCGTTGAGAAGGCTCCAGCCAGTCTGGTCAGCACTTCCCCACACTACCATATACGGAACTTCCAGCCAACAGCCAGTCAGGGGGAAGGGACAGAGGCAGGGCTTCCTGGGACTTTGGGAAGATCAGGGTAAGAGGTGATGGAAGGCAAGAGGCCATGGGGGCCATTTTGTCTCCATCAGGAATCTATCGATTCCAATGACAGGGCCTGGGCATCCCAAAATGGAGGATGCTCAGGGCACTAGTCATTTCAGCACGGAGCTGCCACCAGCCGGTACCCTGCTCTGTGGGTCACACACAGGTGCCCAAAAACATACACTAGGGGCACAGGGTTGTACCCCTACCCATGGGTGCCATAACTGCACCGCCAGGAGTCCCACATGAACTCCTGCACGGAATACACGACAGAACACATGATAAAAAGCAGTAAAGGACAAGGATACAGAGGCCCTGTCCCTCAGATGCATTTCCAGCATCACAGTCGCCCCCTCCAGACTGAGGTGGAGGGTACCTAATCTCCCACGGGATAGACACCCTCATCCAGACGGTCAACATACCTTCTGGAAAGGCCATCTGCATTATCGTGACTCTTCCCTGGTCTGTGCTCAATGGTAAAATGTAGTCCTTGTAGACTAATGGACCACCTATGTGGATGACACCCAACTCATTTTCAAGCTACCCTCGGCCTCCTCCTCCTCCTCTCCTTCCCTCATTTCTGACTGTCTGTCTGCCATCCAGGACTGGTGTGCCGCCAATGACCTCTGCCTAAATGCCAGTAAAACTGAGATTCTACTCATCGGCACACCCACTCCCTCCTTCCCTGCAGCTCTCTGGCTGGCCTCTCTTGGCCCTCCTCCCACTCCCACCTGCAAGGCAAAAAACCTTGGGGTCATCTTCGACTCTGCACTCTCCTTCTCCCCTCACATCTCTGACGTCTCTAAGAGGTCACACTACCAGCTGCACCTCCTTAGAGGTATTCTTCCTTTCCTACCCTTCCCCCAGAAGCTCACTGTCTCCAGAGCCCTGGTCCTCTCCAAGCTGGACTACTGTAACAGCCTGGTGTCCGGTCAATTGGTCGACAACAAACTGGTCGACTGCAATTTGGTCGACACCATTTGGTCGAATGCCAAATGGTCGAATTTTTTTTTTTTTTTTTATATATGTGTTTTGTGGTTTTTCGTGTGGGGGGAAAAAAAAAAGAAAAAAAAGTGGGTTGGGGGGGAGACCCCCCCAAAAAAAGCCAAAAAAGGGGTAAAAAAAAATTAAAAAAAAATTCGACCATTTGGCATTCGACCAAATGGTGTCGACCAATTGTCCTGTCGACCAAATGTTTTCGACCAATTGACTGGTAACCTAACAGCCTCTATCTAAATCTTCCTGCCTCCACTCTCCGCCCTCTGCAACTTATCCAGAACAGGACTCCGAGACTTGTCCTTGGCCTCAAGCCCAGGGATCGTATCTCTCCCAGACTGAAATCTCTTCACTGGCTCCCAGTGGCTGCGAGGATTAAATTCAAAACCCTCTGCATTGTACACAAGGCCTTCTGGGATCTGGGGCCGAAATACCTTCAGCTCTCTCTTCCTAAATACCTTCCTTCTCGAGCTCTTCGCTCATCTGCCTCCAACTCCCTCAGTGTCAGTCGCTTCTCCAAGCAACGAGTTGGTGGCAGATCACTCTCTTCGCAGGGGCCTCTCTCTGGAACAGCCTTCCTGCCTCCCTGAAACTCGAGGAGAACCACCTCCGGTTCCGGAAACAACTCAAAACCTTCCTCTTTGCTTCTGCTTTCTCTCCTCCCCTCCCTTGCTGAACTCCTGACTGAAATTGCACTGATTACCTGGACAACCCTCTGATCTCTGGCCCAGGCCCTGTCAACTGCCCACCTGCACTGCCTCCCTGGCAACCCCTGCATTTGGGGACTGTTTCTGTATCCCTTCAGTCCCCTTTTCAGCACTTGTCCGCACTTCCTGCACTTGCCTGTTTTTTTAATGTGTTTTATTTATCTTATTTATTCCACTTCCCATGTTCTGCACTTCCCCTCTCCCTTTCCCCCTTGCACTCTTCCTTTCCCCCCTACTCATGCACTTGCACGATCTGAATGACACCTGGCCTAGTAAGATTGTTATCTGTCCTCCCTTTGTTCCCCTTCCCTTGCCTCGTCGCGCCTTGAAACACTTGTGTATAGGCGTGTTATAAATGCCATATCATATCATATCCTACAGGGTCCAAGTGTTCGCTGTAGAAGGCTACGGGCTGTGGCCCATGCTTGTTTTCTGTGTCAGTACTGCCTTCATTACTGCTGAGTCGCAATGTGAAAAAATGAAAAATTGGTGTTCATAGTTCGGAGTGCCTAGCACAAGTGCGGTAGATATAGCGTGTTTCAATTCATCAAACGCCTCTTTCATTTCTTTTGTCCCCCCCAACTTTTTGTCCCCTTTTTGTGCGTCTCTGAGGGCCTCAAGCCGGGGTCCTATCTAAGAACCATGGTTGTGATGTGTTGGTTATTGCTTGTGCTCTTTGTGGTGCGAAGTTCCTTCCATGCTGAGAGATAAGTTGGCCAATGTACAGTACCTGTTCCTGACAGTACTGTAACTTTTCTTTGTCCACCTTGTTCCCCTTCTCAGCCAACACTTTGAGCATCTTTACAGAGTCTTCCCTACATGTTTCTTCAGTGGTGCTGCAAATGATGATGTCATCAACGTATTGCAGCACCGTGCTCTCCATTTCAATATTCCCTAAATCCATCTGTATTATTCTGTTGAAGATGGATGGTGACTCACAGTACCCTTGAGGCAGCCTTGTATGTTTCCATTTTGTGTTCCTGTATGTGAAGCTTGTGAGATCTTGTGAATCTGGGTGTAGAGGTATCGAGAAAAAGGCATTTCTTGGGTCAATTACGGTAAACCGTGATGCCTCTGCTGGTATTCCACATAGTATTGTGGCTGGGTTTGCTGCTATGGGGTACTCTGCTTCTACAATGTAATTCAAGGGCATAAGGTCCTGGATGAAACGCCAAGACCCTCCTTTTGCTTTGCGCACTGGGTACACGGCTGTGTTACATGGTGACTCTGATGGTACTAATATGCCGTTGCTTATCAATGCTGTTATTGTTTCATATATGCCCTCGTCTGCCTCTTTTGATAGTGGGTACTGCTTTACCCTAGGTAATATTGCTCCCTTTTTCAATTTTAGGTTTTCTCCTCCAATGCTCTTTATGCAACCCACGTCATATGGACTAGTGGTCCACAGTGATGCTGGTACTTTTGCCATGTCTTCCTCATAAAATGGTACTGGTGTGGATGCAGGAGCCTCTTGTGCCATTGCCATTTTTAGTGCCACTTGCTTGTATGTCACCCGTAGCCAGATGTCAACACTCATCATAAACACCATCTCTCCTTCTTTATTGTTGAAGAAGAGCTCCTCATCAGAAACCTGTGTGAGCCTGCACCCCTTAGCCAGTGCTATTACTGCTCTCCAGGCCACCCCTCTCTGTCTTGGGCATGTACTGTGATGTAATCTGCAGTTGCCATGATGCTCTCGATGCTCACTGAAATTATCTTCCCCTCCGGTTCACTCGCCGGGGTCTCTGGTCTGAACAAGTATGCTGCTGGCCTCCTCCATATTTTGCCCTCAATCCCAGGCATCCATGCAAATGCCATGTCTGTCCCATATTGAAATAGTTCTCCATCTACAGGTTCAGCCCGAGCCACTGTTTGGCCACAGTAAGCTTGCAATATTTGTCGGGCTGTGAGCCTGTTTATTCCTGGCGTGGAGCAGATTATGCCGTTCTCCGTGAAGGAAATTTGCCATATTCAATCTGCTCATTATGTCCCTCCCAAGAATGTTTACTGGTGACTGCTTCGAACACAGGAGCGGGAGAGACATTCATGATCTCCTATAGATAAGGAGATGTTATCAGTGAAGGGAACCAACCCTCGAGCCCCAGTGAATCCTTGAGTGTGCATGGCCTCGCCTGACAGTTTAAATTTACCCTCCCTTATGCAGGACATAGTGGCCTCGGTGTCAACAAGGAAGGAACATTTTTTGTCACCTATCGCTACCTGTATGCATGGTTCCTCCGCAGTGTTAGGTGTTACCGATAGGATGGGACACATCAGAGACATCTGTGGGCTGTCCTGTTGTGGATATATTGACTGATCACTACCTGTGTAAGGGTTATGCCCCAATATGGTCACCTTCCCCAACTGTGTTTGTTGTAGTTGTGTACCAGTTGTTGACACCTGATTGTCTTCTATCTGGGTAAGCTGCTGCGTTGGTTGTACCTGGTGCTGACGTGTTACTACTACCTGTTGTTGTGGTAGTGTGTATGCCTGTTCCTGTTGTTGCTGTGCAGTGTGTGGTTGTGCCTGTGGGTTTGGTGCAGTATGCTGTTGTGTCTGTTGCTGTGGTTGTTGCGTGGACGCTTGTTGTTGCGGGGTGCACTGTTGTGTTCCTTGCTGCTGTTGGTAAACTAGTTGCTCCCTCATATGCCCTTGTTGCCCCGGCTCCCCCCAAGCTGGTGGGGTTGGTCTCATTCTACATGTGCGCGACATGTGTGCCACCATACCACAAACCCAACATGTTGGTGGCTCCCTGGCCTGCCATAGAAAGTTCCCCGTGTTATCCTGATACCCTTGCTGCCTGTTTGAGTAGTATCCCCGGAATGTCCCCCTTGTTGCTGTGCATGCTGGCCATAGCCCCTTCCTCTCATCAGTCCGCCCCTCCCTCTGTAGTTGTTATAGTATCCATTTCCCATTTGCATGTATCCCCCTGCTGTGTTTGCCGTGTAGAGTGGGGGCGGGGCATTTGTTGTGTTATTATTTGCGCTGGCTGCTGAATTTGTGCTACATGTTGTTGTGTCGTGCCTTGTGCAACTATGACCTGAGTAGGTGCTGGTGTGGCTGCCATGGGTGTTGTCAATAGTGCTCCCTCCAATGGCGTATTTTGGTAGTTTCTTCTGTACCAGTTTTGCCTCCTCTGCCTTCCTACCGTCCTCCTTTTGTTTAATCTTTTCCTGCCACATCCTACAGTGATGCACTATAGGTAGCTGCATTTCTGGCCAAGCTTTAACTTCCATCCCCACAATTTTCTTCAGCTGTTTCTGAACTGGTTCGGGGAGACCTTGTATTAGTATGTGGTAGAAAATTGCTAATGTTTTATCCCACGGCTCCCGAGTTTCCAAGCGCCACTTCTCCTGGATCTCCTGGATGTAATCAATAGGATCTTCATGCTCACGCATTTTGCGTGACGTAATTTCTCCTATGTCTGATGTGTCTGGATACTGAACCCTTAATGCCTGCCACAGCGCGTTCCTGCAGTTGGCAAATGGTGCCCCATCATGCGATGTATCTGTTAATGTGACCCCTGGGAAGCCTGCCCTTCTCCAGATGTCATCTGCAGCATCCCCTAATATTGATATTAGGAGCCCTTTCACGTCCCACCGCTAGTTTTTGTCCAGCAGTGTGTTTCTCCATTTCATATATCCATTTCCCAGCTCCCCCACTTAGGGAGGGGAGTCTGCACTTTATGTTTTCCTTGTCAGCATGCTTCCATGGGACATATTGTGGTCTAGCCCCTCCCCTTTCTAGGAATGGCATTAAGTTCCCCCCCTTCGTTTCCCCTAATGCTTGTGGGGCTATATCAGTGTACTCATCCTCATCCTCCATGTCATGTGATCCTATCATTAGATCATTACAGTTATCTGTTCTGTTATCCTTTTCATTCTCCCTCCCTCTTGTGTTACCCTCGTGTTTCACCGCGGACGTGCTCGTCCTTTCTTCCTGTCTACGCCCCGGGAGCTCTCTGAGTCTGTCAACATATGGAGTGTGCTGTGGGCGTGGTGTTGGTGGGCGAGGTGGGCGTGGCATTGGTGTTACTGAATGTGGCGTTCTCCCTGCTACTTCTCTTACCTGTTCTTCGCTTGTCTTTTCCTCCTCCCTTTTCCCGCATGCCCAAGGTGACTCGCAATTTACCCGTGTGATGTATAGTTTATCTAAGATTTCCCTATTGTCATCTCATCCATTCTTTCCCGAACATCCTTCCTCCTCGCTGAAAAACTCATCAAGGAAAGACAATCTCCAGTCTGTCAGTTTTCCCCCCACTGTAACCGTCTTTAAATCGATCAAGTTCCCTTCGTTATGTTCTCCTCTTCTAACAGTTGTTCCCTGTGTTGATGTTGTAGGTAACTCCGAGTCCTGGCGAGTGTACGTTCTTACTTCATGCTCCATTCTCCTATGTCCTCTCTCCCTTCCCTCGTTTCCCAATACTTCACCCCCTATTTCCTCTCTCTTCTTGTGTAATTCCTTCATTACTTCATCACTTACCTTCGCCAGTATCTTTTCGTCTTCTTCCCGTCTTCCCCAGTTTACCCCTCCTCTTTTCAATATGCTCTCTATTACTTTACCTTCTTCATATTTCCGGGTTCTTTCAGACAATATTTTCTTTTTCCACATTTCCATTTCCTTTTCCTCCTCCTTCCTTTTCATTTCCCGCTGCTCCATACGTGACACCCTCTCTGCTATCGCTTACATCCTTTCCGCTTCCTTCTTTCTCTCCTCCACTCTCTCCCTCATCCTCTCCTGCTCCTCCCTACTCTCTTTTCTTTCCTTCTTCCTTCCCCGTGTTTCTTGCTCGTACTGTCTAATCAGGTTACTTTGTACTTCTCTCAGCTTGGCCAACCTTTCCTCCAACATCTCTTCCTCTGCTTGTGACAGTCGCCCTTCCTCTGCGTTACTCACCTCAGTCCCTGTCTGTGTTTTGTCCGTTTATTCCTCTTTCGTTTTCCTCACCGCGTCCTCCTCCTCCCTTGTTAGTGTCCCTCGGAGCTTTAGGAGGACCTGTGCTGCTATCCACTCATCTGGTCCTATGCTTGCAACTTGTTCTCCACTTTCCTTCCCTCCCCCAGTGCCGACCTGTATTGTGTTTAATCCTAACGTGCCCGCCGCTGCCGCCGCCCCCCTCTGGTAGCTATCATTAGGGGCGTAATGTGGAGGACTGTACGCAGGGTTTGAATATCCGTCAGCAGCTCTTGGTTGTGGCCTGGCGGCTTCTCTGAATTCCGTCACTGGGTACAATCCTCCTTCCTCCTTCTTTACTGCTTTCGCCAGAGGCGTATTGTCTGTCCCTTCCTTCTCCATCTTTACTTTGGACACTGCAACCGATCCTCCTTCCTCCTTCATGCCCTCCTTCACTCGTGGTGAATTGCTGCTCGCAGTAACCACGTCCCCTTCTTCTTCCTTCACCTCTTTACCTTCCTTTGTTTCTTTGCTCCCCTTCTCCTCTCTTGCCTCTTCCATAGTAAACATCCCTGTTGCTCCTGGCTTAGATCCCTGGAACATCCTCCACAAGTTAAATATCTCTACATGATGAGCTCATTCTTCCCCTTGTATGTGTTATGTATGTATATCAATATCGAGTGTTGGACGTATGGGGCAAAACTGCCGTTAGGCGGCCATGGTGTCGTCATTTTGTTGTCTGTTCCTTGTGTCCAGTCTATACTATATTTGATAAGCTTCTCCTTGTAAGGTGATAGTGTCTTGCAAATATGTTGGAGGGGGTAGTTAGATTTTTTCCCCACCCTCTGGACCCTGACCCGTGGGATTTTGTTATGTTATACTTCAACTTTTTTCAGCAACCACCATCTTTACCTGGCCCCGTAAATTGGGGACTTCCGACTGTCCGCTGAAAGGTAATACAATTGCTGATATACAGTTCTTTTCCTCTATTGTTTTTCCTCCTCTGATATCACTTGTATGGCCCCCTGCGGCCGCGGCGCACAGAGCCCCCTCCGGCTGCGAGCCCTGTGTGACGTGCTGATACAGTCGCCCCACCTCTTTTTTTCCCCCCAAACTTCTCCCTCCTCTTTTCAACCACCTTGCCTAACGTGACCGGCGTTCTCTTTGCGCGGCCACTTTTCCCCTTTTCGCCCTCCCTTTATCGAGGGTTGCCGGCATTCTCCGTGCGCAGCCTCCCCACCTCTTCTATGCTGCCCTTATCCCGATACTTATCCCCTGGCCACCCCTTGGTCAATACGGTGTGGCCGCGGTGTCCTATGGAAGCCCTATGGGTGACGTCACCAACTTCTTCAAACTATTACCGGTAAGAACCTCTTACAACATTAATGGAGCGCGCAATATGTTTTATACTTTTGCCCTCGTCGACCCCACAGCTGTACTCTCGCTACGCCCAGAGCAAGGTACTCAACAAAAACTCTTATAATCGGACTGCACACGCTGCGTCACCTCGCATGTGATACGCCCCTCGCCAGGGGAGATTAACCAGCCAATTATCCTCCGCACTTGGCAACAACCTAGCTACCACCTACGGGAAAACATCATCTACCTAACGAGTTTTACAGTCAATCAGTAGGGATCCTCGTTTATTCATTGATCAAAACGCCAATTCATAGGAAAGCCACACACCCCTTTTACAGGTGCCCACGATCTAGACAAATCAGTGCCTTCGAACAACCGCACGTGGTGCCTTTTGGCTCCACCCACCCTGCTCTGTGACGTGATAGAAGACTGCCTTTGTGCCTGTCCCGCTACCGCTCACTCGCCTGTCAACACTTATCAATCAAATCCTTGCAACACACCATAAAAACACCTCCCACCGCCCTTATTACAATTCCTCCCACCTCCCTCACAATGTCACATTGCTTGTTGGGTGTGTTATACTCACCAAGTTCCCTTGATGCGGGGCCGCTCAACTGTGTGCACCACTCCAAGCGGCTCGCCACCTCCCCTCGTCTGGACCACGTCTGGACACTCGCCAACCGCGGGCGCGATACTTCTCAATCGGCTCCCGAGGGCCAATATCCGGATTGCGCTGTCCGGTCTTTTCGCAGTTCCGCGATGGTCCTGTGTCCTCAAAGGGGGAAACGGCAGAGGGGGCCACGCTGCCGGGTCACCTTGCTGCCAGGCCGCCTCGCTGCAAGGGCCTTGGACTTGTATTTCCAGGCCAACGGACATCAACTGATCTCAGCATTGCCTCCAACTTGTCAGGGTGATTCTCCCGGGGCCAGCAGAGCCGTCTGCGGACCTCTGGGATGGGGAGGCCCCAACTCCTCCCGTGTCCCCAAAAGGAGTACGAGACACACACAAGAAGCAAGGCGGTACTGCAGTTTATTATAATAATGACAGGGATGAGTCTCGGTTCGTATGCATCCGATGGGACTCTCACGCGTAGTGGGGCTTGCAGACCCTTTTTATGGCAGTATGATGCGCTACTCGCGTCACCTGGGAAAGCACAAAACCTATCACCACTCTGGATTGGTTCCCCGAGTGGTAGGGTTAGTATAGGTAGCATATGGAAAGAAATATTAGTGGATGAGGATGGGTCAGGTGGTACGCTTGGGTTGTCCCTTGCAGTTGTTCCTTTAGAATTGTTACAGAGGGACCCTTGGTGATTGTCTAAGAGAAATGGCGTCAGTAATAAGCCCCCTGTATTCTGATTGGTTCTCCCGCGAGCCCCCAAGCCTGGGACCATTGCCGTTCCCAGCTCGCGGTGTACCTGTCATTAGCAACAATGTGCAACTATGTGTTGGTCAGATAATGGACAGGTCCGCTCATGGGCTTGTAGACAGGTCTTTCCCATCAGTGTAGGTGTCCATCTTGCTGCTTCGTTGTTGCAACCTGTGTCCCAGACGTGGGACCCTGGCGGCTTCCTGTCTCGGAGAGCTTGGCACCTTGTCAGTTCGGCTTGGTCATGTGTGGAGAGACCGTAGCTGAAGCAGAATTATGAGCATTAGATTTGTATTTCGTCTCTGAGGGCTTGGCACTTACAGGTGTAACCTTGGCGATGGGCTCGCGGCAGGCGAGTTGCAACATCGTGGCCTTGGCTTTGAGCTCTCGCTGGGGGCTCGTCCTGCATGGTCACTTGTTCTGAGAGGATTTTCATTGTGAGGCTCCTGCCTGGGGACTCTTGCTTGCGGCCTACTCGGGCCTAGTTCATGGGTGGCAGTACATAATCCATAGCACGGAGATCGCGGGGCGACAGAGTGTCACACGCAGCATTAGATATACATGGTGGTGTTGTCATAGGGATGGGTGGCAGAAGAAGGGTCATCAAGCATGTACACAAGTTCTTTGGCGGCTTGCGTTTCTGCGATGCAGTAAAAAGGCCTATGTAAAAACAAGAACAACGATGCACGTCAGTGGGTGTGTCAGTCGCCTACGTCATAGCACTCATTATGTTCTTCGTGTAGGTTGGTGTGTGAGTGACCAGTGTGCATGGTGGCACGTGTGTTCTCGTCTGTTGGCTATGTCATTATGGCATCTCTAATAATGTGGATACTTGTGGCTGATGTTCTTAGTCGAGCTCATCCATGTCACAGGCGTCGGCTTGAGCTTGGCGTGCTGGTGGGCATGCTCCTCTTATTTTTAAGTTTCTGAACCAGGGTATTTTATCATCTGGTAAATAGACGAACTTGTCTCGTGGGGGGTATCTGGGCCATGATCCTCTAGGCCATGGTCTGGATGAGACTGGAGGGAGGGTCTTGTCCCATTCTCCCACTTCAAGTCCATCAACAGTGGTAAATAACTGCCACACCCAAGAATCATGATGAGTGCTAGTCGTAGGGACTTCCACTACCTCATCCTCTTCATCCTCCTCTGCATCCTCACGCCAGTTCCCCTCTGCAGGCCTGTGGGGAGTTCGTGGTGGTGGAGTGGGTGGGGGTGGTGCTGAGGCAGCAGTAGCACCATCAGCAGCCATGAATGCCATCAGGTTAGCTGAAGCAAAAGCAGCAAGAGCAGTAACAGCAGCAAAAGAAGGTCAATCTGCAGTAGTAGAAAGACAGAATGAGGATGAGCTCTGCGGTGTGGCCTTTTATAGGGGTTCAGGTGTGAACTCCACGAACACCTGCACTGTCCACGGACATGTCGAAAACCAAGAAAGGGCTCAAAAAGTTCTAAAAAGTATGTAGATCGCCAGGGACATTATCTGGGACATGTGCAATGGTGAACTTTTACTGGAAAATACCTTGGATTGCTCCTAAAAGCACTTTTTAAATGTTTGGGGGCTCGGATACTGTCCGCAAATAAGGACACAGGCTCAGCGTGGGTGTGGTCACATGATGACGTTGCAGACACGTTCGCGAATGGGACGCTGTCCGCAGGACACCAAATGCACGGGGTCCGTTGTGCGCATTGGTGCGGGTGTTCTACAGAAAGTGTTTGGGTCCCTGAACTAATTAAAAGTGCGACACACGTGCGTCGGACAGTTATGGACAGGCGCAATGTTCATAGGACCCAAGGGTGTGGTACGCATGTGCACGGGTGTTCTACAAACAGTGTTGCAGTCACTGAATAAAATAAATGTGCATCAAAACTTTGCAGACAGGCGGACAGGATTTGTGTTCTACAGACATATTCATTGTGGTTGCGGACATTGTGAACAGGGGGGGTGTTCTTAGGATACCTTAATTTGAATAGCTACGAACATGCGGACAGATTTAATGTCCAGCGGACACCTTCATTTTAACTATGAGCAGTGCGAACAGGTATAGTGTTCTTAGGACGCCTCCATTTTGTTTAATAACGGACAGGCGGACATCGTGTGTGTCCTAAGGACATCTCCATTTTAATTACGAACAGTACAAACAGTTATAGTATCCTTAGGACACCCCCATTTTGGTTAGTTGCAGACACCCCGGACACCAGTGCTGTTTGCGGATACCCTAACTGCCTTTTAAAAAAAATAAGACACAGGCATATACTAAGAAAACACTTAAATTGCATTATTGTATAACAGTATGAACATTACGAAAGAGAGGGGGAAGCAGAAACTGAAACAAATACAGGGGAATTAGGGGTTTGGACATGATGTATGGGAGGAAAGGAAGGGATGGAAGTCTCATTGTAACGTTTTTCTTGCTGGGGAGGGTTTGGGGATAGTTGGCTGGGACATGGGGAGGGGGAACAGGTACATGTGGGACAGTGATATTTAATGTTTTCTTTAATGTGGTCCTCCACAAAGTGTTTTATAAGGATGACATTTTTCATTAACATATCCATTTTTAAATTCCATTCGTTGCAGAGTATTTTCTAATGTCTCTCTTGGTATATTATGTTCAGTTTCTTTATGGTCTGTTAAAAAAGAAAAATGTGTTAAGTACACAACAAGTAATGGTTATTAATTGACTTATATAGAGAAATGTTGTGTCTACAATTAGTATCACTGTCTTCACTCATTTCATCTCGCGGGAAATTTTCTTCCAGCCATTCCAAAGTACTGGACATTTCTGTGTAAAAAAAATATATATATATTATTTTAGTGTACCTAATACACAAAGCATATAAATATATGAAATAAATTTTGTGTACTTACTAGTTTCTTACAAACTTTTGGTGTTACTGCTCTTGCTTTCTGCTGTGGAGTTTCTGTGAGGTAATTCTGTTGGAGGCATATTTATTTTGTTTTGGTATATTCCATTATATTGGAAATGCTTTTTCAGTGGATGGTTGGTGTCTTACATATAAAGTTTCCACTTCATATTTATTATTAAATGTAATGTATTTATGAGGTGCTTTTTGAACATGTTCGGTATTTTTATTGTATGGTACAATAATGTAAGATACCCCCTAATTTTTTGGATAGTGTTGATGGTGACCGCGCCCATCCGCAGACACGCGCACGGACCGCGGACACACGCATGGACCGCGGACATCAAAATCACTAGCGGGGGTAGGGTTCAGTATTTTCTATGTTATATGTATGTAAGCTAAGGGAATCCAAGTAAACATTTATCAAATGTATATTATCTATATTCAGTAAAAAAAACTTTGTTAAAGGGATATTATGGTTAAGTCGCCCTACTAAAAACCTATGAAATTCAGTGAAAAAAACATTGTTAAAGGGACGTTATTGAAATTCGCCAGTTATGGTAAACTAAGCAACCATAACTCGCGCCACCACTGTGCACTGCTAAGACTAACACCCAGGACATCAAAGATGACATCACAAATGTCATTGATGACATCACTGATGACATCACATGTGCATTTACTTTTCATGAAAAGTCTGTACAAGGGATTCTTATAGTAATGTTGATAAAAAAAAGTGTGAAGGATTATTGGAATAGATATCATGAGGTACGTAGTGCATTAAGTAATGCATTAATACGAATAGCACTCTATTATCAGGTTCTTTCCAGTATACTAAGCTACTCATGTAGAAACATAGACATTGTGTGCAACATACATGATGGATGTGCAATATTAATAATCTTACCATGTTGAATAGTAAAATGATAAGTGTTTACTTATTACAGTTTTGCCTACTGTGAAACATTTAATAACTAGCTAATAAAACCCACTTACTACATAATTGCATTATTGGAAACAAAACACAAACAGACAACAACACATACGAATATGAGCATATACAGGGAAAATGAAGTAAACAAAAAAACAACAGTATTACCAGCCAATCTTCATACCCTAAATGATTAACTCTATGCACAGAAATGATTGCTCTGCTTCAAAGCTACTACTTTGCTATGTATAACTATCATATAATGTGACTGGACCCTAAGGAAAGTAGTGTGCATACAATGTATACATATATGAGCATATCCAGGGAAAGTAAAGTAATTAAAAAGAAACAGGACTATAAGAAAGTGTTGATAACCTTACTGATCATCTTCATACATAGAAAGCATTCCTGTCTTCCAAATCTGAGTTTTCCCCTATGTATATGTTTCATATGCTGTGAGTGAACCCCAAGTGAATTACTGTAAGAACATATTTGAAGTATAAGTCTTCACATATAGTAGTTTTTGAGTTTTTACTTCCTGACTGTTACTGGCCTAGATAAGTCAGTAAAGAAAAACAGAGGGAGCCAGACATGTGATGTCATCAGTGATGTCATCAAGGACATTTGTAATGTCATCTTTGATGTCCTGGGTGTTAGTTTTAGCAGTGCACGTTGGTGGCGCGAGTTATGGTTGCTTAGCTTAACATAACCATAACGTCCATTTAAGACATTTTGTTCACTGAATATATGCATATATATATATATATATATATATAGATGTCTTTTTATTTTTATAAGGACAGCTTCCCAATTTTGTAAAAGAAAGGGCTCTGGTTGTAATAAATACATTGATTATTTATACCTACCAACCATTTTACATTTAATCATTTCAAACACGTCTAGAGATGCAGGCTTGTTTTTAAAAAATAAAAAATATAAATAAAAAATAAATTGGAGAAAAAGGCTTTTGTTTAAAAGGACAACATGTTTTTATTCCTATGCTTGCACAGCTCTAGGGTTTAAGTAACAACAGTGCATTTCTGACAAGAATCAAATGCATTTACAGGGGGTCTGCAATATCTGTTCCTGTTCAATAAAGCAGCTACCATCAGGTCATTTTGCCTGCGATCAAGTGAAGAAGTCTATATAACCCCCAACAGAGAATGTTTTACAGACATTTTAGATACAAATTAGGAGGAGTGCTGCCCACACGTCACAGCTTCATGATGTTGCACCTGTGTTCTATTATAAAATATTAGGAGTGCAATATGTTTTTACATAGTCCATAATTGCGCCTCTGTATATTGGGTGGCTAGGGAAGTACCTCAGGCTATCAAAAACCGTTATTGCCCCAATTTCTATGAACATAGCTATCCAGTGGGTACCTTCCTGGTTCTGGGGATCGGTGTTCACCACAGGTAGGTTATCACATAAATACACACTGCAGAATATTTTCTTAGTGTATTTGTCTTTACTCAGGAAATGTTTGATCTGGTAGGTATCCATCACATATTGTACTGTATTGATTGTTGAGTTCCATAACAGAGTCAAATAGAGCCATAATGATAAGATTGACCGTGTTTGGTAAATTTCCAGCAAAGCGTACCTCAATGCGTAGATAACCATTCCTAATAAGATTATAAAGGCCGGATGATGCATTATCGGCTTTCAAATCAAAGGCCCCCACGTGCGTGTAACACCCATCATAGGCGTCAAGCGGTATCACAAAGCCATTATCATGTAAGTGTTTAACACTGATGGAGACAAGACACAAATACTCCCTAATCATATTTTTGTGATCAAAACTGCAGCTAAAGACTTTGGTCGGTGACGACCCGTCCCTTAAAAGAGCGGCGTAGTTGATGTTGTAATGTTAACATTAAAAGGGTTGCTGACGTAATCCCCAGAAAAAGCATTGTTGTCCACAAAACCAATGATAATTATTTAATTTAGCTGCCCCAAAAATAAGATATCTTGATTCGAGACACGGCTCCCAGCGGGTACACTAAAGATTTTCAAGGATGTCCTCTCCACGGTGTATTTTAAATTAGATACTTGTATCGCATGAGTGTGAGCTAATCTGACCATGGGGGACACATTGACACTCTTAAAAAATAAAGTTGTTGATACTCTTACCAGCTTATAGGCTTCTGCCTCATCGGTGTTAAGGCAAAAGGCATCTTTATTTTGAGAGAGTTTGATTTTCAGATCAATGCCATTCACCATAAGCTTCCCCTCGAAGAATAGATTGGATTGTAGATGTCCTAGTAAGTCAACATTTCTGCTCCCTCTCGCATACATTGCTCCCTTTATAAACCCTGTGTTAGACCCCTCTAGAGCATAATCTTCCATATGCCCTGCTGTGTCCTTATACAAAAGCCCTGCTGTGAGCTGAGTGTTCTGCTGTGGTTCAGAATGCTTTCTAAGAGTGCTCTATGGTGTACATGTCAACCTGATTAAAAAGGGTGGCCATGGATAAACAATCGTGGCTACCTTAGCAGTGACTGCAATAGCTATCTGGTCGGCTTTTGTTATTTTAAAGGTCAGGTAAAGTATCGAGGTACGTTTCCGTTGAGCACGATATGAAAAACTCTATGGCCGCTAGAGGAGATAGTGCAATGATGGGTGCAACTTCGAAGAAAAAACTGTTTTCAATGCTTGTCTGTGTTGGGGGTACATTAACAAGGGGGGTCCTGGGAGTCCCTCTGCCAGACATGAGTCCTGGTTACGAGAGACTTACCCAGAGTCTTTAGCTCACTATCTTTCACAGAGAAGAAATATCCCAAACATATCAGTCTTTGTCCTGCCCTGGGGCAGTCCAGCACCGAAATGCTAGGCAATTCTCCTCTGAACAAGAGTACCAACAGAAACCCCAGACACATGTTTTGGTCTGGTTGGAACTCATCAGTAGGGTGGATCTGTGCCTCTCTAAGAGTAGTGAGCAAGGGGTCCACGTCTGGATTCCCCTAGTAACTTAGGGTGAGACCCAAAGTTACTTAAAAATGCAAATTAACAAGGGGGGTCCTCGGAGTCCCTCTGCCAGACATGAGTCCTGGTTACGAGAGACTTACCCAGAGTCTTTAGCTCACTATCTTTCACAGAGAAGAAATATCCCAAACATATCAGTCTTTGTCCTGCCCTGGGGCAGTCCAGCACCGAAATGCTAGGCAATTCTCCTCTGAACAAGAGTACCAACAGAAACCCCAGACACGTGTTTCGGTCTGGTTGGACCTCATCAGTAGGGTGGATCTGTGCCTCTCTAAGAGTAGTGAGCAAGGGGTCCATGTCTGGATTCCCCTAGTAACTTAGGGTGAGATCCAAAGTTACTTAAAAATGCAAATTAACAAGGGGGGTCCTGGGAGTCCCTCTGCCAGACATGAGTCCTGGTTACGAGAGACTTACCCAGAGTCTTTAGCTCACTATCTTTCACAGAGAAGAAATATCCCAAACATATCAGTCTTTGTCCTGCCCTGGGGCAGTCCAGCACCGAAATGCTAGGTAATTCTCCTCTGAACAAGAGTACCAACAGAAACCCCAGACACGTGTTTCGGTCTGGTTGGACCTCATCAGTAGGGTGGATCTGTGCCTCTCTAAGAGTAGTGAGCAAGGGGTCCACGTCTGGATTCCCCTAATAACTTAGGGTGAGACCCAAAGTTACTTAAAAATGCAAATTAACAAGGGGGGTCCTGGGAGTCCCTCTGCCAGACATGAGCCCTGGTTACGAGAGACTTACCCACAGTCTTTAGCTCACTATCTTTCACAGAGAAGAAATATCCCAAACATATCAGTCTTTGTCCTGCCCTGGGGCAGTCCAGAACCGAAATGCTAGGCAATTCTCCTCTGAACAAGAGTACCAACAGAAACCCCAGACACGTGTTTAGGTCTGGTTGGACCTCATCAGTAGGGTGGATCTGTGCCTCTCTAAGAGTAGTGAGCAAGGGGTCCACGTCTGGATTCCCCTAGTAATTTAGGGTGAGACCCAAAGTTACTTAAAAATGCAAATTAACAAGGGGGGTCCTGGGAGTCCCTCTGCCAGACATGAGTCCTGGTTACGAGAGACTTACCCAGAGTCTTTAGCTCACTATCTTTCACAGAGAAGAAATATCCCAAACATATCAGTCTTTGTCCTGCCCTGGGGCAGTCCAGCACCGAAATGCTAGGCAATTCTCCTCTGAACAAGAGTACCAACAGAAACCCCAGACACGTGTTCCGGTCTGGTTGGACCTCATCAGTAGGGTGGATCTGTGCCTCTCTAAGCAAACAGGTCTAGTTCGGATTTGACACATTCCTCTGAGGCACAATGGATGAAGGCCATATTTTCAAAAATATTGATTTTGGGACTGTTTTTATGTCTTCTGTTAAGTCTGTTCTTCCGTGGGCGTTTTCTCTTCTGAGCAGCTCTCGATGTTAGTCTTCATTTTTTATGTGGCTTTCGAGGCCTCCACTTAGTTGTGCTCTCCTTTTTCATTTTGCTGGCCTGAACCCTCCTGCATTGGTTTGTTGAAATGATTTGCGATATACATAACCGGCGCTCCTTGGAAGTAGGGTTGATCACTATAACCGGCCTGTCTGCGGTAATAATCCCTATAGACATATGGTGTCCCATAGTTCTTCATGGATACCATGTTTTAATAGTCTTTCTCTTTCCTTGGGTGCACGTGTAGTTTCCATAGGATCTTCCTGTATTTAAATGAGACCATTTCCCCCTGATTGTTCCTTATCTGTATATTGATGGTGTCAAAATTACACTTAGAAATGGGGATATAATCAGGCTTAGTGTATTCTATATCAACAATGCCGTTATTTTCACCTCTGACTTGGGCGGTCCTTATTAGGGAGGCATATGAGTCACTAACCCTTTGATATTCTACTATATCACTGTAGATCATGAGGCTGTAAAAACCACCATTAATATCAACGCAAGTTCTGTACAAAGCGTTATTATTTTTCATATGTTGAATGGTTCTGGACAACCTAGATAGTTTCCCAGTGCATATAAACTGTCTGGAAAGATTGGTCGATCTTAGAAATACTTTATTCAGAAACAGCTGTATATCAGAATAGCTCTCAAGGTTTGTGAGCGACTTGTTGATAGGATCTAGCAGCGCTTGTATGCTGGAGTAAAAACCAACGTGTAACAGTTCAACAGGTCATTCACTGTTGATGCTAAACTTTGCCTTACTTCTGTCTACAGTGTTCCAGGTATGGGGTATTGAATGTCCATCAGCCCTGCTTCCCACAAGCCTTGTAAATTAACTGGTTGAGCCAGCTTAACACACTAGTTCGATATCTTGTTGTTGGGGAATGTACCCAAAGAAGCGTTACTTGGTAAGGTAATGTAAAATGCAGTGTTTTCCATCTTCTCAGGAAGCTCCCAGGCTTTTTAGATCCTTTAGAGATGCAGTGCTGACCCAAACGTTACATTTCCCAGGCCAACCCACCCATTTCACAAGGTTTTGTTTCTTAGACCCCTTATCTTTACTCTGAATAATTTTCTCAACCCTATAAAGACGTTGTGGATCATTTGTAACCCTCTGTTATTCCTGTGTATAGAAATTGCCACTTACAACTTCCCCAGCATAATCAACCAGTTGGTAGATGCATATCCCCTCTTAAACAGAGATTTCACTCACTATAAAAATGTCATCAGTAGATGATTGGGGATAACCCTTTGTAAAGACATCTTTTAACTTGGAAGCTCTGACGTGTCCCCTACTCGCAGTGGTGTGTTCTTGACCTTCTCTGATAACCATTTTGCATGCAAGTTTCTCCACAGTGTTAATGCATTTTCAGGATTACAGACTTTGGAGTCATTTTAAGAGATTGGTGATAGCTGTTGTTATACACACCTATAAAAGGCTGTAATATTTCCACATAACAATTTATATTGTTAGCTGTGAAATATCTCCATATTTTAGATTACAAGGTTCTATTAAAGTGCTCAACAATAGCCACCTTAACCTCATTGTGTGTTATTAAAGGATGCACACTTGGTTTCTTTAGAAGATTTTGGAGAGGTCTATTTAAAAACTCCTTGCCGGCATCAGCTTGTAATTTTGCAGGCACCTGTCCCTTACCGAATACATGTTTTAAAGCAGATTTCATTTTTGAACAAGTCTTATCCCTAAAGTCTTCTGGAAAAATGTATTTTGATAAAATATCTATCACCGTCAAGATGTAGCGTGCACCATCGTTATGCTTTTCAAAAAGACTCATATCCACTAAATCCGCCTACCGTTGTCTAAAACGTTCCGATAACACGGTCATTCTTCTTTTAAAACATTTTCTAGCTTTTTTATGTAGGTTATATGCCTCTTGACCAGATAGCCATTCCTCGACAGCTCCATGTGTGACAGGCTGTTTGTCAAGTTGTAGTTGTCTATAAGGAGCAGCAACACTACCATAACTACCAATTATACTTTTATCATTATAGCTTTTATGCATTCTTCAATGAGAGTTCTTATCAATTGAAGCCCTCGAAGAGGCGTGGCTGGTGAATTCTTTTTTTATATTACGGATATTGTACATGTAGGGTCTGACACAGTGTTACCAATTGTGGAATTTTTTCTGCAGCATTATAAATTGCGCAATACAGACTCGCCTATTCCCCCACATATAACTCTGCATGCATACGAGACATAAAGCATTTAAAAGTTCATACAACTCAAAGTCCTGTAAGAAGTATCCTTTAATGCTGAAGTAGTGTTCATACAGTTCATCAAGGAACTGCTGCAATACCGCTCTAGGGTCTAGGTGTAGAGTCCACATCGTAGTTGTACAAATGCCTGTATTCACCCAAAACTGTCATCCACGTGTTGGTATGTATGTTACCTATACACATAACACTTTTACAAGGACAATTACGGGGTGTAGGTACCCATAGATATTTCAAGGTATTTGGTTCAATTTCAGATATTCTCTCTTTCAGCATAGGGCACAACAGTTTTTCCACACATATACGTCCTGTCTTCGGTTTATGTTCGATGCACGTGGCTTGACCTTCAGAAATTCTATCCTAGAAACAAAATGTACACATGTAAGGTGCGAGTTCATTGTGTTTCTTTCTCTTTAAAACAGCTTCTGGCATATCGGCACTCCTTATGAGTCTTCCTAAAATTGTATAGGTCACAAAAATCGGGCTACTGATTTCTTAAAACCACAGGGCCGGCCACCTTTAAAGATCTCATATTTTCCTCTGGATTGCAACAATCATTTATTTCGGGGAATATTTTTGATCAAACGTTCTTCACACTATCATGTACGCACATGCCCAGGCCTTAATAGACCGCTTTAACCATTTGCAAAACATTATATTAATTCAACATAAAACATGTCCACCGTATTGCTATAGCATGATAATGCAGTTGTAGGCATTCATGAGCATCCTCTTGCAGGTCATCACATTTATGCCCATAACACCAATAGTAATAAAAATGCTTAAAGTATGTTTTCACTACACAGGCCGCAAAAGCCTGAACAGTTAAGGTCTCTAACAGGGTCATAGTTTCCTCTTCTTCTTCATCCGAACTTTAAAAGCGTTTTAGGCAGACACATTTCTTACACTTATTACTGCTTTGAGACGCTGGGCTTTTGATAATTTATTAACAGCACACGCAGGAACAAAAAGACCGTATTGAATAAAAACCACTGACTCTCAGCGCCGTCAAATGTATCTGCTGTTTATTTAATATGTGTTTTTAACAAGTGTTGACACAGACCCACACACACACATACACACACTTTTGTTACATACCAGATTGTACAGGTCAGGACCATCTGCTTCCATCTCCATAGCATTAACAATATCCATAAACAGCTTGTCTTCATCGGTGAATGCTTTTAGTTCTGGGGACATGGCAGCCTCTGGAAACAGCTCGTCCAGAACGCTTACGTCCTCCTACATGGGGCTTTAAGAGTTTTCATAGACTCATCCATATCAATGGGCCTCATTATAAGTTTGGCAGTAGCCGTGCCCTCATTAAGGGTCTTCATCGGTGCATGCTTTTAGTTCTGGGGACATGGCAGCCTCTGGAAACAGCTCGTCCAGAACGCCTACGTCGTCATACATGGGCGCTTTAAGAGTCTTCATAGACTCATCCATTTCAATGGGCCTCATTATAAGTTTGGCAGTAGCCATGCCCTTTTTAAGGGCACGGCTACCGCCAAACTCGCTTCCGGCCCCGGCACCCGTGAATGGGCCATTACCAGCCATTACGAGATGAAAGGGTCGGTAATTGCCCATTCGTGGGTGCCGGTATGGCCGGCCTCCCGTTCGGGATCGGGACTACCATGGAGGAACACATGCTCCAGTACCAACCTACATCTTGTAAGTGACTGGGTAACAGGATAGGAACGACACGGCCATGGTGAAGTAACAGCTCTCATAGGGATAATCTCCAAGTATGGTTGGAGTCGCTGTCTGCTGACGGGTTAATTTCAATCATAGGCAATAATCTGAATCAGTTGCAGAGGCCTTCTTTTTACAGCCCATTGTTTAATGAAAATAAATACAAACATCAGCAGCATTGGAAGCTGCACCACTGCCTACACAGTTGAGAAAGGAGTTTAAAAATGTAAAAAAAGAGTAAAGTAGTTAACTTGGGTCAAAGGAGTTCATTCGAAAACTGTTGTTGGTCTGTGATAGCGCATGGCTGTAATATTGTTATAATATCTTCCCAAGTTACGAATCCAATCACTTACATTCAACCTGGTCTAATGTATTTAGTATTCACAACCGAGGAAGAGTGCTTAACCACTGAGGTGGCTCTAAACATGGGCAAGCCTGCCAGTGCACTGCCTGAATTTGTTGCAGCTACCCAAGGCCTTTCCCTGGGTGCTGCTTTTTTTTCAGTGCATGAGCATCTTGCCCACCCTGCCCTCCCTAGGACCCCTTCCTGCCCCGCCGGGCCTGATGTCATTCCCCACCCACCCCCTCCAAACTTACCTGTTGGGGCTCCAGGCTCCATCTCTGCTGCTCCTTTGCGCCTCTGCCTGCCACCCTGGACGTAGAAAAGGGACTCTGCTCTTTTTCTATTTACTATGGTAGTGACCATGTTGCTTTTTTTGTTCCACTGGACATTGGGCTTGCACAATATGCGCAGTGCCTGTCTCCAGTAAAAATGGATGGAACCCTGGGGTGAAAATGTTGTTTGAGTAGTTGCCATGTTGTTTTGTAGGTTATGAACACATGTAGAATAAATTTAGTTTTGCCACACTTCAGGGAACTTGTTTTGCTGCACTTAAAGGAGCTTAACGTTGCTGAATACACAGGCATAGCTAGCTGAACAGGGTGTATACTAGAACATTAGTTTTGTTGAGTTTTGCTTGTAACATTGAGCAAGGGTGTCACCATTTTGAGACAAGACCCCATTCAGAGCTGCACAATTTATTTGTTTTATTAAAAGATTTTCTTTTCACTTTGGGACAGCCAAGGCCTGGGACGAAGGGAGGATGCGACGGTGTTAGCTGAAGCTGTGAGATTAATCTGTACCCAGGGCTCGAAACTAGATATGCGAACATTATTTTTGTTCCAGACGATAACTAGATGAGAGTCAGGTGCACGGGGATCCATGTAGTAACATTGCCAAAGATACAAACCTAAGCTGTGTGCACAGTGCCCCCAACGACCGGTTAGTGCAATTGCACCCGTTGTAGAAAGCATTGGTGAGACCAACACATATGAGAAATTCTTTCCTGCATGTAAGGCCTTCGCAATGTTTTTTCTAAAACAGCTATTCATACCATGACCAAATTAGAAGACTGCACCTATGTTGGCAACATGTATCGATACGGCAGTTGCAGAATGAGCCATTTAAGGTTAGCGAATGGTCTAAAATTATTGAGGCCCGAGCAGGGGAAGTGAGATGGGAGTATCTGTTTTTTCCTGAAGCCAAGTTTCGATCGCTCTGTTCACATTAATTGCCAACCAATAGCATTACAACTTTTTATCACTGTCAGCATGAAACGTGCTAGCCAATCAAACCACAAGTTAATGATGCTTATGGTGATGACGTTATAGTGGATGGTTTGAACTTGGGTGTTTCCGTACATAGTGGATTAGCCAATGGTAGGTTCCAATCTATAGGGTTCTATATAGTCTTGGTTAAAGTAGCCAATGACTATGTTAGAGTTATAGGAAATGTTGTTTTTTGTAATTATGTACATTATGAGGGTTTTTACCCTTATATTCCCTGGCCCGATGTGGGCGGGTTGAGTGAGTTGTTTGGTTTTTCCCCTGGCTGTTACTTTTGCAAAATGAAGATAATAAAACGTGTTTTTCCTTGCACCTGGTGCACTTCATCATTTAATTGAATTGGACTGTTTTTGGTGGCACTTATACAGACTGCTGCCACTTAAAGGGTGTCTTGAATAATTGCTAGTTAACAGCAACTTAAGTGAAAGTCACTGCTCACCTCAAGGTTGCCTTCCCATCGCCCTCACACCAGAAGCACTGCTCAGAGCTTGTTTTTCTTTTAACAAAGCTACGATATCAGAGCTATGAGGGACCATTCCACATGTGTTGCAGCCCAAGTAGCCAGGAATGACTTCTCTGCAGAGTGTTAACTGAAACACTCAAACTAATAAACCATCCCACAGCATGGCAGGAATTAAAAAATAAAATAAAAACGAGTTAAATTGCATAATGGAATGACTGCTGATGTGAGATTGGTCATTGTAGTGCTTACAACTGAGGAAGTGTTTACAAATGCCCCAATTATTGTAGTTTCAAGTCTGAACAAAGTATTTGCCAAGATATGGTCGGTTCACTGCCATAATATCTAAGTTGAGTCCAATAGGTTGTACACTAGGCAAACCCAACCATGCATACATGAGCAGTGCCTACAATGAAAATGAGAAGACCTCAGAAGGAAAATGAGAAGGTGCCCCCAAAAGCAATATTCCATAAATGCTGGTGCCTCCGAGGAAGTACAAAGTTCTTTTAATCAAAGAGGGTAAGTCGCTGTGCTGTGCAGTGTTTCTTTACTGTCTATTCACCTATTGAAAACCCTAGCATTTAATGTGGGGTTAAGTGCTGTATGTTTAATGGTTACAGCAGGGGTGCTGGAGGCCACAGTAAACGAGTGGCATAGTACTTCTAATGAATGCCAAGGACTGTTGAGGATATTAAAAAGAGCACCTGTAGGGTATCCTCTCACTCCTGGGTGGAGAGGATTTCCAATGAACTTTGAATCGAGAAGTGGCATTTTCATTTCCTAAGAAATACCATGCTAAGAGTAGGGAAGGGTTATGGGGAGCTGGCTTTACAGATCAAGCGGGAGGGAGAATTACAGGGGGTCACCACTCTTGAATAGACTGTACTGATGAGAAATAACCAGAGGAGAATGAACCAATGACTTCCATCCTAGGATTTCATGTCTTCTACCCTTGCACCCCCGCAGCATCAACGATCATCTATAGACTTCCTCTCTTTCACACCTTTGCCTATGATTCAGATAGTACCTTAATCCCACCACTCTATTATCTGTATCTTACATAGACCCTTTAGTAACTTAGAACCTCCTTGCCTCACTCTTTATCGTGTTTACCTGAGTTAGCACACATCCCTCATCCCAGCTCCATGGAAGAAGAAAACAGATAATCCTTTGATCAACTACCCACCAAGAGACTTTATTGTAGAGGATGATGAGATAATGTATAGCAATCACTCTCCAGTTGAAATGATCCACAGTTTCAATCATTAGGTTAGTTTCGATCTGTATCAGCAATGAT
Organism: Ambystoma mexicanum; assembly: GCF_040938575.1. Lineage (NCBI taxonomy): Eukaryota > Metazoa > Chordata > Amphibia > Caudata > Ambystomatidae > Ambystoma > Ambystoma mexicanum. The sequence goes on from NC_090928.1 coordinate 863,987,991, forward strand.
TTGAAAAAATAAACTTTGGTGGTTCAGGCAACAAGGCACCCCTGCCTCTTAATGCTAGGACCATGATTCTGTTCTCTGTCCAATCAATGTATGTTGTGGACCACAGCCAGCACTACCTGTCTAAAATGAAAGCATTTTTTGATGGTGAATATTGAAATGCTTAGCGTCTCATGTGCCACGTCACCAGCCACCCTTCTTCCCTTAGGCATGGCTGTTAACCTCATTATGAGGTTGGCGGTTTTATCTCTGCTAATACTGCCAAACTAAGTTCCCATTATCACTTGGGGTATCAATGGGGTTACAGTAATGGTCCCCAAAATGTTTTCAAGTCATGTAGACACAATCGTTATTCTCCAATTTGGTGTCCCGCTAGACTCCATTGAGGGCATACAGTAGACCATTAAAACATATATATAAGGAAGTAATAGCCTCCACATAACATATTTATGTGGAGCACTATTTCAATATACCACCTGCTTTTCCTCCACTGCCAAACTCTTAATGACTCATAATGAGGCCCTGTGTCTCATCGACCTCCATCCAATACACATCCCGCAAATCATCACCACCTCCCCAGACATCATTCTCCCTAACAGAACACCTCCTGATTGATGTCAACTAATTTTTGTATGCATGTACTTCTTCATGTATGTCAGAAATGTCTTATTTTTTAAATATGTTTGGTAGCTATTTAATTAAGGTCTACCATTTTAAGAATAATGTAACGGGAATGGTATATATAATTTCCCATTACATTATGGGTCAGCCTTGCGAAAGTCAGTGGGAGAAATATAGCTCTTTGCAAGCTATTCTGCCAGTATTAATATTTTTAACCCACCGTGATGAACAAAGATCATTTTAAGAAATGTAATACACCTTTCTGTTCCATTCAGGATGCTGTACATGTTTTGCTAGGATGCTCTTCCATGCCATGCACCACCCAAGGATTAGCACAGAGCCGCATGGGATAGATTGAGTGGATGACTGCACACCCTGAGAGACACAGGGGGCGGGCACCAGGGTGCTCCTGTTATTCACTGGGGCTCAGATTGCTGCCTGTACATATGCTTAATCTATTCAACACTGCATATCTGGAATGAGATTTAGAGTTTGCTATATACTACGATCCCACTGAGGAGTGAGAACATCTCTACACCATCATTGCATTAGCCGCCATTGTAGTTTATTTGTACATTTGTCTCTTATTAGCTGCCTTCTATTAATTAATTAAGGATCAGTAATATTTATTTTGGCAAAACTGTAGGAAGCAGACCCTAATCTAAAGAATGCTGAGGTGTTCAAGGAAAACCAAGATGGTGTGAGATGAAATAAAATACATATTACATGCCTGCAGAAATGACCTTGCAACAAAGGGTGTATTAATTTGAGAAAATTCAGAAAAAGAAATGCACTCGTTCTAGGAGAATGTTTGGAAGTCCCACTGGTCACACAGAGTTAACGTATCATGCTGATCCTATGTTATGACGATTGTGACCCTGCTGTCCTAACAGGCTGGAGAAGATATACAATGGATTGCTCTAAGAAACGTTTAGAAATGTTGCTGAGGTCTGTATATGCAGAGCCAGTTTTGAAGTTGAGTGCAACCATATTAGTGGACTTCACATCTGAGAAAATGGCACCAGTTTTAGCCAAGATGGACAGTAGGCTTGAGGAATAACAGGAGGAAGCAAAAGAACCTTGTTCAAACCATATAAAAACAAACAATTATATATCAAAAATATATATCTTAATTCCATTGGAAAATGTTTGCAGGTCCAATATTTTAAATAAACACTGGGGATCACAGTCTCCACATTACCAACCAATTCAATAATCCAAGAGAAGTTATCTAAGGTTCCTAAATGTCTTTAAGTGCTTATGACATGACATAACACCACCAACCAGTCTCATCATCTGGGTTACTCACATTATCCTATTAAAACTTGATTGCTAATGAGTGAAGATGTTGAACTATTCATCTATATTTAACATTTTAAATTTACACTTACAGTCACATTTGAACGGGATGATGAACCAATTAAAACCCCCATACCTATAAAGAGGTGTGATGTTAGTACTTTATTCTTCCTTCACCTGAAAAAGTGATTACCATTGCATCACACACATACAGAATAATTACAATGGATATGAAAACCAATCTGTACGTCGTCAATTATTGGGAATCACGTTACAAATGAATACAATAAGAAGCTAAGGACACATTGCAAGATGTTAATCAGCAATGTAATGAGTTTACGTCCTTTACTGTTAAAAGAAAACTGTCAAGCTTAAGAAAAACTTTGCATCATCAAAAAATGAAGTCGTGCATTCATTTTTCGCTGATTATTATGTTTACATCGCATACTGGGAAGATTCTAATGAAAGAAGGGATCAACAACTCCCTCGAAAAAAGGGATGGGTATCTTTTTCAGACACATCCTTAAGCAAGTTAGTGGGAGAGTTGGAGGCTTAACTAAGTACTCACAATATGGCTCAACAGTGTTCTCGAGATCAATAATATACTATTGAGAGTGACACAAATGAAATGGCAAGTTTTGGATGGGCAATTGTCACCCTTAGAATTCGATCTGCATTTACGTGAGTCGTGGGAAAGCCCAATGATGTGGGCCAGGCATGTATGTAGGTGGCCTATGCAGCGCAAACATAGCTAGAAAGCAACACACCATTGTACAATAAAGACAGTGGAACATAGAGTAGGGGGGATTGCTTTGTCGGTCTATGGTCATGTGAATGATATGATTTGTTATGGTTGTGCCCCACATATGAGGATCTCTGCTTTGCTTCCATTGAGGCAGAGGTCATTGTTAGATATCCAGTCTTGGATTTGTTGAATAGGTCCTGTGATGCTGTTTATTTTCCAACCAACTAGAGAATGGGAGTCATCAGCATGCAATTCGGAAACTTGTCCGAATGGTTCAATTATGGCTGTCTGGGGTCTTCTGTAGTGTCACGAAGCTGAGTAGGACAAACAAGTCACACTCGGAAAGATTTGATTCAAGAAAGGTTTATTGGGGTTGTTTATGCTTCTGGTAAAATTAAGGAACAAAAGCACAAGAAGGCTTCTACAACAACAACATGGCTCTCTTTGGTTTTCACAGTTCAAGTCTCCCACCCCAGATTCCCTTCCTAGGAGTTTGTGAGAAATATACAGTCCCTCACAGGCCTGGTGGGTATGGTTGTCCCCCCCCCCACACTTGGCTAACTCCAGTCATCAGATTCTCATCCTCTCTCCTGTTAGGCCTCTTCCCATGGGTCTTCATGGGCCATGTGCAACTCCATGTACACCTTTAACTGGAAGAGAGGTTGGTTCCCGGTAGTACTTGGCAATACCCCTGAGCTATCACTAAGTGTTATGTACCTGCTATGCAGCATACATGAAACACACATTCAATAGAGTGGCCTAGCCTGAAGTCTGTTTGGTCTGCATCTTCATGAACTGCAGCAATCGCAGAATCATGGGTGTGGCAGTTCTTTGCCACTTTTGGGAATGTACCAAAGATTAAAGCTACCAAAGTAAAATGCACTGAGTGCAACGTTGTATTCAGTCACGGACTACCTGGACAGTACTCCCACGGGATGACTTCCATGCACCGCCACACCCAATCCAACCACTGCAATGCTCTCAGAAAGGCGTTAATTTCTTAGCAAGTAGTAGGCTGTCTTCCGCTACCTCATCTTCCTCAACCAGTATTGTAACCAAAGAGCCTACTTCTGTGGGACCCAAAATCCCACCAGTTACCTTGCAAGCAATAAAAGAGGCTGTTGATCCATATTTTTCGAAGACAACAATCCTCTGTATATACTGCAACACACCACTCTGCAGGGGGGGCAATTTCGAAGTGCTTTTGAAGATGTAATCAAGGAGCATGAAAAACACTGCCCCCTACCTTAGATGTAGCACACGTACATCTTCCCCTTTCCATCTGCCCCTGAATATTAGTTCTTGTTGTCTCTTCCCTCATTTCCCTCCTCACCTTAGTCTAACCTCTCCTGCAAAAAAAACCAAATAATCATAAAACAACAAAAAAAGGTTCCTTTAAGAACCACCTTTCACAGTTAAAAAAATAGAACTAAAAAAAATCTTATAGACTCCATCTACTTTAGATTTCTCAGTAAAAGTATATAAACTCAATAAGATTTTCCAACATTTTCATTAGCATTTTGTGTTATGCTAATGGTAATAATGTGGCATTCATTCCCTGTTCCAGGTACTGGAATGGGGGATAATGGCCCGCCAGCCCAGGTTATCGGCCCAAGCGAAGCAAGGGCAGACAATGAGTACTCCAGACCATTATCCCCCGTTCCAGCCCCTGCAATGAGGGATGAAGGCCATTATCACCCGAGGTTGCCAAAGCAGTAATCCGGGGTGCTAATAAAAAAGGATTTTTCTTCCTACACCAGGACGCACGTGGCATCCCACTATAGGAAAGAAAATCCTTTTTCAAGATGGCCGTCATGGAAAGGGAAGGCGGGGCTCCATACAGAGCCTCTCTTCCCTTTGCATGGTGGCCTGCAGAAGGCGAAGAGAGAGCCATATGACCATATTAGCACAAGAACATTTTTTTTCCCTTTCAAACCTATCCAATTTTGAGAAAAGTTACCACATAGCCCGTCCCTGGTGGACATGGCCACTTTATCCCCATTGGTCGTCACCTCATGGTCATGGCCAGTAGCCAGATTGTCTGGGTCATGACCTTATGCCATGACCCAGGCAATTTGGCCACTACCTCTGGCCACAGGGTATACATCAGTCACCAAAGGTATATCACTATTTTTTGTACCTACGTTATGACACTAGTCAAAAAATAAAACACGGACACATTTGCAAAACCATGCTTTCAGATCCTTTCCAATGCTCCTTACACAAGTTTGCAGGATATCCACAGATGTTTTATTTTTTCAAAAGTGTCAAAATGTACCTACATATAATAGTCATATAACTTAGTCCCCACTCGACAAAATCCATTCAGACTTTGTACAAACATTCAAGGTTGGCTCTCTAATCTTTCTGAAAACGTTTGTCCACATTTGTCAAATGGCAACAAAGTTATAAGCCATAGAGAATTGTAGAGAACCCCTCTAATTTAGCCTCCTCTTGACACTAAACTTTGCAAAAACATTTATATCTCGATTTAAAATCATTTTACAAATGCTTGTGCAGATTTCTCAAATGGCACCACATTTATAAACCTTTACAATATTTTAGACCCCCCTCTAATTTTGCTTTCATTAGTTTGACATGTGTAATGTTGTGTTTTTTAATATGTTTTTTTCCCAGACAATGGGCGCTGACTGCGAATACAACATGCTGGGCATTTAGAAAAATCTGGTGTACCGCACGTTTTGTATTGACCAATCAGCGGGCACAGCCGATGTCCGCGGACATCACGCTGCTCTCTAGACCAATCGGATGCCCGTCCGCGGACTGAACAGGGAAGTGAGTCCTTGGACCGAACCCAGATATCACTATTTTTTTAACCTTCTTTTTGGTCATTTTTTAAAAAAACTGCTGGACGAATTTACACCAAATTTACGAAAGCACGCTTTCGGGACCAAGCTGCCGCTCCTTTATGCAAATTTGATGAAACTCCGTCCTGCGGTTTGGGCTGTAGACGCGGCACATATTTTTTTTCCATTCCGTCTATGGGAAAAACCACACATTTTGGGACCCCTGTATAAACCCCTGCCTTGACGAAACCTCGCCAAACGTTGCAGGATCAATCTGAGGGGACAATATACTTTTTTTGCAAAGGTTCATGAGGATTCGTTCAGGGGTCGGTGAATTTATAAGCTGGCCAAAAAGTGCTCTTCCTATGGGTTGAGCAATTTAACCATAACTACAGGGCCGCTACCACAGGCCCTGTAATATAGGCACACTGGCTCAAACGAGTCACACTCTGAGTCAGAAAAACAGCACTCGGTCTCAGAGGAATGTCCACAAAGTATAACTTTAAAATGTCTTCTTTATTCAGAAATAACAAAGTTAAAAATCGTTCCGTTCAGCCTCAAACATACATAATTTATTTTTAGAATGCGCAGTATTATCAATTCATCTGATCAGAATCAATGACATTTGTGTAAAATATAGGATATTAACTCCAAAGTATCCTATGGCTAAATCCCAAAATGTACATTTTTTTGGGAACCTTCATTCAAAATGTTTAGAAAGTCTATAAGTGCTAGAGATAGATTGAGTTGTCTTGCAGCCATAATTGTAGCCGATAGGGCATCCGAGCAAACTGCACTAGGGGTATGCATCAATTTTTCAAAGCGCAGTTGCCGCCTGTCTATTAGCTTTGGACATTCCATTATCAAGTGGTACCGAGTTTTAACTTGAGTCAATTCACATATTTTGCACATACGCAGTGCAGGCAGTACTTTGAACCTTTGGCCTATAACTTCCATTGTGTGTAGCGCATTCAAACAAAATCTGAGGAGCCACATCCTTTCGACTGATGAAGGCAATTTGTGTTACATAGGCCATGGGGGATTGTAGTGTAGCTAAAGTATCACGATATAGCTTATACACAACAGTGGAGCTAAACATTAGAAGTTTCCTTTTCAGTGTCCAGGCAGCATCAGAGCTTAACGTCAAAGCGCATTACACTAAGAACTTTGCCGGCTCGAGACGCTTTACACCGAAGAGCTGTCTGTTTCAAGGAAGCGCTCCTCCGGACAGCGGGCTGTGGATGGACTTCGAGGCAAATTATCATTATCATCACTTGCACCTACCAGGCCAGGCATGACAGACGATTGAAAAACGGAAATGGCACATTCCAAGCCGAAAGCGCTCTGCATGCTGCAGCTGAAAAATGCTAATTTGAACAGTAAGAAAGGGCTCCAGCTGCAGCAACCACCAAAGACCCTACATGGCGCACCGAGCCTGAAACACCTGAAAATGCCACCGGGTCAGCACCCAAGGTAAGCACTGTTGTGCCGGCCAGCCCACCAAGTCATACATCTGCAGGGGCCTTCCGTCAACCGTGCACTGCATGGCACTGTAATCCGAGTGAGGAGAACGAGCTCTGTACCAAAATGGCTGCCACCATTGCCAATACATGCTTTGGGCCGAGTCTGCCCACTTTCATCATAACTGAATGGCCCCAACGGCCTGCAAATGGACCTATGGAGGAGTGCCGGCAGGTGAAGCCATCCCCCTCTAAAGGCCCCCTCACAAGGCTGCTTCCTGTCTGGTCATGTTACACCATTGGAGGTCTGGAGCCTGCCTCACAACCCGACCAAGCTGCGCGACTTTGGGGTAAGGAAATCCTAATCCCATCCCTGCAAATGTCCACACGGCTATCTGGCACTTTCAGCATACCACCCACCAGCTTCCTACCTGACGTGCTAAATCCCTGAGCACCACAGCAATGTAGTACAAGTGCGATTGAAGCCGCTCTGCAGAACCATTGCACCTTTAAAGAACGAAATTACCGCCTATCAGTATGTACTGCCCTCGGTCAGCCCCTTGCTACCTATCCGCATCCTTAAAGCACTCAGCCGCACGTCAATTAGGTTGCATCACGCAGACGCTCATGAGCCTCTCCAATACTCTCAGCCCATTCCAAACCAACCAAATGTGTATCATATGAATAAACCCTACCACAGTGACAGCCACAAGCCCACACTTACTACAGAGCCTGTGTCTAAGCCCCAAACACCTAACACCTTGGACAAGCACACATCCAGTGTTATCACACCGGATTCCCCCTACTCAACTACACCTTTTGCTGCCTTTCTGCTCACGCCTTGCCTTAAAGTATCCAATGAAGCCTCAATGTATGTGTCCTGCCTAAGTGACCCAAATGATGCCTCAATGTATGTGCCACGCTTAAGTGAACCAAATGATGCCTTAATGTATGTGCCCTGCCTAAGAGAACCAAATGATGCCTCAGTTTATGTGCCCTGACCAAATGTATCTAATGAAGCCACTGTGTATGTGCCCTGCCTAAGTGAACCAAATGATGCCTCAATGTATGTGCCCTGCCTAAGCGAACCAGATGATGCCTCAGTGTAGTTGCTCTGCCTAAGTAAACAAATGATGCCTCAATGTATGTGCCCTGCCCAAATGTATCTAACAAAGCCACTGTGTATGTGCCCTGCCTAAGTGAACCAAATGATGCCTCAATGTATGTGCCCTGCCTAAGTGGCCCAAATGATGCCTCAGTGTATGTGCCCTGCCAACATGTATCTAATGAAGCCACTGTGTATGTACCTTGCCCAAGTGAACCAAACAATAGCACTAATGCCTCTATAGCAAACAACAAACATAAACCAGCAAACATCCTTGGTGGACTAATCAAGGTCAGATCACTACTAGCCCACGCCCTCAACATCTCAGATCTCTTCACCTATAACCAACTTGACTCGCTAGCCATCATGGAAACTTGGCTGCATGCAGACGCCGGCCCGTCACTCTCCCTAGCTATTCCAGAGGGTTAAACCATCTTCAGGAAAGACAGACCTGTCGCCAAAGGAGGTGGTGTGACTCTCATTGGCAGAATGCACCTGTCTATCATAGAATTGCCTAGCCAAACCTTCTCATCAGGTGAACTGCTGTCAATCAAACTCTTGCTCCTTGAGATAGCCTCACTGACCTTCTACATCATTTACAGGCCACTGGGCGTATCCCTTTCCTTTGATGAGGACATAGCCTTCCTCCTCACCAACAATTCTAAACCTTCTTCCACAATTATTATTCTGGGAGACTTCAATCTAGGTCTCAATGACCCTGCAGATGCTAACGCATTGACCATCAACAACACGATTGAATCGTTAGGATTCACACAGAGCATCACCCACACATCTACACACAACAAAGGCAGAACACTAGACTGGCTGCAGGCTATGAATGGCAAAACTAACATTGTCTCCAAACAGCCTTGCGCCTGGTCTGATCACAATGTCATTACCTTCTCCATTCCAAAATTGACTACACTCAAGGCTCCACTACAATTAGCTTTAGCCTCGCGATCAAAAAACACTTGGATTTTAACCCTGGAGAACATGCTCCCGTTGCTACAGCTGATCACTAACCATCCACACATAGCGTGCAACCCCAACTCTATGGTAGAGCTCTACAATAATACTCTCCTTCTTGTGATAGACAAAGTCGCGCCACTGAGCTCTCGTAAACCAAAGCCACTAGCTCACCTCAACTCCTAGTTTACACCTAATCTTAAATCCTTACGGTCCACCAAGCGAGCGGCCGAAGCCACATGGAAAACCACGCCCTCAGATATGAATAAAGACCAGTTCCTTACTGTATCAAAAATCTACAAACAGGCCATCCTCCAGGCAAAAAGCCACACCTATAATGAGCGCATGACTAACACCAAAACAGGAACATAATATTTATTTGCCATTTTGCAGGAACGTGAATATCCAGTCAGTATGCCAGAAAGTTGTCTTAAGGACACCGCCTTGTGCACAAACATCCAAAAGGCACTCCTGGACAAAATCACTAAATGACAAACCAAAATTGCTGACAATAAAAAACAAAATTCTATTAACAGCTACTCCCACTGACACCAACACCCTTCCCAAACTCACTAATCTATTTGAATTTAAACCATTCTCAATTCCAGAAGTCACTAAAAACCTACACATCTATGATGAAGAGGAATGGTGGTGTCGGCTATTAAGTGGGGAGAAGACCACTTGGGTGATCGCGGTGGTGGGCTTCTTCCGAGAAATTGAACTACTTCGCTGACGGGGAAGGTATGAGTGGGCAGGTCTACTAGTTGGGCGTCCTTACCTCGATTTCTCCTGGGGGGTAGCTGAACCTCACTCTGATTCGGAATCTGAATTCAAACCGAAAAAGATCGATCTGATGGAGCCCCTCAGGGAATCACGAGATGTTGGGGCTCAGGACAAAGAACGATCGTGGGAATTCTGGAATAGTTAATGTGGAGATTCTGTCTCTTTTCTACTTTGTAAAAATTGTTTCATACAATTAAATCAAATAAAAAAAAAAAAAAAGAAGTCACTAAAATCATTACAGGTCTGAAACCTTCAAGGTGCCAAAGCGACATCTGTCCTGCTCCCTTTATCAAAGACTGTGTGACAGAACTAGCCCCCTTCATCACATCTCTCATTAACAACTGCTTCAGTCAAGGCATCGTCCTGAACAACTTAAAAGATGCATGGGTCCACCCTGTCATAAGAAAACCTTCATTAGACCCTACTGTTCCAATCAACTACCGTCTAATCACCACTGTCCCCGTCCTCCTCAAAATGTTAGACAGAGCAGCATACCTGCAAATACAAGAACACCTTGAAGTAAACAACCTCATTGCCCTATGCCAATCGGGCTTCCGCCCGAAACATGGCACAGAGGCAGCTCTCCTAGATCTGAAAATCTGAATGGATGAGATCATAGATAATGGAAATCTACCCATTTTACTCCTGCTCGATCTCTCTGCCGCATACGATCTAGTGAACCACAAAATCCTCTGCCAACACCTATCCTCAGCAGCCAGTTTCTCCACCAAAGCCGTAGCCTGGATCGAATCCTTTATATCTGATAGCACAATGAGAGTCTTCTCCAATGTAGTGGCCGCCACGCCAGCCCCAGTCCCTTGCGGCATGCCCCAAAGATCATGTGTATCACCTACACTCTGTAACATCTTCCCAAAGCCTCTGTTTGACCTTTTGGATGAACAAGGTGCCTCCTACACCAACCATGCAGATGATACGCAGATCCTCTTGCCTATCTCTGGGAATCACAACAAGGACACCAACGCCCTCAACAAAATTTACCAAATCATCCAAACATGGATGGCACAACATGAACTTTGTATTAACAATGACAAAACAGAACTCCTACTGGTAGGGACCCAATCTCGATTCAACAAACTGGAAGCCGACTACAAATCCTTCACTACAGATGGGGATTTCATCACTGTCCTGAAGGAAGTGAAAGCCCTAGCGGTCTATCTACACTCTGCACTCTCCTTAACCAGACAAGTCAATGCAACAGCATCTGCTGCAGCATATACTGCTAAACTTATTAACGCTTGCAGACCATTCCGAACGACAGAGTTGCATCACACTAGCCAGAGCCCTCATACTATCCAGTCTAGACTACTGCAATTCCCTCTTCCCAGGTCCCTCCACAAGCAATGTAAAAAAAATGACAAATCATCCAGAATAATGCATTGAGAGCAGCTCTAAACATCTCCAGGAAAGAACACATTTCTGCAGCCAGATGTTATGTCCATTGGCTTCATGTTCAAGGCCACATCAGATTCAAAGCCCTGTCCATCACGCACAAATGTCTATCTAAAACTGCCCCAAAGTACCTCTCCAACATTCTAGCCAAACCCCACACTAACAGACACACTGTGGCATCTACCTCACACCTGCTCACTATGCCCAAATTCAAAAGAGCTAAAGCAGATGTTTGCAGATTTCCAGTGGTGGCTGCCACACAATGGAATGCCCTCCCCTAATCACTCAAATCCGACCCATCCCTCTGTTCCTTCCGGAAAAAACTCAAGACTTGGCTCTTCACACAAGACCCATAGACCACAATGTACTATCACTGTTCTTAATGTCTATTGTTGCTTGTTTTCATGTATGTTTTCTCAGCAGTGCCAAGATGTCTGAGCGTTAGGTGCACTTTACAAATGCTAAATAAAATAAATAAAACTGTGTACGAAAGTCACCCAATTTGGGATTTGCTTATTTTTGGCAGAAATAAGTCTGATTTAGCCATAGCCTCAACCATATCTGCCATGTCAAGATTAAAAAGAGATGGAGCAAGTACACAACCTTGTCTCAATCCAACATTTGCCCTTATCTGTTGAGACAAAGTCTCACTTGTGTGTTATCCTTGTGCAATCCGCACTCGTCTTCTACATTGGGCTGCAGTGGATGCTGGCAGCTCCACCTCCTCTACTTTCCTGATCTCCAGAGGCCTCAGCAAATTACCATAGGTAATATCTTCTCATTAGGCACTCTGGTGCCACCGCCTGTATTTTTTTCCAAAAAAACAAAAACAAATCAGAAATATTGTAAATAACTACCTGCCTAGCCCACTTGGACTATTGTGGCACTCCAGTGCCCCTATTGTGCTCCGTTGCAGCACGAAAAGTGTTTTCATCTCAAAAGGTCATCTGGGTTCCTTTGCAAGTCGGCAGCCACGTGTGCACTCCAAAATGGCCGCCGTAATTTCTGCAGGCCAGATGGCCTTTGTCTGTGCTCAGAGTCCCACCCCACTCTGCCTGATAGGCTGAAGACTCTTTATTACTAATCAAGGGAGCTGGCAGGCTTTAGCTAGCTCCCCTACTCAAGGCTCTTTTCTTAAGGCCTAGGGTCCACCGTGCCTGGCCCTGTCTGGAGCTGGAGGGAGCCCCTCTCCCTGCCACAACTCATTGGCCCTTTGACTCTTGGCAATGTTTCTAAAATGTTTCTAAAATGATAGACTGGGACCACTGCTTGCTTTGACCACTACCAAAATCCTGACTTGAAATTCTCTTGTAAGCAGCTTGGATCGCATTGGCTTGGACCACAGACCTCGCTTGGACCCTCCGATTGCTATTGGTTGTTTCCTGCTCCTTTCCCTTCCTGCCTAACTATAACCTCCAATTTCTGAACCAATTGTAATATGCATAGTGCTGTGCCACTTACTGCATGCTCTCTGCTGTTTTTTAATGCACTGCGTAAAAAGAAAAATGCTTTCTGTCTAATTCGAATTTAGGGGTGCGATCCAACTGTGCATCTTCCATCTTGTACCGGTCTTTAGTGCTTTATGGCAAATTCGAATTTAGTTGTGCTTTTCCAACTGTGCATCTTCTATTTTGTATTGCTCTTTGGTGCTTTCTGGCAAATTCAAAATAAGGTGTGTTTTTCCAACTGTGCAACTTCCATCTTTTAGTGCTCTTTAGTGCTTTCTTGCTAATTCGAATTCAGATGTGCCTTTCCAACCGTGCATCTTCCATTTTGTACTGCTTTTTGTGCCTTCTGGCAAATTCGAATTTAGGTGTGTTTTTTCAACTGTGCATCTTCCATCTTTTAGTGCTCTTTAGTGCTTTCTTGCAAATTCGAATTTAGGTGTGCCTTTCCAATATGTTATTGTTCTTTGTATCTGGGCATTTCTAGTGTGCTCATTGATTTTGTCTGCTTGGCCGCCTGTTGAGATTCTACTGGTGGAGTGGCTCTGATCTTCCCTGAGTAGGTTCCTGCCTCCATCATCCCCATTCAAACTTACTCGTCCTTTGAAAGCCTAGTCTGCAGGTTATCTGTCTCACCTACATTCTCTCTTACCCTTGCTACCATCTACAGGGCCCCTGGACCATTCTCCCTCTTCCTATAAGAATGGGCGGACCTGTCCTCCTCTCATCTTGCCTCCTCCCACAAACTTATCTTCCTTGGTGACTTTAATATCCATCTCGACTCTCCGGATGTGGCTGCTGTACTCTTTCGCGACCTCTATGACTCTCTTTCCCTCACTATCCTTCCCTCTGGCCCAACCCACTCTGCCGGACACACCTTGGATGCTCTCATCTCAACAGACATCCCACTCTCCAACCCTCTCACTACCACTCTCTCCTGGTCTAACCACTCTCTCCTCTCTTTCCACATTGACCTCCCTGGTCCGCTCATGATGCCTAGCCTGCACTGCCAGTCTCCTTCTCCGTCATTCGACCGATCAAGCGTGTGCCGGTCGCTGCATTTGTCTGTACCTTCATCCCTCCTCTGTCCCCTTCTTTGGTCTATCCTTCTGACTTTGTACTAGCTAACCTTCATCTCTCTATATCTAACCCTCTGGACATCCTTGCCCCTGTCATGAGGATCCAAATGAAGCCTGCCTCCAAATGCAACTCTTGGTATGATTCTGACTTGACAGCTGTGAAACACAAGTGCAAAGCTACAGAGCTGAAGTGGTAGGCATCTAGCTCATCCTCTGACAAACTGACCTGCCGCCTACTCCAAAGGCAATATTGTCTCACCCTCTGCTCCAAAAAGATGGCTCATGTCCAAGCCCACATCTCTGGAGCCACCAATAACACGGCTGAGCTCTTTACAATCTGCAAAGAACTTGCCATTCCTATTGCAGTCTCCTCCTCTCCTCCTGCCTCCAAGGCCCTCTGCATTTCACTGCCCACCCACTTCTCCTCCAAAACTCTGAACATCCTTTCCTCTCTTTCATTTGTTCCCTCCCCATCCCCTTCTCTTGCCTCCCTTGTCCTCCTTGCACCCCCTGATACTCTCCTCCTTCTGATATGATATGATATGGCATTTATAACGCGCCTATACACAAGTGTTTCAAGGCACGATGAGGCAAGGGAGAGCCCACAAAGGGAGGACAGACAGCGATCCTACTAGGACAGATGTCATTCAGATCGTGCAAGTGCATGGAATGGGAGAAGGGGGAAGTTGCAGGGGGAACGGGGGAGGGACAGTGCAGTATATGTGTATAGAATAATAACAATAAGTAAAGTAACGTCCAGCAAGTGGCAAGTGCAAAGGTAAGTGCAGACATCAGTGTCAAGTGCTGGTAGTGGGACTGTAGGGATACAGAAACAGTCCCCAAGAGCGGGGGTTGCCAGGCAGGCAGTGCAGGTGTGAGTGACTGGAGACGGAGGGACCTGAGCCAGAGAACAGAGGGTGGCCAGGTAACCAGTGCAGATTCAGTTTCAGCCAGGAGGTCAGCAGGGGAGGGGAGGAGAAAAGGCAGAAGCAAAGAGAAAGGTTTTGAGGTGCTTCCGGAACCGGAGATGGTTCTCAAGTTTCAGGGAGGCAGGGAGGCTGTTCCAGAGGGAGGCCCCAGCTGAAGAAAGAGCTCTACCACCAACTCGTTGCTTGGAGAAGCGACTAACTCTAAGGGAGTTGGAGGCAGATGAGCAAAGAGCTTGAGAGGTATGCTATTTAGGAAGAGAGAGTTGAAGGTATTGGGGCCCCAGAAGGCCTTGTGGACAATGCATTGGGTTTTGAACTTGATCCTCGCAGCCACTGGGAGCCAGTGCAGAGATTTCAGTCCTAGAGAGATACGATCCCTGGGCTTGAGGCCAAGGACAAGTCTCGCAGTCCTGTTCTGGATGAGTTGCAGAGGGCGGAGAGTAGAGGCAGGAAGATTTAGAAAGAGGCTGTTGCAGTAGTCCAGTCTAGAGAGAACCAGAGCTCTGGAGAGAGTGAGTTTCTGGGGGAAGGAGAGGAAAGGTAGAATACCTCTGAGGAGGTGCAGCATGTAGTGTGACTTCTGAGAGACGTTTGAGATGGGATGAGAGAAGGAGAGTGTGGAATCGAAGATGACCCAAGGTTTTTAGCCTTGCAGGTAGGAACAGAAGGAGGGCCAAGAGAGGCCGGCCAGAGAGCGGCAGGAAAGGAGGGAGCGAGTGTACCGATGAGGAGAATCTCATTCTTACTGGCATTAAGGCAGAGGTCATTGGCGGCACACCACTCCTGGATAGCAGACAGACAGTCAGTGATGAAAGAAGGAGAAGAGGTGGCCGAAGGTAGCCTGAAAATGAGCAGAGTGTCATTCGCATAACACTTAAAGTTGGGGCAGAAAGCAGCAATGCGCTGGACAAGAAGTGCCAGTTATAGGTTGAACACCCAGGCAGAGAGGTTAGACCCCTGGGGGACACCACAGGTAGAGAAAAAGATATTGGAGTGGAAGGACCCAAGTTGGACCTGGGAGGGTCAGTCAGAGAGGAAAGAAGTCAGCCATGCCAGGGCCTGACCAGTGATACCCAGGTTATCACAGAGACATTTGAGCAGGATGGCAAGGTTGACCATGTCAAAGGCAGAAGAGAGATCAAGCAAGATGAGGACATAGGGGGTGTTAGAATCAAGATTGGAGAGCAGGTCTTCACAGATTTTCAGGAGAGCAGTTTTCATGCCTCTGGCAGCTCTGAAGCCAGACTAATGGTCATGAAGACAACCAACAGATTCAGTGTGGAGATTTCGCTGGGAGATGGTCAGTTTTTCTAGGTGTTTGCCCAGGAATGGAGTGCCAGAGATTGGGCGATAGTTAGCCAGGCAGGAGGGGTCCGCAAAGGATCTCTTAAGAAGAGAGTGAACAAGGGAGTGCTTCAGGGGGGATGCAAAGACTCCAGTGGCAAAGGAGTGGTTGCAGAAGTCGGCCAGGGCAGGAGCCAGGGAGTTGATGTGGTCCTTGATGGTTTTGGAAGTGAAATGCATTCCTGAACTCCTATAAATGTCTTCTCTAAACAGGTGCCCCCTGCTCCTCCAGAACCATCAAGGACAATATTTCCTTGCTTGCCCCAGCCTTGGCTGACCTCTACAACCACTCCTTTGCCACTGGCTCCTTCCCACAACCCCTTAAGCACTCTTTTGTGCACCCCTCCTAAAAATGCCGTCAGCTGACCCTTCTTGCCTGGCTAACTATCGCCCTAACTCTATCACCCCTTTTTTTGGCAAACTCATGGAGAAATTGGTCATCCCCCAACTGATCCTCCACATCAAAATGGCTAGCTGCCTCTATGACCACCAGTTTGGTTTTAGGGCATCCAGAGGCACAAACCCTGCTCTCCTTAACGCCCATGAAGACATTCTCTCTAACCTGGACTCAAACACTCCCTCTGTTCTGATCCTCCTCAATCTTTCTTCTGCCTTTGACACAGTCAACCACTCCATCCTCATAAACTGTCTCCATGATACCCTAGGCATCACAGACAGGGCACTGGCGGGGCGGACCTCCTTCCTTTCAAACAGACCCACCCAAGTGCAAATGGGTCCTTTTCCCTCCTCCACCTCTCTCCCTACCTGTGGCATCCTATCGCCTTGGCTCTTCTACATCTACCTGGCCCCTCTGGCGCACCTGATCTCCACTTTCCCCCCTCATTGCCAGTGTTATGCAGACAACACACAGCTCTCCTTCAAGCTGCCATTCTCTTCCTCCTCCCCCCCTCCCTCATACCTGACTGCCTGACTGCTATTCAGACATGGCTCTCTGCCAATGATCCCTGCCTTAATGTGTGTAAGACAGCAATCTCTTTGGAATGCCTGCTCCTTACCCCCGCACACTCCGGCCAGACACATTGGATCCCCTCCCCTCACCCACTTTGACTCCTCTCTCTCTTTCTCTCCACACATCAAAGACCTTGCCAAGAAGTCCAACTTTCAGTTCCACCTCCTCAGGGCATTCTACATTTTCTCAACTTCCCCCAGAAGATCAACATCTCCAGAGCCCTGGTTCTCTCTAGGCTGGCCTACTGCAACATCCTCTTCCTCAATCTGCCTCTTTCCTCTATTCACTCCCTTCAACTAATCCAGAAGAGGACTGCAAGGCTTATCCTTGGCATCAAGCCCAGGGACCACTACTCTGCAGCCCTAAATTCTCTCCACTGGCTCCCGGTGACTACAAGGATCAAATTCAAGACCCTTTGCATCATCCACAATTCTGTCTGGGAACTGGGACCTCTCTACATCCAGCTTTCCCTCCGTAAATATCTCCCTGCCAAAGTCCTTTGGTCCTGTGGCTCCAACTTTCTGCAGGTCAAACATTTGTCCAAGCAGAGAGTGGGAGGTAGATCACTTTTTTCGGCTGGTTCCTCCCTCTGGAATGGCCTCCCTGTCCCCCTCGGACTTGAGTCGGATCTGCTTAAGTTCCAGAAACTTCTCATGACTTTCCTTTCTCCTCTTCTTTGCCTCTCCCTCTCCTTTGCCAGTGTTCCCTCTACTGCTGCGACTGGGGTCTGGTCCCTTCAGAGTCACACAGGGGCCAGACCACCCTCATACCAGTGCCCCCAGCATCCCTTGTCAGCATTTTCCCTCAGGCTCCCTTGCCAAAACTAGACCTAACCTAGTCCCCCTCTCAACTGTGCTCTTCCTCCCTTCCCCCTCTCTTTCCCTTGGAACGTTCCACCCTGGCCCCCCAGTACTTGCCCACCCCCCTCCCTTTGGGCACCCCACTCCTGCACTTGTCCCTCTACCCTCCTCCCCGTGCACTTACCACCTTGTCTTGCACGTGCATGGTAGGATTGTTCCAAGGCCAATATGACAGTTTGTTGTTGTTTGTTGTTCTGCTTCTATCCCATGCCCTCCCTCAACTTGTCTTGTAGCACCTGGAAAAGGCGCCATACAAATGTCGAATAAATACAAATATCAGAAGCATATTTAATAGTCCGAGGGGAATATTCCACCTCCAAAGCGTACCATTGACCTTTGTAGCAGAATACCCAAGAAGCTATATAATAAAGCAATCCAACGACTCAATAAAAAGTGCATGGGAGCAAGAAAAACAGAAGTTAATTACATGCAATCACAGTTGGGAACAATAAAAAATCATTCAATGAACATTACAAAATGGTGGTGTTATATAGTAGAGAGTGGAGTGGCATTGCAAAACATTGTTTCAGAATTCTTTAGAACTACTGTTCGTCAATTGGACAGCCAAGATTGCTCCATAGGGTAATCTATAGAATGCCTAGCCCTATTGGCCTATCCTAACCCTCATGACCAGTCTACTATTTACCTCATAATAATAACTTCATGGTGGTACCTTTAGTTTCTGAGGATTACGATTGGACAGTCTATACATTAACATGTTTCATATACTCTTTGACATTTGATTGGTGTAGCTCCTTTGGCCTTCCTGGGGTGGGCCGCTTTGGTCACTGTTGGCCAATAAAATTGTGAGGTGTGAACAGTGTGGCAACAATAGTATTCTTCGCATCCTGTTCCCATGAGAGTTAAATGTTGGCACCATGTTACCGCGCTCACCCTTCCAACTGCTCAACCGGCAGTATAATATTGGGACTTCTTATTGAAAATATGTTGTTCCTCTCCTTCCTTTCCCTTAGTTTGTCTGAATGACCTCATGTGGTGTGCTCCTCATCCTCTAGCTCTGAGGCCATACACCCGTCTAGAAAATGTGTTTTCTGAATCTGTATAAATGTATGGTTGCATTGTTTAATACATTTCTATAATTCATGGATTTGTCATAAATCGATGTACAACCTTTGTTACCTCCTTTGTTATGAGCTTGGGCCTTTTGCTTACTCTTAGACCTGTATACCTTGGTCTTCCTGAGCCGAGAGCTCATGTTATTCAGTGTATGTGTCACCACTCCTAGTTGGATGTTTTTCTACAGTGGGGAAAGGTGCATCTTCTGTCTGAATGGCTATGACTTGTGTATATCTCTGCGCATTACCTTGTTCCCACCAGAGCTGTGACCTTGTATTTGTTAATTTCTTAGAACATGAACAGGAACTTTATTAGTTATATGTTTCATTTTGTTGGATGTGTGAGACTTTGCTGAACCATTCTTGTTTGTAACCAATCCCTGCGTGGCATGCTACCTCTTCCCCTCGCAGTGCCTGCTTCTGGTAGCAACATGTAATTCCTGCAAGTGCACGTCATGTTTCCTTGTTTTGTGCCTGTGAAAGAATTTTACCTCATACTCCTAACAAATCACAGCAGGACCTTACACCATGTTCAAGGCTGCTAGCCTTGTCAGCGTGTTTCTCGTGTGTGAGCTGGAAATGTATACATTTGACTGTGTGGAGCAATCCATGAGGTTTTGAGGCCTACCAACGTCAAACCTGCCCACAAACTACCTCTATTTTGAGGCCTAATCTATGTTCTATATACCTATGGGATGTTACTATATATTGTGTGTTACATTTCCTTCCCCTTAGTGTTTCTACTGCACACTCATATAACTACTTGATGCATTATTTGTTTCTTCTAGTTTTGCCATGTGTGTTTACGGTTAACATCTGCCTATATGTTAGTTTGTTGTTGCATATATTCATGTGTGTGTTTTGCTGGCTACTATCTATCTCATGTCAAAATGAACTAGGAGAAATGTTAGTGCATCATGCATATTGTCTGAATCTGTTACTGCTTGTTCTATCTAATGAATGCTCACTCTATTGTCTAAAGTGCTCCCTGTCTCTTGGGGCTTGCTCGCGTGCACATGTATTTATTTATGCTTAATTGACTCAAAACGTGTGCTTCCTTGCTAATTGTGTCTGTCATCTTTCTACGAAGCCGATCTCCAAGTACATATGTATTTGTATGGCTGTGTACTGTTTATCTCACATCAAAATTAGATGGCTGAAGTGTCCATGTATTGTGCATACTGTCTGGGACTCTGGGTTTTGGTGTAGGTTCAGACTCGTGTTTTGTGTCTTTTCTTAGTTTATATTTTCTCTCGCAGGTGGGACATTGGAAGTTAATCCCAACAGCTTGCTCCTAATTAATTTTCAAAAGCTGCTGCCATATCTAATGCCACTAAATAAAGTGGCACCAAGGATATAGGCATGGCTTTCTAATTACAGAATTACCCATATGCTTCCTGAGGCCTGTTTGGAACATAGGTAGACGCCCTAAATTTGGGGCCAAATCTTCGAAGTCCTTTAGTACAAATAATGACCAAATATTGATGGACGCAGGGGTATTGCCAGGTCTGGAAAAGACACGGGGCTAGGCTGATGTTGGAACTGTCGGGACTGGGGGCTAGCTAGCCTTTTGGTTGTAGCTCCTGGGATTCTATCCGGGGCTACAACCAAAAGATCAGGGGCTATAGCCCCCTTAGCTCCCCCCTAGCAACGCCTCTGGATGGTCGTATCAATCAGGCTAAAAGGCAGATAATTTGATGGAGAAAATTGGTCCCTTTTTTATATATGGTTACCACTATAGCATTATGCCAGCTGAATTGAGTTCTACCAGTGCCAATTATTTGCAGAAATAAAAATCAGAGTGTGTTGACCAAAGAATGGGATCCAATTTATAGATCATATTTGGGAGTCCATCTGGGCCCCCCCACCCATGAGTTCTTAAGGTTTGCAATTGCTTATTGTAAATTGACGACATCAGACGTTAGAACCCATTTAAGTGGTTGCCCACTATCATTGGTGTCTACTGTAGAAGAAAAGTTGACTTTCTGGAAAAAATCAGCCCAAATTTCTTCAGGAATGGAAGTTGCCTGTGATAAGAATTGAGTTGTGTGACCACTAATACGTTTTGGCGATATGCCTCTGGTATCTTTACTGGCAAATAATATTATCACTTTTTGGTTATCCTGGATTTTCCTAATTAACTTATTAGATTTTTGTCCGTTTTTATATTTATTTTTAACTTTTTTTAACGTTATGGAGAATATCGGATAAAGGACCTTTACAATTCTTTTGAAGTGTCCTAATTTCATGTCTCATCTCAGACTTTTGGTTCTTTATATTTATGTCAAATGGGTTCCAATGAGTTACTAAAAAAGAGGCAACCCTTAGTTCACTAGTAGGTATACTTAAAAGAATGTGTTCTCGTATTGTAAGGTTAAACCTAGATGGAGAGGTTTTTAATAATTTCCCATAGAAGCTCCAGTTCATCTATTGAGTGTGTGGGTTCAAACTCAGAGACCTAGCAACTGAAGAGGAGATCTTCACTCTATAGTATTATTTACAATCAGGTTTCTGTATTTGGATCCTTAGTCATAGCAATACACAAAGTTGACTCTAATTCCAACAGTAATTAGACATGGTCACTTTTAGAAGAAGGTAGAAGCTGTAGAGAGGCTGCTTTAAAAAACAAGAAATCCGACACAAAAACACAATCTACTGTCAAATGTGAAGAGCCTCGCTTCCAAGTTTATTGACTGGGGCAATCCCCTGCTACATTGCCATTGCATCTTAGTAATCGCCAAATTAACAAAAATTCAGCCCAACGTCTGCCCCTTGATTTAAGCTTATTTGAACGGCTTCTTGAGAACATGGAAGACTGGCAAACACCAAAAATCGCTGGTCATCATTTCCTATGGGTCTGAACAATAGCAATTGTAGTCCCTGGAACAGACAATAAGCGTCTGAGGCTCACCACAAACCCAGTTGACTAGCATTGAATCAATTTCTGCATGCATATAACAAAATATAACAAAATAACAATATAACAATATAAAAAAATATATTGATTGTAGTTTTAAGCAGGTGACAATAGACTGCAACCACGTAACAGTTGATGGGGCTCATTGCAAGTTTGGTGGTATCCCAGGTGGTAAATCTGCCAAGATACCACCAAACTGTACTATCATTACTGCCACTTGGTCCGGTGGTATTACCCAATAGTTTTGGGACTATAGGACTCTATGGGGCATTTTGGCAGAATTACCACGGCAGTAATTATGCCTGCGATAATTTCACCAAAACAGACAGAAAGTGGCCAGATTTACCTCCAGCTCATAGCTGGAGGTGAATCCTCCAACATTCGGCCAAACTTCTAGTTGGGTGGTGCAGTAATGTGGTTGTAAACCGTCGCATTTTACCTGCAACACCCAGCTATTAATGAGGCCCAATGTGCAATATCTTTTAGTGAAAAATAGTACATTAATTATAACACAACCACACAACCACAACCAAATAATAGTAAAAATGAACTCAAAACATGAAAAATAAACTCAATCCATAAACAGAAGTTTACAAATGCATTAGCAGTTATTTAATGATATTTTATTTAGAATAAAATAGACATCAATGCCAAACATTTGAAAGACATTTGAAAAGGTGAACAGTACTATCTGTAAAAAGTTCAGATCCATAAACGTCATTAATGCCAACATTAGGGTCTAAAAAATTATTAAACACCAAACATCAAAAATTAAACCAACATTAAAACCAACATTATAGTAACATCATGCCATAGCTGGACCTTTACAACATACATCAACAACACATCACCATACATACAATTCACAAAATAAAATATTTAAATAACTAGAAACAATACATTTTATATTAAATAATCTGAAGACATGCCCCCACAATTTTGGAAATGACTCACAACCTGCACTCCTACGTACATATTCAAACCCCATTTCTCACCCAGCAACTAACATTAACAAGCAAAGTACAAACCAAACACAGATACATCACATACAAACTAAACATAACTTAACAAAAAAACAAAGCAAGAGAGTGAGTTAAGATTTCACCAATTTTGGTTTAAATGTTGGTTTTATAATATGTTTAGTGTTTAGTAACACATTAAACCTTAATATTTGCATTCTCATCTTTTATAGATTTTAACTTTTTTGGAGATACTAACCTTAATTTCTTTAAATGTGTTATATAGTTATAAATTCTGTATCAATAAACAACTCTCATCAACTTGAAATCAATCAAACACATTACTATTAATGTGACGGTCAGGGCAACAGTTGTGCTAAACTTTTCGTTCCTTATTTGGACGTGTAGTTTGGTAGTGGAGCCCATGGATTTGGGAGTGGGGTGCTTGTGCGAGGTGTTGTGGGGGCTATTTGTAAAGCGTGGTTGATTCAGTGCCTCCCATGTGGGTTGTTGTGGTGTACTTGTGGCTTTTGGTGAGTGCTGATAATGTTGGGGATGTTGGTGAGGGTTGTGTGTAGTAATCAGCTTTGACGAGATGTTTGTGGTCTGCTTTATGGGAGGCACCGCTTCCTGGTGATGCTGGTCTCGAGTGGGATGGACCTGGTTTAGGTGCGGTGATGTTCAGCGTGTGGGAGGCGGAGCCGGCAGCAGACTGCATTTTCTTTGTAGGGTGGGCAAAGAGGGTCGGTCCTGTGCCCCATGGGCTGTGAGAGGCTTGTTGGGTGGGTGCGATTTGGGAATCAATGGGTTAGGGTGAGTGTTTGGCGGTTCGTTTTAGGGGTGGGAGCGATTTTGTTGACCAAAGGAGACATCAGTAGGGAGGAACATGGTTGGGCAGGTGCTCGATGGATGGCATGGACAGCAGCCTACTGTTAGTAATACTACATTTTTACTGACAAAATGAGTGCTGGAGGTGCAAAGGGGTACTTCAGGCTTATCTACTGAGGTCTGGTCTGTGAGTCTAAGGCCTAGGCCTTTGAGTGTTGCTGGCTTTGCTGGCTCCATGTGGGAATAAAGCTAAATTCGGTTTCTGAGTACAGGCTAAAAACACAGTTAAAGTCGATTTGGTAATGCAGGGTAAAGCACAGCTTAATTCATTTTGATAGTGCAGGCTAAAACAAAGCTAAATTCAATTTGGTAATGCAGGTGAAAACACAGCTAAATTCAATTTAGCAGCGTAGGCTGAAAACACAGGTAATTCAGTTTGGTAATGCAGTCTAAAAATACAGCTAAATTCAATTTTGTAATGCAGGGTAGAGCACAGCTAAATTGAATTTGGTAATGCAGGCTAAAACACAGGTAAATTCCATTTGGTAATGCAGGCTAAAACACAAGCTAAAATTCAATTTGGTAATACAGGCTGAAAATACAGCTAAATTCAATTTGGTAATGCAGGCTAAAAACACAGCTAAATTCAATTTATTAATGCAGGGTACAAGGCATAAAATAAGCAGTGTTGCATTGCAATTTGCTATGCACTTCTGTCAGTTTGCTAATCAAATTGACAGTGTGTAGCAAAGATAGCTAATTAAGTTGCCCTCTTCGATGAAAGCAAAGCTCGTCCTGCATTCCTCTCTTGCCCTCTGTGCTCTCTTCCCCCTCTTTTCTCTGTTCACTTCAAGTCCTAATAGAGAGAAAGTGCCGCAGAATCATCTCCTCCACTCTTAAGTGTCAAAGGCATGTGTGGGAGTGCTAAGCAAGAATTTATTTTTCAAATAATTGCAAACCAGAAATAATCGGGATGCTACTTTTACTAAGCTTTCTATATCCTGTCTGGCAAAGACCAGTATGTGTCATATTTTTTTTAAAAGACAGTTATGCAATTACTTTCCTAAAATGTAGCTTGTTACATAATGCATAATTAGTGTATTGATACTGTAAAACGCTGCATCATCTCCATGCTTTACAGTAAAGCTTAGTTCAGTATATCTAAATTTCATTGTGCCAGCTATATTTCATTTTGTTAGGGAAGATACATCATATTGACGGGTGAACGCTTTTGAAAATGTACATGATCAAATACTTTTGACAAAAAGGAAGGTCATGAGGAGCTTCCGGAACTCAAGGAGATCCGGCTCAAGATGAAGAGAGACAGGGAGGACATTCCAGAGAGAGGCACCTGCAGAGGAGAGAGATCTACCCCCCACTCTCTGCTTGGAGACGCGGCTGACCCACAGAGAGTGAATGGAAGATGAGCAGAGGGCTCTAGAAGGAAGGTATTTGGGAAGAGAAAGTTGAATATAGGAAGGGCCACAGCCCAAGAAAGTCTTGTGGATGATGCAGATGGTCTTGAACTTGATCCTTGCAGCCACCGGGAGCCAGTTAAGGGATTTCAGGCCGGAGAGCTGTGGTCCCTGGGCTTGAGGCCAGGGATTAAGTGTTGTGGCCCTGTTCTGGATAATATGAAGGGGGCAAAGAGTAGAGTTTGGCAGTGGTCCAGCCCACAGAGAACCAGAGCTCTAGAGACAGTGGACTTCTGGTGGAAGGTGGGAAAAGGGAGAATAACTTTGAGGCGATGCAGCTGGAAATGGGCTTTCTTAGCAAGATCTGTGATGTGAGGAGAGAAAGAGAGAATGGAGTCAAAGATGACACCAATGTTTTTTGACTCACAAGAGGGTGAGGGGAGAGGACCCAATGAGGGCAGCCAGAGACAGAGAGAGAGAGAGAGGAAAAGCGGGAGCAGGGGTCCCAATGAGAAGGATTTCTGTTTTACTGGCATTAAGGCAGAATTTGTTGGAGGCGCACATGCCTGAATAGCGGATAGACAATCAGGAATGAGCGAGGAGGAGTAGGAGGTCGAAGGTAGCCTGCATGTTGTCTGCATAACACTCAAAGTTAGAAGAAAAGGTAGACATCAGGAGGGCCAAAGGGTCCAAATAGACATTCTAGAGCCAGAGTGAGAGGTTAGAGCCCTGGGGAACACCACATGTGAAGATAGAGGTGGTGGAGAGAGAGGGTCCAAGCTGGACCTGGGAGGGTCTGTCCAAGAGGAAGGAGGTCAGCCACACCAGAGCCTGATCCGTGATGCCCAGGGTCTTGTGGAGTCGATTAATCAGGATGGCATGGGTGACCGTGTCAAAAGCAGAGGACAGGTCAAGGAGAATGAGGACAAAGGGAGAGCTGGAGTCAAGGTTGGAAAGCAGATCTTCACAGGTGTTCAGGAGAGCAGTGTCTGTGCCTCTGGCTACTCTGAAGCCAGACTCATGGTCATTGAGACAACCAACAGATTCAGTATGGAGGGTTAGATAGGAGATAGCCAACCTCTCCAGGAATTTGCCCAGGAAAGGAGTGACAGTGATCGGGCAATAGTTTGCTGGACAGGAGGGGTCAGCAGAAGGCTCTTTTAGTAGAGGGTGTTCAAGGGAGTGCTTGAGAAGAGAGGGGAAAGGTGCAGTGTCAATGGAGTGATCACAGAAATCAGCCACAGTTGGAGTGAGAGCAACAATGCTGTCCTAAATGGTTCTGGAGGAGCAGGGGGTCACCTTCATGACACTTAAGAGGACACTTTCATAGACCGGACTTGTCTAGAAACATCATCGGGTGTTACAGGATAGAGGGAGGAGAGAAGTAGAGAAGTGGAGTGGCCAAGGGAGGCTGAGAGAGGTAGAGGGGGAGAGAAGAGACAAAGAGGAGAGTGCGGACAGGATGTCCTGGGTTTTATTGGTGCAGTGAGAAGCCAGAGCCCTGCAGAGAGCCTGGGTGGGTGTAGAAGAGACGGAAATTGCAGTAGGATTGGCCAGCGCATTGCATATTTTATAAAGTTCAGCCATGTTGTTAGAGGCCGCAGAGATACAGGCTTGAATATGGACCCTCTTCTTGGAGAAGATAGAGAGACTGTATTGCCTTTGGGGCAGACAGCAGGCCAGTTTGTCAGAGGGTGCACCGAAGCTCCCCACTTCCGCTCGGCTACTCTGCACTTGAGTTTCAGAGCGGCCGCAGCGCAGTCATACCAAGAGTTGCACTTGGTGGCAGGCTTCAGGCAGATCCTCATGACAGGGGCAAAGATATCAAGAGTGTTAGAGACAGAAAGATACAGGTTGGATAGGGCTGTGTCAGAGTGGGAGTCGGCCACAGGGGTAGAGGGGAAGAGAGAAAGTGGAGGAAAGGTGACCAATGAGACTCGTTTCATAGGTCGAATAAACACGAAGGAAGGTGGCA
This sequence comes from Ambystoma mexicanum, assembly GCF_040938575.1. Taxonomy (NCBI): domain Eukaryota; kingdom Metazoa; phylum Chordata; class Amphibia; order Caudata; family Ambystomatidae; genus Ambystoma; species Ambystoma mexicanum. The sequence continues at coordinate 864,014,981 of NC_090928.1, forward strand.
GTGCTGGGTGGGACTTTGCCAAGGGGACGGGACGTTTCAAGTGAGAGGAAAGAAGAAAGTGGTCAGTCCAGGAGAGTGGAGTAGTAAGAGGAATAGAGAGGGGGATGGCTGAGGAGATGAGAACATCCAGGGTGTGTCCAGAAGAGTGTGTCAGACCAGAGGGTAGAATGGAGAGGGAAAGAGAGAAAGGCCAGCAGAGATGGAGAGCCTGCAGACCAAGCATTCAAAGGAGGAATCGGTTTGAGTGTGGATGATAGAAGCAGGGATCCACTCAGGAAAGATCAGGGCCCATCCACCTGTGGGCCTGTTGTGCATGGACCCTGAGAGGATTGTGTAGCCCTCAGGGAGGAGAGTGTCAACACGTGTGACAGAGCTGGCCTTGAACCATGTCATGGTGAGCTCCAGGAGGTGGCAGATGACAGCAGAGCGAGAGTTGAGAGTAGCTGCGTGGAGCAGGTTGCTACTTTTGAAAGACTTCTGGTAAGGGGTACAGAGAGAGGAGCACCCATAGGAAGTGGCAGAGGAGCCAGAGAGGTGGAGGGAGGAGGAGGTGCCAGGGGAACCAGAAAGGTGTTCGATGGCATTGAGGCCAGAGAGGTGAAGGAAGGAGGTGCCAGAGGAACCAAAGAGGTAGTGGATGGCAAGGAAGCCGGAGAGAGGCAGGTTGTGGCAAGGGAGCCAGAGAGGAGGTAGAAGTCAAAGGGGCCTGAGGAGGTAGCAGAGAGGCCAGAGAGGTAGTGGATGGCAGGGGAGCAGGTGGAGGCAGCAGAGGGGACTGAGAGGTAGTAGATGGCAGAGGAGCCAGAGAGGAGAAAGAAGGAGGTGGCAGAGGAGCCAGAGGAGTGGTAGAAGGAATAACAGGAGAAGGAAGGAAGTTAATGAGGCAAGGGAGACACCTATCAAATAGTAGTAAATTGGGCTGGGGGCCCTGGACCATGACAGTGCCATTCAGATGGACAATAATGATGACTCTGGAGGCCAGGAAGGAGGCCAAGAGAAACTCCCACCGGATGCCACCATTCATGGGAGAGGAGGAATAAGGGAGAGAGAAATGCAACCATATGAAGGGTCCATAGGTCGGGAGAAGGAATGACCAAGAGGATGCCAGTGAAAGTCTGTCGGGAGGAGGCACTGACAGGTGTCAGTGATGTGAAGTCCTGGGGTAATATGCACTGAACAATACACAGTGTTGAGAAATGTTATTAGTTTAAAAATTAATGTCCCCTTTAGGCAGATAAAGGGCGACTATCAAGTACGGATTCTTCCAGTAAGGCATCCCCTTATGAGAATAGGTGTCTGATGCTGCCCAACCAACATTGTATTGCACTTTAGTAGCGAATTTGCACTTTACTATTGCAATGAGAAATTAATTGGTGTTTACACTGCACTATTGGTTTTAGTTTTGTATAGGAAGGGTGTGGTGTTATCAATATATTTTGATGTATGTTTTTTACTTGCCATTATTTTTAGGATGTATTTTAGAATGGGCAAGATGCTAATATTGTAAATCAGTGCCTCTGAAAATGGTATGTGTGTTATACTTGTACATATCTTTTTTGTTGAATTTGTTTGTATTTCCTGAGTGACTGAATAAATTACATGATTTAAAGAAATTCATGGACTCAAGACCTATTTGGTACATGGACTGAGTCGTGTAGTAGATGGATTGAAGTAGAAGAGTGAGGAAGACTGTTGGGTTCTTTAGTTGTTGATTGTCCATTTGCTAGCTAAGGGCTGAATCCAGCGGTCTATAAATTAGCCCGATCCAGTCTCTTCTTTGTTTTTAGGGCCTGGGTTGGAGACCAGGGTATCCTTTGTGAGCATCTTCCTTCCAGTTTTAGTGAGATAAGTAGGATAGGAGATAGAATAGCAGTTAGAAAAGATGGGGGAAATTGAGAGACCCATGGAGGGTGCGTTAGAGGAAGGGAAAGGCTACTGCTTTTTAAGCAGTGCTACCCACTACAGATTTTGATGTCCAAAACTACCAATTTATGGCTCCAGGCCTGGCTGTCTGAGATCCAACCAGCCCAGCAAGCGAGCAGAATCCTCCATGTGTATTGGAAGGTGGGCGTGTTAATGGCCGATTAATTTGATTGATGTTGACATGCTGCCTGGACATGGCCTACTGTGAAACAGACACACTCTCTGCCCTGGGCACTGCGAGGTCCAGGTAAGTGTCAGAACATCAGGGTGACGCCACACACATCCCGTGCCTCGCAAAGCTGCCTGGCTGAGCTCATCGTGAATACTGTTTGTTCAGAGCTACGAGCCAGTGCTCTGTCTCACTGCAGAAATTCTTCTGACCTCCCAGTGTCTGTCACTGTGCTGTATACACACAGCTGCAAATATCTCCAATCTCTGAGGCAGGTACATTCGTTGCTTTTTAAAATATTTGAAAATTGATGTGTCAAGGGCAGCATGGATAAGGTGCAAAGCTCCATTCGGTGCCTGGCTTTAATCACGCAGTGTGCTGGCCCAGAGTTCCTTGGGCACAGGTCGTGTTCATTAAACTTTCCACTGGATTTTGAGCACACATTGCTTGTGAAGGTCACAAAGAAGTAAATGCAAATGTTTTGAGTGTCTTGAATACCTTATTTAAAAGAGGGTATTGTCCACCATATATGTGCTGGTCCCCAGTGAGGGAAAGGACTGTGCAAGCACAGTCCTAATCAAACTCTTCATTCTTCACTGTGTACTTCTATTCTGTGCCTCACGTCTCCCATAGCCATTAAGTGTGGGAAGTTGAGTGTTGACATAAGCACAGTGGCATCACTAGAAATCAGTATAATAGCATCAGTGCCTTTCCATCTTTTCAGTTGAGAGGCGCCATGATCCTCAAATGGGCCCCCAGCAACTCCCCCATGTTGCCAGTCAGCAGTCTTATAACACAGCAATATATTTCTCTCTATACTACTTTAGTTCTGAGGCTTTAAATGCGCTCTTTACAGTAATTGCCTTACAAGCTGCATTTGTGGGAGCCCTTGTGCCATAACTTGCCTTGGGGTATACAGAAGTGTAATCACCTTGTTCCCTTTTCACACCAGTTCCTCCACATCAGTCACTTGTTGACATAGAAGAATGTATAGATTTTCAGTGGGTATTTCGTATTTCAGCTCCCTGATGGTTGGCCATCACGTGATAATCGTCACCTATCAACACCCAGCTGTATTTCTTTGTATCCCTTGTAATGTATGAAACTCACAGGTTCCTGTGACTGTTTTCAACGCTAAGCAAGGGGGCTACGGAACCATTATGTTAAAAGTGCGTGCCCATACTTCTTCAGCCAAGCCTGGCCAAAGTCACTGCAGCAAACTGAAAGTTGCCTGTGCATTTGGTTTTTGTGAAAAAGTGAAATTCGGCCCCGTTAATAGCCTGGTGTTAACTCTGTACAAGAATAAACAGTTTTAAAATGGTAATAGTTAATATCTTGACAACAAGTGTGCCATTGGTTGTATTTGAAAGCTTCAGTGGCCCTGGAGCTGAGTGAAAAGTTATACAGAGTTTATCAGAATGCCTGAGGTTGGGGGATAAAGTCAACATATTTTAGACCATGAGAGCAGAGAAATCTGAATAGCCTTGAAGATGCTGTAAGGTCCATTGGCCCTTGAGTGGGACACAGACATGTGTCCCTACTAAGTCCTGTACTCAATGTAAACGTAAAAAGGCTCACCATTCACCTTTCCTGTACCACACAAGGCTGTGGTTATAACACCAGCAAGAGCAATCTTCACTTTAAACAAATAAACACAAGAAAACTCGAGCGTTTTAAAAAGTCAACAACAGAAGTTAATGCCCCTCACCTCACCCTCCAGCCCTAGCAGCCGTATGAGCCCTTATCGAATGCCCTTCGCGAATGCGCACGCGCGAATGCAAGTGCGCCCAGCTTGATAAGGGATTCTGGGAAGGAGGCAGGGTAAACAGGTCCCCTGTAGAAAATGAAAACAAAACTGTCAGGCTAGGGCACACCATCAGACTACGACACTGTATTACAGTCCATTCAGGTGCTGGCAGTCATTATGTTCATATGCACAATATACCGTGATTCGTGCAATCAGGAAGCAGCAAAAATGTCCACAAGCAACAGTTCAGCAGGGGAGAGTCTCCAGCCGTATCAGCCCTTTTCGAATACCCTTTGTGAATGCACGCGCGCGAATGAGCATGCGCCCGGCTAGATAAGGGATTCTGGGAAGGAGTCGGGGTAAACAGGTCCTTGTGATTCGTGCAATCAGGAAGAAGCAAAAATGTCCACAAGCAGCAGTTCAGCTGGGGAGAGTCTTCAGCCGTATCAGCCCTTTTCGAATGCCCTTTCGAAAGTCCTGTACTCAATCCGAATAAGCCTTGAAGAGGATGTAAGGATCAATGGCCCTCGAGAGGCACACAGACCTGTCTCACTACAAAGCCCTGCACTCAATTCACTTCTACTGCTTATGTGAGAGTACTTAGTACATATAATGATAAAATATAATGACGTCCATATCCCTCTTTCTCATCACAGAACTTATTTAAGGTGGTCTGCCTGACCTCCAACAGAACCAAGAGATTCCAACAGATTTTTGATCACAGAAAGTTGGCAGGTATGTGAATCCTGAAGGACGCAATGCCTGATATGAGTGGCTGTCAACACTTTCTTTGCATGTATTTAAGTTGGGTGTTTTTGTAGTTCCAAAGCCGTCACCATTCAGATTCATCTAAGTGCCTAGTTTCAGAAAGTAAGCAAGAAAATACATGGGCTTAAAGGAGAAAAGGCTATGTGAGGAGGGAGAACAGCTACTAAGATCGGAATGTAGGGAAGCGGTATATAGCATTAGAATTACGTCCTATTTACATATGATCTTTTATAAAACTGTGGGTAATGGGATAAAGGACAGAGGGCAAAATGGCGGACAGAGGGAAAAATGGCAGACAAAAGGTAGGCGCAGAGTTAATTGAAGTTGATGTGGAAGATAACAAATAAGGCAGATGGAAAGAAAGTTAGTCAATGGCCCTCATTACAACACCGGCGCTAAACCATGGTGCTATTAGCACCATGGTGGCTGCCGGTATTGTAACGAGTCCGCCATGGTGAAATGGGAAAATACCACCCCATTCCAAGGTTGGCGGGGCGGTACTTCCCCATTTAACCATGGCCCTTCCCCATTCCCATTTTTGCCCCATAGGGCATAATGGGAATCGTGAAGGCGGTAATTACGGTACCGCAAATTGTGGTACCGTAATTAGCACCAAGGTCCGTTTGCGGGTCCATTCCTTAACGGCTGGTAAAACCAGCCATTAAGGTGGGAACCCGCAAAGGGACCTTGTAATCAGGCGCTAAGGGATTACCGTTACCGGTACCCTTACCGGTACCGGTAATCCCTTAGCGCCAGGGTCGTAATGAGGCCCAATGGATTTAAATAAACTTCAAGACCTACCAGGTTGGCTTTAGTCATTCACCAAAACATCAAGGCAGTGTTCTTCACACTGTGGGGCTAGCCCCAATGGGGTAGGGGGGCGTGGAGGGTGTCTAGGATGCTCAGTGGGCATCCAGGGGGGGCGTGAGGTTCTTCCAAAAGGGAGTACAGTGATTGATTTTAAGAGAAAATATAACCAGAAATGCCATCTAGGCGGGCCACCAGCAATATGTTTACTGAAGGGGGGCTCGGCAACAACATTTTTACTGAAGGGTGGCTCGGCATAAAAAAAGTTTGAATACCACTGTTTTAGAGGAAAGATTTTTCAATTGATCTCCCAGGGCCGTATTTCAACTATTCCATAGTTGCAGGTCTTGTACTTCAAAGGTTTTACCGGCATATGTTTCTCTTTTTAATTTGTTTCTGCCTGATGGTCTGAGATTTGGAAGACTGAAGATTTGTGGCCTAAGTATAGTGCAGGGCATTCATTTTACAAAATGTGAGATTTTGTTTCAGATTTCATGACACAGAGAGGGGCTGATTCTCAAAAACACGTGCATCACAATGTGATGTGAGATCATGGAAAAGATGCTCCTTGCTTCTGCGCAATTCTGCACACCACTAAAATGCATCCATTGAAAAACAATCTTTACATTTGCGGTGCTCAACACAGCACAAATGCAGTACCAAATATGTGCAGAGGAGTAGACAAAGTAGGGCCTAAGTGGGCAAGGCACGCCCATAGTCTGGAAATGCCCACTCGGGAGTTCTGTGTGGGCCTTTATAGATGTTAATGTCACTGAGGTGGGCCCCACTACATTAGCTTCAGTCCCCACTTGCTGGACAATCCTGGCTACACCTCTGATATGTGCCAATAAAATGCGACACATATGACATTACATCTAATCTAATCCATTGAGAAATCATGTACTGGGCCAAATGGCTATGAATTGATGGATGCAAATGTTCGTCCCTCAATGACATCATATTATTGCGTTACATGAAACACATTTGCATCTGACCGATGCGTGATAAATATTTACCCCCAAAAAGCGTATCTGGAAGTGCTATAAAATCACAACTGTGCATCATTTTGGCAGCATTTCCAAGCTTTGCAGCAAGATTGTAAGCAAGGAAGACCAGGGAGGAAAAGTCGGATTGAGGCTTGTCATGAAGGAAACATGGTTGCCTACTTGGGGGAGCATGAAGACATGCTCTTCAGCCTCCATGGCCAGTAATCCAGAATTGCTGTACGCAATGCCCTCTAGTTGGAGCACACAAGCATTAGTAATGCCCTGGAAGTGAACAAACGTACCACAATGATGTGAGGAAGCACAGGGGCAATGTGAAGGGGTGCACGAAGAACATTGTGGCAGAGCGGAGGGCCCATGCAAGTGGGACTACCTCCTAGAAAACTCTAAAACCTGCAGCAGAATCAGAGGCCAGGACACTAGCTAGCCCGAACAGTGCAGGTGGGAATCCACACAACCCTTTGTTGCCCCTATGTGTGGCATTACTATTTGCTGTGGGATGTAGTGGAGGCAAGGAGGTTGGTAGCTGGATCCAATGAAGCATGTCCAGACCCATGAATGTCAGGAGCACCCAGTGTTGTCTTGCAGAATGACATAGCACAATACTAGACCATTTTGAGCACCATAGGCTGATGAAAGGAGAATTTGTGGGTCTGTTCAGTGTACAGAGATCCAAGATAGCATTGGGTTGATGTGTGCATCGTGAAACTAAATGGCTGCAGCGTGTGTGTGTCTGTTACTCTGAAGGCCATGTTAGCAGACTGTAGCCAGAAGAGAGGCTCATGTACCTGTTTTGTGAAGAAGCAGTGCCCATGAAACAAACATCCAAAATTGTTGTAGTTGTGCAGTGTGCTTGTTGTGTCTGCGGGGTGACATATCCCACTGCAGGTGATTTGCTTGCAATACTTATAATATCTATTGGAAGGCACTTTTGGTGAACTTACCTACTGTGACAAAGTCATGTGAGAGGCAAGGAAATGGGAGGGAGATGGGAATGGTGGCCAATGACCACCACCAACATGATGATTTAGGGCTTGGAGTAGTTATAAGAGGGACACCCCACATCCCCTAATAAATCACCAGATTTGTGTCTCTCAGATGTCTCCCTGCCAGGAGAGCCCTAGTATTGCTGAAGTGAATAAGTTTAATGTAAGTTATACTAGACATCTTTTCTACTAGACATCCTAGCCCACAAGATGAATCTCTCTGGCACCAAACTCGACTGGTTCACCCCCTTTCCCACTGACAGGACACACTTTGTCTCCATTTCCACTTATCCATCAGACCCCTCCCCTGTCAAGTATGGGGCCTGCAACGCTCCTCCCTATCTCCACTCCTCTTCAACCTATATGTTGAATCCCTTGGACAGACCCTTAGCAAATACAACATACATTTCCACCAATACACAGATGACACACAAAAAAACTTCCAAATGTCATCCCCTTCACAACTCCACACCCTCATAACCGGTCTTTCCACCATCACCAACTGGATGGCCACTCACTTCCTCAAACTCAACCCTTATAAAACAGAATACCTCCTCATTTGCCACCCAAGGCACAAACACAGCCTCACCCCCGGGATCCAACAACTTGCTCATGAACAGCCCACACATGTTACTCTCCACATCTGTTAAATCCCTTGGCTTCACCATTGACCCACATAGCAGCTGTCACCAAAACATGCAATCTGCAACTACACCTCGTATGCAAAATCAGACATAGGGCCTCATTACGAGTGCCGCCGAACTCGTAACAGCATTCTGACGCTTGATATCCCAGTGTCACCAGGACATTACAAGTCCCGGCGGCCTGGGATGTCAGGCGGTGGAAAGTGTTAGTCCCCATTCCCGCGGAGTACCATAGGACTCCACGGGAATGGGGACATGGAAGAACCAGCACCGTTGCTAACGGTGCCAGTGCTTCTGTGAAAACCATGCCTGCAATTTCAGTGGCCCCCGAAGGTCAGACCTGCCGGGAGCAACGGCCTCTACAGGCATATTTGTAGTCTGGTGGTCCAGAAAGGGTGCTGGTATGCTGTTAATGGCCCCCTTATTTCTGGACAGCCAATCTTGTAATACGTCCCATACACTTCCTCCTGATGACTTCCGCATGGCAGTCCAAGCACTGGTTCTCTCTAAGCTGACATTCACACATCACACCACTCCTGCCCAGCCCCACTGGTTCCCTATACCCCAGGGAATAGCCTTCAAAGGACTCTGCATTGTATTCAAAGCCATCCATCTCAAAACTCAATTTTACCGTCATGCAGCAGGGAAATGCTAGGCAATTCTCCTCTGAACAAGAGTTCCATCAGCAACCCCAGATGTGTGTTTCAGCCTTGATGGGCCTCCTCAGTGAGGTGATGCTGAGCCTCTCTATGGCACAGTAAGCAGGGGGCCCATGTTTGGATTACCCTGGGTGACCTAGGGTGAAACCAGACAGAGCAGGGTATTTCACTCGTGTTTGTTCTCAGTAGAGGGACTCCCACACTCTTGCACAAAAACAAATATTTATCCACTGAGCACCCAGGGCATTGAACATCCTACCTCTCTACATATGCACTCCATGATCACCATCAGAAAGACCCTCAGAACATACCTGTTTCCCCACATATAACCCTGCCCTCCTCCACTGCTTTCTCTTGTCCATCCTAACCTTCCTATTCTTTCCTGAAAATATTTTGTAATTTATTTTTTCAACTCCCACCTTTTCAATATTTGAACCATGTAATGCGCTCCAAGACCCTCTGGGTAGCGATTCTACCTACTGTCAAAGTGGGAGTGGCGTGGGAGTGGCATGTAAGCGCTGCTCACTGAGCATGCCCTGGGTGCCATTCATGTGTCTTAAGTGGGTTCCATAGTTATCAGCTTGAGTCAGGAATACTATAAGGACAAGATTCAGTTCAAACCGTGTGGGACAATTGTAGGTCACACAGGTCAGAACCAATCTACTGAGACCCTCACACCTCTTACATACCTTAGCCTAATTACACAATTATACAGAATGTCCTCAGCCCTGAGAGAAATTTAAGTTCAGAACAGCAGAGAAGAGGTATTATGTGTGAGAGTGCAAACAAGTTGGTGTGCAGTGTAGAGCATGGAGGAGTGGTAGGGATAGGAAAGAGAGAAGGAGAAGGAGAAGGGATGAAAAAGATCAGCGTGAGGTCAGGGTGAGTGAGAGCATGGCAGAGGGGTGATGAGATAAAGAGAAGATCGAGAGAAGGAGAAGAGGATTTAAAGAAAGGAGAGGATGAAAGAAATAGTATGGGTGAGTGATGAGGGGGCAGAGAGATGGAAAAGAGAGAATGGAGGAGCGAAGAAGAAGATGAAAAGGGGAGAGGAGCAAGAGAAATAATGGAGAAGAGAAGGAAGAGAGAGAAGGGAAGAAAAATAGAAAGGATCACACAGGGGTAGTGGAGAGAGAAGAGGCAAGGAAGTGAAGAGGACACGCGAGAAGAGAGGAGAGGAGGAAGAGAGAATGGAAACGATAAGGAGGAAATAAGAGGGAACAAATAGAGGAGGAGGTCATAACCAGGGTAACTAGCAGAGCGGAGGAGGAAAAGATGGGAGGTGAAGAGAGGTACAGGGAGAAAAGAGGAGTACATGACAATCCTGGGAACCTCTGAGAAGGCTCATACAGTGGTGGAGAGGCCTAAGATCAAAATCACAGGACCATGGGGCCTTTCAGGGCAAGGTTGATCATTACCACAACAAGGGAATGCATTACAACCCCTGGGGTCTAGCTATCAGTGCATTCGCTTGACTCGCGGTCTTTGTTGGTGTACCTATGGGTAGCAGTTGGGGACACCTGGTAGGAGAGTCAGCATCAACCAAGAAAGGTACAACAATGTCAAAGAATACAAAACACTGTGAGTTGTGTGAAATAACTAAAGAAAGACTGACTGATTTGTTAAACTCCAAAGTCGGAGGCAAAACCTAATCAATGGGTTGATGTTACAAAGTAAAACAAAAAGTGGCCCTGTATATGGTTCTAAGTCATCTGTTGATCCCTTGGCTTTGGTGAGATGCACAACCAAGGATGTGCGTTTAAATGTGGAAATGTATTGCTGAGAATGGCAGTAATGCACAAGCAAAAATGTAGGCTAATAATCACACACTCATTTAAGCAGATTACGAACCAGAAGACACCTCATTGCTTGACCCATATGAAGACATCCAACCTGTTGAAGGGGCGAATAAGGCAGAGCACCACTCTGGACAACACATCCTTGTGCATTTGGAGACAGAAGACATCAGGATGCCTACTGATACAGCGATGAACGACAACACAGAAGGGATAGTGAAGGTGCAGAATGATATAATGCAACCAACATATCGTGGAGTACACAGTATTGAACAGTGGGCCCTAACATGCCCAAATATGCTCTCCATCAGACACACAGCAAGACTCCTACCTCACAGACCTTTGAGGCAGAATGTGATAGCATCAGGTCAACATCTTTATTCAGTTTTCTTCAATAATTTCAACATTGAGTGAGTTGCTGTGGGAGATATCTGATGAGGTGGCCAGCACCAAGCGGGCCATGGTAATTGGACGCCGAGTTACGATGGTCATCATCTCACACATTGGCCGAATTACAAGGGTTTTTGTTACTTTGAATCAGATCACCTTAACTCGCTCATAACTATAGTTTCTTCGGGTCCCACTAGCCATGGCCATTGTATATGTTGCACCAATGATTTTCAAAGAAGGAGAAACCCACTGGCCAGGGACGAAGGCCCATTGCCCTCTTCTGACCTCAGGGACCACTGCCCTTCAATCATTTCCAGTAACTCACTAGACATGGCCCTCATCCTTGGCCACTGTCCATGTTGCCACAAATAAAAAAAAAAAGAAACACAGGTCCTTAGCCAGCAGCATCAGTGTCCTTCGGCCACAGCCTTCAGGGATGGCGAGTGGCGATGGCCTTCAAACATACACATTGTCCATATTGTCTCAAATATAAAAAGTCACTGGTAGGCTCACTATCCATTAGCCATAGCTGTCTCCACTGTATACATTGCAACAATCATTCCAAAGACCCAATTCCCCCAAACCTAGTAGGCATGCAGGTGTAAAAGACTATCCCAGTGATTTTCCCTTTTCCTACGCCAGCGATAATTTCCCAGTACTTATTTCCAAGTATGCCAATTCCTCTTTTCCTGGTCCTCCCACTCCCCCCCATTGTGTTTTCCCTCCCTGACCCTCTCCCATTACCCCTTTCACGCTTCAATTAGTGTGACATATTTATTTTCAAGTCCGTCTTCCGACGTTACCTCAGTAATCTCATGACATTCCAATTGGATTTCCCCAATAAAACAAAGACTTTCTACCTCAAACTGGTTCCCCAGCCAACCCCAACCTCCCCCACCTCATATGATGTCTGCTTCCCCCCTCCCTCACCTCTACCGTGAAGTGATTGCACCCCTTTTCCTCCTCCAAATAGCATTTTGAGAACTTTTCATGTTTGGCTTTCTTCGGGATTATCATGAGAATCTCTCGCATTAAGCAAAAAATAAAAATAGGTACCTTTCATTTCTGAAAAGTCTCTCAGCAGCATGGGAGATATATATATAATGTTTTCAGGAGGAAGGGGCACCCACCTCCCCGTGGACTATTTTAAAAACTACTTGTCGGATAGTCCCAAAATCTCCAGAAGGCGCCTTGTGCCCAAGTTGTTTCTTATTTGGTGTAAATCCATCCAGCGGTTTTCTCACTATGGGTATTCAAACAATGGACTTTTTCTCTAATGGAAAATGAAAGGGAGTATGTGTAAATCGTGTTTTTTATTTCTTGTTAAATTCTTGATAACTTTTCGACCTTTTAACGAAATATCACCAAAATGTACAATTTGGAAGATAACAGGACATACTTTTCTTTAGGAACATTTCATCCAAATCTGTGCGGAGAGTCAAACGATATTATCAATAGAATTTCTGCAAAAGTCTATGTGGACTTCAGCTTAACTATATACATTTCCAACAAAAACATGCATACTCATGCACAGGAAACAGACTCCAGTGAGAGCCCAGACTCAACTGCTTGTAAATATGTATATCTTGATTAATGAAATGGTAGTTTAACAGCAGCTATAAATGCTTTACACAAGTTGCACATAAAGATGGAAGAAGACTCGAGCAGGGTCATCAAGGAAGATTGGTATGACCTCATTTTTCATGCTTGCCCACGTAGTTGGCTTAGGTCCCGAAGGTATTGTTCTCTGTCCTCGTAGTGGTGTTGATCGTTATTTGCGCCACCCAAGTAGCATTGGGTTGTTGTGTGCAGGTTGGGGGAAAGCTGGGGAAGAGAGTAGGGAGTAGATTTGGGTGAGAAAGGATGTTTAATTTGGGAGTAAGAAAGGAAGAGGGGAAGTGGAGGAAACGAATGCTATGTTGGTAGGCATGAGAAAAATGGTTAATAGCTTAGATCTATTATTTGAAGGACCACCAGATGCAGAAAATTATCAAACGCACTGGGTGCGTTGCATTGGTGGGGTGGGCTGTGTTATCCTCCCTAGGTCCCTGGATGAATGTGTAGAGGAGGGCTACAGCTTGGAAGGTCTCCAGAATATGTGGGAGAAGAAGAGGGAGGAGAAAAGATGGGCAGCGGATAAGTTGTTTGTTACTGACATAAGAAAAGGGGGGAGTGTTCAGATGCAGGTTCACCCACCTGTCATGTGAGCGCAAGTACCATCTGAGAAAGGACTGAGCACAACCCACAGCACACTGTATGACACTATATTTCTCACCCCTTATCTTCATGATATGATTGCAGAAAATACATGGCGCATGATGCCACATTCCCGCATGTATCATACTTCATAGTATTACATTGACACACCGGCCCACAGCCTAGCTCATAACATCACAATTTTAAGTTACATGACAGCTGGATACACAAGAGCACTCTCATAATCTGTTGCAGGGCACACACACACACCCACCTCACCACCTTAAATTGTTTCACATGATGGGCAGGTTCACCACTTGCTTCTGGTAGTTTTAGAACCCATAGCATGAAGCACATGACACAGAATCATTGTGTTTTGTACCTTTAGGGATGCTTGGTGCTATGAGCAAGAGCTGTGCCATTTTGAATAGGCCCCATTTAGAGGCAATAAGCTGCTATTATTGCGTATTAGGCTATAGTTGTTAGCTGAGAGTGCTTGATTGAATTTAGTTTTCTCCTTCAAACAGGATGAGAGCTCAAGATATGATATGATATGATATGATAAGGCATTTGTAACGCGCCTATACACAAGTGTTTCAAGGCGCGACGAGGCAGGGAGGGGGGAACAAGGGGAAGACAGACAACGATCCTACTAGGCCCGGTGTCATTCAGATCGCGCAAGTGCAGGGGTAGGGGGAAGGGAGAGGTGCATGGGGGAAGTGCAGTACAAGGTAAGTAGAATAAATAAATAAAAGGGCCAGCTGGTGGCAAGTGCAAGGTAAGTGCAGAACAAGTGCTGGGAAGGGGGGGCTGTAGGGATACAGAGACAGTCCCGCAGTGCAGGGGTTGCCAGGGAGGCAGTGCAAGTGGAGAGTGGCTGGGCCCAGGACCGAGGTCGGTGAGAGTGGCCAATTGCAGATTCAGTGCAGTTTCAGCAAAGAATTAGCAGGGGAGAGGGAGAGAGAAAGCAGAAGCAAAGAAGAAGGTTTTGAGGTGCTTCCGGAACCGGAGATGGTTCTCCTCAAGTTTCAGGGGGGCAGGAAGGCTGTTCCAGAGGGAGGCCCCTGCCGCGGAGAGAGATCTACCCCCAGCTCGTTGCTTCGAGAAGCGGCTGACCCTGAGGGAGTTGGAGACGGATGAGCGAAGGGCTCGGGAAGGAAGATATTTAGGAAGAGAGAGTTGAAGGTATTTAGGCCCCAGGCCCCAGAAGGCCTTGTGGACAATGCAGAGGGTTTTGAACTTTATCCTCGCAGCCACTGGGAGCCAGTGTAGAGATTTCAGTCCTGGAGAGATACGGTCCCTGGGCTTGAGGCCAAGGACAAGTCTCGCAGTTCTGTTCTGGATGAGTTGCAGAGGGCGGAGTGTGGAGGCAGGCAGATTAAGATAGAGGCTGGTACAGTAGTCCAGCTTTGAGAGAACCAGGGCTCGGGAGACAGCGAGCTTCAGGGGGAAGGAGAGGAAGGGAAGAATACCTCTGCAGCTGGTAGTGTCACTTCTTAGAGACGTCAGATATATGAGGAGAGAAGGAGAGTGTGGAGTCGAAGATAACCCCGAGGTTTTTTGCCTTGCAGGTAGGAGCAGGAAGAGGGCCAAGAGAGGCCGGCCAGAGAGCTGCAGGGATGGAGGGAGTGGGTGTGCCGATGAGCAGAATCTCAGTCTTACTGGCATTAAGGCAGAGGTCATTGGCGGCACACCATTCCTGGATAGCAGACAGACAGTCAGAGATGAGGGAGGGAGAGGAGGAGGAGGACGAGGGTAGCCTGAAAATGAGCTGGGTATTGTCCGCATAGCATTGAAAGGTGGGGCAGAGAGCGGCGATGCGGTGGGCAAGGAGTGCCAGATACTGGTTGAACAACCAGGGGGAGAGATTAGATCCCTGGGGGACACCACAGGTGGAAAAAAAGATGTCAGAGAGGAAGGACCCGAGTTGGACCTGGAAGGGTCGATTGGAGAGGAAAGAGGTCAGCCACGCCAGAGCCTGACCAGTGATACCCAGGTTATCACGGAGACGGTTGATCAGGATGGTATGGTTGACAGTGTCAAAGGCAGAAGAGAGATCGAGCAGAATGAGAACACACAGAGTGTTGGAGTCGAGGTTCAAGAGCAGGTCCTCACGGATGTTCAGGAGAGCAGTTTCCGTGCTTCTGGCAGCTCTGAAGCCAGATTGATGGTCATAAAGACTGCCAACAGATTCAGCATGGAGGTTATGCTGGGAGATGGCCAGTTTCTCCAGGAGCTTGCCCAGGAAGGGAGTGATGGAGATTGGGTGATAGTTAGCCGGGCAGGAGGGGTCAGAAGAGGGTTTCTTAAGAAGAGGGTGCACAAGGGAGTGCTTAAGGGGGGATGGGAAGACTCCAGAGGCGAAGGAGTGGTTGCAAAAGTCAGCCAGGGCAGGAGCCAGGGAGTCAATGTGGTCCTTGATAGTTTTGGAGGAACAGGGGTGAACCTGTTTAGACGAGACTTTCATAGATCGGACTTGTCTGAAAACCTCGTCGGCAGAAAAAAGGGGAAAGGCAGAGAAGGAGGGAGGAGGGGTGGCTGCAGAAGGGCCAGAGGAAGAGCCGGGCAGAGAGGGAGGGAGGTGGTAGGAGGAGAGTGAGGATAGGATGTCCTGAGTTTTAGAGATGAAGTGAGAGGCCAGTGCAGTGCAGAGGGCCTGGGAGGGGACAGGAGAGGTAGAGACTGCAGCAGGGTTGGCAAGCTCCTTGCAGATTTTAAAGAGTTCGGCCGAGTTGTTAGATGCCGCAGAGATGCGGGCATGGATAAGGGCTCTCTTCTTGGTGAGAACGGAGAGACGGTATTGCCTTTGGAGCAGGCGGCAGGCCAGTTTGTCAGAGGATGAACATGAAGCACGCCATTTCCTCTCTGCCACCCTGCACTTGCTTTTTAGGGTGACGAGATCCGAGTCATACCAGGAGTTACATTTGGCTTTGGGCTTCAGGCGGATTCTCATGACAGGGGCAAGGATATCAAGAGTATCAGATATAGCAGAGTGGAGCATGGAGAGGGCTGTTTCAGGGTGGGAGTCAGCTGAGGGGGGAGAGGGGGTGAGAAGGTGGCTGCGAAAGCCTCAACTGACACGCGCTTCATGGGTCGGATGACCGAGAAGGTGGGTGGCAGTGGTGAGGGTGGCTTTGCCTGTGGGGTAGGGAGGGTGAGGTGGGAGGATAGGAGAAAGTGATCACTCCAGGAGAGAGGAGTGGAGAGAGGGACGGAGAGGGGAATGTCAGAAGAGATCAGAGCATCAAGAGTGTGCCCTGCAGAATGTGTAGGCCCAGACGGGAGAATAGAGAGTGAGAGAGAGTCGCAAAGGTCACAAAAAAGTCCCGTGGGGGGACAGGAGGCATCCAAGTGGATGTTGAAGTCACCAAGGAAGAGGAGTTGAGTGGTTGAGGACAGGAGTGAGGATGAGAGGTCAGCCCACTCAGAGAGGAAGGAGGAGATTTGACCAGGAGGCCGAAAGAGAGTAGCCATGGTAAGGGAATGGCTAGGAGAGAGAGAGAGACGGCAGACAAGGCATTCAAAAGAGGAGTCGGTCTGCGTAGGAGTGACAGAGGCAGGAATCCACTCAGGGAAGATAAGGGCCACACCCCCACCTGCATGGTAGGGCCTGGGCACGGAGAGGATCTTGTAACCGTCAGGTAGGAGTGTGTCAAGGCTGGTGACAGAGCTGGCTGTGAACCATGTCTCAGTGAGACCGAGGACGTCAAGGTCCAGTTCCTCAAGAAGGTGACAGATATCAGAAGAATGCTTGATTGCAGAGCGAGAGTTAAGAGTGGCAATGTGGAGAAGGTTGCCATCCTTGAAGGACTTCCGGGGAGGGGTACAGATCAGGGGTACGCCCTGCGGAGGTGTAGAAGAGGGAGGTGAAGAAGTAGCATGAGAGGGGGCAGGGAGGGAGGGTAGAGGCAAGGAAGCCAAGGACAGAGGAGGGGGGACAGCAGGAGAGGCAAGGAAGTTGATGAGGCGTGGGAAGCATCTATCAAAGAGATGAAGGTTGGCCTGAGGGCCTTGGACCAAGACGGTCCCATTAGTGTAGACATTAATGATGGCCTTAGAGGAGTGGAAGGAGGCCAAGAGGACATCCCAGTGGGTGCCACCATTAATGGGAGAAGAGGAGAAAGGAGAGAGCACAGAGACCATATGAAGGGTCCATAGGACAGGCAAAGGTACGAAAAAGAGGATGTCAGTGAGAGTTTCCTTGGAGCAGGCACTAGTGTAGGTGTCAGCGATAGGGCGGCCTGGGTTGGAGACCAGGATGTCCTTTTTAAACTTTTTCCTACCAGATTTAGTGAGGAGAGCAGGATAGTCAATAGAGAAGCAGTTAGAGAAGATAGGCGAGATAGAGAGCACCATGGAGTAGGAGGGAGTGGGGGGGGGGACAGACGATACGAGAGCACACAGAGCACACAGGCAGGAAGTAAGCGGCAAGCCCAAGTTTACCACATTTCAGAACGGTGAGTGCGTATTAGGTACAGAGGTCACCTAAGTTTGAGAATCCTGCGAGGGGAGAAAAAACTCTAGTTACCGCAACTGTGGGACACAGTGAGGTGAAGACACCATGTGAATGAAGTGACCAGGAATAGAAGGGGTGGGCCGGGAGAAGGTGGAGATAGAAGTACAGGCACCTGGCGTCCCCTGCGGACACCTGCAGACACACAGGGAGCCGCAACCGTAGGAGCCGCCCTTTGCCTAAGGGGCCCTTAGCCGAGGGGGGGCTGCCGGGCAGGGGGCTGCCCAGGAAGGAGGGTGGATATAGGCAGAGGGAGGAGGGGAAGAGGAAGGGGAGGGGGGTGTGGGCGGGCAGGGAGGCGGGAAGGCAGACGAGGACTAGGAAGTGGGAGGGGGGAAAGCAGGCACAACAACGTGCTCAGAGAGCGAGACAAAAATAAACACTTTTTTTTTTTGCACAATTAACTCACGGGGCCCGCAGGGCCAGGCAGGGCTTCCCTAAGACAGCAGGTTTGGAGTGGTGTGAGGTAGTTGGCAGCTCGTTATTGCAAGGGATGCATTTCTCAAAGGCTGAATGCCTGGTCCTAGTTAACAAGTACTGCCTCATCAGATGTGGAAAGAATAAATAGGGCCTCATGATGAGTTGGGCGTTATGTGGCATACCGCCCAATTTTATTTGCCTTACTGCCCACCCATCCGGCAGTATTACAGCCGAATCACGGGTTGGGTGGTAAACATTATTCCTCATTCCCCATTGGGTCCATTGGACTCAATGGGGAATCAATGGGGAATTGTTGGTGCAATGACCGCTGGCGGTATTACCGTGTGGAATTGCGCCGAAAATCAGCACTTCTTCGGCGTGTTTATCCCCAGCTCTGAGCTGGCGGTAAACACGCCATACTCATGATTGGGCGGACCCTTAAATGCGGTGGTAACCCCGTGACCACCTCATTTAAGGGCTACGGCCCCTCTCGTGACGAGGCCCATCACATTTCCGAAGGCCACAGCAAGAGTTCTCAGGCAGCCACAATATGAAATATGTTGAATAATATGGAGAAATTTGCAAAAATGAAGGCCCAGGAGTGGTGTTCAGCAGTGGACCGGTCAGTTTTTTACTAAAAGGTCATTAATTGCCGGGAGGGTAGTAGAATGTGGTGTAGGACTGGCAAGATGTAACAAGATAGGGATTTAGTGAGCAGGTCCTGATGGTGGGAATGGGAAATTAATAGAGATGTGTATGCCATGTTGGTTCGTCACTTATTGGTCCTACTCGGTGGGACGGTGTGGCCCGATTGGGTGGCAGGATCCAATTAAAATGAATCGCTTTATTAATTCTTTTCCCGAGATGGGATTGGCGAAACAAACAAAAGAAGATAGGTGATTCCCACAAGGCAGAGGCAAAATTAGTACAGATGAAATTGCCTAAAATAAGCATGGCAGGAGCTGTCCTAACTGAACTTCCACAAGGCAGACCCGTGCCCTATGGGGTTTCACAAGGTTTCATACAGCAGGAAGGGTGCCTCCTGTAGGGAGGGGGCATACAGCAGGTACAGTTGACACCGCAGGGAGATTTTGCACCACAGGGCGCCTTCAAACCACAAGGAGTTTTTGCATCACACGGAGGGTTTGCACCTCAAGGGGGTATTTGTCCCGCATGTGGGGTTCCAAAGAGAAAGCAGATTTACATATGGAGGAGCAAGGCCAAAATATGGGGGCAGTGTTGGGTTTATTGAGGAATAGGTCACTTTGCAACGGAATGTAGTAGCTGAAATCAAACACATAATGGCCCTGATGGCACCCTGTACTACCAAAACATGCCTTGCACATTTCTCCAGAACATTCAGAGTATGCTGCAGCAGCAATCACTGCCCATGCAACACACATTTGCCCAGATCATCCAGAACATGCCAACACAGCAATCCTCGTTATCCCGAGTACCTACAGTGTGCCAACGATGCCCCAACAGCACATGCCATTGCTAACCGCACAAGCAGCCTCACAACAATAGTCACCATTCCTCCTGCCCACTGTGGCACCCCACAGCAATATCAGCTGGCAAATCCTCTCCAGGCACAAGGACAGGCACAAATCCAGGTACAGATACAGGCACACACAACCAACCAGCAATGGGACACCAACTTGTTACCTCGGGGCACTGTACCACAGTATACGGGAGCAGCGCTGTTGGGGGCAATCCTTTCCGATCTCCCGGCACACACATAAATACACAATAGGACAGCCCACAGAAGGCTCTGTAGTGCCCCATCCTATGAATAACTGCAGACCTGGAAGAGGAACCACAGGTGGCAGTGAGCATAGGCGGCAAGGCATTCTCATTTGTTGTTGATACAGGGGTACCAAATCATGTATTACAGAAGGTAGATTCACTTTGTCGGAAAGAATAATAAACACGCAGGGATTCTCTAGGGCTGTTGTAATGGTTCCTTTCACAACATATCTACCCCTTACCATTGGCAGGAACTAGTTGCACCCCTATTTGTCACGACCCTCGCCCAAAACCCCCTCTGGCAAACCCATTGGCCAGGTGGAGTCAGGACTCTGGCCTCTAGAGCCTGGCATCCTCTTCAAAAGCCCTCATGGGGCCAGTCCTGGCGCCTATGGTGCCAGGCTCATACACCATGAACAACAATGTGCTTGGGAACTACTTTATTGTATTGTCAGCCAACAAGGAGGCATCCACATAGCTTGGGTCCTAAGAACCAAGCTATGCGGTCTAGTGTTTTGGGAATGGCAGGCCTGGAACTACTTTCCCTGGTACTACTTTACCTGGGCTATATAAACCACACCCTGACTTTGTGTTACTTTGCAGCTTGCAACGTGACGCTCACCGTGTCCAGCTATTCCCTCGAACCTCAGAGAAGCAGAACCTGCAAGGAGACAAAAGGAACATCATTAGCAGCAGCATCTTACCTGCAGTCTTCATCTTTAAACACTTGCAGCTACTGAGAACAGCTTCCTCGAATCTGCACGCCTCCCGAACAGAACGACCTGAAAGAGGAAGATCGAGGCAACATTAAAGAAAGCTGTAGAGACATTTACAAATTACGAACTGCTCAAAATGCTTACCTGGCTGGTCGCCTCTCGGCTGGCACCACTCCTGACATTCCACTCGCGCTGAAGAACACTGCAACCTACAAGGAAGGAAAACACAGGTTAGCAAAGGCAAGACTCCGCAGCGCTGCGCATAGTGCTTACTTACCGCATCATAGCACTCTTAATGCTACATCATTTACCAGCGGGGCTCAACCAAGCCAGTTTGCCGCGCTGAAGCTCTGCATACCTAAGGGAGAAAAAAGAGACATTTTAAACAAAGAAAGGCGTGCAGGATAGCAACAAAACTAAAGAACAGCAATAAGACCTACCTGAACAATATCTAACGGGCCTCCCTTATGTCGATGAAACTGATGCGTCCAAGGTCGATCTGACAGTCATAGGGCTTGTGCGGCGGCAATGTATTGGCTTGGTCCTTTCGGAAAACATCCTCAAAATCATGGTATTCACTTGGCAAGGTATTAGTTGCTCCCAGGGTTGATACTGTCGCTCCGGGAGTCATGGGGATACAGACGTCGGGTTTCTCCTCTTGGTAATAGCAGGCAGGGGAGCAGTCACCGGGGAAGGTTAATTTTTGTGCCCGCCAGTCTATCAAAGGGTTGTGAGCAACCAACCATGGCATCCCTAGTATTAGCCTGAACTGAGGTGCCTTGATGAGATCAAATGAAATAGACTCCTGATGTCCGTCCTGACACAGCAAGGTTAACCTGGCTGTGCACTGGGTTACTGGTCCGGAAGCGATTTCTGTCCCATCCACGGTGGTTACCTTGTCCATAGTGGCTTAGAACACATAGGAAGCCCCATCCCTGCTGCCAGTTCTTGATCAATATAATTTCCACCTGCTCCGCTATCGATGTATGCTTCAACGGCATGCATTCTTGACAACAGTTGGTGGTTAATTAAGATCGCTGTTATTGCAAAGTGCGAGGTCAGCAACTCTTTCTTCTCACTCAACAAACTGACCTCTACGTTTGACGAGCCTGGTAGTTTCCCGATTACTTAGCTTCATCCTTCTCTGTGGCCGACTGTTCTTCTTGGGGGTTTTACTGTACAGTCTCTACGATGATTAAGTGCCTAAATGATATCAGCTGAAAATTAGGTTTGCTTAACAATAAAAATGGCCTGCTTGTAAGCAATAGTCATTGTGTGAAGTTTTGTCCTAGCAAGAGAACAATAAACAATACACCACTTTCTTTCAGCTTGCCTCTGGAGCCGACGTAAGTCAGCCAAATGGGAAGTAAACCAAGGCTCTGAAGGATGGGTATGGACGGACGGGTATGGGTATGGGTACAGGATGGGGCCATGCCGCCCTGGGTCAAACAGTAGCTCTTGTCCAGGGAGGTGGATAAGGTGATATTGTGGGGTACATTTACCCACCCAGCAGAATTCCCCCCATCACCAATCTGCACTTCAGCAGATACCAGCAAAATGGCTGCGCTGGCACTGTAGAGCACTATCGCCTTGCCTTAAAAACTGTGTTTTGCAGTCACCAAAATAATGGCTGCACTGTCTTTGCCAAGCACATATGGGGCAAGATGGAATCGGGAACACATGAAGAAAGGCTGGCAGTGTGTTTCCTGAAGTGCACCAAAGAAGAGAGTTGAAAATCAGAGCTGCTTGGCTACTAGCTCAAACATTTCCCATGAAAAAGGAAATATTTGGCATTAAAATGATGGATCCTGATGCACTTTTTCATCTGTTCAACAATACACAGTCCTGATCCAGTGAGACCCAGCTATGCCCAGCCACATTCAGGTTGTGCTCCAGTAAAAGATAGCATTTCTCACTGAATGACAGGCTGCATCAGGAAAAATCTGTGAAATCACAAACAACGTTACTTCCAGCCGTACGGAAAAATGCTTGACTGTTTGCTACAAAATATCCCAGATAAACTATTGAAAAGAAACCCTATCTCTCTGTGCATATGTCAGTTTCAAGGGATCTTTATTTGGACAGATGCTTGTGCATTAGAAACATTACTTTGGTTTTGGAAAGATTCAGAAAACGGATATAAGAAGGCCACATTTGAAAGTGACATCCCAGCAGAATTAACCATGTGTAAAAATGATTGCTTTTTACAAACAAGAACAATGTCTGTTTAAAAGTGTAATGTTGAATAAGGCCCTGTCCTTGCCTAGAAATGTAAGGGGGTTTTTGCTTGAAAACATATTTGCTTCTTGGTTGCTTTTTGCAAAAAAGAAAAATGCCTGTTTAAAAGTGTAAAGTTGAATAAGGCCGTGTCCTTGCCTAGAAATGTAACAGGGGTTTTGCTTGAAAACATATTTGCTTCTGATTCAGAAAAAAATAAATAAGTACATAAAAACTTGCATTT
Source organism: Ambystoma mexicanum (assembly GCF_040938575.1). Taxonomy (NCBI): domain Eukaryota; kingdom Metazoa; phylum Chordata; class Amphibia; order Caudata; family Ambystomatidae; genus Ambystoma; species Ambystoma mexicanum. Next base: position 864,037,926 of record NC_090928.1, read on the forward strand.
ACTGGGGAAGCCACAGAACAGGTTTTCCAGCTTGGCTTCAAAGGACATTTGTTTGTTGGGAACAGGATTTGCGTTCCCCCAAAAGGGGCCACCCCTTGGAAACTCTGAATGGACCAAGAGGAAGCATATCACACGCTTGTCAGACTTTGCGTCTGGGCTTGGGCCTGTTAAAATAGAGTTCCAGGACACTTAGGTGTGAAATTGCAAATAACACCTCCCCTCAACTTCAACTGGGGTTCTTCAAAGCCAACTCCAGAGCAGCCTTGGAGATTATACCCTTATTTGGGAGACAATGCTGGCCATCTGGTTCAAAAGACTATTTTAATTAATAAACTTTAAGACTGTTATTCCTGCTAATGTGCAACACAGTAATGCGAAAGTTTTACAGTTTAAATGCAATTGTTGTGGTTTTATAATTAAGACGTGGCAGCCTTCACTAGCATATTGGGGACAGAAATGGCAGAAAATTGGATATTCTGAGGAAAGTGTATATGGTGCCACTTTGAAATTCAATACCAACATGCCTTATGATAATATGTACATATGTATAAAATTATAGAATAGTATGTGAAATATTTCCCACTGGAAATCACGAAAAATGATTAGAAGGATGAAACAATGTCATACAGACCTGGGAATTGGACTGCCATGTCATGTGTGGAATATGTCATTTGCATATGTGATTTGCGAGAGCGCCACAACTGTAAAAGTGTCCAATTTATGTCAAAACAGATTTTTGGCAAAATTAACTGTGGGAGGGCGTGGGTATAGTAAACACACACCATTAAAACTGATGACATGTCCTTGAAGTCCAACCGGCTGACAGAAAGGCGGTAACAGTCATCCCTGGCCAATCCAGTTGTTAGAGGCATGTCCAGCCTAAGCCTGCCCCACCGTATAATCCTGTGAAGTCATCCGCCTTATAAAAGGGGGAAGCTCACAGAGACAAAGGACACTCTCTTCTGAATTTTCCAGCACCTGCGTATCCAGACATTCCACATTCACTCTGCAAGATTCCAGATTCTACTGCCAAGCCAGAGCATAGCTGACCCTATTCAGGCAGAACCACCCTTCAGAACTAAACACCATGACAAAATCCCACTAACTCAGGGAGAAAGGGGGAAAAGCTGTGGTACCCTTTTTGAGAGTATCCTGTGACCAGACCGGCTTGTTGCCCCACTACCTGCATGCCGCTGTGCCGTGACCAGACCTTTGCCCGGCTGTTTTCTGTTAGGAGAGCTCGCCACTGTGTCCAGTGACCAGATATTGCCTCGATGTCCAAAAACTCAGTTGGCTGTTCCAAAATCCCAAACTCAAGTGCTGATTGTGAGTATTACCCCATCCCATAGCAACACACAGTAGACCCCAACTTGTTACCTTGTCTTTGTTCCACCTTCTAAGTCATCCCATCCATACCCTGATAACTTGTTGACGATAGTCTGAAATCCTTGGTGTATTCTGTTCCTTGATTTTCTAGTGTTATCGCAATTCTTCCATTCATTTCTGTCTTGCATAAGCCCTTAACTTCTTCTGTGTGAACATGCTTGGAGGCAAGCTGTTTTTTTAGTGGTTTTTAATTTTACTATTGCCTTTTTTCTTTACCTTTGTTTTTTCTTTTTGTCCACAGAAATTCATAAATATGTATTTCTTATTGTGTTAAATACAAAGAAGCACATTTGCTATAATGAGTGAAAATGGCCACGCTCCCATTAAGCAATGTGGCCGCGATGAGACTGGAGTGCTTCATCCTGAAGAAGACGGGCATCAGCTATGGTCCAGCTAGACGCATTATGCCATTGAAACTACTTATTGCCTCATAAGCTTTTTCTGGGTTGACACTGTGTATATTCATGTCTAATGTCCCCGGTAATTTGTAGTTGACTATTTGCACCCTACTTGTTGACAGAATGGTTACTTGCCACATGTACTTTATTTCTTCTTTTTGTAACATTGGAGCACCATTGATGCTATCGTTTGATAGAATGTGTATTTTGTATGCATTTTTGGCTATGTGTGAAACTATGAACATTATACTGCACACTACTCATGTTCATTTATGAAGTTTATTGTTGGGTGGGATTTGGAGTGCCATCCTTTCGCTATGTGATTCCCTTCACTTGGCGCAAGTTCTGTCCTCTTGGTTCACACTTTCTGGTATTGACCATATATTGGGTCTATACGCAGTATATAATAGCACTTTATTCAGCACTTTAGCCATTAGTGCTCTATCTCTATCATGTAAGTTCAAGACGTTTTTATGAAATGAATTTATATATTAAATGGTTTTTATCTATTTGATATCAATAAAAAGTGTTATATTGTAACATGTGTTTTCAAATATGCCTCTATTATAATTGCTTATAGGCGTTGATTTGAAGTTTTGTTCAATTTATGCACATTATCTCCCTTTTTGCATTGCTTAAGTCCTTAGTCATATTTTGAATATTTTAATTTAATTAATTCCCACATAGAGCTGAATGTGGGGTGAAAAGGTTAACCTTGCAAATTAATCTTGGAGCGTAGCGTGTCTTTCTTTAACAATCTAGCCACTAAATCTAGTTTAAGTGAAATTTGTTCTTTCCTTTTTAAACCGATTTTCTCTTTTAACTGCTTTTATTTTTTTAAACCGAATTTCCTTTCACCTTGAAAATCCCATCCAGTTCTTCAGCTAGAGTCACTCTTTCACTTTCCTATCATCCCTGTGCATCTATCACCCAGCCTAAAAACTGCATTCCGACCTGTCTATTTCACCCGTTTTTCAAACAATTTTTGACATTTAAACCCCTGTAATTTAGCAAATGCAAATTCTGTGTGTGATTCTGGCTGCACTGCGTTGTCACTTCAAAGTTTATTTTTGAATTGTATGCCCTTTGTTGGTACCTTGCTTTGTAGTTGCTAGTGTTATTACATCCCTGATACTGTGATAACTCATATTTACCTCATTTATTCAACCGCACATTTAAATTAATTATTTACCAATTGCGAGTGTCAATTGCAAAGGTTTGCCTCCCATTTCGTGAGGGAAGTTCGGATTTTAATTCCGTTTGCTGCCTAGTATGCCTGATACCTTGCTGCTCCTTTCCATCCACTCAAAATCTGATTAGTTGGGGTTCGAGGGAGCATTGCAGGGGGAAATCTTAACTCAGGTACCCAAACAGTAAAATTGCTCCTATTCATCTGTGCTCCTGCTCAAAATGATGCTGTCGATTCAATCACATCAGCACGAATACGGAAAGAGCCTGGGTGACTTCTTTCACTGCCTTGTGATTGAATCGACAGCATAATTTTGAGCAGGAGGCACTAACCGCCCGTGTCAGCTCACGTTGCACGACCTAAATCAACTAATCGGGTCCGTGGTGCTCCCTCCCTAGAATGGAATTTTGTAGAATCCACTCTCCTGGCGCCTGAGGAAATAAGAAAAACCTCTCGAGCATCTAACTGCCCACCTGTGCATTGCCCAAAAAAATACAGAAGTATTTTTCTTTTGGAGTGGGATCCAGTCAAGCACACCCTTGTGCTCTGATTTTGAACAGACGACTGCTAGACTTTGTTTAAATGCGACTACTTTCTGAGTAATTTACCATCACCACTTCATCAACATATTAATTACTCATGAACATTCACCATGGGTAAAAATGTATCACTGCTTGATATTGAAGAAATCGCTGTCCTGAAGATGGCCTAAAACTGTTGAGTTAAATGACACTAGGGATAGTGTCTAAAGTATAAAAACAGGCCGAAACATGTCAACTATCTAAGATACCCACAGCAAAAACTCTGGGTTCTTTTCTTTTGTAACTAAATGTTGATCTAGTCTTAGTGCTGTTTCATTTGACTCCCCTTGTTGTTTTTAAGTATTGTGACTTGGTCCATTGTGTACTGTGTTTCTATCTCTGGACCTTGTTTCAGTCTATTTTTAACAGCGTCAACCATGACAAAACAATTCAGTTAAAATTTGTGTTTATGTTATATTCCAAAGAAGTTTTTGTACTTTATGTGGTGAGAATTTAATAAATTATGTTTTTTGCATAAGTATAGTGTGTACTTCTATCACATCTTTCGTGTGTAATGTGGGTCACCGTAACCATATCTGTCTAGCCTGCAAGCATTATCATTCTAATGGTAACGTGGCATAAAGAGGGGTCATCAGTCTCACTATTTTATATATCCTTGTTGATTTGAGTTCCCTCTGAGCACTGATACCCCATTAACAAAAAAGTGGGAACTTACCTGATTGAGGTAAAAATATTCCCATGAGGACAACATGCTTCCCAATGATTGACCTCAAGAATGCATTCTTTTCAATACCATTACACACAAATTCCCAGAACCTCACTGTTTTTAATTACTGTGGTCTGTGAGTCCAACCACCAGACTTCCACATGGATACTGCAAGTCACCAAGCATATTTAATAGCATGCTAAAGGCTGATTTGGGAAGTGCACAGAGCACAATTATCGAATACGTGGATGATGTCCTGGCCTGCAGTGCCATAGAGGGGCAGTGCAGGGAGGATTCGATAGCACTGTTGACGTTACAGGCAGGCAAAGGGTACAAGGTGGAGAGAAAAGCTGCAATATTTTAGAAAGAGGTAGTTTACCTAGGGCAGATATGGAGGGGAGGAGATTAACACCTGAAAGGGCAGCAGCGGTGCATAACAGACCCCAGCCAAACACAGTAGAAGAAATGCAGCAGTTCCTGGGCTTGTACAATTATTTCTAGTCCTGGATTTTTTAATTCTCCAGTTACACTAAACCATTACTGCAGGGGCTCAAGGCAGCACAGAAGGTGACAGGTCCCATCACCTGGAAGGCAGAAATTAGTTAAGGAACTAAAAGATGCACTAAGCCTTGCACCAGTGCTAGCAACCCTAGATTACAACAAAGATTTGTTTCTGTTCTCTCATTCCAATGGGCAAGTGTTGATGCCTGTCCTCACTCAGAAAAAGCCCCAAGGACACAAGACCCTGGCTTATTGAAGTGGCATTTTAGATGCAGTGATGCAGCGGCACTTTCCATTCAAGTAAGTGCTCGAAACAGCAGCTGCTTTTGCAATTGAAAAATCATCTATCATAATGATGGGCTGTCAAGTGACGCTCTATGTAGAGCATGCAGTCTTTGTTATTCTGGAAAAATACAAGTCTACCCTCACTACCCAATGAGTGTCAGGGTATGAGGTTACATGTTTTAATCCAGCAATTCATATTATGAGGTGTCATGTCATCAATCCTGCAGCATTTGTCACCCAGTCATTGCAGGAGGGTGATAATGTTGCACAACATACAGAGAGGGAATAAAGGGCCAGCATACAGTGAATGAATAAGCATTAGAGGAGAGGGAGAAATTCTTCTTTGATGGTTCATCCACGATTGAGAATAATACAGGATGTTGCAAAACTGGGTCAGTGGTGGTGCGCTTTGAGGAGGAGGATTTTGAGGTGGCAGCACAGATGAGATTACCATCACATTATTCAGCACATGCAGCTATATTAGTGGCATTTTTATCAGCAGTAGAGATGTATATGGTTTGCTGTGTAACTATTTACTCCGATTCAGCTTATGTTACCTCCACAGTACATTCAGGATTGTCTAGATGGAAGAGGAGGGGTTTCAGGAAAAGTGACAGGGCACTGAGCAGTCACACTGTCTATCAAATCTGATAGAAGTGTTGCCATTACCCTCAGTTGAAGCAATGGTCAAGTGTGACACCAACACAGAGGTACAGGCTTTGTGTCCCGTGTAAATGAGGCAGCAGACATACCTGCCAAACAAGCAGCTTATCTGCCATACATTACAGATCAGCCACCCATATTTACATGTGTGACACAGCAGCAGGAACAGTTAGTAGACTGATATAATGTTCTACCAATAACGCAGATAACAGAGTTACATGGAAGGCCTTCCACAAAGGAACAGGAATTATGCATAAGGAGGGGGTGTTCCTTGTCCCCTACCAATTTAATTGGGATTCAGAACATTTCAGGAAAACCAGTGATGCCTGTAGATTTACTTGAAGTGGCTCTTGAACAGCTGCATCACCTAGCACATACATCGAAATAAAGCATTTCAGCAGACCTCCAGCAGAGTGCTTTAACCCAAACCTGCAAGAACACAGCAGAGTTTATTGTCTATTGTGTGACATGTTAGAGGTTTACAGCAGGGCATACACTGAAAACTAATAAAGCAACTTTACCTCACCCATCAGGGCCTTTCCACCATTTGCATATTGATTACATTGATATGCAAAATAGGTGCGCCAAATATCGCTATGTAATAGTTGTGGCTTGTCCATTCTCCCGCTGGCTTGAGGCAGAACCATGTGTCCAATGGGATGCTGAATCAGCAGTTAAGTTCCATGTGTATGAAGTTTTTACACGGTGGAGGGTGTGCAAAGTGTTAAGGTCCGACAATGGCCCATACTTCTGCAATGAGAGCTTTAAAGAAATGACTTCCCTATTAAGCATCAAACACACGCTTTGCTCCATTTATCATTCTTAAGCCAATGGTCTAGTGGAATGCCTCAACGGCCTGCTTAAAGAGCGCCTTGTAAAGTAATGGGATACACTTCACAAGAGCGGGTTCCACTGCTTGCCGTTCGCTCTCTTTGTGTTACGCTCACCTGATATCCCCGGGGGCGTCTGTAAGGCTCTGATATCTGGAACCCTGGATGCGTTGTTGCCCAGTGCTGAATAAGACATTAACGAATTCCCACCATAAACAGAACAAAGACTTACAATTAACAAACCTACCTGCCTACCAGCAGATTCGGAGTCACAGCAGGCCTGGGCCCAAGGAAGGCATACCGCACCAGTGAAGCAACTCGGGCAGCTCGCCAACAAACGTCAAACACCCCTGCACAAGAAACGCAGAATGGATAACTCACCCTACAAATAACTATCCTTCTTTTCAGGTGCGAAGGTCTTGATGCTGATGCGCCGGATGGAGAGGCATGTTTCTAGGTAAGAGAAAGCGCGAAGTGCAGCGCCTTTATTGTGTTTTAAAGCTAACCTGTGTTTTCTTCTTCTTCTCCTCACAGGTCACTATGGTGCTGCGAGTGGATGAGAGCGTGATGAAAAACAGGCCACCGGAATCCGTTAAGGTAAGTACAGCGTTGTGCAGTTGTTTAATATTGAAAGCAAACCTGAATATGACTCTTTTTCTTTGCAGATGTTGCTGTGGTGCTCCGGATGGAAGCGTGGCATAGCGCAATGTAATTCAGGTAAGACTTTTGGAATTTGATGTTTTGGAAGTGCGTGTTCTAATATTGTTTTTCCCTTTCTTATTATTGCAGGTCGCAATGTTCGAAAAGCAGCTTTGGTAGCGGTTTGCCGGAAGTCCTTAAGCTAGTACGCACGGGTGAGTGATGTTTATTCTTGTTCTTGTTCTTGCAGGATTACAGGAAGATGCTGAAGACCAGGAGTTGGACACAGTGAGCGTCACGCTGCTGGTTGCAGAATAACACAAAATATGTTCTGCAGTCAGGGTGTGGTTTATATAGCCCAGGTAAAGTAGTACCAGGGAAAGTAGTTCCAGGCCTGCCACACCCAAAACACTAGACCCATGGCTTGGTTCTTAGAACTAGGCTGTGTGGGTGCTTCCATGTTGGATTTAAAAGCCCATGTACATAAATAGGACCTAGTTTAAACAGCCCTTCCTTCCTACATATGAGCTTGGTGCCAAAGGCGCCAGGACTGGCTCCAGGAGACCTTTTGCAGTGGTTTTAAGGCCCTCAGGGTTCTGGTGGCAGCCTGCTTGTGGCACAACTTGTGCCCCCTCACAGTGGTCATGACACTTTGCTCCGCACAATCAGCTGGGGTCCGATCACCATCTTACACCTCATGAGATTGTGACCGGCAGGCATATTCTAACACTGCATGCCCCTACTTGAAATGCTCATTCTGTCTCTGTAGCTGAGAGTACTGCTGACATATTGGGTGAGGAGTTTAGACGGTACCTTAGGGAGCTTACTCAATCTCTCAGATTTATCTCCCTACAGACCGGGCCCGACAACACCAGACGGCACTACCTTCCTGTAGGGCATCATCAGAGGAAGCGGAACAGGAATCCTGCCCCCACTGCAACTGAACCCGAGGGATAACATTCTTATTATGAACTTTAGCAGGACGAAGTGGAGTGAGGCTTGCTTTCTGGGTGCGTACACAGTCACTTTGTGACCTCCACTGCTGAAAAAGTTGTGGGGAAGCACCAATGGATCCACCTCTCTGATGTCTGACGGGGCAAAAACAACTCCCCACCCACCAACTGCAGGTGACAAAAGGGATGGCGACAAAAGGGAATTGCCGGCCATTTAAGTATTTCCTTGTGGTCTTCCTTTTACAGCTTCAGGAGATGGACCAGCCTTTCGCGATGGGGTAACAGAAAGTGGGAAAATGTTGCCAAATGTGATGTATTACCTTGTTTTCTTTTCTTTTGTCTCTCCTCTTTCTTTCTTCACTTCTCCTCATGTCAAGTGACTGGCGTGGGATTTTTGTATATAGCTTGGGGGAAGGTTATTATCGACCGCCCAGCAATTGACAATAAGCGGGCAAAGGTTAATGCACCCCCAGCCACTTTTCACACCATGGCATGAGCTAAGAGAGATGTATCCCCATCTCCTCCTTCTCTTCCAACTTCTAGTGTCTACACAGATGACACACAGCTCTTTTTCAAACTCCCTGCTGACCCTCTTGCACCCTCCATCATCCCTGACTGCCTATCTGCCATCCAGTCCTAGTGCACCACCAATGATCTCTGCCTTAACGTCTGTAAAACTGAGATAGTTCCCTTAGGATCCCTGCTCCCTCCTTCTTCCCTTCACTCTGGCCTTCCTCTTTGTGCTCTCCCATGGCGCCCTCTTCTGAAGCCAGAAACCTTGGAGTCATCTTCAACTCCTCTCTCTCCTTCCTCCCTCACACTCAGGACATTGCGAAGAAGTCCCACTTTCAGGTCTTGCTTCTCAAAGGAATTCTACCTTTTCTCACTTTCCCCCAGAGGCTCAATGCGACCCAAGCTATGGTTCTCTCTAGGCTTGACTATTGCAACAGCCTCCTCCTGAATCTACCATCTTCCACTCTGCGACCCCTCCAGCTAATCAAGAATAGGGCAGCAAGACTTATCCTTGGCCTTAAGCCCATGGACCACCTCTCTCCTGATCTAAAAAGTCTTTACTGGCTTCCTGTTGCTGCACGGATTAAATTCAAATCCCTCTGCATCATCCACAATGTGGTCTGCGCCCGGAGACCACACTATCTTCAACTTTATTTATTAAATACTTCCCCGCTAGACAAGTACACTCCTCTCGCTCTAACTCTCTGTGTGTAAAGCATTTTGCTAAACAGAGGGCCGGTGGTCTTTTGCTTTCCTCAGCAGGCTCCCTCCTATGGAACAGCATCCCCCTCCCTCTGCGCCTTGAACAGGATCTTCTTAAATTCCGGAAGCTCCTTAAGATTCTCCTCTTTACCGCCTCCTTCCCTGCTTCTCTCCCCTACTAATCCCACAGTTGCTGCAATTGGTGTCCTGGGCCATTATGCATCCTTGGGGCCCTGACCTCCCACACCCAATCGGCCCAGCTCCAGGCTATCTGCACTTGCACTTACACCTTTCCCCGGTGGCTCTAATTTACACCCCTCGCGGCTCCAGGCCGTGTAGCACCTAACATCCTGGCACTTCATCTGAGGCTCACCCATCAGCTCAGACTCCACAGCATTGACCCCCCTGTCCTCTTTCATGCTGCACTTGCACGATCTGAATCCTCACAAGGCATAGCAGGTCATCCTCTATATACTGGGCCTCATTGAGTCCTGCGGTAGCTGTGCCGGTAAATACCGGCATGGCTCACGCCAGAGTCATTTTTTTTTCTGCCGCTCGGTAATGGGGTCTTACCGAGGCATTGCAGCCCCGGCCGTCACGGTAATTTTTCATTGCCAGATGCCGGAAAATATTATTCCCCATTCCCATTTGAGTCCCATTGGACTCAATAGGAATGGGGAGGACGGATGCACCGGCACCACTCATGGTGCCGGTGCATCTGTCAAGGTTTGCGACCGGGTGCCGTTCCGCCCACCAGGTCAGACCTTGCGGCTGAAAAGGTACCCGCTCACAGAACTCGTAGTTTGCCGGTCCAGAAACAACAGTACCGTGCGCTTACTGGTACCGTTATTTCCGGACCAGCAACCTTATAATGAGGCCCATTGTGTTTTTAATGTATTTTAATGTATTTCCCACTCCTGCTCCCTCCCTTGCCCTGTGGGCACTTTGAAACATGATTTTGCTATTGTATAAGCACCTAACAAGCAAACAATAAATAAATAAATAAAATAAAGAAAGCATCACACTCTGATTTGTTTTTAGGACAAGGGATGGCCCACCCTCACGCTGACTGTGGTAATATGTGGTACGACAACATGGGAACACTGGGGGGAGATAGTTTATGCCACTAGTTATGTGTGCTCCCTGATACCTCATGCAATGGGCACACCCAAAACATTTATTCCAAGAGAGGTGCAGTTGTAAAAGGTGCAGTGTTTAATTCATTGGCAAGTGAAGTTACAGGTCTTTTTCAGGGGCGGACGGTAAAGATGGCAGAGGACCTTGACATGAGGGACATGGTGTTGCACTTCGAAAGGGAGGAACCACAAAAGGGGAAGGCAATAGTCACAACACATGGCACACGCACATGCCTCAATGAGTCAGGGCATTCCATATCCATAGGACTCGCCCATTGATGCACATTGAAGGGATGGTTTTCTTCAGAGATGAAGGGGATGATGAGCTGTAGGGCAAAGGGTTTGTCAGGATTTGAGCCTGAGGTGGCAACTGCCATTAATGCATTCTGTTCGAAAACATTGGAGGGAAAAGGGCATGACATCACTTGGATAACAAACAACAAAACACCTGTAACAGTAGAATCACTCAAACGTCCTTCTTTGTGTTTGACCGCACGAAGCACCATTCACATGGGAGAGAATGAGGATGGCACCAAGATGATGGAGTTACCCAGTATGCGTGAAGGGACCTCTACCATTAGGGACCTCTGGTGGTCCTGTGGGCCCAACGCTTATCTCCAGTTGCCACCACGGTATACACTGCATCGTTTGTAGTGCCTCACTCAAACGTTGCCCCTCTCAATGTCCACACTGTTGCCGAACTTTTAACTGGCGCTCATTTTTATGCAGAACATTTGTTTGCTGAACATTTGGGAAGAGGGAAAAACTGAATATACCTTCCCTCCTGATGGAACCCCCAACCGGAAGAAGTATCCACGACAAAATGACCACCGATCGTATGAGTTTACACCGATTCCCACTGCTCCCATCATGAGAACGCACCACGAAAGATACCCAGCCAGCCGACCATACAACCCTGCGGTGGTTTGAACCCTACCAAAAGTGAGCGAGGAGATACCGATCTGGAGACAACTACATGGACTGAATCGATTAACAACACCACAAAGCCATGCTGCAAGTCGTTAGAGATGTCATGATGACATAGCTACGTTAGACATGAAGCACAGGTGCACTCCACCCACTCGGAGCATTCACACACCAACCTACACAAAGAATACATGTTCTATGAGATAGAGTACAGTAATATATACATACTGTCTGTACGTTTGTTATTTTGCCACTTAGGCCGCTATAGCACCGCAGAAACCCAAGATGTCAGAAGAGTTTGTGTACATGCTTGCAGATGCTACTTGCTACTAACCCTATGGGAGGACAGGAGCACTTGAGGGACCTAACCGACCATGACACATCTTAACCTATGGACATTATGCAGAATACATCTTCAGAGCCAGAGTAGCCAGAGTAGGCCTTATGAAAATCCAGTAAGCCAGGATCGTCTCACAGACATCTCAAGCAGTCAAATGCTATGCAAGCAGAATAGCCATAGCAGAAGCAATGGCAGCCAAGGCCATGATGTTGCAAACAACATTCCACAGACACCAATCCAATATGATACTGGCCGCAGCAGGGAATCGTCCATGCAAAATACAAAACAAATCGAAGTAATTCAGCCTCACAATTGATTGCCTCACACGTGACCTGGCCGAAGCTGATGTAATGCCAAGACCTGCAGGCTGGGAAAGCACAGCAGCCCCACACCCAAAACCAAGCTTACAACAAATCGCAACATATCAGCAACGTTATACAATGGGAATGGAATGCTCTCATGGCAGTAGTATACACACACCATTGTTACTCGCCGTCACATAGTCACATATTGCTGATACACATTATGTCTTGTAGGCTGGGAACAGAGGACCCTGGGGTCTAGGGTAGGTGGTGGGAATTACCAGCCAAACACAGGGTTCACCGGGTTCACCAATGTAACATTTTCGGCGTAACAATTTTCGAGGATGATCCAAGCATAGCACCTGACCCAGCGGCCTCCACTAACGTTGCTCGCTATACGTTCCTATACTGGTCCTACCACTCAGGGAACCAATCCTGTGTGGTGTTAGGTTTGGGGTCGGAACTTGCTGAGTGACACAGACAGTGATGTCACTTGTCTACAAAATTGGCCTGCGAGCCAGAATGCGATGAAATGTGCCTGGAGTACTCCATGTATATGATCTGTGTTCGTTTACTACAATAAACGTCAGTAACCATTGCTCCTTGTGTGGACCTCAACTTCTTTGGGACAAGGGGAGGAGTTATGACCTTCCGTGAGCCGGAGGTCAACGGGCCCCAGTTCCAGCTCTGCCGGCCCCCAACATAACCCTAACATTGGGTACCAATGGCTTGTCTTTCCAGGAGAATATAAAAAAATCATGACAAAGGCGTAGCATTGAAGGACTGTCAAATGCTAGGTACGGACATTCGCATCTCAGGCAATTTCTCAATAACATTTGTAATAGCTCTGCTGGTGCTAGCATGGTACAGGAAGAAGAAGTATCCTGCAAAAGAAGTACAAGAAGGAGAAGGAGGGAGAATACTTATATGTCTCAGTAATCATCAGAATTGATGCATGAGATACCAGCAGAGTTTAGATTGTTTTCTTAAACTGTTATCTTTTTTGCATCTCTTTTAGCACCAGGTTTTCAGGAAGCTGCGAATGCAAAATTGCTCCAAATCACCATGTGGGAGCATTTGCAGATAGTCAATGCAACAGAGTGGGGTTTAAACTCAACAGAAGAGGATCTTAGGGACGTGAGATTGATGACCCTGTAAAACTGGTACATTCTGGACCTGTCGACAGCTCTGGAATGGGGATTTGTGCAAAGATTGGCACAATCTGCTGCACCCTAAGACCAGCTAACGATGAGCAAAATCTATAAATACCTTGCACAAGTTAAGCACGAAGATTGAAGAAGAATCTAGCAGGGTCATCAAGCAAAATAGGCATAATGCCATTTTTTCATGGCTGCCCATGTAGTTGGCTCAAGTCCTGAAGATATTGGGTGTTGTCCTTGTAGTGGTGCTCAACATTATTTGTGGCACCCAAGTATCATTGGGTTGTTGTGCGCAGGTTGGGGGAAGCTGGGGAAGAGAGTAGGGAGTAGATCTGGGAGATGGGGAAGGATGTTTAATTTGGGAATGTTTGGATGGGCCCCTATTTCCTTAGCCCAAGCAAGCCCACCACTTAAGGAACAAGTGCACATGTGTAGGTAAAGCAAGTTCATTGTGCAATTGTCCTGGGAGGAGCTAGCGTCAACCAAACCTGAGTCTCGCCCAACCACATAAATTGACACATTACATACATTCTTGGAACAGTTAAAACACTCCCATATATTTTATTACAATCCATCACCCACATGTGATTGGACAGAACCTTTACAAAGAAATTCCATCCTTCTCCAATTCTTCCATTCTCATTGGTCCTCAATTATCTTAACTACCATCTTCAGATTGTATTCATAGCACACCCCTTCTTGGGATTCGTCCACGGTAGGTCGTGACATCATTGCACAATAAACATTGATGTATAAACATAATTCATTTCAAGTAACAACTGACCTGAGCCCTGTAACCTTAATGATAATTGTACATGGTTTGTATGGATACTTCAACAACATGAGAGAGTGCATAATAAACAGCTTCCTTTTGAAATACTGATAGCCATCTCATCCGCCCAGCTTACTGGTGTCATCAGAACATTCTTATGTATACGACTACCAATTTATCCACACATAGCCTCTGATCACATCCTGAGAGAATAATTGAAACACAAGGAGTATTGGTCACTTAGGCCTTGAGCGTCACTTCACCCCATGTTTATAACTGATTAAAGCAAATGTCCAGACCCCTTCCGCAAGTTCCCATGCACTTAAAAGAGATTGCATCTGCTTTCTGTAATACAGTCAGGCCATAACCTCTTTGTTAGTTGCTAGACTCCCATCTGATTGGTTAATCATTATTCCTCCCAAGCCCTCAATCTTACAGAACTAGATTTTATCTAGCCACCTGAAATTCACAGAGTGAACTGCTGGCTGCAGAGTCTAAATACATTCATAAAAGCCCACTACATACAGATTTATGAATTCCCTTAGTATGTTTCTCAGTTTGCATTCATGTTTAATAAATATTGTCTTTCCTTTACAGTAGGCCTTCCCTGACCAGTCCCCTTCTTTGCATGCCCATCAAAAAACTCCCCATCACTCAGTTTCTATGTACTTTGTAGCACACCATATCTGGATAATGTTTTATATTCCATTTGGCAGTTTAGGGATTTGTCTTTCTACGCGCATGCAAATCTAATATGCATCAATCTTGAACACAAAGCAACAGTTAAGTAACATATCACATTCACATTTAACTACACTGGATACATATTAAACTGCAACATTGCGCCCATTTTGTTGCATCGCCATTCACAAATACAGTGCATGCAATATGAACCCCTCTTCATCGCTGGGACCACCACATCATTTCCACCTTTAGTGAATACTTTAACAAAATAATAAGATTTCTGTTCTTTAACATCATTTTTCTTGGGAACAAACCTAAAACCATTTCTAAGACCAGCCCCAGGATGGGCATACTCCTCCTCTGAACAAACCCAATTCATCCCCCACCAGTTCTGCAATCTACCCCCAGCTCCACACATTAATTACAACTTGGTGAAGGGCACAATACAGCTTTGGTCTGAGTACTCATCTTTATGAACTGGTAGTGGTTCTAACTTTGGACAGGGTCACAGTCATCGTGGCAGTTGCTTTCGGTACCTGGGTAGAACAACATCACAAGAGCATTTGAAAGGAACAAAAGATAATAAGAAAAAAGGCAAAAATAGGCAGTAGGATCTTCACAGCTAGGCTCATACAAGATGGCACCCAGGAAAAAAGAGAGTTCAACCACAGGTCTCATTCTCCATAATCACTTTGAGCATATGCAAGGAGGCAACAGACCGAGTTAGGGATCCATTATCTTAATCATTGGGTGGCACAAACATGCAACATATGCTCCCTATTTTTCTGACAAGCCCCTCCCTCCATAGCTGCTATGAGGTCAAGTATGTACTTATTTTGCAAGGTTATAAACCTCAGGGCCTGAAGACCTTCTTTGATGGCGCTAAATACTGATTCACATGAGTTAGCGAAAAGAGTTCATAACAGGTCACCTGCAGCCACTTGGCCTCTGCTGCCGTCTGGACTCCTGGCACCAGATGAGACCTGAAGGAAGTCTCTGTGTGACTAAATAGCTGATACTGTTCAGGAATGTCCAATACAGCTTTGTATGATGCTGCTGAGATGTAATTGTACTGCTTGGTCCACCAGAATAGTCTCTCCTTTCTGTGGTCGGCCAAAGTCATTGATATGTCCATGCATGTTGATTCAGGGGATCCAAGAGGAACAGGGGGAAAAGTGGGCACAGATGTTGCTTTGGGCATCGAGCGATCCAGGAACAAATGTTCTTCTGGGTTGTGTAATGTGATGACACATAACACACCTCACCAGGCTGGAGACAACTGCCTATGGGCATATAATCCACATGTCCAAAAAGTGTCCAAAATAGCATCTGTAACTCCAGCCAGGTCAGCGATGCGAAGCGTGCAGCTGCAGTTCCCACTTGTGCTGATGGGCACAAGCCATTGCCCAAAAAACACAGAAAAAAATGGGTAAGTGTCTGTATATTAACAGGTTCTTCTGGCTCCTTGAGCCACATCATATTCTGCAGATAACTTTGCCACACATTTTCAAATTCTTGATTTACCCGTGCCACCTCTTCTTCTGAGAATCCCCTCATTCCTCCAGCTCTGCAACTCTTCACACCTTGCTCCAATCTATTCTTGGTATGAGCCTCTTCTAAACTCAATTGGACTCTTTTGTGTACACAGAACATTCTTCTGCTATTTAAGATCTGTAGCTGAACATTCTTCATCAACAGGTAAAATGGATGCTGTGACTGATTGCCCTTTTAACTGCCCTCGGACCCTGCACATCGCTAGGTGCACTAGACACAATGTGTCTGCTACCTCTACTTAATTCGAGATAAATACCCTTGGGTCACCAGAAGCATGGGGGATGAGAGAGCAGATGTAGCAAAATCCGACAGATCTCTCTCTCCAAAACCTCATCAAGTGGCTGTACCATACATTGTCTACTGCAAAACCATTTGCATTTACTTTTGAGTCTATATCTCCATCTTTGTCAGTAAGGTCAAGACCCTTCCTTGTGATTCTTGCCACGTAGTGAAGAAGATTATTCTTCCTACCAATGTGATGCTCTGAATGGTTAAGTACACATGTAGAAGGACCAATTAATCGGAAGATGGATCCCACGAGACAGCAAGCTACAAGGAGGAAACAAAAAGGCACTGTTAATTACAGGGCATCAGTAAACGTTCTAACCTGTACTGGTTGTTGTTAGATCCGTCACCAAAATCAGACTGAAGTACAGGCAATCAGGTGTTGGAAAAAGGCCTAAACAAGTAGGCTAAAACACAGGAATGAAACACTAACCTGGGACTTGTGAGATATAGGGAAATAATAAGACTTAATCTTACCACATGGAATCCATTTAAGGAATGTTGTTCTACCCCGATAGGAGTTGAGACCAGATGGCTCTCACATGGGAAGTTGTGACTGCTGATTTTCCAAAGCAGACAAAATGATGTGCAACCTATAACAAGGATATCCCGCAGTGTGCACGTTCACATCCTCACTTAGGTTTGCACAGAAATAAGCAACAGATGATCCCTCGGTGTGCGTGTTCGCATCCTCACTTAGGTCTCTACAGAAATAGATTATCCCTTGGTGCGTGTGTTCACGTCCTCACTGTCAAAAAGGTCTAATCCCTCGGTTCACGCATTCGCGTCCTACTGTCCAAAGGGTCTATGACAGACAGAAACCTGCAGATTGCTGCAGGTGTAACGAATTCCGAACTTCCGTGAAGCTGGCTGGGAGCCGACAGCCCGCAGAAAGTATGGTCATCACTCAGGAGGCTACACAGGGGAAGCAATTAGGGAAAAAGTCAACCATAACAAGAGGGCTATGCAAAGCAAGTCAAATATCCAAACCGGGTCAAATCCGTGAGTTCAAGAAAGGCCAATACCAAATCCGACAAGGGTTGAGCAAAGGGAGAACCAGAAGCAAAAATGAATATGGCAACAAGACGAAGGAACCAGGACAAAACAAGGCGCACTGGATTCGTTCTGAAGCAGCGCCTCGGACTGACGTTGGAACTGATAGGGACGACATCACATGACCGCCTGGGACAGGCCCCAACATAACAGACGCCACTGTCTCCAGGGCAACTGCCACCGGTCCAGAACACGCCTTCCTCTACACAATGTTCTTAAAGAGATAGTGCGTCTTCCATGAATGTTTATAACCCAGCCCCTTTTTACGTTGTTCGTAGTCTTTGGAGCATGTCGGAGGTTAGAAAGTACGTGTCTCTGACCCCGAATTGTGACAGTACCCTCCCGCAAAGGGGGCCCCACCGGGAAGCCCAGATCTTGGCAACAAGACGGGGAGCGTGAATATTCCCAATTGGTTCCCAGGTCCTGTCTTCCGGACTGTAACCTTTCCAATCCACTAGATACATTCGAACACCCCAGGTGACCTTAGTGTCCAGGATCTGGTTGACCTCATACTCATCCTCCCCCTGAACCAAAACTGGGGTTTGATGTGAGAGGATTCTAGTTTCTGGATGAAATGGTTTGAAAAGCGAGACATGAAACACCGGATGTACTTTACATTTTTTGGGAAGTTCCAGACGAACAACCACCGGATTGATGATGGATAGAATGACAAACGGCTCCAAATAACGTGGGAGCAACGCCTTACAACCAGGGAGGTGAAGGTTTTTAGTAGACAACCAGACCTTGGAGCCGACCATATACAATGGTGAAGAAGAGTGATGTTTGTCTGCATAGCGTTTAGTGCGTTTCTGAGCTTCAAGAAGGTGCTGTTTGATTTTTTTATGGACATCAAGAACATTGATCACACAGGACCTGGCTGCCATGCTGTTACTTGGCAAGACCGGGGAAAGAGGCAAAGACCTAGGATGTCTTCCAAATAGCGCAAAGAAAGGTGATGAACGAGTCATGGTGTGAAACGAGTTATTATACGCAAACTCTGCCATGGGTAAGACAGAAAGCCAAGACCTTTGGTATTGTAAGGTAAGACATCCTGAATATTGTTCCATGGTTGAGTTGAGACGCTCGGTTTGGCCATCGGTTTGAGGATGGTAGGCACTGGAAAACCGATCGTCTATGCCAAATGAAGTGGTGAGAGAGCGCCAGAAACGAGAAGTAAATTGAGAACCCCTATCCGTGACTATTACGGATGGAAGCCCAAAGAGTCGAAAAAAGTTTTTTTAAAAAAGATCTGCTAGGACAGGAGCGGAGGGAAGTCCATGACAGGCAACAAACAAAGCTAGCTTTGTGAGATAGTCAACGACTACCCAACTAGTGTCATAACTATCGACCACTGGCAGCTCTACCACAAAGTCCATAGATATCATGGACCAGGGGTGGTCTGGAATAGGCAGAGGCTGTAGCAATCCAACGGGTTTGGAGGAAAGACTTTTGCATTGTGCACAAACCGCACAAGCAGATACGTAGTATTTTCCCCTCCCCAGTTTCTTAATCTTCCTACACAATCACTCACCTTATCTCGTTTAGCTATTTTCTTAAATTATCCTTCTCACTCTCACTCTTACACAAAAGACAGCATCTTATAAAAAAAAACTTGCTGGCCAATATCTCTGAGATATCTCCTTCACTCGAGAAGGAGCCCAATGCTTTTCACTACAGCACCGCTGCTCTTCATAACTAGTACAGTATTTTCTACTACAACACTGTTTTTTCATTATTCGAGGAAGATAGCCTTCATTACTTCCAATAACCAAGAAAAGCAAGGCAAGTGTTCCGCCCGGACAGTCAACAGAGAATAAAGATTGCCAAGAGTATACTCTAGGAAGGCCAGTCAATCAGACAAGCAAACCGAAGGGTTTCAGGACAAACCTCACAGGGGTGTGCTGGGTAGGATACCAACTCACACCTCTAAAATAACAAACAAGGTAAAAATATATACACAAAGGACTTAACAACATAAAACAGTACACTCACTCCTTAAAAGCATTCACCCTTTCAATCCCTGTAACCTCCTTTAACTCCACACATGCACTCCAAACCTGCCCTTCAGTCAAAGAAACAACCCTCTTTTTCCCCTATGTCCCTATTGTTTTACCCCCCACAGTTGCACTCACATGAACTGTTAGTGCTACAAAATGGTGCTCCTTTCAATACGTCTTGCAAAGCTGCACCACGGTACCATGCCTCTGAGGGGAAAGAGTGGCCTTTAACCAATATGCAATCCGCAAACCTCTCTTTCTCACTGTGCACGGAAGATAGGTCCCGGCAGAGAAGTGTTGCAGCCGAGTTATACTAAAGGGAGAGACTCAATGTCTCAGAAAGCCTGTGGTCCCTTTGTCATCGCCAAATGTATGAATGGGCCACTAAACACCTTAATCCAAGAAGGCCCACCACTTAAGGAATGAGTGCATGTTTGAACGTAAAGCAAGTTTATTGTACAATTGTCCAGGGAAGAGCTAGATGACGATGCAGAGCAAGCTAACCTGAGTCTTGCTGAACCACATAAATTGACACATTATATTCATTCTTGCAACAGTTAAGACACTCCCATATATGTTATTACAATCCACCCTCGCCTGTGATTGAACAGGACCTATAGAAAGAAATCCCATCTTTCTCCAGTTCTTCCATTCTCATTGGTCATCGATTATCTTAACTACCATCGTCAGATTATATTAATAGCACACCCTTTCTTGGGATTCGTCCATGGTAGGCTGTGACATAATTGCGCGATCCAACATTTGTGTACAAACATAATTCATTACAAGTAACAACTGGCCAGAGCCCTTTAACCCTAATTATAATTGCACTTGGTTCACATGGATACTTCAACATCATGAGCGAGAGCAGTATAATCAGGTTCCCTTTGAACTATTGATAGTTATCTCCTCCTCCTCGGCTTGCTGGCATCATCGGAGCATTCTAATTTATACAACTTCTAATTCAGCAATCATGGCCTCAAGTCACATCCTGAGAGAACAATCAAAACACAAGGAGTATCGGTCACTTTGGCCTTGCGCGTCACTTCACCCCACATTTGTTACTGATTAAAGCAAATGGCCGGACCCCTTTCGCAAGCTCCCATGCACGTAAAAGAGATTACATCTGCGTTCTGTGATACTGCCAGGCCATAACATCTTGGTCAGTTGCTAGCTGCCCATCTGCTCAATTTATCCTTACTCCTCCCCCAGCTCTCAATCCTACAGAACTAGATTTTCCCAGCCACCTGAAATTCACCACACAAACTGCTGGCTGTAGAGTTTAAATGAATACATAAAAGCCTACTACATACAGATTTATTAATTCCCTTTGTATGTTTCTCACTGTGTATGCATGCTGAATAAATATTGTCTCTCCTTTACAGTGACCAGTCCCCTTCTTCATATGCGCATTACAAAAATGTGCTCAGTTTCTAGGCACTTCGTGGCACACCATATCTAGATTGTGTTTTATATTTCATTTGGCTGTTTTGGCATTTTTCTACATACAGGCAACTCTAATATGCATCAATCTTGAACACAAAGTAACACTTATGTAAAATATCCCATTCACATTTAACTACACTGGATACATATGAAATTGCAACATTGTGCCCATTTTGACGCACCCCCACTCAAAATACGGCATGCACAGCATGCACCCCTCTTCATCGCTGGAACTCTTCCTGACCACCCCAACAGGAGCAGGAAAGGAAGACGGGAAGTGGGGGGAATGGAATGCTACGTTAGTATGGGTGAGAAAAATGATTAATAGCTCAGATGTATTATTTACAGGACCACCAGAAATAGAAAATTATGAAATGCACTGGGTGAGTTGCATTGGTAGGGAGACTGTGTTATCCTCCCTGGGTCCCTAGAGGAATAGAGGAATGTGTGGAGGAAGATTACAGCTTGGAAGCTTGGAAGGTCTCTGGAAGATATGGGTGGAGAAGAGGGCGGAGAAAATAGGGACAGGGGAGGAGCTGTTTGATACTGACATAATAAAAGGGGGACGTGTTCAGATGCAGGTGCACCCACCTGTCACGTGAGCACAGGTACTGTATGAGAAAGGTCATCTAACTGGCCATCAAGACCTCAGTGATGACGTAATTATCATGTGGAATGAGGACAGCAGCAGATCTCATAAGTTTAGGCTTACAGTCAAGAGGGTGACAATATAGCACGCAATAGTACATCTTTGCTTTTCCCATAACAGAGGCAGTAGTTGCATTATAATTTAGCTTTTGCCTGCATTGTGGCACATAACATTGCATTACATGCATGCACTGCACTTCATAGAGACCGTGCAGCATATACATTTTCATGTAGCACACTGCCCCACGTCTGAGCATGACCCACAGCACATAGCACATGACACAACATCATTGTGTCTTGTACCTGTAGGGATGCTAGGTGCTATGAGCAAAAGCTCTGCCATTTTGAATAGGCCTCAGTTAGAGGCACTGAGCTGCTATTATAGTGTATTAGGCCATAGTTGTTAGATGAGAGCACTTGATTGCATTGTGTCTTCTCCTGCAAACAGGCTGAGCGCTCAAGGGCAGGTGTGGAGGAGTGTGAGGTAGTTGCTAGCTCTTTATTGCACGGGAAGTATTTCTCATGGTACGAATGCCAGTTCCCAGGCAACAAGGGCTACCTCATCAGATTGGGAAAGAATAAATAATATTTGTGAAGGCTGCAGCAAGGGTTCTCAGGCAGCCACAAAATGAAAAGTGCTGAATAATATGGAGGAATTAGCAAAAATCATGGTCCAGGAGCAGTGTTCAGCAATGGACCGGTCCTGTTTTTTCTAGAATGCCATTCATTGCAGACACGGTACTAGGATGTAGTCTACCAGGATTAGCAACATGTAACAAGATAGGGAGTTACATAGTGAGCAGGTGCAGATGGTGGAAATAGGAAATTAATAGAGGACATGTGTGCAATGTTGGTTTGTCACTTATTAGTCCACCTCGGTCCCAATCGTCTCAGGTGGCATGGCCCAATTAAAATAAAGCCCTTTATCAAACTGTTTTCCCCAGGTGGGATTGCTGTATTGTCTGGGCTGATCACGGGCAGTTTGACCATATTTGGTCGGTGTTGTTCTCTCTGTGACAAACTACTAACTGTACAGGGTTCTTTAGTTGGCGGGTGACAACCAGCAAAGGAAAATGTTAGGGTGTTGTTTTTGTTACATTTCTTCTGTGAAAATCTAATTTACTGTTAGTGGCTATAAGATGTTGAGCCCACAATCAGCGGGTTGAAGTTGGCTTGTTCTTTTCATCTTCCCAGATGTGGTGTACGGATAAAATGTGTGTTTGTTTCCTGCAAGTACTGCACTCCTTTTTGAGTTTTTGTTGTTTGTTTTTTCCCTGCTTTTGTACTTGTGTTGGGAGCACCCCTAGCTCTACATTGGTAGTGATGAATTGTTACAATTGGAGGTCGCTATTAAAGAGGACGCCATGGTCAGGTCGCCAAAGTTGTAAGCCTTTGGCAAAGGAGCAAGAATGTCCAGTGATTGGAGAAAGGAGGGTAAAGATGGCGTTGGAAGCTGCAAGAAAGACGACTTCTATTTTGAAGATTCAACGTAAGGTAGCAGAGACCCATTCAGTGATGGATTACAGTGAAACCTTTGGTGATCTGTTACAAAATGGTTGGAGTGACAGAACGAAGGGGGAAAAAGATTTGATTGTCATCAGCAAAAATGTGATGGTGAAAGCCAACGATTGAGAGGGTGAAGCAGGTTATAATGCCTCAATATTCAAGGTGCCAGAGCAGAAAATCGCCCTCTCGCCAGGCAGGTGTGGTGCTGCACCCACATCCAACCACCCTGCTACTAATCATTATGCCACTGCATTAGTGACCTTCTAGACCATGTAAAAAAAATGCCCAGCATTCCCCAATGTTTTGGCCCCTGCCCTAAAAGTGGGATTTAACAGAAATTCACATTCTTGTGTGAACTACTGCGATAAACGAAGACATGTGTTACCATGTGGTCACTCATGCCACAGCACAAAATATGCAAGCAAGTGGATAATGGGTCAGGCAGACATAGTGAAATCATGCTCAGCAAAAAAGCCTGGATTGTGTGCCTCTCTATGAAATATGGTTAATCCCTTACAGATGTTTTGAAAAATAAAAATATAAAATCATATTCAGTTCTAAATTCCCTAAAATCAATGCCTAAAGCAAATTCCCCTGCTCTCAACCAGCAACAGAGATCATCCTCCCTCTTTGAAAGAGTTCAGTGCCTGCCAAAGAGCTCCAGAAGCATGTTCCTCTTCTGAACGTGCAGTTCTGCCTGCACAAACTCTATTACCCGACTCGCTCACAAGTTTGAAAAGTTTGGTGAATCCTGAACACAGTGGAAATTCTGGTAATGTGGGGTTGGGCCAGGTTTGGTGAACATAGGTCAAAACATAGGCCAAAAAATTCAAACGTAATAGGGATGTCAAATTTTGTATTACAATGTAACCTTAACTGGTTTAAAGTGCTATCATAAAGGATGCCATATGTGACGTTGCCAGTGATGTCCTCTGTGCACGGCGATAAGATGGCACAATTCCTTTATAACTAATGTTTTTCTCTGAAAAAATATACAGCAAGTATCCATCCTTTATGTGCAGAGCTGCTTTCAAGAGATACAGAACATTATGTGTGTGTGTGGTTCTATGTCATTTCATCGCCTGCAATTTCATCCCATAATTTTAACGCGTACATTCTAACGAAAACGCTCATCATTTTTTATTTATTTGGAGGGTTACCCCCACAAACCCTCACCTCCCCCACTTATTTTGATCTATTCCTTACCATCCAAACCCTTATCTGCCCTTTCCCATGCCCCCCTAAACATTTTGATGAGCATATTCTTTGTACTATACACGTTAAAATGCCTGGGGATGAAATGGCAGGAGATGAAAGGACATCGCACTGTGTGTGCATGTGTGTGTGTGTGTGTATAAACACTCTTTGGGCCTTATTACAGGTGAGCCAGTCTGGAAACAATACCAGGGAAAATGCCACCGGCTTCAGGCATTATTTCTGAACCTGCTCACTTCGAGTCTGTCAGTAGGGGCAGTGAACTACCAGCAGGCCTGACCAGCCGGAGTTCATGCCCCTACTGTCAGAGAAATGACTGAATCACCATCACCGTTAACAGTATGAAATGGGAACTTATCACCATCGTCAGCACCCAGAATATCACAGTAACACCCAGATATCGGCCACTGGTACCGGTAAGGCGAGTCTGCCGGTAACCACCAGGTTACCGGCAGACTCGTAATGAGGGTTTTTCTGTTTCTGTCAGTAACGCCATCTTCATTTTAAACTATTTTGTCTGCGTTTTCACCAACATATTTTTTTACAAGATTAAAATGACAATGATCATTTCCCCAAAAACAAGAATCTGCGTCCAATGGTTGAAGCAGTGATGGTAGAAAAACATGGCCGAGAAGAAGTAGAGAGGGAGGCAGTGGGGGAGAAAGATTTGTAGAGAGAGAGGAAAAGTAAAGAATAGGAAAAGTAAAGAAGAGGAAAGCATGCTGCCTGTTGGTTTTCATAGGAAAATACAGCAAGCATTGAGTTTATGTAGCGGTGGAAAAGTCACTTAACAGACTTAAAGGCATCTCGCAATATTTGTTCTGTACTTTGTGATATCATAGAGGCCCACGCCACTTTTAATAAACGTATCATGATTGATTAGTCATTCCGAAAAATGTGTTTTATGCTGAAAACACTGGCTGCTGCAAATATCCCATCTGCGCTTGCTGCTGATCTCATATTTATAGCAATCTGATGGTTTGGAGCTTTGCCATGTTAAACAGCACAGCTTGCCAGGATACTGTATTTTACTGCCAAATGCAGAATGTGACATTGTGTTATTTTCAGACACAGCAGCTCTTCGTTGTTGACATAAGAAAACATATCGAATTAGATTTTCTAAAGAAAAGCGGCTTTCCCGGAACCATTATTAGTAATTTGGAGGCAAGGCCCCTTTCTAAATGGTATGATACATTCGATAGGTCATCATTAATAGACTGCCTTATTAAACTATCTTTTTGAATTTGGCACTTTTTAAGGAATGTATGACACAAGTCTAAAGAGTGCAGGGCCAAATTTGCAAAGCGCTTTCAATCTTAGATGTGAAAGACGCATGCTAACTTGAAGGAGAACACAATATGCACTTGCCTTTTGCATTTGCTTGATTGCTTTTGCAATAATTTCTTTCATTTGCACTATTGTGCAGCACACTCGAGCGTCAAGACAAGCACAAATTCTGGTTAAAATAAGAGGGGCTAGCCGCGCCTTAAGTGGGCTGGGGCCAGCCAGAGCCAGGCCCCGGCAGTCTACAAAAAGTGGGGCTGAGCCGGGGCTCTGACAGGGCCCCCCCCCGGTACCACCACAGCATTGGCGGAACGCATTGGCCATGACGGGAGATGCGCCTGCCATTAAGTCAGCCAAGCGGACAGAAGTACCAGCCAGCCATAGTAAATGTAAATTCCTCTGGTGAACCTTTGTACAAGGGGTCAACAGAGGAAGTTACTGTCCTTTTGTTTTCCCCTCCCCAGGTCACTGAGGCGTCTTTGAGGTGAACCTGGGGACTCAGTGCCATATTTCTACGTTTATAAAAGATGGCTTGAAAATTGCATAATTCAAGCCATCTTTTATAAAGATTTGCAGACGGACAAAGACGCCTTGGGCTTACTCCACTTAAAGTCCTGGTGCACTCAGGCATGACCTCATATTTGTGCTTTACCTTATATGTACTGCTATACCTCGTTTGACCTAATGTAGGCCTGGTACAGTGGAAGGATCAAGGAAGGCGGGGGTCGCCTGTGACACCTGCTTGCCGTGCCGGGACTCGTACAGCAATGATCATGCATAGCATGCTACTGCTCTACCATTTTCCAATGATACCTTTTTATAAGGTGATAAGTAAAAAATAGGCATTTTCCAGGACGGGCCCTTTAAATTTAACTGCAGAATTGGGGAGAGCCTACAATGGCCCTCATTACAAGTTTGCTGGTCCGGAAACAACGGTGCCGGTAGCACCATACTGGCACCGTTTTCTGGACCGGCACATTCAGACCTGGGATGGCGTTAACACTGTCACTGCAAAGTGACCCCCCACAGTGCTACCACACCTGATAGCCCTGTGACCCCATACAGCAGGACGATTGGCCGGACATCCCTGAATTACCGGCACAGTGGTATACCAGGTACATTACGTGTACCACGTACACAGAATCATCGTCATAAAAATCGTGGTTGCACCATGACCACCGCGCATGTAATACCGGCACTGCGGACCAGGCGTTTAACAGTACCATGTGAGCAGCAACAGGACCCAGGTATGTGGAATTAGCCAAGCTGCACATGATTTACCACTGGGAACCTACAAAAGGACCACACCCAACACACCTCCCAACACAACCATGTTGGCACTCGGGATGGGGAGCCTGCAAGCAGTCATGGAGTTAGAAGCAGCACTGAGGCAGAGGAGGAGGCGTAGGCACAGGAGGCAAATGAGGAACCCGGCATCCATCTCAAACATCATTGTACAGCAGGTACCACCCCGCAGGCAGCCACCAAATCTCACAACAGGGCCTAGCCCTGGAACCTGACCCCAAGTCAAATCCACACATTATACCTGCTTGACAGGCCCACAATATTATCAATTGTCACCCTCATCAATGACAACATTTGCAGCATAATCCACATGCAGACTGCAATTCCACCCTTGCTGAAGGTAGTGTCGGTACTGCACTTCCTTGCAACAGGCACCTATCAGCACACGGTTGTGAGCTGCACGGGCTGTCGCAATCCTGTTTTTCAAGGATACTCTTCCAGGTACTGGATGCGCTGCTGCACCATGTGTCAGACCACATTGCCCTACCCCGAACACCTGCACAGGTCAATGCCACCAAATTGACCTTCCATGCCCTTGCCGGCAAGCCAGTTGCATTGGTATCTTAGATTGCACCCATGTGGAGTTGACTGCGCGACATAGACACTCACCACACTGTCCCTGGCTGTTGGGTGAGTAGAGTGACCAATGCATGACCTCTGTGTAGTGGGGCGGGGGCCAATACACACTCACCAGAGTGTCCCTGGCTGTTGGGTGAGTAGAATGACCAATGCATGACCTCTGTGTAGTGGAGGGGGGCAATACCCACTCACCAGAGTTCACCCAGCTTACCGCTATAATAGGTGCATGCCCGTTTGCCATATCATGGTAAAACATACACTGGCTAATGGAAATACCCCCTAACCATGGAGTGGCACACCATGCAATGGTAACATGTGAAAGGGAGTAATGTCACTGGTGATAAAGTAGCACATTAGTTTCTTCACTCCTGGGTGCTGCGGGTGAATGACGCTGATTTTGTCAGCACCTTACAAGACATGAGGCATCTAGTACATAGGAAAACACCATTGTGTAAATTAAAAGGAATGAAACATGTAGTTGCCTAGCAGGCCATCACAAATGCAGACATTGAGCAAGCCAAACAGTATCCGTAGGAATGTGTGAGTCAAGTGTGTAATATTGAACAGTTGATCTAAGTCAATTTTGCAGAATGCATAATGAAATCTGTGGCCTGTACTATGTTGTGTGCTAATACCACACAGAGACTGTGTACATGCTATCATCGCCAACATAAAATTCCCACCACGAACATCCTATCACCTTTCTGTAACTCCCATGCAGGTGATGCTAGATACCCCCTCACGCCATGGCTCATGACATAAGTCAGACGACCACGGAACAGACATGATGAGGCCTACAACCGGGCACGTATACAGACAACGGGCATGATAGAGCAGATCTTTGGACTGCTGATGGCCAGGTTCCACTGTCTCAGCAGATCAAGCTGGGCATTGCTGTACAGCCCTGTAAAGGTTGGCAAAATTGAGCTGGCATGTGCCATGCTGCACAAAATGTGTAAACGCAGTAACATTCCACTGCCCCGGACATGGACTCAGCAGATGAGGAGGAAGAGGATGAGGATGCGCCCAGTTGATCAGGGGTGTTGGGGTTTCCCTCGCTGCCTGATCCAGGTGCCTCACCGCACTGTTCCTCTTGACTGCTGTCCATGTTATGTGACTCGGGCCGTTAGTGGTGGTGGTGCACTTTCTGGTGGGATAGCAGTGGCAGCAGGGGTTCTGGGCTGGTGTGCCAGCTGTGTTTCAGGGGCAACAGGGGTGTTGAGCTGGGTGCCTGCTGGGTCCCAGCGGCAGCAGGAGTGGTGGTCTTCTGGGCCTGGTGTACCTGGTCCGTAATTACTTCCCAGATGGCCGAGGTGCCTGCACCTGATGTTGACTGACGTGCTGGCCGACGTGCACGTCCTGTCTCCCTCAATGTCCCTGGTTGACCCCCATCGGTCTCATATGATGTTCCTGTAGATGATTGAAAGGCATGCTGTTAGTGGTCTGACAGGATGTGTATAGTACTATTGCATGCAACACTCATCAAGCAACATCACACTGTGATTACACACATTGATGTGTGCTGCATTGTCATGTGGGTGTGTATGGGTCATACGTGGGTGCAGGCCATCTGAGTGGCTTGGTGGGGCATGGGAGTACTGGGTGTGCTCGGGGTGATGTGGACTGTGATATGTGTATTTCTGTGCATTGATGGGGGCAGGTTTACCTTGCTTCAGAATCATATTTTCTCACTTTCTGTACTCAGCAGCCTCGTCAGGTGTCAGTTCTCTGGCCTCTGCTGCAGTGACTCCCTCGATGCCCGCGAGGTGCAGCATGCTGCTACACTTTTCCTCCCATGGGAGCAGCTTTAGTGCTGACTGTGGTCCACCTCCTGTTGCACTGCGCTGACGTCTGTGGGCTGCCAGTAGGTTGTGCACCCTTAAGCGGAGGTCATCCCATCTCTTATGGCAGTCCTTGGCGCTACGATCTGTGACCCCCCCACAGCTCACACCTTCTGGGCAGCCTCAGCCCATATGGCCTTGCGCCTCAGCTGCGTTCTGTGCCTCTGGTCAGATGACAATAACTCCCTTTCATTTTCCACTATGTGGTCAACAAGCTGTGTAAGTTCCGCTTCACAGAATGCAATACCCGAAGAAGCTAAGAAGATGCTGAAGGAAGACGAATGATGACGTCATAAGAACCCGACTGACTCACATATAGAAGATATAACGACCTGGGAATGATGACAAACCAATTGATGTCAAGATGTCAGAAACTTGTGCCATAAGCATAATGAAGAAATTCAGTTAGTTTAAACATGTACATATGCAAAGTAACAGCAAGAAGCACAGAAATTGTGAGGCTTGCTTATGCTTAGTAGTAAGATAGATTGCAGCAAGCACCACCGGTACATATATCTGCATCAAGAAAGCACTTTATATAAATATACTTCCACTACGCACAAGAGCAGAATCAACCAAAGGTTACTAAAGGTCTCGAGAAGAGAGTTTCACAACAAACAAATCAAGAATTAAAGACAGAGAGAAGCTCAGACGAGGGTAACCATGCCAAGAAGCCATGGTGGTATCATCTGAAGTAGGCCAACAGTGGATACAATTAAAGAGAAGAGGAACAGAGTATCCTTTTTAGAAAGGTCAAGATAAGCAACAGATGGCAGACGACTGGCAGAATTAAATCAAATACACAAAATTGCATGAAGGAAAGACCGATTTCACGGTGTCGGAATCACGTGACCAGACAAATAAGAAGGGATGAAACTTTCACACCTATGCATGGACCTTTGCCATGCCCAGACTAAAATTTCCCAGACCAAAAAGCAGACTCGAGGCCAACCACAGAGAAATAATTGACACATGACCACTGAAGTGATGTTTGATTGTAACTATAATTGGAGGGAGGCTGAGGTGAAGACAAACTCCCTGCATCTGGCCGGCTATTCTGCCCACTGCTAAGTGCAAGTGGAAAAGTGTGAGTGGGGTTGATGCCAACCCAATCATAGTGGACCATGTAATCTAGGGTCCTAAAGTTAGTAGAACCAGAGACGTGAGACGTCGTAGTCGTAGTGAAGTTTACAGTAGACATTTTAAAGGAAGGGCTTAGTTGCCCCACCTAACATTGTCTATCCTATCCCCTCACCCCATTACCATATACAGATATAGTACCTATATTAAAGTTACCTTCCTATAACCTATGAAGTTGCATGCTAAGTTTTAAGAGTTACACGTCAGTGATGACGAGTTTCTGGTATAAATGTTATGTTGTTCTGAAATTCATTGGAGTTGAAGTGAGAAGGAAGATCGAGCGATTGCTGATATTCATGAACTCCCCGTTTTTTGTACTTGTAATTAAACGGACTCCCTTTGCTACTGATTTGTTATTATTGATTTGGTGCAAAAGTATTAATTGGCATCCCCATCCATCTCAAGGGTGCTGCTACTCATCTTAAAGTGCTTTTTGGAAACCCCCAGTTATATGGGCCAGCTGGTGTCCCTACTGCACACTTGGTAGCAGAGATTGTTTGGTTCGATTAAAATCGATTAGATAAGACACCCATTGGCCATCGACATAAGTAACTCTGGTTCCTCGGCAATATCACGAGTCCTTTGTCATCAGGCTGAGTAGAACGAGAGGCTCCCAGTAGATAGTGGTTAGTCTAAGTAAAAACCCTGCAGGGTCGGTCGGAAGGAACCTTTGATTTCCCCCATAAAACCCTTCCCACTTCCATGAGCAGCTAATTGGACGACGGCAAGGAGAGGCGGTAACAAAGACAGTGATCCCGAGCATCCGGAGAGGAAATAAATGCGAAAAGTCAGTGAAAAAGATTAAATGCTTTGCCAAAAAGTTGCATGCCTTAGAACAAGTAAAGGGAAGGTAACGGTGGGAGGAGGGATTAAAATAAAGTCAGAGTGAGAGTTTAATGTATATATAAGGGGAAAATATTGTCTCGAGGGTGGCTGAGCAATAAAGAGAGATACCGGGAGGATACCAGAGAGAATAGGGAGAGATACCGGGAGGATACCAGAGAGAATAGGGAGAGATACCGGGAGGATACCCGAGAAGAGATAGGAGTATACGCCCAGATACCTAGGTTTTAATATAGCGCTAGAAGAAGCCTGCATTTGAAGTCCTGAATGAACAGGACGATATAGGAGACCAGAATCGATTAAAAAGGCGATCTGAAAGAAATGGGCTTACATTGCATGTCAGAATAATAATAGGGGCAGAAATGCATCTGAGAAAGCAGATGGCATGAGATTTATGTGGCCGGCTGGAGCCTGTCTAGTCTGTTGTGTCTGTCTTGTGTTTTTTCTTTTTTCTGACGTCATAAGGTAAGAACATTTTTGGGGGAAAGAGCATGACAAGTGTGCGATTGAATAGGCAAAATGTTGTATGGCATGAATTGATGGTTGTTGTTTGAAAAAGTAAATTGGTTTGCTAGATTGGTAGATTGGTGCTCGCTCATATTGTTGATTTTGTTTGAGAAACGTAAAGCATAATAAAGTGTTACATGAGGAGAAGATAAACAGATTTAGGCATGGAAGATATTACACCGTTAGTACACTTGAGCAAACAGTTGGCAAAACATGCACCTAAGCTGAAGAAGTACAGTGCAGAATGCATTAAAGGAACCACCCACAAAATGTTTATGCTATTGCCCCAAGGCGAATCGTTATCTAAAACGGTCCTACAACACATGACAACATATTCCCACGTCACGTATACTGGCAACAAGTTAGATAAAAGCCTAGCTAGTTTAGAGCTTTGGAAGATGTACCAAGAGGAAAAGAAGGAGGAGCCACCGTTAGATTGGATACTTAACATATGCACAGAGGGGGGTGAAATGCCTTCTGTGCCACCCGCCCTGTCTGAAACAAAAAGCAAAGCCAGTAAAGACGAAGGATTATATCCGTTGAGGGAACTTAAAGCAGCCACGGGATATAGCAACCCGTCCTATGAGTCACCTACGCAAAGTAGTGTCAAAATCCTAGAGAAAGACAGAGACAGAGATATCACCTCCAGAGTCCCGAGGGACAAGGAGTGGCGTGAGAAAGAAAAAGAAGGTCAAGCACAAGCAAGTACATCTCTAGATACGAGTAGAGAGGGAAAGAGATGGAAAGGAGATGAGGATAGAACTGATGAGATGGCATTAACACAGAACGAATTGATGGGAGGTCAGATTTTATTGAAACTCGATGGTAAAGGCATTGAGGATATGAGACAAAAGAGTCAGATGATTCAAAAAGGAAAGAGAATGAAAAGCAAAAACGATTGAAAGACGAAGGAACTAAGAATAAAGATAGGCAAAAACGAGAGCAGTTATTTCGTGAGGAGCAAGAAAGAAAACGCAATCATAAGCAAAGAACAGCTAATGATCAGGACAGACAGGAACAAAGTAGAATAGATGAAGAAGAATAAAAGATACGGGAGAAGAGAATAAAAAGTCAAAGGGATGAGAAAATATGAAGGGCAAATGAACGAAGAGATGCGAGGAAACAGGAAGAAGATAGGGTCAGAGAGGAAGCAAGGAAGTGCAGAGAGTTTGATGATGGCATAGAACGCAAGCAAAGACAGAGTGCACAGGATCTTGAATATCTGGAAATGGAGGTTAAAATACCTGATCCAGTAGTAGATTAGGAAGACATAGAAGAAGTATTTCCTGAGTATGATTTAGTACCAGGCATGTCTAGGGCAAATATGGAAGATGACTTCGACACCAGAAGCATCAGAGAGACGATTGATAGAATATATGATGAAATGGGGCTAGAACAGGTACCCCAAGGGAGAGGAGAGGACGAGCGTATTGAGAGCACACAGTTGTATGACACCGAGGACGCCTCCCGAAGTAGCAGAAATAGAGAGCTGTCCCTACATAGGTTAACTCTAAACAGGAACGAGGAAGATGAGAGGAGTTGCACAAGTTGGGCACAGACAATATCAGACACAGAAAGAGAGGAATATGAGGAAAAAGAAGATGAGAGAAGACACGAAAAACACTTCTCTAGAGAAAAGGGAATAAGATGGTCAGATTGTAATGAATCTTCACCTAAGGCATCAGAGTTAGCCACACAATCAGACCAACACGAAGGAGTATCTTATGGTCAGAGGGGGGTGTCTCCACCACCATATGTGAGCAAACTAAGGACATTGCCAGGTAGACGGCGCTGCAGGTAGATTACCCCTACAGTGGATAGAAAAAAAGGAGTGCCATGTGTTACAATTTCCGTTACTCAAAAAAGGAGGAACAAGGCCACAGTATATACCCTGGCCACACATGGATCGAGAAAATCTGAAAAATAATCTTCCACTGTTGACATCGGGAGCCGGAAAAAAAGGGATACATGAGCTAGAAAAAATTATGGGAGGGCACACGTTAGCTATCAGGGATATTAAGGTTCTTTTAATCGCCATACTTGGTGACAGAGCTGACGATCTGTGGACACATGTAGGTTACCCTGGTGTAACTACAGTTAATAATGCGCATGATGGAGCTCTGTTAATAATTGCAGAGCCACGGTATGGAACACATTATGATTGCTGTACCCGGATACTTCTGACATGGGAACTATAATGACACGCAAAATGAAAGAGTCAGAGGATCCTTTGCTTTACATCCAGAATTTCAAAGACACATGGGTGTTGGAAACTCGCAAATCATGGGGGAAATCCATACCTCTGTTTTACCATATTTTATGCCAAGGGCTGCCAGATCAGGTACAGAAGCAGCTCAAGAAATTGGTAGGAATTGAGGCCAAACTGTGGTCTGAAATACAGTTGACCATAGCTTACTATTGCAGGCTGATGCAACAGAAACATTGTTAAAAATAGGCTGCACAAAAGGCTGAAGAGGCAAAATTAGTGCAGAAGAAATTGTCAAAATATGCCATTGATAACTAGCACAGACGGATCGAACATACAGCAGGTCAATAATCAAAGGCAGGTTGATCAAGGCAATAACGGGTTTTACCCTAGAGGGAGAGGCTTTCGAGGGGGGAGGTTTCCAGAGTAATCAGGGAGGTTTTCAAAACATGCAAAATGGCAATCAGGATATGTCAAATGGGCAAATAATCAGACCACGACAATATGTTGGACGTGTGGGATGACAGGGCATCTAGCACGCACATGCAGAAGTCAAGGCATGGTGCAAAACAATAAAGGAACAAGAGTGTGGACGGTGAATCCACCTTTGTTTTTACAGCAGGGTGGAAATGGAGTTACACAGAATCACACGGTGCAACAGCAAGCGCTGGGAGCACAGCAAAGCTTGCAACCTCAGAATATGACACATTTCCCACAAGGACAGTCTCAACAGTCGCCAATGCAACTGTTGCAGACAACAAGTACAGGACAGGTACTAAATACTGGAATGAGAAATAACACTGGTGATGGAGGAGGTCCATTGGCTCAACATGGGACAAAGTTACATATGGACTAGGACAGCTCACTGGAAAACCTGATGTGTTCTATCCTATCATTGACACCAAACCCTCACGAGGAACCAAGGGTAGATGTCCTTATAAGGGGTAAGGAGTAATCTTTCTTAGTTGACACAGGTGCAACACACTTGTGTATACGTGAAGGCAAGTTTTCTTTATCCGGCGATGCCATAAAGACTCAGGGCTTCACAGGAGCAACAAGTCGTGTTCCTTTTACAAAAGAACTTCCAGTTTCTATAGGAGAATGAGACATGAATGTGCCACTGCTGTATTCAAGGCAAACCCCAGTAAATATATTGGGATGAGACCTAATGACGAAGCTAAACATGACAATCTCGTTCACAGAGAAGGGCATAGTATGTTCAACTCCAGGAATGCATTATATGAACATATGTGAAATGATTAGAGCATATGCAGGACAGGCTATGAGAGCTGTTCCTTTGGAACCAGAAATATTCGTGTATGGAGTGCGTACATTCATGTCATGGCTACCAGGCTTTACAGACAAACCAATGAGAACCCCAGATGAGTTTTTATTTAGACCAAGAATACCTATGCATGAGGAAAAGGTACATGTGTTTCCCTTGGCATGACAGGGAAAGAAAAATGGCATTGATTGACAGTTGCGATGACGATGACGAATGGTGCACAGTAATCGCCATTGAGGAAGGATACAGACTGACTGACGTCACTGATGACGATCTGTTTGAAGAACAAACAGGTGTAGATGAAACAACAATTGAAGTTAATCTCATTTATTTGGTGAAAATGAAAAAAAGAGAGATGCCCCAGAAAATTATGCTGGCACAAGAACGTCCTGAATATTTTGACGACGACATGGCAAAAGTGCCTGTCTCCGTGTGGACTACAGGCCTTTATGACGTAGGCTTGTTGAAAGGAGTGGGAGAAGTGAGGATTAAATTGAAACCTGGAGCAATTTTACCAAAAGCACGACAATATCCCATGTCTACGGAAGTAGATGAAGGAATTTTTTAAAAACAATTTCTGCTATGATGGAACAGGGCATCTTAGTGACATCAGAGTCGTCATGCAACACTGCGGTTTATCTGATTAAAAAATTGAAGGGAGGGTCTTGGCGTCTAATCCAAGATAGTTGCCCGATAAATGATATTGTAGAGGCTGAGTTCCCTCCAGTCCCTAACCCATCCACAATCCTATGTAATATACCCTTTGAGGCGAAATATTTCACGGTAATTGACTTGAAAAATGCATTCTTCTCAATCCTTTTGCACAAGATTTGATGTCATTCACGTTCAGACAAATGCGTCTGAAAAGTACAAGATTACCTCAGGGGTACTGCAAGTCTCCATCGATTTTCAACAGAGCCCTGCAGGTGGACATAAGCAATATTGCATTAGAGAGTGTTGTCTTGCAATATGTGGATGACATCTTAATTTGCAGCACGACAGAGGAAACGTGCAGACATGATTCTATTCAGCTATTGACTGTATTGGCTTAGAAAGGATATAAAGTTGACAAAGATAAGTTACAATATTGTCAACAAGAAGTGCTGTACATAGGCCACCTGATCTCACATGAGGGGAAAAAGGTTTCCCCCGAAAGGGTTGAAGCCATGTTAAACACAGCCAAGTCACACACGATAAAACAAATGCAGAGTTTTCTAGAATTATGAAATTATGTCAGGGCATGGGTCTTTTGACTACAGCTCTTATACCAAGCCCTTGTCACAAGCCCTAAAGAAAGCACATGGGACGAAAGGAAAAATTGAATGGACCGAAACCATGGAAGACGGGTTTGTCAAACTAAAAAAGGCTATTTGCACGGCACCAGTTTTAGGAATTCCCAATTATGCAGAGGAATTCTACCTGTTTTCACACACGAATGGAAGTGTTATGATAGCAGTACTCACACAGAGAACCATGTTGGGGTACAAGCTCCTGGCATACTACAGTGGGAATTTGGGCCCAGTAATGAGAGGTCACTTCCCATGCGAGCAATGTTTAGATGCCAGAGTGTTCACCATAGAGAAGACTACAACCATTGTGATGGGATGCTCAATGATGTTGTTCGTCGAGCACGCACTATTTGCCATTCTAGAAAAACCGAAGGGCACATTGACATCTCAGAGAGCTTCTGCTTATGAAGTGATCATATCAAATCCATCGATTAAGATAATTTGGTGTAAAACAGTGAACCCGGCTATGTTTATAGCAGAGCCAGTCACAGAAGGAGAGCCAATCCATGACTGCGCGAACTATGAAAAATGTTATGATGAGATTCCAAGAGTGAAAGAAAATTCATTGGCAGAAGGAGAAATCGTCTTCATTGATGGTTCTCCAAGAATCTGCTGTGATGAAGCACACGGAAAATGGAGAATTTTGAGTACTCATTATTGCGGGATGACCATCTCATTATTCAGCACAGGCTGCAGAATTATTGGCGTTGATACTCGCAATAGAGAAACACACAGACCAGGAAGTGACGGTGTACAGTGACTCCGCCTATGTGAAATCGACAGTGCACACAGGCCTAGTATGCTGGAAAAGGAGGGGCTACCTCTGAGCGGATGGCACGCTAGTGCAGCACGCAGCTTTATTGGACAAGCTGAATATGGCACTACAACTCCCAGTGGGCATAGCGGTTGTGAAATGCACCGCCCACACGAAAGGACAGATTTTGTTACACGAGGAAATCAAGTAGCAGACACGGAAGCCAAGCGTGTCTCGATCAAAGATGAAATAATAATGAATGTGGAAATAACTGATGTGCATGAGAGAATGATTATTGCATGAAGTGAACCTGAAGGTTACAGTAATATGGTAAAAACGCAGTTAATGGAACTCCAAGGGGAGGCACCACAGGAAGAATAAAGCCTTTGGAAGTGGCAAGGGTGTTCTTTAAACCCCTCCGAGAGCCTGTGGTGACAAGACAGCACTGGCAAACTGGTGATGCCTATTGCCTTATTGAAGATAGCACTGGAACAGTTACACTATCCGGCACACACGACAAAAGAGAATCTAGCAGCGATGATTGCTGAAGACTGGTTTATACCGAACTTGGCAGAGCATCTTGCATTTTTTATGGTGAGCTGTATAATCTGCCAACAGTTCACGGCTGGGCATACACTACGAGTAATTAGAGGAGTCATCCCAAGGCCCAACTGACCTTTTCAGCACTTGCATGACGATTATGTTGATATGATTCAAGTATGTAACGGGTACAGGTACCTAATTGTTGTGGTGTGTCCATTCTCTAGATGGATAGAAGAAGGTCCATGTGCACACCGAGACACTACCTGTGCGGCCAAATTTCTGGTGAGGTAGGTATTTCCCAGATGGGGAATATACGAGGTCATGAGGTCAGACAATGGATCTCACTTTGTTAACGCAGTATTTGAACAGATCAGCTTGTTGCTTGGTATAAAGCACAAGTTTTCTTCCGTGTATCATCCTGAAGGAAATGGGGTATGCGAGAAGCTCAATGGCTTGTTAAAGGAAAGGATACCCAAGTTGAAGCTTACTCTAAAGAAGGGATGGCTACACTGCCTTCCACTGACACTGTATGCTCTCAGAAACCAACCTGGTTCTGACCACCATCTCATGCCTCATGAAATAGTGACATGCAGAAGGATGCACATGCCGCTAACACCCTGAGATAGAGCTAGATGTGATGCTCAGCCAACAGGGGAAGCGTTAGGATCAGAAATGCAAAATTACTTGAATTGCATGATATCTTGTCTTACTGCAATTTGAGGACAGCTGCAGCGACGACAAAAAAGGTGCAGGGCAGCACAGAACACAGAAGGAGATACACAACAGACCAAGTTCAGGGTTTACGTATACCACAATTGTTCCCTGGGGACATGGTCCTGGTGAGAAACCACATGAGAAAAAAGTGGGATGAGCCAAGGTTCTACAGTCCCTTCAGAGTGTAGGACGTCACTGCCTTTGCAGTCAAGTTACAGGGAAGAAGAGATTTGGGTGATCTCAAGCCATACATCGGAGAAGACCCTCTGTCCTCACCCCAACGTGTACAGGCTACAGACAACGGGGAAGAACCACAGCACATGCAGAGTAGATCCATGACGTGGAAGAAGGAGGCATGACCAGCAAAGCAAAAACAAAGAACTTTTGTGCAAAGTTGTGGCTTAAGTTTGGAGGGGGATAAGGACATAAAAACACGGACACTCTGTGCATCCTAGTTGCAGGGTGAAGAAGGCAATTGCACTTATAAGTCACGACATAGTCTGTTGACTTTGAACTTTGGACTGAGGCATACTGAAGATTTGATAAGAAAAAGATATGTCAAATTTTGATCGAGGACACACAAATTGGAAGAAAATACAGTATGCTGACTCTTTCAACACAGAAGCATTATTTGGACTCACTTATGGTGTCACGCAGTAGTGACACCACTAAGGACGTTTTGATCTATTTCGAGTTAGTACTGAGATCATACCCATCGCTGGTGGGAAGGCTCACTAACATTACAGAATTTCTTAAAGACCCTGAAAACGAAAAGACAATAAGGACGCTGCTCATCGTGATTGCCGAGTAGTTCCTTTTGCTTCCGGAGTACGATGAGGATAAGACAAATGTCTCCAGAAGAAGAAGCAGCGAATAGGCTTGTCAGTGTGATATTCTTTCGCTTAATTGAAGACTGTCCAGATCTCATCAAGAGACACACCGTTTGAGTATAAGCCTGAACGGAATCATAATTCAGGTTGCTCTTCAAGCTCATCAAAATCACAGAAGAGTGTACACTTTCAGCCGAGGGACAGATCGAGAAAGTGTTGCCAGAGAACTTCACTCCTGCTCATGTTGACAACTAAATGACATGTCTTCTGGAGGGAAACAGATAAGAGGCATTGACTGGGAGCTTGTTTATTTTGAACACGCAAACTAAGAGACTTGCTGAACTTATTACCTTACCTGACATTTTCATATACGGAAAAAAGAACTGCTTCCCGAGACAATGGGGGTCATTACGAGGTTGGAGGTAAGGCAAAAACGATGCTAGTAATGGATTACCGGCATCGCTTACCACTCTGCATGATTGTGACATGCCAAACCGCTTTAGCGGCACCGTAATTAACAGTGCTGCTAATAGCGGCATGGGCGTGTGCACGCAACCCTTCATGCGGGCAATACTGGAATGGCGTAAACAGGAGAACATCACAAGTCAGGCGGACATGCAAATAACGGCCTACTGAAGCCTGAAAAGTACCTTACCGGCACGGAGCAAATACCGGCATCGCGGACCACCCGTAAACGGCCATGTGCAGTGTTCCCAACTGCCACAGGTGCACACAATCAGTACAGGTGGAGGCAATATAGACTGGGCCACCACAAAAGGAGCACACCCCACCCCTTCCCACACCCAGTCACACACCAAAATGATTCCCATACTACTAGCAATGCTGGGGCTGGAAGGCATGATTGCAGTGGAACTCCAGCAACAACAACAACATCAACAACAGGCAGCACAGAGGCAACGCAGGAGGTGAATGAGGGTTAGGCAGGGCCGGCATGCCCCACCAGTGCAGCCAGTGGTACCATGCAAGCAGCCCCCAACCCCTCGCATCAGAGCCAGTCCATTCAACCTAACCTCTAAGCAGATCCAAGCCCTGTACCGTCTGGACCGGGACACCATCACCACCATTGTGGACATGATACATGACGACATTAACAGCCTGATTGAAATACGCACCGCCATCCCACCCCTACTGAAGGTAGTGTCTGTGCTCCACTTCCTGGCCACAGGCACCTACCAGCACACAGTGGGGCACATGCATGGCATATTACAACCATTATTCTCACGTACGCTGATCCAAGTGCTTGATGCCCTCCTGAAGCACACAGGTGGCCACATTTTCCTACCACGTACAGCCCAGGAGATCTCCAACACCAAAGTTGGTTTCCATTCACTGGCCGGCATCCCTGGTTGCATTGACGCCATCGACTACACCCATGTGGAATTGGTGGTCCCACATGCCATGGAGGTAGTGTACCGCAACCGTAAATTATACCACTCCATCAACGTGCAAATGGTATGTGACTCAAACAAGATCATCACACATTTCTGTGCCCGATTCCCTGGATCAACCCATGATTCAATGGTCATGCAGAACTCCACGATACCACGCTACATGGAGCGACATGCATGGCAGAGATCCTGACTTCTCGGTGAGTTGCATGTTAGGATCAAGGAAATGCGATGAGGGCAGGTGATTGGGGGAGAGATGCATAACTCACCTGGCTGAGATGGGGGTGGGGGAGATGCATACTTCACCCGGCTGAGATGGGGGGAAAGATGCATACTTCACCTGGATGAGATGGGGGGAGAGATGCATACATCACCTGGCTGAGATGGGGGGAGATGCATACCTCACCTGGCTGAGATGGGGGAGAGATGCATTACTCACCTGGCTGAGATGGGGGGGAGAGATGCATACTTCACCTGGCAGAGATGGGGGGGAGAGATGCATACTTCACCTGGCTGTGATGGGGGGGAGAGATGCATACTTCACCTGGCTGAGAGTGCCTGAGAGAATGGACCATGCTCATACCCCAAAGCAGGCCAGACTGGACCTGACACCTGACCCCAAAATGCAAGACGTAAGCTGCCCTACCATGAAAATGATGCAGTGTTACAACCATTGCATAGCCATCAACATGTGCACTGCAAATAATCAGACCGTATCCCCCACAACACAATGCAGTTACAAGCAATTAGTATGGCCAATGCACAGCACCAAATACCATCAACAGAAACGACAGTCCTCCATTACTGCTTACAAAGGAGTCTCATGAGGGCCAAATACATTAAAACACCACTACACTAGCACAGCGGTCCACCAAAACTGCATGTCACCATTTGTCGTGCATAGTGAGATCATCATAAGGCTGCCATCAACGGTGACAGGATGAAAGCAAAGAAATGACTGCACATCAGCCAGATCATGGGAACAACCATCGTGGACTAACACAGTGCATGAGCACTCACAAGGAATAGAACCCCCCCTGCGCCCACAGGACGATGGCACGCACACCTGTCCATAAGAGGAATACACACATAGCAGTCACATCGTGTGTCTCTATTCATGCATGGATATGTGGTTGCAAACAGGAAATAAATGCATGCTATGGTGTCATTGATACAGGTCCCATATGATGTGATGACTTACACATATACATTGTTGCCCACATGCAGGTGATGCAGGCTATCCCTTGAAGAGGTGGCTCCTTACCCCAGTCTGGAACCCGCAGAACAGGCACGAGGAGTACTACAATTGTGTGCATACACGTACCCGTGTGGTAATTGAGCAGACATTTGGCCTCTTGAAGGCACAGTTTCGCTGCCTCAGCAGGTCTGGTGGGGCACTCCTGTATGGCCATGAGAAGGTGGGCAAGATCGTCATGGCATGTGTCATGCTACACAATATGTGCATCAAATGGAATGTGCCTCTGCCCCCTGACGCTGAACTGCAACCACCTGACGATGAGGATGAGGAGGGTGGAGATGGGGCTGCACTTCAGGGAGGCAGCAATGCACAGGAGGGACGTGACATGCGTCTGACTCTGATTAACCAATGTTTCTAGCACACATGAATGGGGAGTGTGACATGGAGGTGGCACTCAGGGCACTGGGTGTGTCAGGGACACGGACACGGTAGACTGTTCACCAATAAAGCACACGTACACAATAAGCAATGTCCGCACATGTGAATTATGATTTTCCAACAGGTGTATTAAAGAAACATAACAAAGTGCACAATCTCTCCACCCCACATACCCTCTCCCCCTTCCCCCCTCAACTCTCCCACACACCCTCTCCCCCCTCAACTCCCCCACACACCCTCTCCCTCTCAACTCCCCCACATACCCTCTCCTCCCTCCCCCTCCCCCCTCAACTCCCCCACACACCCTGTCGGGGGGAAATTCTGCCGGGGTCGGCCGGGCCGTCCGCAGACCTCCAGGCAGGGAGGCCCCAACTCCTCCCGTGTATATCCCGGATGAGATAGAGTATGAGACACACACAAGGAGCAAGGTGACTCTGCTGTTTATTAGACAAAACGGCAGGGATGG
This sequence comes from Ambystoma mexicanum, assembly GCF_040938575.1. NCBI lineage: Eukaryota > Metazoa > Chordata > Amphibia > Caudata > Ambystomatidae > Ambystoma > Ambystoma mexicanum. The sequence continues at coordinate 864,080,889 of NC_090928.1, forward strand.
GTCAAGGAGCGTACGCGTCCGTCCTGACACACACACAATCGTGGGGCTCGCAGGCCCTTTTTACTGTATTATGACGCGCTACTTGCGTCACTTCAGAAAGTTAACAAAAAACCTATCGCCACTCTTAATTGGTTGCTCGAGTGGTAGGGTTAGTATAGCACACATATAGAGAACAATGTTAGTGGACAAAGGGTAGTCAGGTGATATATCTGGGTCGTCCCTACAATTAGATACATGAGAATTGTTACATGCAGACTCCTGAGGATTGGTTAATATTACTGTCGTCAGTGATAGGAGCCCCATGTTCTGATTGGTGCGCCCGTGAGCCTCCCAGCCTGGGACTACCGCCGTTCCCAGCTCTCGGTGTACCTGCAATTTGCAACAATGTTCCATTATGGGTACGTGCAGACAATGTGAGGATTTATTCATAGCTGGAAGGCTGACCGCTCCCACTGTCGCAGATGTCCATTGCCTTTCAAGTGTATCTGCCTGTGTCTCGTTAGCGAGGGATCCAGACGCCTCTTTTCTCCTGGGCTTGGCACCTCGTCAGGTTTGGCTTGGTCACGTGGAGAGGGACCGTGTTTGAGGCAGAATTCTGCACAATTAATATTGCTTTTCCACTGTGTGTCTGGTTTAAGTTGCAGGTGTGACCTTAACGTTGGTGCGCGGAGTGCGAGGTTGCAACATCGTGCCTTTCATGCTTTGCTCTTGGAATGTGGGTTTGCAACATTGCGACCTTGGCTGGTTGTTCCACCCGGCTCTTTCTGCAGGATCAGCAACTTGACTCTTGCTTTGTTAATGTCCACGGGAGCTCTTGTTTGAGGCCTACTTGGGCCTGGTGCATAAGTGGTCCGTTTGGTGCATAGGTGCTTTAGGTTATAGTCTCATATTGTCTTATGGCCAGTATCGTGTCTTTGTTATAATTCTCATTACGGCACCTAAGTGTAGGAGAAGCGTAAGCAAGCTCTTTAGATGAGTTCATGATGCGTCTTGCGTTTCTGCATTTCTGAAAGCCTATATGGAAAACAATAAAGATGCACGTCCGTGAGTATGTCTGTCGCCTACGTCATAGCACTGAGTATATTCTTCATGTAGATTGGTGCGGGAGTGTCCAGTGTGTATGTTGGCACAGGTGTGCTATCCGTTGGCTATGTCGTCATGGCATCTCTAACGACGTATAAGTTTTAGTCTAGTTGATCCATGCCGCAGGCATCGGCATGGACAGGGCGGGCTGCTGGGCAGGCAGATGGACACATCCTTATGTTCCTGTACCAGGGTATCTGGTCGTCTGGTAGATGGGCAAACTCTTCTCGTGGCGGGTGCTTGGGCCGTGAACCTTTAGGCCAAGCTCGAGAGGTGAAGGACGGGAGCCTGGTCTTCCATTCTCCCACTTCAGTCCCCCCTCTGGTCGACTTGTCGACCAAAAACATATCCTTCTCGTTATCTCCTCTTACTCGCCATATCTTAGTTATTCCTCCTAGATGTCCATAATGGTTCACATGATCTTCGAATGACCAATACATATATTCACAGGTTCCTCCAGGAGTACAGTATACCCATTTCCCTATGTAGCTCCTGGGGTTTCTTGGGTTCTCGATCTTCACTGATGGTGGGTCTAGATGGTTGGTGATGATTTGGGTGCGCAGCTTCTCCCTCTCCTGTATTATCACACCTGTATGTTGGCCGTCATCTGCTGGCATCAAGGGGTGCATTCCCACCATTTCGAGCAACTCGTCAGTGGTACGTGCTTTCCGGGCCTTCCAAAATCTAATTATGATCAGCGTAGCTCCAGCCAAAATAGTACACCCCACTATTATTTTTAGTCCATCTGACAGCCAGGATGGCATCCATGACCATAATAGTGAGAACCAGCTCTTATCCTTGTTTACACCGTTACTTTCATCCATCATTTTGGAGTGCATCTGGGCCAATTGTGAAACTGCTTCAGTCAGTGTACCATTGTCAGCATCGTTGGCAGGTATGAACGTGCAGCATGATTGTCCTATCTTTGCACAAACTCCTCCTTCCATTGCCGTGAGAAGGTCCAATACATATCTGTTCTGTAGTGCTACCATCCTTATAGCTCGCAGCTCCTCTTTTATTGCGTTGAACCCATTTACTGTAGAATTGATGGTCATCATTAGTTCCCATCTAGTTATATGGAGCCATTTTGCGTTTGCGTAAGCCTGCAGTCCCGGATGTATTATTGAGGAGAAGAACATTGCTGCTCTGCTGAATAGTCTGTGTTCTGGCGGTATTGAGGTTAGTGCCGTTTCCGACCTTCCCCACAGGTAATTTCCTGTCAGTGGCTCTCCTTGTCTTTTTCTTCTATTTAGGACAGTATCATTGCTGTTGGTCCTGTTCCCTTGCTCCTCCTGAAGTGGTGCAGACCTCTTTTTTCTTTTGTCCCCTTCATCCATTTTGGGAAAGTTCGCCACATTGACATGCTTCTTAGGTACCACTAGTGATGGTACGTTGACGTGCACCATTGTGCACACACCATTCCACAGGGGCGGCAGTGTATGGTATGCCTTTTCTCCACAAGCCCAATAATGGTCCATTATTACTGCTGTTCCTGCTCCCCCCTCAGGTAACTCCATCACACTTGCACAATTGGTGTTATATCCTACGTCCACCTCTCCTTTATGCTGGTAGCATACCTTGGGCGCAGTCAACGGTAGTATTGTTATTGGGTCTTCATCTGTTTCTATCCACGTGAGCATTGGTACATACTTGATCCACGTCGTCCAACATCGGTGATTGTGTGCCTCGATAGTTGAGATAGTTTCTTTTGTTACCATGTTGCTGCCAATCACTCCTATCTCCCAGCTGTTGTCCAAATACACTTTCCCCGTTATCTTCACCAGTGGTCTCTCCCAGCATCCTAATTTACCGGGAACTTCAGTGGCGTACCAATCACATGGTAGATACTGCAGTGTTACTTTCTTTGTTTCTCCTTTTGCTGGGCCACTTGTTATGTATCTGAATGCCTCAGCATGTAAACTGCTCTTGTGGTAACTCAAATAAGTCTTGAGGAAGTTGTTTTCATATGGGTATGAGTCTCGTGTTTTCCATGTCATGTGCACTACTGTCCCTTGAAATCTTCCTTTCGTTTGGAACAGTGCCAAGTATATTATGCACTGTGCTGTCTTTTCATCTATTTCTGTGGCAACAAACGTTCGTGAAGCACTCATGGCGTATGGTATTAATGAGCAAACGTAGAAGCTGTCCTCAGTTGTCTGCTTACCAATGCGGGTCATGTGTTGGTACCATATGTTGTTTGTGACGTGTGCTGAATCTTGTATATAATTATCAATACCTTTATTGTCTGAGAATGTGTTGCGTTTAACTCTATCTTGCTTGGGTGCAATGTTACTACTATCACCTGACGTAACACCTGTTGCAGCAGGGGACGGGGGTATATTAGGTTTGGGTGCAGCAATAAAATCAATAGCATAGCTGTACTGCCATACAGAGGCAGCCAAGAACCAGGTGATCATCAAAATCCCTATTACTTTTATTACATATGCTACTCTCACCGGCATTTTTGCTCTTACCTTGCTGCAGTCCTGGCAGCATATTCTTGCGACGTTAAAGTTGCCCGCCTAAAAATTCTCAAAAATGCTTGTTATTTAATGTTAGTTTTTTGTTTCCTTTAAGCTCTCCCTATCAAATAGTCATTCAGTGCCCAGGCGAAGAGCTGTTCCCACGCTACTCTAAGCGATCTGTCTCTGAGGACCGGCAAGTATTGGCGGAGGTGGGGCATGGAATATTCTATGGCCAAGAGGAATGCTGTGTAGTAGACACGTACCCTTCTCTTTTTTAGGTATGGTGGCCTTTTTATTTCGTATACAAATTGGTGTGACAATTCTTCTGGGTAGTCATCGTCTGGGAGTACCATCTACGCCTGGGCAGTGAACTTGTTAGTCAGATATTTTCTTAACAATACAATAATACGCAGTTCCTGTATGTGCGAGAGAAAAAAGAGAACATTCACATGTTTACATGTGTATTTGTGCAGGCAATGTCTTTCAGTTCAGTTATAACTATACTCGGGGGTCAATGGGCGGGGAGTTTGGGCTCAGATGGCGGAAGTATTTTTACTCTTTGAGCGTGTGACCATGGGGTGGGCAGTATGGGGATCACCCCTTTCTTCGTCAGTTATTGTCTCCGGGGAAGCTGGATAGTGACATGGTAAGGGAACAATTGGGTCATTGTCTGTGGTAGAACTTCCTTCCGCTGTCAGGGATGTTGTTGCTGTTCTTCCAATGGACCTGTCGTTGGTGCTGGGGCGGGTCTGCAGTTTGTAGATCTTTACATCATGTAGGTGATTCCAGGCACGCTTGTCCTTCAATTTTACTGCTCTTGTTGATACGTCCTCTACCAGATGGGGGCCAGTGAACCTCCTATCGTTCCATTTCCTATTGAAATTGCGGAGTAGCACGTGGTCACCTTTGGCAAGTTTGCACAAGTTCTCCTTTTCCAATTCTGTACTGGCGCCTTCTTCTTGATTGCTGATAGACCCGCCCCGTGTGCGCTCGAGCTGTTGAGACACAAACACAACACTAGTAATCAAAGAAGACACATATTGATACATTTCATCACCTAACACACTTGCTGAACTTTCGTGGTCAGTGAATGCCCTTGACGTTGGCGTTAGGGGAAGGCGCATTTGACGTCCAGTAACCACCTCGTGAGGGGTGAGGTGGTGGTCGGACCCTGGCCTATTCCTTAATTCAAATATGGCTAATGGAAGGCAATACAACCAGCTTTTCTTTGTCGTTTGTTGTATTTTTGCAATTGCCTCCTTTAATAGGCCATTCAGGCGTTCACATACACCATTAGCCTGTGGGTGGTATGCACATGCAAATTTGTGTTTTATGCTCAGTAGGGATGTGATATGCTGGAACATTTCGTTTGCGAAATGTGGGCCATTGTCTGACCTTAAAACCTCGCACACTCCCCACCTGGGGAAGACCTCCCTTACTAGGAATTTGGCTGCTCTAAATGCATCTGGGTGTGAACAGGGCCCTGCTTCAATCCACCTAGAAAATGGGCATACTACTACAATCATATACCTATTACCTTGACATATGTTGATCATATCAACATAGTCAATATGGAGATGCCGAAAAGGTCCCTCTGGCCGGAGTATGGTACCTCTTATCACCTTTAGGGTATGACCGGCCGTAAACGGTTGACATGTGAGACAATTGCTGATAAAATTCGACACATGAGAATTTAACTCGGGACAGAACCAATCTTCTCTAATTCGTGCTGCAATTATTTCCTTGCCTGTATGGGCTGGGTGATGTAATTGGCTCAGGGCGGTGTTTAACAGTGCCAATGGTATTACAACTTTTCTAGTGCCACCCTGGCGCCATAGTGCGTCGGTTGGTGACATTGTACATCCTCTCTTTACCCATATTTCTTTTTCGGCCATTGGTGCAGCCACTTGTAGCTCCATAATCTGTGTGGCTGGGAGATGGGTGTACCCTTCTCTTATCAACATCTCCCTAGCCATTCCCCTCCCTCTCCCTCTCTGTGAGTCTGTGGGGTTCCATATCTCACCAAAGTATGCAGCATATTTCGCATGTGCATCTGCTGCTGCATTCCCTTTTGAGATGTGGTCTTCACCATTGGTGTGTGCGGTACACTTGACTAGGGCTAGTTCTTGGGGGTCGTTTATTACTTCAATTAGTTCAGCCAATAAGAGGGCATGTTGTACTGGAGTGCCATCAGCTCTCCTAAACCCTCTTCTTCTCCATTTTGATAGCCCTGAGTGGACAGTGGATGTAACATATGCACTGTCGGAATATATGGTTACTCGTTTGTCAAAACTTTCCTTTAATGCCAATATTAGTGCAACCAGTTCCGCGGCTTGAGCAGAGTAATGCTGTGGTAATTGTACACATTTCATAGCCACACACACCAGCGCCTCCATCATTTTTACCACTGCTGCCCCAGTCCTCCGTATCCCATCTCCTTGATCAATAGTTGATGACCCATCAATAAACAAAAGCTCAACTCCCTCTAGTGCGTTTTCTTCAACTTTTCTAGTACATGAGTACATTTCAGTTATTTGGGTGCAGTCATGGGCGTAATCTCCCTCCTCAATTACTTCTGCTAGGAACCTTGCAGGGTTAACCGTGCTACATCTAACAATTGCTAGTTCAGCTCTAGACAAAATGATCTCATAACCTGATGCCCTCTGTGTTGTTAGTGTGGACTTGGGTTTATTCAGTATTGCAAATAGTGCATGCTCCACAAACAGTGTAGTTGGACACCCCATGGTTATTGCTGATGCTTTTTCCACTGCAAAAGCAGCTGCAGCGTGGCCTTGTTCACAAGGGAAGTGACCTAACATCACAGGGTCTAAGTGGCCGCTGTAAAATGCTACTGGTTTATAGCCCATGCTAGTTTTTTGGGCCAATACTGCTTTCATCACTGCTGAGTCGCAATGTGAAAATATGAAAAATCGTCGCTCATAGTCTGGGGATGCCAGTACTGGAGCAGTTGATATCGCGTCTTTCAATTCGTCAAAGGCCTCCCTCATTTCCATAGTCCACCCCAACTTTTTCTCCCCTTTATTTGCTTCCTTCAAACCCTCAAGCAGGGGTCCTATGTACCTATGTACGAACTGTAATCAAACACCCATGCTCTACAGTAGTTGCACAGCCCCAGAAATTGCTGCAGTTCTCTCACAGTCTGTGGCATTGGAGTGTTTGAAATGGCCTGTGCTCTTTGTGGTGCAATCCTTCTTCCATGTTGGGATATCAGTTGGCCAATATAAAGTACCTGTTCCTGACAGTATTGTATCTTTTCCATATCTACCTTGTACCCTTTTTCAGCCAATATCGTCAACATTTTTAACGAGTCCTCTCTGCATTTACTTTCGTTTGTACTGCAAATTATTATGTCATCCACATACTGTAACACTGTGCTTTCCACTTCAACGTTACCCAAATCCATCTGTATTACTCTATTGAAAATTGAGGGTGATTCACAATACCCCTGTGGTAGTCTGGTATGTTTCCACTTTGTATTTCGGTAAGTGAAGCTTGTCAAATCTTGTGAGTCTGGGTGTAATGGTATTGAGAAAAAAGCATTTTTGAGGTCAATCACTGTAAATCGTGATGCTTCTGCTGGAATGCCACATAATATCGTGGCCGGGTTTGCTGTTACTGGATACTCTGCTTCCACTATGTTGTTCAAGGGCCTGAGGTCCTGTATGAAGCGCCAAGACCCCCCTTTAGCCTTGCGCACTGGGTACACAGCCGTGTTACATGGTGACTCTGAGGGGACCAATATGCCATTGTTTATAAGGGCCGTTATGGTTTCATATATGCCCTCATCTGCCTCTTTTGACAGTGGGTACTGTTTCACTCTTGGTAGTATGGCACCTTTTTTCAATTTTATCCTTACACCCCCTATGATTTTTATGCATCCCACGTCATAAGGGCTAATAGTCCATAATGATTTGGGCACCTTTGACATATCCTCCTTAAAGATGGGACTGGGGTGCATGCTGGTGCCTCAAGTGCCATTGCATTTTTCTGTGCTACTTGTTTGTGAGCCACTCTTTCTACACTCATCATGAACACCATTTCACCTTCCTCCTTTTCTTCTGAAAATAGCTCCTCATCTGACACCTGGGTCAGCCTACATCCTTCTGCTAGTGCAATCACTGCCCTCCATGCTCTCCCTTCTTTATATTGGGCGTGCACAGCAATATAATCAGCTGTTGCAATAATGCTCTCAATGTCCATTACAAACACCTTTCCTTCTGCTTCATTAACAGGTGTTTCTGGTCGGAACAGATAGGCTGCTGGCCTTCTCCATATTTTCCCTTCTATCCCTGGCATCCATGCAAATGCCATGTCTGTTCCATACTGGAATAGCTCGCCATCAATTGGCTCCGCCCTAATCGCTGTCTGTCCACAGTATGCTTGCATAATTTGTCGTGCTGCGAGCATGTTAATCCCTGGAGTAGAGCAAATTATGCCATCCTCTGTAAAGGAGATCGTCATATTCAACCTGTTCATTATGTCCCTCCCCAGTATATTTACTGGTGAGGCACTATAATACAAAAGTGGAACCGACAGATCATAATCTCCAATAGATAAGGGAACGTTATCAGTAAAGGGAACCAACCCTTTAGCCCCAGAAAATCCTTGGGTGTTCATGGCTTCGCCTGACATCTTAAATTTACCTTCCCTTATGCAAGACCGGGTTGCCCCGGTGTCAACAAGGAATGATAATTTTTTGTCACCTATCGTTACCTCAATGCGTGGCTCCTCCGCACTATTAGGTGTTACTGACAGGATGGGACACACCAAGGCCGTCTGTGGGCTGTCCTATTGGGGGTACAATGATTGGCCATTCCCTGTGTAAGGGTTGTGTCCCAACACCGTCACCCTACCCAATTGCGTTTGTTGAGTTTGGGGTTGTTGTGTTAGCGCTACTTGTTGTTGTGGCTGTTGTTGTGTTAATTGTTGTTGTTGGTCACTTCCTTGTTGTAACGTCTGCTGTTTTTGTATGCCCTGCTGTTCTTGTGAGGACCTAGGTTGTGCCTGTTCATTCCATGCTGGTGTACCTGGCCTGACCCTACACGTACGTGACATGTGTCCTAATAATCCGCAACTCCAACACACGGGTGGTTCCCTGCTTTGCCATGGGAAGCTCCCTGTGTTATCCTGGTATACTGGTTGCCCTGTGGGGTAGGAATTTCTAAGTCCTCCCACCTGCTGTTGGGTATTATATCCGTATCCTCTCCCTCTCATTAATCCTCCTCTCCCTCTGTTATAACTATAATACCCAGATCCTTGCATTGGGTACCCTCCTCCCATGTTTGGTGCGTGTAATTGCAGTGGCGGGACTTGTTGTGTTATAGTCTGTGGAGGTGCTATTTGAGTGGGATCTTGTGCAGCCACTACTTGTATGGGGCTTTGGGCCATTGGTGTGGGCGTAGTTATTAGTGCCCCTTCCATTGTATATTTAGTAAGTTTTTTCTGTACTAGTTTAGCCTCTTCTGTCTTCCTGTCTTCTTCCTTTTGTTTCATTTTTCCTTGCCATGTCCTGGAATGATGTACTATAGTCAGTTGTATTTCTGGCCATGGTTTTGCTTCCATTCCCACTACTTTCTTTAGTTGTTTCTGAACCCCTTCTGGGAGCCCTTGTACTAGTATATGATAAAATATGGCTGGTGTTTTGTCCCATTGTTCTCTAGTTTCCATGCGCCACTTCTCTTGGATATCCTGGATATAATCAACAGGATCCTCATTCTCACGCATCTTACGGGAAGTAATTGCTCCTATGTCTGATGTGTCTGGGTACTGTACTCTCAGTGCCTGCCATAGCGCATGTCTGCAGTTTGCAAATGGTGCCCCATCATGCGATGTGTTTGTTATTGTTACCCCATGGAATCCCGCTCTCTTCCAAATGTCATCCGCTCTATCCCCTAATATTGATATTAACAGGCCCTTCACGTCTCCTACTGCTAGTTTCTGTCCTGCGGTGTGTTTTTCCATTTCATATATCCACTTACCCGCACCTCCACTTAGTGATGGGAGCCTACATTTTATATTTTCTTTATCCGTATGCTTCCAAGGGACGTACTGTGGTCTAACCCCTCCTCTCTCCAACAATGGCATTAAGTTGTGTCTTGTGTCACCCTTTATGTTCCGTAATATCGAGTCCTCACACCCCTCCTCTTCTTCCTGTTCCTTTACCTCTTCAATCTCGTCCTTATTACCCCTGCTCCTAACTCCTTCTCCATCCTTTCCCCTCTTTTCGTCATTTCCTGTGTTTAATACGGGCGTGTTTATTTGTCTGTCTCGCCTGCGACTAGGGAGGTCTCTAAGCCGACATGCATAGGGTGTCAGTTCGTCCATGAATGGCGCGAGCTTTATTTTGTGCAGCGAGCGTGCAGTGGTTGAGCATGTAGGGTGTGATGGGGGAGGGCGTGATGGAGATGGTGATGGTGTGGTTTCATGGGTTTGTCTTTCCACTAGTCCTTTCACTCCCTCCTCACTTCTCTCCAGTTCCTCCATTCTCCTACTGATCCATGGCGAGTCTATGTTTGTTCGAGTGAGGTATAGCTTATCTAAGCTTTCCCTTTCACTCTTCCTTCCTTCCCTCTCTACTCCCTCTTCCTCCTCACTACAAAAATCATTCATAAATGGTACCCCCCACTCTGCCTTTTTCCCTTTTATTGTTACGGTTTCTAAATCTATTAGGTCTATTTCTCCTTTTCCTTTGTTACCGACTGCTCCCCCTAGTGCTGATGTTGTTGCTACTTCTCTACTTCTATATACATCCCCCCAATTTCCACTCTCCCTACTCCTCCCTTCTCTTTCCCCTTCGCTTCTCTCCTCCATCTCCCTACTATTTTCCTCCCTTTTCCTTTTCAATTCCTCCATTACTTCGTTGCTCATCTGTTCCAGTATCCTTTCATCCTCCTTCTTCCTTTCCCATTTCACCCTTTCTCTTTCTACTATACTTTCTATTACTTTCCCCTCTTCATATTTCTTAGCTGTCTCTGATAGTACCCTCCTCTTCCATATTTCCATTTCCTTTTCCTTTTCTTCTTCTTCCTTATTCTTCTCTCTCAGCACTACTCTTGATACCCTGTCTGCTGCTGCTTTTACCCTTTCAGCTTCTCTCCTTTGCTCCGCATTTCGTTCCCTTAATTTTTCCAATTCGTTCTTACCTTCTTTCCTTTTCCTCACTCTCTCTCTTTCCTCCCTCTCAAGCTGTTTGATCAATTCATTCTGCTCATCCCTTAGCTTTGCTAATCTTTCCTCCAAAATCTCTTCCCCTTGCCGTAATAGCTCCTCCCCCCTCATTTCACTCTCTCTTGCACTATCCTCGTCTGTTCTCTTTACTACCTCCCTCTCTTCTCCAGTTAGTGAACCTCGTAATTTTAATAATATTTGTGCGGCTACCCACTCATCATTTCCTATCTCTACAGTCTGTTCTTCTCCAATCCTCCCCTCCCCCACTGGTATCTTCCTATGAGCCACATATGGTGGAGGGCTGTATGCCGGGTTCGAGTATCCTTCAGCCGCCCTTAACTGTCCTTCTATTTCTCCTAATTCTCTTAAAGGGTACAATCCTCCTCCCTCTGTTTTCACTCCCGGTGTTATGGGTATCTCGTTGCTTGGTTCCTTCTTTATGTCCTCTGATTTATCAATCTTTTCTCCTCCCTCTCCTCCATTCCCTGTATTCTTTGTGCCTTCACGCCCCTTTTTCCCATCCTCTCCTTCTTTCTTAATCTCCTTTTCTTCCGGTGTTTCTCCCATAGTGAACATTCCATTTGGTCCTGGTCGGGACCCCTGGAACATCCTCCATAAGTTAAACACCTCCACATGGTTTGCCAACTTCTTCCCCTTGTATGTATTGTGCAGATGGTTTAGCAGTGAATGTTGGGCATATGGATCGAAACTACCATTAGGCGGCCAAGGTGTTAACATTTTGTTATCCGTCCCCTGGGTCCACTCTATGCTATACTTAATCAGTTTCTCCCTATGGGGTGGCAGTGTTGTGCATATGTGTTGTAGTGGGGTAGTGAGGGTGTTCCCCCACCCTCCCGACCCTGTCCCATGTGACATAGTGGCGCTCCACTTGTTACCCTTCCTTACACTAGCAGTTTACAATATACAACTTTATATTGTTTACCTGGCCCCTCAAGTGTGGGGACTTACGACAATCATTTGACAGATTATGCAATAAAAATTATAAAATAAAAAAAAATAAAATAAAATATCTATATATGTGTATAATTTTATTTTGTATATTCCTTCCCTTACGGCCCCCTGCGGCCGAAGCGCACGCAGCCCCCTGCGGCTGCGTACCCTTTACAACGCTATTATACAGTCGTCCTGTTTCCCCGCCTCCTCCCCCGCTTACACTTGCCGTGGCCGGCGTTCTCCGTGCGCAGCCACGCCTCTCTCCCCTTCCCCTTTTCCCGATCCACTCGTTTATCGTTTATCTCCGTGTCCGCTCCCTTATCATATTTCTCTTCCCCACTACTCTCAAAACCAAAGTTCCTCGTGCTCGCGATATCCTATTAAAGCCCTACTGGTGACGTCACCGATTTCTTCGAGCTACTGGTACATTCTTCATATGTTCTTTAAGTTAAAAATACACTTGCGACCTACCCCCGCTAACCCTACAGCTGTCTTCCTGTCACTCCTGGAACAAGGTAATCAAATCAATAATATAATCGGACTGCGCACGCTGCGTCGCCTCGCGTGTGATACGCCCCTCAACAGGAGGGCTTAACCAGTCAATTATCTTCCGTATTGGGCAACTAGGCAACTAGCTACCGCCTACAGGGAACCGTCATCTACCTATCAAGTTTCTTGCTCGAACAATAGGTATCCTCGTCTACTCATTGATCAATAAATGCCAAATCGTAGGAAACCACACACACCCACCCTTACACGTAGTCGCGATTTAGGCCAATCAGTGTCTTACGAGCGGCCGCACGTGATGTTTTCGTGCTCCGCCCCCCTCTTCTGCGTAACGTAGCCGACTGCTCTCGCACTCGTGTCGCTACCATTCATTCCATTGGCAACACTAAGTTGTTAGACCTTCGCCGTGCATCTGTACAACAGCTCCCTCCTCCCTTATTTACTTCCTCCCCCTCCCTCACAATTTCACATTGCTTGTTGTGCGTGTCATGCTCACCAAGTTCTCTCGATGCAGGGCCGCTCGACTGCGTGCACCCCTCCAAGCGGCTCGCCACCTCCCCTCGTCTGGACCACGTCTGGACACTCGCCAACCGCGGGCGGGATACTTCTCAACCGGCTCCCGAGGGCCAATATCCGGATTACGCTGTCCGGTCTCCTCGCAGCTCCGCGATGGTCCTGTAGTCCTCAGAAGGGGGCAACGGCAGAGGGGGCCGCGCCGCCGGGCCTCCTCGCAACGGGAGTGCCTGGAAAAAGTAAAAATAAAAAGTCGATCTTAAACAGATCTCAGCAGTGCCTCCAACTTGTCGGGGGGAAATTCTGCCGGGGTCGGCCGGGCCGTCCGCAGACCTCCAGGCAGGGAGGCCCCAACTCCTCCCGTGTATATCCCGGATGAGATAGAGTATGAGACACACACAAGGAGCAAGGTGACTCTGCTGTTTATTAGACAAAACGGCAGGGATGGGTCAAGGAGCGTACGCGTCCGTCCTGACACACACACAATCATGGGGCTCGCAGGCCCTTTTTACTGTATTATGACGCGCTATTTGCGTCACTTCAGAAAGTTAACAAAAAACCTATCGCCACTCTGAATTGGTTGCTCGAGTGGTAGGGTTAGTATAGCACACATACAGAGAACAATGTTAGTGGACAAAGGGTAGTCAGGTGATATATCTGGGTCGTCCCTACAATTAGATACATGAGAATTGTTACATACAGACTCCTGCGGATTGGTTAATATTACTGTCGTCAGTGATAGGAGCCCCATGTTCTGATTGGTGCGCGCGTGAGCCTCCCAGCCTGGGACCACCGCCGTTCCCAGCTCTCGGTGTACCTGCAATTTGCAACAATGTTCCATTATGGGTACGTGCAGACAATGTGAGGATTTATTCATAGCTGGAAGGCTGACCGCTCCCACTGTCGCAGATGTCCATTGCCTTTCAAGTGTATCTGCCTGTGTCTCGTTAGCGAGGGATCCAGACGCCTCTTTTCTCCTGGGTTTGGCACCTCGTCAGGTTCGGCTTGGTCACGTGGAGAGGGACTGTGTTTGAGGCAGAATTCTGCACAATTAATATTGCTTTTCCACTGTGTGTCTGGTTTAAGTTGCAGGTGTGACCTTAACGTTGGTGTGCGGAGTGCGAGGTTGCAACATCGTGCCTTTGATGCTTTGCTCTTGGAATGTGGGTTTGCAACATTGCGACCTTGGCTGGTTGTTCCACCCGGCTCTTTCTGCAGGATCAGCAACTTGACTCTTGCTTTGTTAATGTCCACGGGAGCTCTTGTTTGAGGCCTACTTGGGCCTGGTGCATAAGTGGTCCGTTTGGTGCATAGGTGCTTTAGGTTATAGTCTCATATTATCTTATGGCCAGTATCGTGTCTTTGTTATAATTCTCATTACGGCACCTAAGTGTAGGAGAAGCGTAAGCAAGCTCTTTAGATGAGTTCATGATGCGTCTTGCGTTTCTGCATTTCTGAAAGCCTATATGGAAAACAATAAAGATGCACGTCCGTGAGTATGTCTGTCGCCTACGTCATAGCACTGAGTATATTCTTCATGTAGATTGGTGCGGGAGTGTCCAGTGTGTATGTTGGCACAGGTGTGCTATCCGTTGGCTATGTCGTCATGGCATCTCTAACGACGTATAGGTTTTAGTCTAGTTGATCCATGCCGCAGGCATCGGCATGGGCAGGGCGGGCTGCTGGGCAGGCAGATGGACACATCCTTATGTTCCTGTACCAGGGTATCTGGTCGTCTGGTAGATGGGCAAACTCTTCTCGTGGCGGGTGCTTGGGCCGTGAACCTTTAGGCCAAGCTCGAGAGGTGAAGGACGGGAGCCTGGTCTTCCATTCTCCCACTTCAACCCTCTCCCCTCTCCCCCCTCAACTTCCCCACACATGGTGTGCACTCGCATGCACCGTAAGTTAACATGAGTTCAGGATGCCTGCCAGAACCTACACCCCTTCTCCTCTTCCGGCATTAGGTGGACCCTTGGCCGACCTGCGCAGGTTCCGCCCAGACCTACGCAGGGGACTGGACCTCGTGGAGTTGGCATTCGATGATGTGGCAGGTTGTTCGGCCACCTGTGCCGGAACTATGCCCTACATTGCTGCCACCATTTGTGAGAGGACCTGCCTCATTGCTGCCAATTCGCTACAAATGTCTTTTGAGCTTGTCTCAATAGCAGATTTGATGGAAGAGGCGCATTCCCTCATCTCATCCCTTGCATGTCCACATTCTGTGATATGTTGGGTTAACAGCCCGGCCAGCTCCTCCTGCCACTGTTGAATTGCCCTCATCCCCTCTTCGCTGATTGGGACACTGGTGGAGCTATGAGGTTCCACTGCCATCGTTGGTTACTCATGCAGGCTTTGCAGGGGCTGAAACTGGCGGCCCATGACTCCCCAGGAGACAGCTCTTGGCTGTTGATGTTGTCAATGCTGGTTGGTGAGAGTTGTGGCGAATGCAGTGGTCCTGTAGCGGCAGTTGTGCCTTGTGTGAGACTTTCTGCCTCATCGTCGGACACGGCTGCTGTGGCAGCTGTCTCCTCAACAATACTGCTGGCACCCAAAGCAGTGCCTTCAGCTACTGGCTCCTGGGTGTTGGGTGGCTGGTGTGGGTGCTGTGGTGTTGGACGTAATGGACATTGGTGCTGGAGGTACTGGGGTTGTATTGCCCTTGCACAATACTGCAGGTTGCCCTCTTCCCCTTGATGTAGAGGGGCAGTTTGGTCCCTCCATGCCCCTGGCCTTCTTGTGGGGCGTTGCAGCATCCTCCCTGGTGTCCTGGTCATCAGTGTCTGATTGCGTGCCTGTGGGGGAGCAAGAGAGGGAGGGCATTAGTGATGGGTCAACGTGCAGCAGGCATGCATTGGGGTTGCTGTTTTTCTATGGAATGGCAGGATATTGCCATTGGGGTAGTGACGTATGGGTTGCTTGGCTTTTGGGTGGGTAATGAAGGGATGCATCTGGGAAGAGACATATATGGGGTGCATCATGCATGTGGACGAGTTGGTGCTGTGCACGGCCTGTAGGCAGTCTTGCAAAAATGTGTCTGGTGGACCCTGCCTTCCATCATTGCACTGTCAGTTCAGGGGGACATCATCGTGTTGTACTTTAGAGTGTTTATTTTGTGATACCTACCTGCATTTGCCGATGACGGGGCTCCTCGCTCCATGTCCCCCACTCCTTCTATGGCCTCCACCCCAATTGTGCTTGCGCAGATCTCCTCCCACGGTTGCAACTTGATGGGGGAGTCCGCACCACCACCTGTAGCCATCCCCTGTTTCCGGTTGACCGCAAGGATGTTGCACACGCGTAAGCGCAGGTCGTCCCAGCGCTTCCGGATGTCTTTCGATGTGCGTGGGGTGGTGCCAACGGCACTCACTTTCTGCGCCACCTCCACCCATATGGCCTTCTTGCGCAGCAATGCGGGTCGGGACATGTTGGTTGAAAAAACAACATCTGCATGTTCCTGCAGCATCTCGGCGAGCATGTTCAGCTCCTCCTGTGAGAAGCGCTCCTTGAGCAGGCGGTCTGCGCTTTTTTTAAGTGATTTTGGCATTCTTATATGCTGCAGGTAATGGTACAGGTGTGGTAGAGGTGTGGTCGGGATTTGGGTCCTGGTTACAGAGGATGGCAATGGATTGTGTTTTTAAAGATGGCCGCCGTGCTATTTCCCGTTCCTGTGCGATGACGCTATTTCCAGTTCCGCTTATTAGCGGTCACCGTTATTACAGATGGCTTGGATGGCGGTGGAGCTATCTACGCTTCACGCAATGCCTTTAAGGGCGATTTTTCGCACTTTACCGGTAGAGCAGTATGGTTGTTACCGGCATGGCGCAAAGCTCGTGCCCACAAAGTCGTAATAGGCCGCTTTTAGCAATCTATTACCAGCACGGACACAGTATTTGCTCCATGCCGGTAATGACCGGTACTTACCTCCTAACTCGTAATGACCCCCAATATATAATTCGTTCCAGTATCTGCAACATACAAGCAGAAACAGCAGAACCCGGATATAACGACATTACCTAGAATGTATTAAAGAGTTAGTCTTATTTCATTAGATGATCGAGCTGGGCAACCAAAATAGTAATCTTGTCCTCCCTCAGGAGGAGAGATGCTCGTATTGGTCCGGAAATAGGTGTTGCAAGTTAACATACAAAGGAATCATTTACCTATGCATAGTGTCCATTATTGCTTTATTGTCACTGATGATTCGAACTGCATTTTTTATTGGTGCACAAAGCGTTCCAATTCCAGTGCACCCACATAATGATGTAAGCATGAAACCCACAAAGGTGTCCAGACCTTACATAGTCATTCCAGTCCCTAAAACACACACACGCAAACGATGAGTGCACATACACCTGGCCTGGTGTTAATAACTACAGAACCACAGTCCAAAGAAGGGGAGAAGTTTGGACAACCAACAATGGGAAGCTCCACACCAAGAGAAGCCAAAGGACAAATGGAGAAAACTGATCCTTTTAAGAGACAAAAGGAGTTGGAGAATAAACAAATAGAGACAGCATTGACAAGCACGCCTGATCCAATGAAAAGAACAAGTGTGAGTCCTGCAAAACAGCCACATGTTGGAGCAGTAGCAGAGTCAATATGGACATTCATAACCGGAGCACAAAAGATACAAGAGAACAAGGAAAGAATTACCAGACTTTCTCCTACCCAAATGGTACAGGTGAAAATGCCTGGACCACGGATGGAAATACACGAGAATCCTCCCGCAAGAAGAAGCTATATGGATGCAGTTAAGGATGTGCTTATAGCAAACTACAGAAAAACCTAAGAATCAAAAGAAGCACTCAAGAAGACAACAACGAACTAAACGATTACCTGGACAGCATAGCACACTTGGGAAATAACATCATGTACCAACATATGAAAGAAGATGGACGACGAAATTCCGAGGCAGAATGATTTGTTTGTGCACTCCTACCTTACAGCATGGGAAAGTCAAAGATCTTCATAGTTGTCAAAATAGATGTACTGACAGCACACTGTCTGTCGCAATGTGCAGGACCAGAGGCCAGTTCATGGGAAGTGATGCTTCACTCAAGTGGGCAACTGAAGCAAGTGATCCAAATGAAGACAATTATCTCCAGGACATAAAGACAAGAAACAATGGAAAAACAAAGAACATTGTGATCAGATATGAGAAGCCTGGAGGTAAAGGAGCAGAGGTCAGAAGAGAGGCAAACCAAAGACTGAACGTTCAAGGGAAAACTCCAGAAAAAGCTCAGAGTTGGAAGAACATAGGCCAAATGCAAATCTGGGGAACAGTACTCTCGCCAGACGGATGGGAGAAAAGAGTGGTGATCTGCAGAGCATGGGTAGTGATTGGGCGTTACCATGCTACTATTGACATAGTACAGAATGGATGCAAGCCATTATGGCCAAAGCTTGCTAAACTATTGACATGGGTTGAAGACAGAGGAGGACCCCTGCAGATAGTACCATTGGAGGGTCTGAAATTCTGCTTCAGAAATAATGGTACAAGAAAAATGGGAGAGAATCAGAATTGTGGCCGAGTCTTTGACTCTCCAGGAATGGTACATGGTACTGCAGTGATCATGGATCATTATTGGGCCTGTGGATCCAAAGCATATATCAGATTGCCAAAGAATTTGGGAGGTATATGCACACTGGTGAATGTCCATGTTCCAGCACTGTTGATTCCAAAAAGTAATTTGAATATTGACAGTTTTCCGAAAGCAGATGCTCACCTGAGAAATAAGAGATCTGTGGAACTGATGAGCTGAATGAAGAGAGAGAATTACTTTTATGCTAAATCAGAAGAAGCCTTTCATGCAATCCCGTATGAACACAGGTTGTTCAGCCTAACCTCATCAGTGTTCACAACAAGTCTGATTCCAAGAGTTCAGGTTGGAGCAAATACTAATGGTTGCAGATAACCAGATGGGAGTTACTGCAGACCATCAACACAACCATAAAAGGATTCAATGCAATCAAGGAAGAGTTAAGGGCAATTCAATTAATGACTCTCCAGAACAGATATGTCCTTGACATGATCACAGCTATGGATGGAGGTGTTTTTGCAAAAATCGGAGGATCAGACTGCACATTTATACCATCTCACGATGACGAAACTGGAACCTTAACAGAATCCATAGGTATGCTGATGAAACTACAGAATCGGATGATTGATGAAGCTGATGAAGTTGACGATTACAGCTGGTTTGGAGCACTATTTTCATGGGTTCAGCAATGGATGGCAGATGCATTCAAATTCCTAGGAGCCCTGCTGGTGATGATATTGCTCGGATTCTGTGTTATCAAAATATTAATATCTCAGTGCCATAAAACTGCAAAAAAGGCCAAAGGGATGAAGATCATGATTGATGTCGAGCCAGGATGGAAACCCAAGGACCTGACTGATGAAGAAATAAGAGACTTTGTGAAAGCCAGCGTTTATGCACCAGAGGGAACGAAGTTTCGGTATCCAAGGAAACATAGAAATTATGTAAGGAAATAGAGAAATTATGTACGAAGATGGATCTATTGCAGTCCAAGTGGACAATGTCAATTTATGACATGGAACAAGATGAGCACGCAAGAACAGCAGGAAACCTGAAGGGATGGACCCCAAAGAGACATTTCTTCAGACCTCTATGCCTGGATCCAGAGGATGAAATAAAAGTGGATACAAAGGAAGAAGTGAAAGTGGTCGATGAATCGCCCAGAGGGGGGAGTGAAGAGGAAGTGCCAAGCACAATTCACACTCCTACTACCCATTTTGAAGTACCAGGAACATTCACGCCGAGATATGTGACGTATGATGACCAAATGAACCAGCAGAGAGCCGCAGTGGGGCTCTGTCCAGTACCTATCAGAATAACAGCACCTATTGAAGTATTGGCACGTAAGAAAACCTGGACAGTAAGGTACCCATTGAGAAAACCGTATCGACAAGTGATACAGAATGACGATCTCCAGAAAGTAATACCGAAGAAGCTAAGAAGATGCTGAAGGAAGACGAATGATGACATCTTAAGAACCCGAACTGACTCACATATAGAAGATATAACGACCTGAGAATGATGACAAACAAGATGAAACACTATGGACAAGTGACATCCTAAGCCTAAAGTAAACCAATCGATGTCAAGATGTCAGAAACTTGTGCCATAAGCACAATGAAGATATTCAGTTATTTTAAACGTGTACATATGCAAAGTAACCGCAAGAAGCACAGAAATCGTGAGGCTTGCTTATGCTTATTAGTAAGGTAGATTGCGGCAAGCACCACCTGTTCATATAGCTACCTCAATAAAGCACTTTACATAAGTATTCTTCCACTACGCACAAGAGCAGAATCAACCAAAGGTTACTAAAGGTCTTGAGAAGAGAGTTTCGCAGCAAACAAATCAAGAATTAATGACGGAGAGAAGCTCAGACAAGGGTAACCATGCCAAGAAGCCAAGGTTGTATCATCTGAAATAGGCCAACGGTGGATACAATTAAAGAGAAGAAGAACAGAGTATCCTTTTCAGAAAGGTCAAATTATGGCAGACGACTAGCAGAAATAAATCAAATGCACAAAATTGCATGAAGGAAAGACCGATTTCACAGCATCGGAAACACGTGACCAGACAAGCAAGAAGGGATGAAACCTTCACACTTTCTACGCATGGACCTTTGCCATGCCCAGACGCCTTGAATTTCCCAGACCACGAAGCAGACTCGAGGCCAATCACAGAGAAATAGTTGACACATGAACATTGAAGTGATGATTGATTGTAATTATAATTGAAGGGAGGCTGGGGTGCAGACAAACTCCCTGCACATGGCTGGCTATTCTGCCCGCTGCTAAGCGCAAGTGTAAAAGTGTGAGTCGGGTTGGTGCCAACCCAATCATAGCGGACCATGAAATCTAGGGTCCTATAATTAGTAGAACCAATGAGACGTCATACTTTTAGTGACATTTAAAGTAGCCATTTTAAAAGAAGGGCTTAGTTGCCCCACCTGACGGTGTCTATCCAATCCCCTCACCCTGTTACCATATACAGATATAGTACCTATATTAAAGTGACCTTCCTAGACCCAATCAAGTTGCATGCTAGGTTTTAAGAGTCACACATCAGTGATGATGAGTTTTTGGTAGAAATGTTATGTTTTTTCTGAAATTAATTGGAGTTGAAGCGAGAAGGAAGATCGAGCGACTGCTGATATTCATGAACTCCCCATTTTTTGTACTTGTCATTAAACGGACTCCCTTTGCCAAACTATTGAGATGTCATTATTGATTTGGTGCAAGAGTATTAATCTGCATCCCCATCCATCTCAAGGTTGCTGCTACTCATCTTAAAGTGCTGTTTGGAAACCCCCAGTCCTATGGGCTGGCTGGGATCCCTACTGCACACCGCCATCACAGCAACACTGGATTTTTAACTCTGACCTTGCAATGAGGGCCACTGACTCCTTATGGGAATTCAGGATGAACATGCTCGCCCTTAGCACTAAATGGGTTAACTTGGGTATGTGCACCTAGAAGTCAGTTGAAAGGAAAGATGAGGATCTGCTGCCTCCCCAACCACAATAGTGCTGGGAGTCAATGCATAAGTAAATATTGAGCATGTTTACCATACCCACCACTGCATGTATGATGTTTGTAAAAGAAGGATCTGTGTGTTGCGACCAGCTGGTTGTGAGCACCAATGAGTTGGATAGTTATAACATCTGCTTTCAATGGCTCGAAGATGATTCACATTTTAAAGTATTATAGATACATCTAGAAATAATACCAATACATGATTCATTTTCTGTGCACTGTGTGCCAATTTGCCACCAGGCTATGCTGGATCGTTCTAATAGTGCTTATAGTTAAAATGACAGCAGGAATGCAGTGCAAAGTCATAGATATTAGTAGTGCACTGATGGGGTCCTTCATACTGTGCATTGACTACCGATGTTGGCCAAATGCCATCGTGAGAGGGAGTCTTGTATTTCCACAGTTGTTCATTGACGCAAGCGGTGGGGTTATCGGTGACATAAGACGAAAGTCACCATCATAAGCAGCAGCAGGTGTTTATTGCATGGCACAGCCATTTCAAAATCACATTAAAAATGCGGAATTCATATTGGCATAAAAGTAACATACACATGCAAGCTTCTAAAACACTATTTAAATCTATGTTAACACTTCGCCGTTTGAGATATCATTCTTGCACCCATTGGTGGTCACTGGGCTTTGATCCTCTGACATCTTGGGTCAGATTATCTAATGTTTGCAGTGGTACTACAAATTGAGCAAATGCACTTAGTAACAGCGGCGCTGCTCGTGTAGTGTGAAATGGAGCAAGCAGAGGTTGCACAGACCATATTAATTGAAATTGTTTGCACAGGGGAATAAATGAAGCAGTCAGATATGTGTACTATTTTATAACGAAGTGGGGCCACAGTTATAGATTGATTTTTCAATTCAGTCACATACTTATTTATATCAATTCAGATAGTAGAGGCAATCAGATGCTAATATTGGTGTGAGACTCAAACCCAAAGTCTAACAGTAATTTACAATGTATGATTCCCCAGCCAGTCACCTGCTTGCGATGTCCGACGTGTGTTGCGCACATGTACATTCTATCCCAAACTCATTGGTGTTTAGATATAATACAAATTATTTCAATACATTTAATTCCGCTCCCAAATCATAAGTACGTCATCTATATAACGTTACCACATTTGTATGCAAGGCGAAAAATTACTTTCTCCAGGTATATATTGACCCTCACAGTAGCCCATGAATAGGTTGGCTAATCATGGTGGATAATAAGCACGGATAGCAACCCCTGGCTTGTTTATGCAGATTGTTGTTAAATATAAAGACATTATTGGTCAAGGTAAAGTGTAACATCTCTTTTAACATTACTAAGTGCATCAGGTAGGAGGCTGATTTATTTGCATACGTCTAGTCAATGGACTCCAGTGTCATAAACCTGAGGGAAACTACAGCAATTGGAGCATGTTTGGTCTGTGACACAGGATGTCAAAGCTTCATATACTTCAATGCAGCATGATTTGGCTCTTGATCTGGCATGTTTAACAATATTAGCAGTGTAAAGAATAATGTAAGAAATTGAGACAAGGAACAGCCCTTGAGGGGCACCATCATTGGTAGGTGTTGTAGTACAGACTCTAGATAAAAAGAGATGCGCCTGTAGTAATGCGTGCTCTGTGCACTTATGCAAAACACTGTGTGACGTCATGCGTTTGGCGTGTGATGTCAGGTGGTGTATATACATTTTTAAAAAGGGCGTCGGCTAGAAACATGGAACGCCATGAGGAAAACCTACTGAAGGGTGCTGGACCTAAACAGCCCAGCTTAATGTAAGTAGCAGGACCTTTTAGAAACTAATACCACAGCTATGAACACTGTTGGATAATGTTGAGTAAGAAATAAGGACTAAAGAAATGTACAGGTTTGTGTTCTTCCTTTTCTCAAGAAAGCAAAAGAGACTACAAAGAGAACTCACCTATTACATGTTATCGTCCATCTGTGGTGCAGAAAAGATTCTAAAAAGGAATATTTGAATCTAAAGGCAGATAGTACAGTCCATTGTGAGCAATGTTATTTCTGGATATTTCTAAACTTATGCTTGTTAGTTAAGAGTCATGGATGTGAATTAAGAATCAGAATGAAAGACTGGCATAAGTATTTGAATGCATTTCTTTAAAAGGACACCAATTGTAGTGATTTGTGGGTAGGCACTGGACATCCCCTCTTGTGAAATAGTGTGCCCAAGGAGAACTGAACTTGAGGCCAATGACTATTAGGTATGTGACAAGGAGGATTATAATAATAGGCGGTTGAGTAATTGACAATATTACTTCAAGAGAATAAAATTAATATAAATTGATATTTCCAATGCAGAACCCGATGATAAATAGAAACACTGACCAGCAGTGAATGGTGATATAGAAATTGGTGCCTGAAGGTATTATAGGAGTGGTACATATGTTGGGCCACCAATAAAAAAAGTAAAGCGCTTTGGTGTAAAGCGCTATATAAACTCAATAAACATAAACATAATATCAGGGTATTGAGTAGGAAAAACAATGGAAACAGTGAGTAAGGTGTATGGTCACAGATGTTATGATATCGAGTAAAAACCTTTGTGGGCATGAAATGGGAGAAGTGGAAACAAAGGGTACGGTGTAAAAAGTAAATCTCGTGGTGGTTTGCACTTAGTAATTAAGAACTAAGGTGAATGAACTTGGGACAGGTGACACATAATTGCATATTTCTTAATGCATGAGGGAACTTTAATCAAGTGGAATTGGGTGTATGGAATTGAGATTTAAAAGGTGATGTACAATGATCAGTATTGTGGAGATGCAGAAGAAGAATGTCTAATGTGTCTGTCTTCTCTTTTTTTTCCTTTCCTATCCCCCAATCCATGTGCTTTTGCATTTTTACTTTTTGTTTTTGGATTTGAAAACAATGATATACATGTGTTTTTATGATTTGACAATATATATTGTCACATGTTTTGCATTGTTTATGTAATCATGCAGCTCTGAGGACGACCTGATTAAAGGTCGAAACACGTGTCGGCTGCTGGAAGTTTAATTAAATAGTTTATGTGCTAACAGCGACATGAGCTTTGTGATCATTTAATCGAGTAGCAGACAATACGATGTGGAGCAAGTGCTTGGTTGGGGAATCATACAATATATTTGTACTATGTTTGCTTCATGACATACAAAGAACAGATTTGACCTCAAAGTCTCATCTTCCACATTGGTAAAGTGGCACAACCATTTTGTTACTTAACAAATAAGCAGAATCAAAGGCTAAAAGCATCACGTGTGCTCAGTTTGTTTTTTGGCTACCTTCAAAATATGATATCAAAATATTATGCAATAGGTTAATTACATTTGAAGCATACCCTATTTGTTCTGTCCCCCACCACAGTGGTAGAAAAAATGGGGGTACCTATTACAACCCATTGCAAAAAATATTGATGTAATATGGATTATGGCAAACCTATGTGCTGCCTTTTTCATCACCCAAGCAGCGAAACTGGAGCATATTGCATTTATTCAATTTATTAGCAATGGTGAAAACATTAGATAGTCTAGCACCTGTTTAGTACATTAGGGTTTTAATGTACTTGGAACTTTTGCCAGAGTTCTACAGATGCGTTCTTTTTCATTTAAACTTCTCTCAGCAATTCTCTACTTTTATTGTATTTTCTTGCATCAGGAATGTGCCATAAAATGCCTTAATCTTGTCTAGATGTGGCTGCTGCAAGATAATTTATTTCAGGCTGAGAATTCACAAGTTTGCTAATCTCGAGAGGGGAGAAGTCACCCCCAGGTTACCACAAAGTTCCACTAACTAGTAGCACAAATATCATAAATGATCGCCATCTACTACAAATCCCCCAAAGAACGGTTCCTAAACACTACCAGAAAGTAGAAGCTAATACAAAAGTAATACACGTGCTCTATAATGTTCAATAATTCACCACAAAGTACCAAAAATTACATTAAAGTCCTGTAGAGTAACACAAAAGACTAAAAGGTACTACATTTACCCACACTATTCCAACCCAATGCAAAGTAAAGCAAATAATTACAAATTAGTTCTATGAAGTAACTGTAAGAAGAGTGTCATTTGAACAGGGCCTCATTGAATGTAGTTCAATGGACCACCCCCAAACAAGACGTGCACAATAAATTACTTCATTTTCTTTTTACAGACACTGGTAAGATCGGTCTATTGGTCTGACACACCACTATCCCACAATGCTCTGCTGTAACAATACATTTCTCTTATTTGTATGAGACTACAACATAGTTGACAAGAATCTCCTCACTCTTAATTCAAGGGAACTGCATCTGAAACACTATTGACAAGGCGGGTAGGGTAAACCACAATCGCAAAAGAATAAAAGCTTCCCAGTTCTGTTGTTCCGTAAACAATTAACAACGCAATTGGATTTGCAATACTTATTAGTTACAGAAACACATTATACTGTCGAAGCGTGGACGTTTATTTTGAATAAGACTCCTTTACATTGCGCGGAAAAACACAAAATCACAGCATCGTTTTCTCACAATTTATGCTTCAAACAATTCAGAAAACTAAAGGTTGGTCATTTTGAAAGGGCATAAAGGGAATTAAGAAATCGAAATA
Organism: Ambystoma mexicanum; assembly: GCF_040938575.1. Lineage (NCBI taxonomy): Eukaryota > Metazoa > Chordata > Amphibia > Caudata > Ambystomatidae > Ambystoma > Ambystoma mexicanum. The sequence goes on from NC_090928.1 coordinate 864,106,764, forward strand.
GGGACGCAATTAAAGTGTCCCCATATTAAAACTTTTCAGCAAGTCCAACCCTTTTCTTACGAGATAATGTGTAAAATTAAATAGGTAACCACACAGGAGGCCGAGGGTGCAGAGGCCTACCAGAAACATCTCCAAACTTCCCTACTGTCCTGGCCATCCCTGGCAGGGGTGGGCATGGACGCCATGAACCAGAATCCCCACCCTCAGTAGCAATTGTTGATAAACCCCACCCAAACCCTGCTGGCCTATTGGCAATAGTTAAATGCCCAAAGGGATATCCTGACGCGTCAGACTGGGTATGACGTGTGGGGCATGCTGCACAATGTGTGTACCTGGTATGTTTTACTGTTTTTAAAGCGTTAACCTGCTTTACAATTCAACGTTGTACGACAAAGAACTACCCCTCAACCACAAAAAAGACGAAAATGCAATTTATGAATTTGGGCGACATTTTAGTCGGTGAATATTTTTGACCTAGCCTGGCCAGTGTACACTGTGTTCATTCGTGTGTTATGTGTGCTTCAGAGCACATGTTACAGTGCGTGTATTTAACATACCTACCATGTATAACGCACATTCCAAACGGAAACATTATTGCGCTACATCAGAAGACCTGTGTCCAAAATCAGCAGACCCATGTAATGTGGCAAGTTAATGGAGGCAATAACATGGCACCTCTATATTAATGTTCAGACTCACTCTCCCTTCGAGTTTGGCCTTGTGCTGTGCGGTGCTTTCTAAAGACGTGCAGTGTTCGCCTCTACACACATTTCAGACAGTTTTAGTGCCATGAATAACAAACACAGAGCTAAGCCTGCCTTCAGTGTCCGGGAGCCTCTGTGTGTCTTCACTTGAGTTATTGCTGAACACGGGAGCGCTTAGAAGCAGGCACACCTCAGATTCAGGCACTGTGGCGAGCATGATTAAGGGTCTATAAATTAGCAGGGACCCGGTGGGGTTTGGCAGGTATTGAAGACTACCCGATTGCCAACTGGATCCTGCACCCAGATGGGTCATCCCTCCAGTAGGGGCAGGACGTTTTAGGAGAGCACCACAGTGTGCACTATGTGCCTGGCGCTGACCTTACAGTTATACCTTTTATGAGAGGACAAGATTGCAAAGACTGGATCAAATGATGGAATTAACCCATTGGCTTTGCTTCTAGCTGTGCTAATGATATGTGAGCAACTGGCTTTAAACAGACAGGAGAAGATAGGAGCCGGATGAAAGTCATGCTCTTCCTCCGGGGCACCTACTGTGCAATGGGAGGCCAGGCAGGGGATGGGCAGTCTGGGATTATACACAAAGATATAGTATGCAACCTGCACTCATGCAATCTGTAGGTGCCACAAGGAGAACGATAGACAAGAGACAGAGCAGAAGATTGAAAACATACGTCACCCTTAAGAGACAGGCGAGAAGAGGAGATTGTCCTTACAGTTGTGTCCTGCAGGTGCGAGGAGCGTGGCTGGCTGACCTGTCACCTCTACCTCTGGCATGCGCTGCAGTGCACAAGCTCATCATATCGGGCACAGCAGACAACCTAGGGCTGCAGGGCACATGCTGTTCGTTCCCCAGGCGGTGCCCCACACAAATGTGCGTGCGCGCGCTGGGCCCCAGGCAGAAATTAAATCACCAGCCACAGCCAATGTAATAACGAATTCGCTCATAATTATGTATCCATCCCCCAACTTCCCAAGCAAGAAAAGAGGCCCGCGAACCCTCCCGGGGAACGTCCTGGTGTCCCAGTGGGCCAGTCCAGCACTGGTCTCAAGAGCATACTTATGGCAAACCACCATGATTCTGTATGCCTTAAAAATGAAATGTAACTTGAATGGTCTCTTGAAAATACATTGTATTTCCTAAGGAACAATTAAGGGGAGAAAGCAACTCAACCAAAGTGCCTATTTGGAATCTCTTCCCACTTTCATCACCCCTTTTCTAGTCTCCTCAGGGTCTAGCAAATAAGTTAATTCAGGACTTTTATTTAGACTGTGGAGATCACAGGGCCAACACCTGTTGATCATTTTAATCTGTAAGATTCTGCACAGCGTACCTCACAGACTCAGATATAATATTTCTTCTGTGAAAAACAAGGGCATTAATTTCCATTAATCAGATGCCAACAAACCTGATACTATAATAGATTCCTATGATGTATTGTAAATATACTTTTGTGGTATCAATTCATCTTCATTTAGAATGTCTTTAGTAGATACAAGGCAGCTAAAAACTGCACAGATCAGCCCCTGTAATGGCTCCCTATGGCACATCCCTCCTCGAGGACAACTCTAGATGTATGGAATCTGGTTCTGCTCCTAAGCATTGCACTCCCTTCTGCTTTGGTCCCAGTCTGAAATGTTTCTCCCCAAAATGTCTTTGAACCCCCTCTAGTTTGACAATTCAACAAACTATGCCTCAACCTCTGATTTGCAAGACCACTGGAATACTTTAGGGTAGAGAGATTCTTCCCACATTGCTAGCTCCCCTTTACTGACAAAGAGATCATATGTTCCATTTGTCCCTCCTTTCAGAAAAATGACATCACCATGTGGACAATTGCACAGAATGAGTATACAGTGACATTTGCAATAACGTCTCTTCTTTAAAATACCAGTATTAGACTTTTCAAAAAGAGCGGATTTCTGACACGCAAGTTAACTTTGGCTACGATTAACAGAAATGGAGTTATGAAAGTGTTGTTTTAAATACTAAAATATAGATCAATCGTTATCACACTAGCATGTTCTGAAAGTCTTTCTCGTGCAGATTACAGCCACTTCTTTGCTTTATCTGTAGCTAAAACAGTTTTGGAGATATATACATTTGTAACTGTCAGTATCATCCCTTCTTTAAAAGTGCCTGCTTTCAAAATATGTCTTGCATTTTCATTTCTACCTTTCAACATGTCCCTGCTTCGATGTAGTTTCAAAACACAAGTTACCCGTTTTTTCAAAGGTAAGATTAATGTATTCCCTTTGTAACTGACACTCCTTAAGAATGTTTACATTGTGGGTTTCTCAGAGTCTGGAATAAAAGTATTGCTAAATAGCATCTCGTCTTCTGTGGCTTTCAAAATGACATAATATACAATTTATGATGATATGATAAGGCGTTTATAGCGCTCCTATACACAAGTGTTTCATGGCGCAAAGAGGCAAGGGAGGGGGAACAGAGGGAAGTCAGAGAACGATCTTACTAGGCCAGTTGTCATTCAGATTGTGCACGTGCATGGGAAGGGGGAAAGGGGAAAGTGCAGTAAATGGGATAGTAGAATAAATAACACTAAGTAAAAGTACGGCCAGCAGGTGTCAAGTGCAAGGGTAAGTGCAGACATCAGGTGTAAAGTGCTGGCAGTGGGACTGTAGGGGTACCGAAAACAGTCCCGAGGTGCGGGGGTTGCCAGAAAGGCAGTGCAGGTGTGCGACTGGCGGGGGAGGGGACCGGGGCCCGAGATCAGAGGGTGGCCAGGTAACCAATGCAGTTTTAGTTTCAGCCAGGAAGTTCGCAGGGGAGAAGAGGAGAAAAGCAGAAGCAAAGAGAAATGTTTTGAGGTTCGTCCGGAACCGGAGATGATTCTCATCCAGTTTCAGAGAGGCAGGGAGGCTGTTCCAGAGGGAGGCCCTAGCCGAAGAAAGAGATCTACCACCAACTCATTGCTTGGAGAAGTGACCGACCCTGGGGGAGTTGGAGGTGGATGAGCGAAGAGCTCGAGAAGGAAGATATTTGGGAAGAGAGAGCTGAAGGTATCGAGGCCCCAAGCCCCAGAAGGCCTTGTGGACAATACAGAGTGTTTTGAACTTAATCCTCACAGCCACTGGGAGCCAGTGCAAAGATTTCAATCCTGGAGAGATACGATCCCTTGCCAAGATCTGCCAGGTTGCTATATATTCAGTGCCAAGTGTTCCACTAATCACGTTTTCAAGTTTATATTCAAGGCATCCCGCCAAACTTTGCAGTCAGAGCAATATCCTATCTTCAGACACATGTGCAACCTGATGCCCTCCCCAGCATCTTCCAAATAGCATTGAATGTCTTTTATACTTTTAGCAATTTAGTAATATTATATTTCTTTATCTTGCAGGACGTCCCAAGGGCAGGATCGGTGCCCCAACATACCAGAGTAGTGCCCTTTCGGCTTGTATATTCCTCCTGGTGGAAGTCTATGCACATATTGTTGCAAGATACATCAGTACTTTTGTGTATAGACCTTGCCATGTAAAGCACCACTAGTTACTCCACCTTAAACAACATATACTACAAATGATAAAGAAACTAACACAAGTAGTGCCATTAAACTACACCAAACTACCATTAGATAAAATCAAAAAGTAGCACACACCATATCAAAGTAGTATGAACTTCCAGAAACTGTGAAAAAAGGGCCTAGAATGTTTCTCCAACAAAGTACCATAAGGTAATACATGTTCATCTTTCTTATCAGATAGAAGAGAATCTGGAAAGAGCAGAACCCTGCCTCTAAGGAGGAGGCACGGTAGAGAGTGTGGCCTACAAGAGGGGTAGGTAGCCTGTCCCATGCACATATAGAAGAAGCATCATTCTGGCTCTGTGGAGCAGCTAGATGCTCCACACCTCCTGCACGTTTGATTCTGAAGCTGCCGGATAGATTTTAAAATGTGTAGCCAGTGCAGGTGTGCCAATTGGCACCGAAGATGAAGTTAAGCCATGTGCAATGAATCGTAAATGTTAAACGTTTGACAAAATGGATGTGGCTTAATGACTTGCATTTGAGGTTGCGAAGAAGAGTAGCATGAGACTCGTCAGCATGCATGCTGTGTACTATTTTGTGGTAGTTTGTTGTCCTATGTGGCCTTACCTTCTGGGTCTTAGTGGGCCTTAGAGTTTCGTGAGCTAACACTTGATATTTCTATGTGGCAGTTCATGACATTTTATGATATTTGTTTGTGTGAGTATGATATAGCTTTTGGTAAGTTTATATTACTTTGAAACACTTTGTGGGACCGTCTTGTGTGGTAGTTTGTCGCAGTATTATATTGTAGTATGGCTTTCATTCATTCATGTCTATTTTGGACATTCCATCCACAAAACAAATGCAGACACATAGACAGGAATGCATCACTGTCACGTTATACAATAAACTGATACAATAATTACAATAAACTGAAATTCAACCAAGCAAGGTTCCAAAAGGGATAATGAGCCTATATTATGAAATAAACTTCTTTTGCCTGGCACATTCCTCACATTCTTTCAGAATATCTGTGGTGTTGACACTAATCAAATCTCTTGGGTCTGATGCTACATCAATTGTTCCTTAAATTGTCAAATTAATGTGAACACATTCACAAACAGATTATACAATATGGCGAAAACAATTGTTACAATAAACAAAAATGTGACGCTTCTATATCCCAACGTGCATAATGCGTATCTATTATATGGCAAACTTCTTTTTACTAGGCAATATTCCTCAGGTTCTTCGTTATAAATAACTGTGTTCTTAATGCCATTCGAAACGCTCAGGTCTACTACAATAATGTGCTCATGGTGCTATATTGGTTCTCAAGTCAGTGAAGACATAGTTGATTAAAATTAGAATTCCATTGTATCTGAATCAGGATGTTTCGGGCATAAACACAATGCATTCTTATGTGGGGTCTAATAGTTTGTGCCAGGTCATCTTCAACCCAACTATAAAACATTGTACACTCCGTTAATTCCTAGTGGGGATTTGGCTCGCCACTTGTAACAGTGTTGCCCTGCTATTGATTGCCTATAGATTTGCTGCTAAGTTTTACTATATGTTTAACTGGTCTTTTAATAATGGCGACCCATTTTTAGCTTGGGAGGTTTTAACTTTGGAATTGTGTTGAAACTGTGCCGTTTACCTTTTTAGCATTGTTTAAAATATAATTTTGTGCCATACTTACCTTTGCTCTGACATAATCATCTGCGTGCGATTTGAAACAGAACATTTTAACACGCTCTGCACGCACGCCGCCATCTGAACTGCAATTACCATCTGTTTTGTAGTGTGTGGGCCCTCTTGTTTGCATCTCAGGTGCAAATGCGCCAGTGCAAACATGCCGCGCATACGAGACAAGCCGACTTGTGCTGGTTCGTGCTCGGTGAGTGTTTGAGGTCTGTTCGTCTCCCCGACAAATTCTACCTGATCTTGTTGTATTTGTGGTTATTACATATAGGTTTTCTTAATTATGGAAAATGTATCTAAAAGTACGGCCCATTGCAGTTTGGTAGCATCTATCCAAAGGAATCGTAGAGCCCGTCTAAGCTTACAGTCTGATGAGAAATGTCCACATAGCTCTACGAATGTTGAAATGCGACCTGAAACTTAGGAATTAACTATTTCTCCCTCTATGGGTATCACTAACCCCCAGCTTTAACGCTCAATGGTGTACGCACAACAGAGAGTCATCCCATACAAAGCACCCTAATTAATCTGCAAAAAGCGAACATCTCCTCTACCCTGCCTCTGTCCAATGTTAGCACCACACTCAAATGCGGGCTGTTGAATCACTCGCTCTCTAGTTTTACATGCAGTGGAAATTTCAGACTGCATTGTGCTTAATGATTTTGATCTTCTCGTGCTTACTGAGACATGGTTACATGAACCAGCTCGGCACGCAATTTCACTAGCTACACCAGATGGGCACAAGTATCTCCATGCTGATTGGAAAACTGGAACAGGTGGTGGAGTTGCCATGATCTTCAGACATAATCCGAATGTTCATGTCTCCACACACCCCTATATAGAGTCATGTGAGGCACTGTTACTCAAATAAAATCTTGATCCAGTCAATTCGCTCAGTATCCTGATCATGTACAGACCACCGAGCATTACTCCTCTTTTTGAGAAGCAATTGCTGGCCTTCATTGGAGTGCATTTAAGGATACCATGGCTCTCATCATACTAGGAGATTTTAACCTCTGGGCAAATAACTCCTGGGATTCTGAAACACTGTCGCTCTTACAGACCCTCACATCTTTGGGCTTTGATCAATTCGTAAATAGCCCTACTCCCAATGCAGGTCATATACTAGATTGTTTGCTATCTAAAAATCAACCATTATCTCTAAATCAAATTGAGAAATGTGCCTGGTCTGATCATTTTTGCTCCTTTTTGAAATTCGGCTAGTGCTTGGCAGCAACTCAAAACAAGCAAGACTACCTAGCACAGCTCGTAAATATAAGAATATTACTTTTGAAGCATTCAAATCTGCAATAAAGCCACTATTGTCATCACTAGCTGGTAAATCGTCCTTAGAGGAATTTACATCCTCTTTTAGACTAGCCACCAACAAAGCATTTGATTTCCTCGCCCCTTTTGACCAACTAAATTCAAGAAACAAAAGGGATGTAACCTACAGTTCACCTCAGAAATACTTTTAGCCAGAGGGAATAAACGGAGAGCAGAGCGTCAATGGAGAAGTCATCCATCAGCCTCTACAATTACAGTCTATAAACAAGCTGTCAAACTGTATAAAAATTGAAAAACGTCACAATCTCAACGCCAGGATAGACGGGGCACCATCAAAGTCTAAGGAACTTCTTTCAGTGCTTCAAGAACTGAAAAGCTCAACTATTACACCCCAATTTACCATAGATTATGTCTGGTGCCAGAATATTTTAGACAGTTTATGTCAGAAAACACTACAGCACCAGGCACATATTCAAAACTAGATTTAGACACAGCTTTTTGTGAATGATCCTGACATCTGTAACTGTGTAGACCCTACCCCTGGTACCAACCTCTTTTCCTTCTGTAAGATCTCAGAACAGGAAGTATTACAAATCATAGAAAAGATGAAGCCTACGTCCCATAAAGGCGACATCTTCCCTTCCACTCTCTACAAAGCCTATGCACCAGTCCCTGGATTGCAGAGTTCATTAATCGCTCCTTTGTGAAGGCCTATGTGCCCGAGGTCATCAAGGAAGCATGGATTACACCTCTATTAAAAAAGGACAACCTCGACTCACTGGTTCCTGGTAATTACCGCCCAATAACAAATGTTCCCTTTATTTTAAAAATAATTGACAAGGTGGCATGTTCTCAGTACCAAACCTTTGTAGAGACACCTAACATCTTGGAAAAGGAGCAAACAGGCTTCTGGGTAAACCACGGAACAGAGACAGCTTTGCTAGACCTGAAGACTAATATCACAGAGATTATTGAGGAGGGAAATGTTGCCTTGCTGCTTCTGCTGGATTTATCACCAGTGTTTGTTCTGGTTGATCATAGCCTACTAGCAGACAGATTAGGACACATAGGCAGATGCTCCCCTATGGCGGTATCTTGGCTCAAATATTTTCTAGGTCCAAGAATGGCATGTTTGGCCAAGGGAGCATCTCAGTCACAGAGGATACCCGTAACTTGCGGTGTCCCTCAGGGATCATGTTTATCTCCTTTGTTGTTCAACATGTATGTCAAATGCTTGTACGATCTCTTGCAATCCCTGGGTGTTAAATTCGCCAATTATGCAGATGATACCCAGATAGTTTTGACGCTATCTGGGTTCTACGAGGAGCATGTAGCAAATGTCAACAGGGTTTTTGGGGCAATCCAGAAATGGATGGCCCTAAACTCCCTGGCACTAAATGATAAAACAACAGAGCTACCTATGGTGGAAACATCCCACAGATTAAAGAACTTGGACCCACAATCTAAAACCTTTGTGATTAATGGGAATTCTATCACTGTGTCGTATTCAGTAAAGACAATGGGTGTCGTCTTTGACTCCCATCTGTCATTTCAAAAACATTTATCCCATCTAAAATCCACGTGCTCTTACTATGTACACTTATTGTGGCAGATCCGTCCATATCTATCTGAACTCAACAGGGCCCTGATGGCGTCAGCTATAGCAAACACAAAGTTGTATTACTGTAACAGTCTTCTTCTTGGGACATCAAAAGGAAATATCAAGAAACTTTAAGTACTGCAGAATGGTACAGTCCGAGCAGTCTGCGGTCTTGCATGCCAAACTCATGACTCAGACTACCATAGGAAGCTGCACTGGCTTCCGATCGAACATCATATACATTTCAGAGGTGATGTTATGGTTTTTAAATGTTTTATGGGTGAAGCACCAGGCTACCTCTCTGCCAGAGTGAAAAAAACTACCCCCCACTGGAAATTACGCTTGAATAATAAGATGCTGTTTGAACAACCACGTGTTGCCCTGAAAAAACGTGGTGTGCAAGCTTTAATGCGCAAGCCCCATCACTCTGGAACTTGCTTCCCCTGGACATCAAGGGCTGTGTCACTATTCAGCAATTTAGGAAATGCCTTAAAACATTTCTTTTTGATATAAATAAAATTGAACTGATAATGCTTAATTACTATCCTTGATGGACTCGAGGTTCCACCTTTTGAAGTTGCACTTGCAGCTTCTCTCTGTTCTATGTTTGTTGGTCATGTGAGCGCCATGAGGCCTTTGGGCATGTGTGCACTATATCAAAAATGTGTTAGTTAGTTAGCTATGCCGTGCACAAATTAAATATTTGGCTACTGCATACATGGTAACCTCATCATCCGTGCTTCTACATAAGAGCATTGCTTCAATGGTACATCTACTGTTGTGCCCAATGAATCTCAGTTTTAAGTACCACCTTCTTTGTTTTATATACGCTGGGCAAAGTAGGAAAACATTATCATCATTTTCGAAGCTGGGAGAAAGATGAAATCTGTTTTTGAAAAGTGCAGCATTGCGCAGTGGAGATCCATCCAGTGAGGAATTGCAGTAAGTCCAGAGGCCACGAAGTCAGACGCAGGACATTTTCTTGATACACATTCCCTCACGAGACAGGCCTTGTCTCGGGAGGATAGCACAGGGGCAACGTGCTCGCCTTTGGAAGCAAGACGACATGGAGCACCACAGGTGCAATCCCCGGGTCCGCGCTTAGAAACCTCTGTGTATTAAGCACGTTATAAATAACCTATCATATCATATTATGGACTCCCATGGGAATCTATGGGAGTGGGTACACGGATGCAGCGGCAGTGTTGTTGACGGTGCTGGTGCTTCCATGGCAAATCAGCATGCCAGGCCTGCAGCACCCACCAAGGACAGGCCTGTTGAGTGATGCAGCCCTGGCAGCCACTGTAATGGGGCATCATCAAGTGTGTGCCAGTCCAGTGACATGTGTGCCGGTGAACTTAAAGGCACTCTTGTTTCTGTACACACATAGTCATGTGTGGTGCCTTGTCATGTGGTGGGGATGAGGCGTGCATAGGTGGCAGGGCATGTGACTTGCTTTGCTCAACATTCACTAGGTGGTGGGAGCCATGGCAGTGCTGGGTCGGGTCAGGATGATGTGGCCAGTGCTATGGCCATTTCAGTGCAGTGGTGGTACAGGGTTGGCAGGGTGGGCCAGTGTGCACTTGAGATTTGGGCACTTTCTGTATTCACCAGCCTCAACAGGTGTCCCAGCTCCCTCCTCCGATGCACCAACTCCCTCAATACCCTCCATATGCAGCACACTGCTGCACTTCTCCTCCCAGGGCAGCAGCTTGATGGGTGAGGGTGGTCCTCCACCTGTAGCTGTGCAGTGCGTGTGGTGTGCAGCAAGGAGGTTGTGCACCCTCAAGCGTAGGTCATCCCACAGCTCATGGCAGTCTTTCACACTGCGTGGTGACACCTCCACAGCAGTCACCTTCCGGGCAACTTCTGCCCAGATTGCCTTCCTCCGGAGTTGCGTGATCCAGCGCTGGTCTGCTGGGAAAAGCTTCCTGGCATGCTCCACAATGTGGTCGACCAGCATGTTCAGCTCAGCCTCACCTGAAGCATAGCTTACGCTGGCAGGTTTGGGAATCCTGTGTGACATGTCCCTTGATTGACTCAGGCACTCAAAAGAGGTGGATGACTTTAGGCACACAGAGATTGCAGTGGATTGTGATTTTTGTAATGGCCGCCGGGCTCTTTCCGGTTCCATCGATCATGTTATTTCCGCTTCCGGTATTTCTGGCTCTGTGTCCGCCGTGCCGCTACATCCTGCATGCACTCGGCAGACGCGGATGCACCGCCAACCTTGGTGCCGGTGCATCCATCTCTACTGGTGTTACCGTGATGGTGGTGGCACCGGTTCCGCAGATAATGGATGTGTGCGGCCGACAAGGCATAATCCGACTTTATTTCCGGCGCACCGCAGTGGGGGAACCAGTGGGACTGCCATCACAGTAACACCAGATTCTTACCGCCAGACTTGTTTTCAAATCTCTTCTATATTATGCTGGTCATTGCCATGATGTTATTTTAGCCATGGATAGAGTGGATTATTTATTTATTTGTGAATTGTAGGTGGGCATAACAATGATAATTTTATTATGTATAATGTTGCTATTTTTGTGTTTTTAATGCACATTCACTTTTCTATGGAAACACATATGTGTTCATGATTTTTTCTCTGTGAATGAATTTTTATGGATTATTTTGTCCGAATAAAGCACGATTGATTGAAATAGAGTGCCAGGTTGCCAACAGTACACTGCAGCATTTTTGGATGCATTTCTAGGATGTCTGTGTCCACAATTTATGCCAGTATTGCCACTGTAAGAACACACTCAAGATGGCTGTGCCACATATTGTCAGTTTTGCAACTGCAAGAATACATGTTCATGCTTGCTGTGCAAATACATGCCAGCATTACTACTGCAAGAACACACTCATGATGGCTTTGCTCAATTTAGCTACTACTACCACTGTAAGAATGTATTCTGGTTGGCTTTGACAAATAATTCCAGCACTGCTGCTGTAATACACTCATATTGGCTTAGTCTAATAAGGCCGTACTGGATCTGTAAGTACGCACTTCTGTTGACATTGGCCAATAGTTCCATCAATGCCATACTTAGTACATACTTATGTTGGCATTGCCTAATAGTGTAATTCAGAGAAGGAATGTTCATGTTGGCTTCACTGATATATGCCAGTAATCACACTCTAATTACACACTTTTACTGGATATGCCTTGTAATGCCCTACTGGAATGCAGAACACACTCAAAATGTCTCCTGCAATAATATAATTGCTGCCACTGTAAGAATACACTCATGTTGGCTATGTCCAAAATGCCAGTACTTCCATTGTAAGAATACACTAGGGTTGTTTTTGCCCAATAAGGCCAACACTGCCACTGTAAGTATACATTTGTGTTGGCTTTACCAAGTGAGTACTTGCAATGTAAACATACTTTGGTGTTGGTTTCCTTCAACAATTTCATTAGTGACATTTTAAGGATACACGTATCCTTAGCTTTGCTTTGCCCAATAATGTCAGTACTACCACTTTACAAATTGAAGAGGGAGTCGGGGTCTCGAGACAACCCCCCCCATTATGTTCATGACGAGACAAAAGGCCAGAAATGCTCCCAGCCACCCAGCCTATTTCAGACAAATTCCAAATGAACAAATGATCGATAGGTATACTGAGAGGTACCCTCTCGGGCAGCCATACAGACCAAATACAATGCAAATCTTTCCATGTGTGGGAGAAGAGCCCATGATTGTGAACAGAGACACCTACATAGACAGCCTGAACTAAGAACCAAGAAGCCATGGTACTGACATCATTAGTGACACCATGACATAGCAGTGTTAGACATGAAGCACACGTGCAGTTCGCACTGCACCACACAGACACACAATTGAATACATGAAGAACATGATTGCACAGTTCTATAGTTAGAAGACAGATACATACTGTCAATGCTTTTATAATTTTGTCTTTAGTTAAATGCAGTAACTCAGAACTGCAAGGCACACGAGATCCTGAGAAAGCTTGCTGTTGGTTAAAGCCAATTTTCACGTGGACATACAGGAGTGTATATGGAACCTGATTGAACAACATATAGCTAACCCATAGGGAATGTAGAATAACATGGACAATGTAGAAACCCACTACCCAATCCCCATACGACATAGGGGCCAGCTGCAGAAAAACAGAATAAATCCTCATAATAAGGAGCTGCAGAGCTCGATTTTGCTGTGTCTAAAATGTGGTACAGCCGAATGAAACAAATGGACAGTATTCCATGGTGGGAAAGAGAAGACAGTCCCAGCAACCAGATGCAGATTGCAACAAGTGTTGCTACCATTAGGAGAATATTCTCATAATGCAAGGTGGTGTACACAAGTTACAATACAGATATATAATCGTTCACATCACCTTGAAAAGGTACACAGCGAGCTAAGAACTCGTTCGAATCCCAGGCCTCGGTGGATCAGCTCTAACCAATCACAGTTTAGTATTCCAGGGGTGGATAGCAATGGACAAGAACCAATGGTAAGCCCACTACTCTGCAATAATGTAATAGATGGTGAATTGGGGACGGGACAGGCCAGCCACCTGACATGCGGGGGCCAGTAGAATTACTTCTATAGGTAGCCATATAGGTAATAGAGGTCTCAGGTTTTTTGGAGCGGGGCCCAAGCGATGACCAGTAATGGTACCATTTTGCAGTAAAACTGGCCTGCAAGCCAGGAGGTGTTAAGAAGTACTGGAATCCACCTGTGTTCTTTTATCAATCCCGGTTGGTTTTATTTGCAATGACTTCCATCATCGCTCTGGCATACCTGGGAGTTCCACCCAACAAGTTGTTAGCAGAGCTGATGGTTTGCTGCATCAGCCCGGCACAAGGTTTTCTCCTCCGCTTCAGAACCTGAGATTCTGCAGGAACCTTGCATATTTTGGGAAGACAGGGAATGCGTACCCATTCGAAGGTCGTCAGGAGCCAGCTTGGAAAATGTCCCGCCCAAAGTCAGCAAGGAGTCTATGCAGACCAGGACAGGGAAATGGCACTTTCTGGGGGACACAACAGCTGAGCAGTGCCAGCCGACCACGAGTGTAAGTATTGACCCAGTCGAACAGCTTCTGTGGATGTGAGGGAGTGAGGGAAGGTATTGAGTATTGTGAAGCATTGTTTAGTATTGTCGAAGTATTGTCTAGCATTGTCAAAGTTAGTAGGGACAGGAGCGGAGGTAGATGTCCCTTTTCTATGTTTAGGGAACATTTTGAGTTTATATGTAAACGGTTCTGGTGAATAACCTAGGCTATTGACTCGAGGGCACAAATGACAGAAGTTATGTAAATAGTGAAATTCTTGTGGGTTGGGCGTTTTAACTCGGGTCATAGATTATGGTACCCCCGTAAGGTTTAGCAAGGAAGCTGGTCTAGATTGTGGAAGGTGAGTCGACAGGTTAAGTCTCCTGAAGTGAGACATTTTGCACGCAAGGCTACGGAGCGGGCACAGTTTGATCACAAGAGAATATTAGTATACTCTTCCTGGAGGCAGAAAGACAACAGTGGGGTTTTGTGTATTTTGGGCGTATCGGGCTATAACAGTTTCCGTGCAGCATTTCATTTTTCAGTACTTCTTTGTTTAGTAAATTTGCGACGTCACCCATATGTTTGCACATAGGACACAGGGAGCATGAGACGATGAGGAGCTAGCATTGGAAAACTTGGGATTGGCAGATGAGATGAACCAATGGGGGTGGGCAGAAGGCGCAAGCGCAAGATTGTGGGTGTGCCTAAGGAGGCAGCGACTGTGAGAGGGGGGCAGTGCGCGGAGCACGCCTGATAAGTTGTAGAGCCAGAGAGGCTTGTAGTAAATTCAAAAGTATTGTTATTGCATTGCACTTTTCTCCCTAAACAGCGAATTGTCGAAAGCCCCGACTTGAGGTCAGGTAAAAGCAAGAAAATGTGTCAGGGGAAGTGCTGGGGTGACATGCCCCTACAGCACCAGTGTAAGACACTCACACCCTACAGAGAAAAAATATGTAAATATAGCATAGAATGGTCCAAAAGCACAGAGGGAAAGTTAACTAAACCATGGCCACCTTGCAGAAGATTCTCCAAAGATGTGCAGCAATCACTACTGTCACACATACACAGTGCCTATAAGGGGAAGAAGCTGGCAAGCCGCATGGCCATATTCGAATTGTGGCACATGTTTCAGGAGAGTGAGGGGATGCAGCAAGGCGTCAGTGGATGCTGAGCCAGCAGGAGGAGCCGGGGTCCGAAATCTTGCCTTCTGCTCCCCCAAATGTCCCTCCGAGTGTAGTATCTGATGACACAGATGATGAGCAAGGGATGCACCCACTACAGCAAGTAAGAGCATTACGGGAATTAAGAGCAGCAGAGGGCTATTCAAATCTGAAATATAAGCCACCACCATATACTCGGGAGGTGAGGTAGAGAGGCGCAGGACAGCTGATCACTGATAAGGAAACAAACACTGAGGTGAAGAAGGGCACAAAGGATGGGCTCGGAACATAGCCACGAATTAGTGGATAGGGGGACAGTTACAACTGAAGCTGGAAGGGAATACAGATGGGGAGAAAGAGGGGTGGCTAAGGCAATTGGCGGTCTGAAGGGAAGCAGTGAAGCATCAGACAGGGTTGAGATAAGAGAAGAAACAGACAGACGGGAAAAGGAAAGGGAGGAAAGGCTAGAAAGAGAAGATAGGGAGAGGAGAAGGGAGGAAGAGACGGAGCAGGTGCAGAGAGAAAGAGAAGAAAGGATAGAGAGAGAACGTAAAGAAAGAAAGCAGGAGGAATGGGAACAACCGAACAGAAGGATAAGAGAAGTAGAAGAGGTCGAGAGGCAGAGGCAAGTAGCAGAACAGATAATACGCAAGTTGATTAAGCAGGTGGACAGATTGGCAAGGGAATGTGTGTGCATGGAGGAGGACGAGCGAGCAATAAGGGCGATAAAGACACAATGGACAGCGGACAGCAGAAATGATAGCCTTGAGGCAGGCAGACGAGCAGAGTCAGATTGCAGTCTGGGGGGGAAGCAGCAGATATGACTTGAGGGATAGCGACCTTAGCCTGAAACCCAACATGGACACAACAACTAGGAGACTGAACTTCGCAGATGACTTTTGTAGTAACATGGGCTCGGGGTCTCACAATGAAGTGCGGAACAGTGGGGACAAGAGGGGGGGGGAGCTATGTTGGATCCAGTCCACAGGGACGGGTGCTGATAAGCGGGTGACATGGGAACAAGGGAAACATACAGAAGGAGCAGGAGGAGGCAGCATGGGCGAGCAGGCACGGCTGGCGATTGACTTATGCACCCTCAATGAAGTAACTACAAATGTAGACAGGCTTAGAGATCTCCCAGGACGACGGAAGGGGGAAACAGCTATAGTTTCCTCAAGGGGACGGTTAACGTAGGAACATGACAAAAGAATCTGGATACCCATTCCAAAACCGATAGACGTGTACGCAGGCATCAAAAGCAAGAACAGGCAAGTTAGGCTGACCAGAAGCGTGCATGGGGAGGAAAGGGTACACAATTGCCCTTATGGAAAGGGGAAGTGTGCAATCTCAGTATATAGCATGGAAACACGCTGCCAAGGAGAATATGAGGTGTACACTGCCATCATTAAGTGCGGGTGCTGGGAAATGGATTTACGAAATGGAGAGAATGACAGCGGGACAGAGGTTAGCAGTGGGAGATGTAAAGGGGCTACTAGTGGCGATCCGTTGGGACACTGCTGATGACATATGGAAGAAGGCAGGGTTCCCCGGGGTGACAACCCAAAACATGGTGCACAATGGTTTTCTGTTTGACAACTGCAGAGCAGCAGTATGGCGAGCACAATACCCGGACACATCAGAACTTGGGGCAATTATGTCTCTGAAAATGAGGGAAGATGAAGACCCCTTACAGTACTTTCAGGAGATTCCAAAGCTTTGGCACCTTGAAAATCGAGAACCGTGGGATAAAGCATTAGCATTTTCTATCACATACTATGCTAGGGGATGCTAGAGCCCGTTCAGAAACACTTAAGGGAGTTGGTAGGCATGGAAGCAAAAGGTTTGCCAGAAATACAAATCACGATTCTTCCCCATTGTAGGCTATGGCAAGAGAAGCTTAAGAAAAAGGCAGAAGACAGAAAGATAGACAAAGCAAAACTAGTACAGAAAAAATGATCGAAGTACGCAATGGAAGAGGCGGTACTAACTAGCCCAAACACACAGGGGATGCAGCAGCAGCGGCCGCAGCCACAGCAGTTCACACCCGCAATGGGGGAGTATTCATGGGGTGGGGGAACACACATTAAGGGTTTCGAGGAAGAGAGGAGCAATCGAGAGGACGTGGTTTCAGACCACAGATACATCACAACAAAGAGGGCTTTCCAGGTTGGTTTCGGGGATATGGGCAGCAGGTGCAGCAGGGCCCAGGAGATTTTTCAGGGGGTTTCCATGGGCAAGGGGGCACCACAATGTTGTACGTGTGGGCAGATGGGACATATCACAAGAGTGTGTAGGAGAAGGGGGATGCAGCAGATTTGGGGAGCCCAGTGCCAGCAGTCAGATCAAGGGGATCAGGACCACTACTACACCCAGGACCAGCAGCAGCAAGGACAGATACAGAGCACACACCAACAAGCACCACAGATACAAGCACCAGCCCCACAGATGCAAGCCCCTTTACCACATTATTTGCAAGCACCACAGTTTTGCAGGAAAACACAGCATTTGGCACAGATACAGAACAATGACGCAGTGACACACGTGGACTCCATGGCAACAGTTCTTGTCAGACAGCTGGGAGGAGTTACCATGGTGGGGAACAACCCCTTTACAGGAAATGGGATGTCCTTATACCCCCAAAAGGACAGCCCACAGATGGACTTGATGTGTTCCATTCTGGCGATCACACCCAACCCTGCGGAGGAGCCTCGCATAGGGGTGGCGATAGATGACAAGGCTTTTTCCTTTCTTATAGATACATGAGGAACGATTAGGTCCTTCATTTGAGAAGGAGCATATAAATTGTCAGGCGATGCCATGAATACTCAAGGATTCCCTGGGGCTCAGGAAGTGGTTCCTTTCACAGATGATATTTCTTTCTATAGGAGAACACAATCTATCTCTGCCATTTATCTACTCTCGACAAACATCTGTAAATATACTGGGACGAGGCATCATGAGCAGACTGAACATGATAATTTCATTCACAGACAAGGGGATAGTGTGCTCCACACCAGGAATACACATGCTCAATGTAATTGAGATCATTCAAGCATAATATGGACAGAGGATACAGAGGAGGGTGCCGGTGGACGAGGAGATGTTGCTATTGCATGGCTTCCAGGGATTACAGCAAAGCTGTGGAGTATGCAAAATGAGTATCTATTCAGACCTGAGATACCATTAGACGAGGAGGAGGGAACAATAGTGCTGATAGAAAATGAGGCAGTGGTTGCAAGAGACAAATGGATAGTGGTACATGGGATGGACAACACAGGGTGACCATGCCGAGCAGTGATCGCAATGGCAGAACGGGGCAGGTTGATCACAGTGACAGACCAAGAGCTATTCAGGGACGAGAGATCAGAGGCAGAGCTGGTGTTCGAGATGAGTGTGACTTACTGGTGAAGGTTACACTACAGAGAGGTACCACAGAGGATTGCAATGGTGCTGGAAGCGCCACCACCATTCTGTGAGGAGGATCTGTTCAAGGTGCCCAGCGCATTATGGATGACAAGTCCCTATGATGTGGGGCTTTTAAAGGGTATAGGGGAAGTAATGATAAAAATGAATCCAGGAGCAATTTTACCAAGAGTAAAACAATGTCCACTCACGAAAGAGGCAGATGAGGACATTTGTGAGACCATTGCAGCACTGGTAGAAAGAGGAATTCTTTTGCCATCAGAGTCCCCATGCAACACAACGGTGTATCCAGTGAAAAAGCCGAAAGGGGGATCATGGTGTTTTATCCAGGATTTAAGACCTGTTAACCACATTGAGAAGTAGAGTATCCTTTGGTTGCAAACCCAGTGACCATTTTGTGCAGCATCCTGGCAGAAGTTGTCTGCTTCACGGTCATAGACTTGAAGAATGCATTCTTCTTAGTACCTCTACACCCAGGCTCACACAACCTGACTTCCTTTATTTATAGGAACCAGACGTGGGAACTTACAAGACTTCTTCAAAGGTTCTTTGAGTCACCCTACATATTTGTTTGTCTGTTTGTTTATTTATTTATATAGCGCTCCTAACACAAAGGTATCTTGGTTCAAGTTCACAGGTTAAATTGAGGTACAAATGGTTTTATTTTCAATTAGCAATGTGCATACAAAAATATTATTTACAAATTACTATTTAACAGAGTGATACAGATGGACTTGTGCAATATATAGATGGAGAGCACAGTGCTACAGTACGTAGATGAAATTTTGATCTGCAGCAGGACAGAAGATCAGTGTAGAAAAGACTCAGTACACATGTTGACAGTGTTAGCTGACAAGGGATACAAGTTGGACAAGGCCAAGTTATAGTACTGTCAGAAGGAAGTGCTGTACGATGGACAGACAATCTCCCAAAATGGCTGAAATATTACACCAGAAAGGGCAGAGATGATACGCAAGACAGCTAAGCCCACAACAGTGAGCGAAATGCAGCAGTTCTTAGGGTTGTGCAACTATGGCAGAGCATGGGTTTTTGACTGCAGTACATACACGAGGTCTCTACTAGGTGCTCTGAAGGAAGCACAGAAGGGATATAAGACACTTACATGGACAACAGAGTTGACTGAGGCATTTGAAGAATTGAAAGAGGAAATATGCACAGTTCCAGTGTTAGGGATCCCAGCCTACAAAAATGATTTTTTTCTGTTCTCACACACTGATGGTGTGGTGATGAAAGCAGTGCTGATGCAGAAGACAAGCTTGGGATACAAACCCATGGCGTACTACAGTGGGAAATTTGATCCAGTAATGAGAGGACATTATCAGTGTGAACAAGCTTTGGCTGCTGCTGCATTAGCTGGAGAAATCAGCAGCAATCACCATGGGGTGCACTACCATTCTTTATGTGGTGCACGTCCTTTTTGGGATACTGCAGAAACCAAAAAGCACAATGACGATACAAAGAGCATCAGGATACGAGGTGATACTACTGAATGCGTCACAGAAGGTAGTGAGGTATATAGTGGTTAACCCTGCGCTTTTCCTAGCAGACGTCCTATAGGAAGGTGACTATGCCCACGACTGTGCCGAAAACATACAGGAATTCAGTGACACTCGCAAAGTACATGAAGATGCACTTGAGGGGGCAGATGTACTATACATTGACGAGGCGTCGACAATTGACCATACATTTGGGGGCCAGGCATACAGGACTGCAGTGGTGAGGCTGAGAGAAGATGGAATGAGTGAGGTAGTAGCCAATGCGCAATCGCCATCTCATTATTCAGCACAAGCAGCAGAGTTAGTATCCTTGATACTAGCATTTGAACACAGCAAAGCAAAGGAAGTGACAGTGTACTGTGACTCCACCTATGTGACATCAAACAGTACATGCAGGGTTGGCACGATGGGTGAGGAGAGGGTACAGGGGGGGGAAGGTACACCCGTACAACACGCATTTCCATGGGGCAGATTGATTGATGTTATCCAGTAGCCTACACAGATAGCAATAGTGAATTTCCCGGCAAACACACGTGGGTAGCATCCCATCTCAAGGGGAAATGGAGCAGCAGACTCAGAAGCAAAATGCACAGCATAGTTTGGGAAGCTATTGTAAATGGAGGCAGCATCCAATGCATGTGATTATGCCAAGATCATTGGTGCTGAAGGAAGGTTACAACGCATTGCCAGAAACACAGATTATGGATTTGCAGAGAACTGCACCCAGGGAAGAGAAGGAGTTGTGTACTAGAAGGGGATGTACAATATCCCCAACAGATGCCCTATGGCAGCAGAATAACACAGGGAATGTGGTCATGCCACTAGCATTGCTGAACACTGCATTGACACAGTTACACTACCCAACACACACAGGAAAATAGGTAATTGCTGCCCACATTGGGGAAACATGGTTCTGTCCTAATTTGGCAGAACACATGGCTGAATTTGTAAGTAATTGCTTGACATGCAAGCAATATACAGCAGGACATACTTTGAGACTAGTGAGAGGAGCCATACATCGGCCATTAGGCCCATTGAAGCATTTACATGTCGACTACGTTGACATGATCTAAGTGTGCCAAGGATACTGCTAAAGGATAGTAGTTGTGTTCCCATTCTCTAGGTGGATCGAGACAGGTCCCTGTTCACATCCTGATGCTCTCAGAGCGGCTACATTTTTGGTCAGAGAGGTGTTCCCACGATGGGGCATGTGTGAGGTCCTGCGGTCTGACAATGGCCCTCACTTTGCCAATGGGATGTTCAAGCCCATCGCCATGTTGCTGAGCATTTAACATAAGTTCTCCTGTGCATACCACCCACAAGCAAATAGGATGTGTGAACACCTGAACAGTCTCCTGAAGGAGGTCATAGCAAAACACAGCAGAGCACAAAGAAAAGTTGGCTGCACTGCTTACCTTTGTTTGCATTACACAAAAAGCCTGGGTCTGACCACCATTTAACGCCTCATGAGGTGATGACAGGATGACTCATGCAACTCCGACTGGCTCCGCCCACTAGAGCACTGGACGACTGTGAGAATAGTCCAGATGTGTTAGGTCAGGAAATGTACAAATACATTACTTCCTTGATTGCTAGTGCCTCGCTTATCTCTCACCAGATACAATGACACCAGGGAGGCCCAGAAGACAATGGAGTGAGCAACTGTAACAAGGCACCAAGATATTCAGAAATGAAGGGACAAGTGATTGTTGAGGACCTGGTCCCCCTACACAACTTCATCAGGAGGTGGAACGTGCCAAGGTTTACTGGTCCTCACACTGTGGAGAAGATGGCAGACCATGCTGTAAGACTGGAAGAGAAGATAGTCTGGAACCACATGTCCGACATCAAGCCCTACAAGGCCTCATCTGGCAACGAGTTCAACAGGGCCAAAAACCAGCAGCAAGAAGAACATACAAACGATTTAGAACATACACTGCCAATGGAGGACACCGAGTGGTTACTAGCTCATGGGCAGCAGAGTTTGGGAATGAACTCTGGATCAACTTAGAGTGAGGATACACTGTCTGTTTGTTATTTTATTCTCTACATACAGTCGACGAGAAACCTGATGCAATAATTGATGATTGTTCATGTTGCCCACTGACTATCACCCTGATACTTTCTTGAACCAATTTGTCCACACTGCGGGAAGACCCAGTAGTTTCTGAGCATGATCCACCAGAGTGTGTTACCTTGCCTTTGTAGACTATTTAGCCCAAGCCTATCTACAACTCATACAAAGCAATTCTCCTATTCTTGCCACACTGAGAGACCCAGCAGTAAGGGCAGTGTGGGAAGAAGTGTTTGTCTTTGCTATAAATGATTATCTAGTACGCAGGGCTTAATGAGTTACCTAAAAACACTAACACAGTAACGCATTTCTTCATGTATTTCAGGTGGGCAACTATATCTTCAGGCTGCACAAGGATCAGTAGCACAGGTAAATATGAGTGAAATAATAAAGAATGTGATTCTCCTGTTGTGGTCATCTTATTCCAAGTGGACTTGTTTCATTTATATTTCGGAGAATTTAATTTGCTGCTAGTGCTACCGCTGTATCCTCTACTAACATTCCCCTGACCCAAGCAGGTGGAACGACCATGTCAGGTGGACAGGAGACCACTACAGACATGGTAAGGAGAGGTAAGTGCAGTGTTGACACAGACATGAAAGTGGTAAACTTATATCTCACCGACACTGCTCGAGTGTCCAACATGTGGTACAAACACATGACAAAAGTAGGTAAGAAAACCACTGGGGAGAGCTGTTATGTCTGCTCAATAATACCCTATGCCATGAGTGCCTCCAGAACGTTCATAGCAACTGAAATTCCAGCAGCAATAGCTCAATGTCTGAGGTACCTGTCGATGGTGACAGTTCGAGGGAGATTTCTAGGGAACACAGCAACATTAAGGTGGATGTCCCAAGCAACGTTCCTGTACGAATATAACTACATAAAGACACTAGTCATGATGAACAATTACTGGAAGTTAAATGAAGCTATACAATACATAACTGATGGGCATGAGAAAGGGGAAACAAATACATAAACACTGAAAGAATTACCATGCCCATGGACAAGAGTGAAGGAAATAGGAGGAGAGCCTGAATGCTGGGAAAGGCCACAGATACTTGTGTATAGCCAAGCATATGCAGATGATGGATGGAAGGATGGCATCATGGAAAGCAAGGTGCTCGCCTTAGCACAGTCTCCAGTGAACAAGGTACAGGAAGAACACGACAAGTGCCTGAAGGAGTGGGATGCAAGCGCAAAGTTACTGACATGGGTGGAGAATGAAGCTGGACTGATGCCTATAATACCCTTGAAGATGCCAGCTCTTTGTTACCAGAATAAGGGCAAAGTGGAGGTGGTCGGAAAATGTCAGATGCAGAAGCATAGAGAAGCATGCAACAATGAAGACAGGCACGGCAGTACTGATCGATCACTACTGGGCATGCGGATGAAAGGCATACGGGAAGCTGCCACCCAACTTGGGAGGAGTTTGCTTGTTGGTAGACATCAACATGCTGTCTTGGTCGTTCCACAGAAGGATGTGAAGCTCGATGAGTTCCTGAAGATGGACACAAACAAAAGGAAAAAGAGATCTGTAAAGGAGGAACAAACAGGAAGGAACAAAAAGCCTGTTGAATTGAGCAGAGTAAAGAGAGGAGGTAACTACTTCTCAGAAGCATCAGAAATAGCACTAGATGAGGTGCCAGCAGAACACAGGTTGTTCAGCAGGACGCACATGTTCTTTGCATGAATAATACCATCTGTACAGACATGTACGAATGTGAAATGGCTGCAGATCACCCGTTGAGAGCTGATGGTGATGATCAACTTCACAGTGCATGGGTTCAATGCAATAAAATAAGAGCTACGAGCAGCAAGGTTGGTGGCGCTCCAGAATAGATATGTTCTGGATCTGCTCACAGCAATGGAAGGAAGAGTTTGGGCAAAAATAGGGAGTTCCTGCTGCACATTCACACCTGCCAATGACAAAGACAATGGTACACTGGCAGAAGTGGTAACTCAGCTATCCCAAATGCATGCCAAAATGGAAGAAGAGGTAAAAGGGACGGGGAAAAGACCAGAGCTGAATAGCGTAAATATGGTCATGGATGCCGTCAAGGCTGTCAGATGGACTAAAGGTGATAATCCGAGCACTGCTGCTGGCAGGGGTGTCAGTGTTTGAGGTGAGGATTTGCCTCACTCAGTGCCGGAAGACAGCAGAAGAAACTATTGAAATTAAGGTCATGATGAATGTGAACATTGGAGGTGCAAGAGACCAAATAATGCCAGAAAGAGACAAGCTGATAGAAAGAATAGCAACCTGTGCATTGTTCCCGCTTCAAGCGATGAAGTTGGACAACCCATTCTATGTGAAGTACTATGAAGGAAAGTGGCTGTGATGCAACCCAGAAGGAGTGTGCAGTTATATGGAATGGTTTTTCGATGATCATGCAAATTACTATCGACACCTCAGAGGAATTACGAATATATGGCAGCCAAGAGCTAAAGGCTTAACATATAAGGATGTAGTCGACATGTCAACCAGTGGGGGGACTGAAGAGGGAGTCGAGGTCCTCAGACCACCCCTCTGCTTCATTAAGCTCATGATAAGAGAAAAGGCTGGAAATGCTCGCAGCCACCCAGCCTGGTTCGGACGAATCCAAAATGCACAAATGATTGATAGGTACACTGAGAGGTACCGTCTCAACCAGCCATACAGATCAAATACAATGAAAATCTTTCCATGTGTGGGAGAAGAACACACGATCGTGAACAGAGACACATACATGGACAGCCTGGACTAAGCACAAAGAAGCCATGGTACGGATGTCATTAGTGACATAACAGGGAAGCCTTGAAGCACACGTGCAGTCTGCACTTCACCACACAAACACACACTTGAATACATGAAGAACATGAATGCAAAGTTCTAAAGTTATAGGACAGATACACATACATACTGTCAATGCTTTTATTATTTTGTCATTAGGTAAATGCAGTAACACAGAACCGCAAGGCACAAGAGATCCTGAGCAAGCCTGCTGATGCTTAAAGCCAATATTCACGTGGAAATACAGGAGTTTTTTTGGAACCTGTCAACCCACGTATAGCTCACCCATAGGGAATGTAGTATAACATGGACAATGTGAAACCCGCAATGTATGGTTTAGCAAAATTACAGCAGGCCTCAAATCACTGAGCATGAGATGAACAGAGCTGACTAAGGCTGGACAGAGAGCAAGATGCATGAGCCAGGGGCCACAGCCAAGGTCAGAGATATGAAGAGACATTCCAATCCCCAGACAACACAGGGTCCAGCTGCAGAGAAACAGAATAGATCCTCATAATTAGGAGCTGTAGAGCTAGATTTTGCAGTCTCTAAACACGTGGTACAGCAGAGTGAAACAATGGACAGTCTTCCATGGTGGGAAAGAGAAGCCAGTCCAAGAAACCAGACACAGATTGCAACAAGTGTTGCTACCGTAAGGAGAATATTCTCATAAGGCAAGGTGGTGTACACAAGTTACAATACAGACACATAATCGTTCACATCACCTTGAAAAGGACACAGTGAGCTGAGAACTCTTTCAAGCCCCAGGCCTGGGGGTATCAGCTTTAACCAATCACAATTTAGTATTCCAGGGGTGGATGACAACGGACAAGAACTAATGGTCAGCCCATTACTCCACAATAATGTAATAGATGGAGAATTGGGGATGGGACAGGCCTGCCACCTAACATGCTATAACCAGTAGAATAACTTCTATACGTAGCTATATAAGTAATATAGGTCTCAGTAGACAATCCCTCACAATGATAGGTTTTTTGGAGAAGGGCCCAAGTGATGACGGAGCAATGATGCAATTTTGCAGTAAAACTGGCCTGCGAGCCAGGAGACGTTGAGAAGTACTGTAATCCACCTGTGTTCTTGTATCGATCCCTGTTGGTTTTATTTTCAATAAACCTTAGTTTGAACTTGCCGTTTACTGAGTCCTCTGGTTGTACTGGGGGAGGGAGTTGGGTTCTCCAAGTCTGTGGACTTCCAAAAACCCTCTGGCATACCTGGGAGTTCCACCCAACAAAATAATCTAGTATTGACTTTGTCCATTAATGGCAATAATACCACTGCAAGAATACATTGGTGTTGGCTTCGCCCATTCATTCTAGTACTGCCACTATTAGAATACAGCTGTGTTGGTTTTGCCAATTAATACTTCCATGGCACTGTAAGAATACTCTGGTATTGGCTTTGTCCAATCATGCCAGTACTGAAACTTGTGATGGCTTTGCCCAATAATGACAGTATTGCCACTGTAATGTTCTTCCTCTTGTGGATTAATCATGATTAGTACCCGGTGGGGTGGCAGGGGTGTGGCAGCCTCAGCCAATGAGGAGGCTCGGAATGAGGGCATTAAATCCCCCACACTCCAAGTTGTCCCACAGCTAGAGGCTGCCATCTTCTGCCGCGGGAAACGAGGTAAGTGTGGTCCTCCGCCTCTACCCATCACCTTATTCACAGAATTCCCTCCCCGCCTTCTCCACTTACCTTCTTTTCAGTCCATTTCGGGAGAAGACACGTTGGGAACACTTCTGTCCCAAGCGCGTCTGCTCCCGATCTGCGACAGGCCATCATAGAAAGGAATAAGAAGATCCTTCTCTACTTTCCATGGCAGCCATTTTTTTTGTTTACTTTTTTTAGTGGGCGCCATGGCAAGATAGAAGGGACTCGGTGTAGTCCCTTCTCTCGTTTCTATGGTGGGCATTTTTTTGTTTACTTTTTTCAATGGCCGCCAGGGAAAGGGAAAACAGACTTTGTTTTCCCTTCCTCTGCTGCCATTCTTTTAACATGTATGTTTCTGTTCCGAAACGCTGGTGCGTTTCAGAACAGAAACAAAAATGCTTTTAGTACCCTGGTCTTACGGGCCAGGGTACTAATAGCAATAAGTCCCTCGCAGGGGGGCATTACCACTTCAGGTAATGCCCCGGGGCCTTCATGTAATACCCCAGTGAATTACTTGAAGTGGTAATGCCCCCCCTGCTTGGGGCTTATTGCTAAATTAGCCTCATCCACAGTGAGCCTTGTAAATCGAGCATTCCAACATGAGCGAAATTTTCCTAGTATTCTGCCCCACCTCACCTCCAAAAGGGCTC
This sequence comes from Ambystoma mexicanum, assembly GCF_040938575.1. Lineage (NCBI taxonomy): Eukaryota > Metazoa > Chordata > Amphibia > Caudata > Ambystomatidae > Ambystoma > Ambystoma mexicanum. The sequence goes on from NC_090928.1 coordinate 864,133,858, forward strand.
TGAAGGTGGCATGCGAAAGCACAAGAGTAAGCAAACATGTCCCATCTCTTAGCGGTGCATCATGAAGATTGTGCAAGGTCTCATAATTATCCTCTGTGATGCATATGTTAGTTTCATTTTCTTCAATTTGGTCTTTCTCTTGGGCAAGTCAAACGGGAATCTCCTTGATTTCTTGAGTGTTTCCTGTATATTCCTGTCAGACACGTCCATGTTTACCTTTATCCTTATAATTTTAAATCTGCTCTGTGAATATGACCGTCTCAAGGTCTAAATATTGATTTCTACTAGTGAGAAGTGGAAAAGTAGATGGGTAGTGCACAAAACATCTTTGAGCGTAATATCCATTAGACAGTCTATGTATAGTGTAAGGAATTCATGGTGGCAACAGTAAAGACCACAAGTGATCACAGTTCAAAGGTGTTCATTAAATATTCAGTGGATATTATGTAAAGGATGACCCGGGTCTCACCCATGTCCTAGGGGTCCTCGTGCCCCTGATGTCACAGATTTACTTCCCACTTACCTGATAATGATCATTTACACCACACTGTCAGTTATCTAATAACATCACTGGGTTCACATTGTAATTTTGAACCCACAGATCGTATCTATGTCATCTGAAATACATGTGGATGCATATATCATTTTCCATCCTATGTTGACCAGAAAGTACTCGAGACAGCGTAATCCGTCATCTATGAGTATAAACCTAGTGTGGTCCTATGCAGTCACACTTCTGCATGTAGTGCTCATAGCCCGGAAACATTGAATTGTCTCTGCCTCTTTATTTGCACTAAATTTCGACTCGCCAACAGCAAACAATGTGTAATGACCGGCACGTGTTACTGTAGACCTGTAAAAGCCCAGGACTAAATTAGGAACCTTCCAATACATTTCGTGTGCCTTAGCTCTCGGGTGCTTAATGTGTAGAGTACACTCTTACATTATAGAGCTCCTCGCTACATAAACCACTGTTGTTGAATCCCGTTGGGTTGCCCTTGTCCAGTGCACCGTGTATAACAATATGCGTGCGCAAGTGCAAAAGTATGTGGAAAGGGAAAACGGCCTTCAGTAGGTCAGGCCCTCAGATATTTGTCAAAATGTAGATTGAACGTAATCCCAATTCTATATCCAAAAAATGTACCGACACCTCACTTCAGAACCTGGGTACTTTTAGTTACCCACCTATGGGTATACTTCCGGGAAGATGATGGGGCATAGCTCCATTATACCATCTAGCTGATGTCTGAGTCTGACTAATATCTGTATAATCAGAACCAGCCTAGATGGTGTAGCCTTCCTCGTGTGTCTGTCGGCCATATTTGCGCCATTGTAAATTGGGAGAGGTGCCATACTTATATCTGGAAATCAGGCCTCCCTATCGGCTATAGACCAAAGTCAAATAACTTAACACCCACCTCCTGCTCTGTTTAGATGGGTCTACTGGAGTATCACTATTGTCCCATCAAATACATAGGACTATACAGACAAGTCAACTCATGGAGGAAAGCATAGTCCTGATAAAACTATGGTTCTGGGACATTCAGGAATATGAATGCACGTGCATGTATCAGGGGGCGTGTCATACCACCACTAGAAGAGCAGTGGTAAATTGGCCTCCCCAGGCAGGGAGCTCCCACCTAACGCCATGTGGACTGATCTATATATCGGGACAGGCCTCTCCAAACAGAGTCATACTTCACAAGAAAGGTCACCTAGGTGGTAAAACTAGTCAATAAGGGTGGCACAGTGTAATTCTTCATTGAATCCTACCTGATGCGTGCCCAGTCTATATATCCAGGTTTGCTCCAGCCAGTGTAGTCCTGCAGCAGTTGAGGAGCCGAGTTGTTCCACCCATATGCTGTCCACCACCAACCATTTAATGTCATCTGGTCCGTGATTGCATTCCCCATAATGTTGAAGCATAGGTGCTGAGGTAGTACCGGTCCTTATTCGATTACGGTGCTCACCAATTCTTATGGAGACGTTCCAAGTAGTCATTCCGACATACAACAATTTAAAGGACATGTGATGGTATATACTACATTCTTGGAATTGCAAATAGTGAAATTATGCAATCCCCACGAAAAATGATCATGCGTGAAATGTACAGTGTTCTTTGTGAATTTACAAACTTCACAATTACCACACAGTAATACAAGTATAATGGTGTCCTTTTACGGGGGCCAGTGACATTTGTGCTTCAGTGGTGATAGTTGCTTGAAAGGCTGTTGGTCTGGAAGTAAGGCTGGAAGGCACCACCTTGTCCCGAATGTTGTATCCTCTTTTAAGGGCAAACAGAGGCATTTGTGTGGTGCAACCCATGGCCAGAATAGTCTGTCAATGTTTCTTAATGATTTTCCGTATCACATTGTGCATAGGAGAGAAGGAAGTGGTTCATACGACTCGGTCAGTCATATCCACCCGATCCCTTGGTGTCAAAAGGGTATCCCTTTGTGTGTACCTAACCCTCTTTGGCGCGTGCTTGATGACTCTGCATGGGTATCCCCTTTGCTGAACATGCATACTTCCTAATGTGCATTTTTTTTCTCACAGCAATTAGCATTGGGCACAGGTGGCAACGTGCTCCTGCTTTTTATGCGTGTTTGGCCTAAAATAGTTTTGCAGCCACAGCCAAACAATGCATGTTTTCATATTTTGCCTGCTGTTTTTCTAAAGGCATCATTTGGTACATGTACCATGGAAACACATAAAGGGCAAGGAGTTTGAAAAACTGCATTACATTGTTGCATGTGTATCGAAGTAAAGAAAAGAACGACTAAGAAGTCTTGTAGAGACTGTACGAATTGAGTCCCATTTATTTAGAGTTGCAAGCCAACACACCGACAGCATTCCATCATGCCCAACCATCGAGCCAACTGAACCCTCCATCCAACTCACCTGTTCTTATATTACCCCTGTGGTCAGACCTCCTCCAGAGCAGATCGCTTCTGTATGACCTACCCCGCCCTGTGATACAACAATAAGCATCTGTGTATGCCGTCTGAGTCGTTCTACTATTTTCTAGTTCATTACAAGCAGTCACATGATGTTCTCCTTCTGGGACAATGGTCTCAATCTGCCGGCATACAGTGTCGATATCCTCAGGTGAGGGGGGCATCGAGCCACCAACCAAGTGACGCACGTCCGCTGGGGAATAAGGTTCCATTCCGGTATGGACCTGCTGAGTCCAAAGATGGCAGGTGGGTGTTCTTCAGCCTCATAAAGCTCTTTCTCATCAATCCCATAGCGCATTCTATCCAGAGAATCCCTGAGTGCAAGCATTGTCCAAAGTCCACAGGTGGGGAATCCCTTATCAATGTCCGCTGAGATTTAAAGAAAAATAATAAACAATCGGGTACATGATGCTTACAGAGGATTCAGGTATTCAGTGTTTGGTGCAATCATTCATCATCTTTTACCTACATCTCAAACTGCACAACATATTGTGCCTTTATGTCACTACGGCGTCACTGATCCTCGCCCCTCTCTTGTGGGTTGCAAACAGACCCCTCTTTTGTGCTTACTGTGCAACTAACCTAATTCTTCCAACTTCCCGAAATTTCTCCAGGGCCTTAGCTGTTCAGCTACTCCTGGGTCATTTTTCAACAGCTGTCGTGTAGAGCATCTTCTCTGATGGACACCAGCGGCATGTTCAGGTAATCTTGCACCTGTTTGCATGTCATATGCCACTCCAGATTTCTGCCTGCTTCCAGCACACTGCTCACCAATCGTTACAGGGCCTCTTTAGTCAGCTGGCTGAAGGTGCCAATTACTTGCAACTCTCCAACGTGTGCCTCACTACTGAAAGGCTCTGCCCCAGATGTCAGCCCGGAGGCCTTTCCGAGTTGGTCTACTGACCTTCTACATTTGACCCTTTGTACACTTCACATTGAAAGTACAGTATTAACCCCATTGCAAATCTTATAAATTACTTCTGTCTTCTATCGTTTTCCAGACAACTCCTTTCCTTGTTGTTCCAACCGATTCCAGACACCCGTTGTGCACTTTGGTGACCTAAAAAGCAGACCGGGAAACAGTAAATGACACAATGGCTACGGTTGCATTCAACACCAAGTATCTATATCCAGTATTATCTATCTTTGACACTCTATTGTACCACAGTCTCTGATTATCTACTTGCATTTATTTAATAAACTCCTCTATATCCATCTCTGGAGACTGCAAATGTTGAATCGTAGTACATGTTCGAGCCTCCAGCGAATATGAGCACATTTTCACAGTCTGAGTGCTATTCTTCCCAGCTCAAATGGGTGATAGATAACACTCCAAACTCCAAATGTATCTGCCTCTCCCTACATCTCCCTGAGATAGTGCTGAGATCTTCTAACTTACAATACCCTGGCACCAACACACAGTGCATGGCAATGGGTAAGTTAACTGCATCTGACACCAAGCTGATATTGGCACCAAGTCCTTGTCGGGCTGTCACCACTGTGGTTCCTGGCCACTGCTTATATCAATAAATGAGTTTGGAGATCATCGTATTCCTCCTTCTGGTGAAAAGGACAGAAAAAAAAATAATAAATCAAATAAAAAATGTGGAAAGGCTTAGGGTACTGAACAGTTATTCTTTCCATGGTAGTAGGTATGTTAGTGGAAGTAGTAGACCAAACTCTATCTTTAAGGTTATGTTGGGGTGTTACTGTGGGCTCCTCCAATTCAGCATTCAAACTTTGAGGTAGTCCTCATCACTCATCCAATTTGCATGAGCCTCACAGGGATAATGGACAACCCAAACCGGACAATCAGCTGGCCATGGTATACATCTCAAAGAAAGATCAACCCTGCATTGCAACCGCCATTCAAGTCGCAAGTTCTCCTTATCAGTGCATCACCCAGTGTTTCTTATACCATGACCAAGCCCTGACATCAGAAGACATTACCACATTTGTCTGATTCTTCATGGCTAGGATAATGTGTACAATAGAATCATCTTCTCCTACAACTACATTAGTGTAAGTCAGTACAAACAAGCAGGTCAAGAAAATCACAGAAACTGCACTGCAGGGACAAACTGCCCACTTGCAGTGACTCATTTTCACCCATGTTTGGTGCACCTGAACCTTTATAGCCGAGATAGAGGTGAGCAACTCCATATACAGCCCCTTCCATCTGAGGGCAAGAGCCGTCTTTCTCTGATGAACCTTTATGAGGACACTGTTACTGGGCTGCAACAAGTTATCTAATGTTTCTCATTCCCGTGGTAGAGCAGCTCGAACCTGATTATGAACGAGACTGAAAGATATTAACGTCTTCACATACTTCAATAATCGGCCGTCCGACAGCTGCAAGCTATCAAATACAGTTTTCAACAGTGGAGTTACAATAGGTAGTCTTATAGGCCGTCCATAAAGGAATGAGTCCTGTTTTTCTGTTCGGGGTGCTCCTTATGCTAAAGAAAACAGGGGAGGTCTTCAGGCCACTTCAACTCTGTTTCCTGATGCAATTTTGCTAACATTGTTTTTTAAAACCCTGTTCTACTGCTCCTGCTGACTAGGGGTGGTGAGGTCACTGCCAATTATGCTGAATCTTCAAGATTGGCAACAATGTCTTGATAATGTTATTGACAAAGTGAGTACGCTGATCGCTGTTAATACACACATGCATCCCAAATCTTGGTACAAACTCACAAATCAATATTTATAGCACAGTCACTGCATCTGCTCTCCTACAAGGATAAACCTCGACCCAACTTGAAAATACATCCACCACCACAAGTAAATACTGCCACTGGTTATATTTTGGCAATTGAAGAAAGACTATTTGCAGACCCACAAATGTCCATAAGGGGAAGTGGGCACTCCAGGTATGACTGGCAAAGTTTTCCCCACATTATTCTGTAAAGAAAAGTCACATCTCTGACAGTATTCCCCTGCCATAGTTGTGAAATCAGTAGCAAACCAAGAGCGTCCATTTCTTGCCTGGTCATCCCATTTCTTCCTACATGTGCCTTTCCATGTTACCCGCTAGCAAGATGTGATACTAGTATTTTTGGGGCCACTAACTGACCCTGTTCATCTCGCCACAGACAGTCCTCATGTAAAAGGCAGCCCTTTTTTAATCAAATTATCTTTTTCACTCAACAGGGTATTTTCTAGCATACAAACCAAATCTTCCATTGTTTTATATGGAGCTGCCTGCGGTACTTTTTTAACTGGCATAATGTTTGTATTACCTTCCTCTAATTTAGCCACCAGCTTGGATGTTCGATCACCAAATTCATTACCACAGCTAATATTATTTTCCAATGACTGAAGTGCTGCACATTTAACAATTGTAACACATATTCTGGGATTTTGTCTTCTATAATAACGATACAAGAGCGTGAGGAACAGCCACCTCTCTGGGTGACCGCAGTACTATGTTTTCACTCTGTTTCACCAACAACGCAGTGGCCGCAAATGACCATAAACAGGGCAGCATCCCAGCACTGACTGGATCTAACTCCTTGCTGTAATAGGCTAAGGGTCTATGGTTAATCCTGGGTTTCTGAATACGGACAGCCAGGGCAAACCCATTACTCTCTTGGCAATACAGAGTAAATACCTTCTTATTGTTAGTGGAACCCACAGCCAGTGCTACCGCCAGTTGTGACTTGATCTTTGCAAAAGCCGCTTCTGCCTCTGGTGTCCATTGCATGGGTTCTACAGTATTCCGACGTGTGTATACATGGAGTGGTATGACTGTTCTGTATATCTCATGATCAATTTTTGGCAGTAACCGACTATCCCCAAAAAAGCTTGCACTGGAGTGGCTGTCTGGGGCTTAGGAATCTTATGCAGTCTCTTTCCAGGACGAGGATATCAGCCGATATCCCGCTGTGATATCATGACTCAAATAATGCACCATACAGGCACACAACTGCAGCTATTCTGCCAATGCCTTCAACAGAACCTTAGTGTCTTCCTTACAGACTTCATGTGATGGTGAGACAATCAGTAAGTCATCGACATACTGTACCACTATCAATTTCTTTAGCTGTTGTGAAAAGAAAAAGACCAAACGCACATCAACTACTGTGAAGTGTGCAGCTTCTAGCGGAAGGCAAGACAATATGGTGGATGGGTTCAGCACATCTGGATTAGAAGGTATCACCACTGCATTGACAGCCCTTAAGTCTTGAACAAAAGCATAAATGTCCTTTCCTGGCTTTTTCACTGATAAAATCGGAGTATTGCATGGGCTGCTTGTTGAAACTATAATCCCTTGACGCAGCCATGACTCAGTGACCGGGGTGATATCTGCATCCGCTTCTTGCTTCAGAGCGTACTAGGAAGTGTGGGGCAACTTCTTATATGGGTCACTTTTATTCTAACTGGCTCAGCATTATGTATCCCACCTCATTGTCATGGGTGGCCCTCAAAGAATCAGGTACAGAATCAATCAATTCCTGCAGATCCTCTGACCACTGTCTATATTTCTATTCTTCTTTCCTTTCTTTTGCTTTCCTTTCCTTTCCTTTCCTTTCCTTTCCTTTCCTTTCCTTTCCTTTCCTTTCCTTTCCTTTCCTCTCTTAAAGTTGCCATCATAACCTCAGTATGGTCAAAGGGCACACTCAAAAACACCCCTCTCTCCCTAACAAATGTACAGGTGACATGGGCCTTAAGAGAACAGCATGCTGGCCGGTAATGGGTCCCAGCCTAACTGTGAGAGGGTTAGCCACCATGTGAATAATGGTAGTGTTAGATATGCCTACCGCCCTGATTATCTCAGTTGATATGGGGATATGTGGCAAATCATTCATTCACAAAGCAGATCTATTTGCCTCAGTATCCACTGAACATGACACAGGTTTTCCTTCTACCTGCCATAGAACATACAGACCTTCCTGATCACCTGAGAACATAAGAACATCCAGAATCCCTTCCCCTGTTTCTGGACCTGTCACCCTTGTTGTGGTATCTAAACATGTTGTGGTATCTAAACATTTGTAGGATCCATATTTCCTTGCCTGCATGGTCTTCGCGATCTAAATGGTCACTCATTCTTCCAATGACCCTCCTGTTTGAAATAGTTGCAGGTTAAGGAAATTGCTGCCACAGTCCTAGGAGCTTTTTGGTTCTGCAACCCCTTGCTGATCCTGTGCTCCCCTCACTCGATGTTGGTCGAACTGCCCCTATGGTCGGTGTTGCTGCAGTTGTCCCATATATCCTCCTTGCTGGTTCTGCTGAAACTGCTGACCCATCTGGCCCCCACCTCTACCTCTATTCCTTGGTCTCCCCCCCCTTTATGCCTGATTCACAGTTTTATGTGCCATTCCCTGCAGCTGTCCCTGCATCTGTCCCTGAAGACTCTGCATCTGTAACGTCATAAGTTTCCATCTTTTGCTCTTAGCAAGCGACGCAATGGTTTGCCACCAGCTCCACCAGTGACTTAGTCTGCCAGCCTATGCACACAATTTTGAGCCTTTTGTAAGAGGCTGGAAACAAATATGTTTGCTAGGGCCTGCAGAGCTGATCCCTTCTGGTATTGTGATACCAGAGTGCTAAGTGAATACCACTGTTAACCTGCCTAAGTAATCAACAGATGATTCAAACTTATCTTGTTTACAATTCTCTATTTTGGCCCTATCCATCCTTCTAGGGCACACCTCTGTAACCCCCATCACAATCATTTCCCTTGCCTGCACCAGGCCATCCCCCGTTCCTGGGTCAGCTTCTTGACAAGTCGCCCATTCTGTGGCATCAATATTCTCATACGTTGATTCATTTCTACTCAGGATGCATTATAACAATGCATGACTGTCTGCAGTTCCTACACAAATTCTTGTGGCTCTTCCCTGATGTTAGCGTACACGTTTGGCTCCAGGTGTACTTCTGAGAGGTCATTTGAGTTTCCTTTTAGTTTCACCTAATTCAGTTCTCTTCACCTGTTCATCTGTGTACATAGTTCTAGCCTCTTTGGCCGTTTACGCAGGTTTTCTTAACGTTGTTCTTTATTTGCATTTCATGGTTCTTGTTATTATTTGGTGCAAGTGTACGAATCTGCATCCCCATCCATCTCGAGGGTGCTGCTACTCATCTTAAAGGGCTATTTGGAAACCACCAGTCTTATGGGCTGGCTAGGGTCCATCCAGTTCACTCCTTACACATGTCCAGAAGGGAGTAAGGCTCCATTCGCACCCGGCGAAGGGCCATTGGCCAATCAGGTGGCTGGAACAGCGGCCAAGAATATACATTCTCCGCCCGCTGTCCCAGCCACCCGCAGCCCTTACCCGGGTGGTATCATTTTTATTTGTTTTACTTTTATGTGGTGAGGCAACAGGAAGCCTCTCCCTGAGCCCTCCCCACTCCCCATGCCCCCAAAACAATCCCAATACCTTCCCCACCTCCTTCCACCGAGCTCACCTGCAGGACCAGAGCTTTATGCTCCGGTCCGCCACACCTCCTCCTACGGCCGTCATAGAAATGGAAAAGGGACTAAGTCCCTTTTTGCTATGGCAGCGGCTATCTTGGATTCATTATTTTTTTAAATTCTGAGATTGGCATCAATTATGGCAGCCAATCTCTGGAGGAAGACATAGAAAACCATTTGCAACCCGGATGAGCCCCAGGGTGCAAATGGTTTGCATGCCCCGGTAGAGGCAAGGACTTGGGTGGTTATGGTCCACTGGGCCGTGAAAACCGTATTGTGTCATGTGGTACGGACCGGCTGAATCCAAAGATGACAGCTGGGTGTCCTTAACCGGTGTACCCGAGAGCCTCCTAAAGAGCTATCTCAGCAGTCCCATAGTGCATGATCTCCAGAGAATCCCTGAGTGTAAGCATTGTCCAAAGTCCATAGGTGGGAATTCCCATGTCAATGTCCACTGCGATTTAAAGAAACACAATAAACACTGGCGTTGATATGATGCTTACAGATGATTCAGGTATTCAGTGATTGGTGCAATCGTTCACAAATAAACAAGACGTCTCTCACCTAAAAGCATCATTTACCTACGTTTCAAACTGCACATCAAGCGGTGCCTTTATGGCACTACCGCATTACTGATGCTCCTCCTCACTCGGGGGCTGCAGACATTGACATGTGTGTTTGAAGTATCTTAATTTGTATGTTGAGTAAAGAAATTCACATAATACGCACATTTTTAATGTAATCGACTGGCGGCTCCGGTGCCATTACTTCACAGAAATACATGCAATCGTGGGGGAAACACTGACATCTCATGGCAAGAATGTCTTAAGTGCGTTCAGCCATTTCAGGGGAGGGTGCGTGGTACAATATGTGCAAATCTGCTTCTCCAAGCACTTTAAGAGTGGTTTGCAAGCCTCGTTTAATTCATGCCGACTCCCGTCTCACTTGATATAGTTAGAAGTGCATTGCCCATGACACATTTAAAATGAGGCTGTAAAATTAGTGAGTTAGTGTGATCTTCACATCATTTGTGCATTGCCAAGCACATTAATAATACTTCTTTCATTTAATAAGGAGTTCAATTGTCCTTTGATGTAGTTAAACATTGACAGTTATAAATTATATTGCCTGCATTTATGTCTATAAGATGGAAGCCCATATTATTCCACACCATTTAGGGCTGTACTCGTGCCAAAGGATAGTCATAAGACACCGGAAGGACTGCTTGTGTCACAGTATTTGCATTCCAACTTTTAAATCGGGGTTTGCTGTACCATAAATGGGGTTCTGCTGTACAATACAGTGGTGTAGTGACTTCCCTTAAATGCAACCACCAGGTCAATATTATGTATTTAATAGACCTGCCTTTTTGGCCAATGTAGGGGCTTGCGAATGTGCCAGCCCCCTTCCACCTGCCTCATTGGCTGTGGATTCAGGCTGCCCCAAGAGAAGACTCATTGTATTGCCACCACTCTTCTACAGTGAGCCCACATTCAATTTTTTTAGTGCCAGTATGGCAACCCTGTGATGCTCCTCTGCTGGTTGTCCCTAGACAGCTGCATGCGACTTCCAGTGTAGAACAGCCCCTGCCGGCTAATCGGATGGTTGTTCCTGATGAACATTTTCCCTCTATCATATTTGTAATCCTGCAATTCTATCTACCGCCTGCATTGTGTTTCCATATGCCTGTATCTTCAATTCTACGTGCACAACATCTCTAGAACGACTCCATCCCATCGATTAGATGCCTGAAGGGTCTGCTGTTCTTTAGTGAATTGGAGCTCACACTTCCGAAAATACTTATTAGGATCCCTGAACCTAATCATCTCTAATCCTTTCTGGACAACATGGCCACAACATAGAGTGTGTCTACCGTATCCTTTACACAGCCACAAGGAAGGCGTGTTTGCTAGAGTATGTGTGCTAACTTCGAATGGTGTTAAAGAACACAGCAGCCAAGGAACTGCACTGCACTATCAGGAGGTAAGGACCACTTTACCTACTCGTGAGGGCGTAGCTGGAGGTCAGGTGACATCACTGTTATGCTATCAAATTGCTTCTATCAGGGCATCTGGGGATGTTTGTGCCAGCAGGTTTTGTCTGCGGCCTAATCAGGGGTTGAGCAAAAGAAAAGATGTGATGCCTTGAAGGCTTAGAATTAAACTTAACCTCTGTCATTGCTCTGGGCAGCTCTCCAGCCCATCATTCTTCACCTACAAATCCATTGCAGAAAGGGGATTGACCATATGCAAATCAGGCTTGGCCCCATCACAAAAAGGGCAATCCAGCCCAAACTGATTGGTCACATCCCTTCTGCAAGAGATGAAAAGCAACCCCAGACGTGTTGCAGCCTGATTGGGCATCATCAGTGATGTGTAGCTTGGGTCTTTAGGCTCAGCAGGCAAGGGACTCAGGTCTGGGCATACCCGTACCACTCGAAGTGACTTTAGCAAAACAATAGAGGTGATGACTGGAAGCTTTGGAGTTAATCATAGCCTCTGGAATTGCTATGGGCAACCCTCCAGATCATTGTTCTTCACCTGCTAAGCCATTGCAGAAAGGGGCAAGACTGTATGCATATCAGGCTTGGTCCAACCGCAAAAGGGGCAGAGCAGACCAAACTACTTGGTCACATCCCTTCTGCATCAGACCAAAAGCAACCCCAGACATTTTTAGGATTCTCAGTGATCCTGCAAATAAAGGGCAGATGGGTGATGAAGTGGTTGTCTGTTAGGTTGTTTGGGATGAATGTGAGCTTCTTTAGTTGGGGTAGGATCTGGCAGATTTCAATGGGTTGGGAAAAAGCGTTGAATAAGTGAGGCTTTGATAATTTGGAGCATAGGAATGAGAGACTTTTCTGGTGATATTTTTTGCAAAGAAAAAACAGAAATAAGGGAAGAGAGAAAAGGGCGGATATATCCAAGATAAAGTAGGAAATGGGAGGAATTATGGAACAAAACGTTCTCCCCAAACCAAGGTCCAGCTGTCCTGAAGGTTCAACTATGCATTGTTGCATTAAACACTAAAGTCGAGGTCCCTGGAGGCAGAAGCGGAGGTGATCTTGTTAACTATTATGATTCATTGACCAAATCGATCTCATGAGCCATTTTAGTTAGGCTCCCAGTGCTGCCATTTTCTTTCTTTGTATTTATTTATTTTTTGAGACCTTATAAAGCACAATTTATTGTAATGAAGAGTAGAACATGAGTATTATTGGGTCTGAACGAAAATCCGGGTCTTCAAAAGATGTCAAAACGGAAAGGGGTCAGTGATATCTTGCTGATGCTGTGGAAGAGAATTCTTTCAGAGAGAAGCACAACACTTCTTCGGCTGCCCATGGTAGAGGATTGATAAGGAGGAGGGTCCAGAAGGTTCGACCATGGTAAGAAACTGTTAGATCTGTGTGGGCCCATGACTAAGAGGGTGTCTCTGGGTTCATTCTCTCCAGGGGTGGGGGGGCTCAAGCTCCAGATGTGCACTAGCCAGAGCATAGTAGAAAGGTGCTCCTTGCTGCATGCATTATTGGCCTAATGTGAGATCAGACAAGTCTAGGAACACCCTTTTCAGTAGTGGTGATTTCAACTCTCTCATTAAGCATAGATTCCCAGACCTCGCAGGGCCGATAACACTGGGCCTTCTTTTCTTCATCACTGGTGCCTGGGTACTTTGAGAAGGGCAGCATTAGAAGATCTGAGTGGGCTCGTAGGTTTGCACATGCTAGGCTTATTGATTATGTAAGCTAGGAGTGTGTGCCAGTCTGGATGATGAACCAAGTAAAGGGTATTCAGTGTCACTCTATGCTCAATTGGCAATCAGCTGAGATTAGTTAGCCCTGTGTGGGTGCTGTCTCATTTCCTCTTGCTAAGGGCCATCACTGTTTAAGACCAATTGTAGGTGTTTCAGTGTGCTTTTTAGGGGCTCCAATGTCTTGCAGTAGACCAGCTTCGGTAGGACCAAGGCATAGATGGCTCCATCTTATGTCTGAAGTCAATAAGGGGAGAACTCTTTGTAATCCTAACAGCTCAGCTGGACATTTTCCCCTTTCATGGTGGAATGGTCTTCATTTTTAATAATAATTCAGGATCAAAATAACCCTCTGGTTGCATACTGAGGTGCAGGGAGATGGAGGGGTCTGCAATTCAGCAGACCATTTGAACAGGTGGGTTGAACTTTTCCTTGCTCCACATATTTCGGTTTTACCACCATTCAGGAAACAGGGAAGATCCATGCCTGGATAGAGGGAAGATACCCTGCGATGTCACAATGTCGGTCTTGCATTTATGTTTAATTGAAAGATTCCAGTTAGTCATCTCATTAAACACACAAGGCAAGAGAGCTGAACCGTGGGGTAGCCTCAATAGTTGGCTGTGTATTGCTGACTTTCGGCCTTTGCTTCGTACCTGAAAACATAATTCCTCATAACATGAAGAAAACCCTTACTGAGCTGTTCCCGTGATCCCCTCTGCCTTTCTAACCTGTGAAGGAGGACTTATGATTGACAATGTCATTGCAACTGATACCTCCAGTGACATCAAAACTGTAGGGTGCTTCTCACCCAAGAATTTGAGGATGTCTTCACAGAAACATATCGAGATCTGTTCTATGCTATCTGTTGCCCCAGATTGATAGTCATGGTATAAACGTTATTGTCTTCGCCATAGTTTTGCAGTTGTTTCTAAAAGTACTTGTCCAGTGGTGTGCCTCATATGTGTGGGTGCAGGTAGATGAAGATGTCATGTCATGTTTGGTTCCTTTATGAAGAGCGTTGCCACTGATTTCTTGACTGGCAGAGAGCCAGGACCACTTTTCAGGGATGCTGTTCAGAGAGTGGTGATGGTCAGAACCAGTAACGAGGTTTGGCTCTTCATGAATTGAGCTGCGCACGGCCACCCATCACTCGAGGGGGCTTTGACTCTGGACGTGTCCTTTAGGACACCATTGCTAGTGATTTTAGAGAACGATGAGAACATAGTAGTTGTTGCAGGCCTGATCTGCAGTGAGAGCAGGTTACAGCTCTTTGTAATTGTTTCTCTGTTAAACATCCTGTCCCTGAATAGCTGTGCTATGCCTTCTGCTACCTTGAGTGAGAGGGACGTTGCCTGGTTTAATTCAGGGCCACTTAGACTGTTCCATCTTGTTTTTCAGAAATTCAGCTTTTAAATTATTTGTTTTGTATATCCTCATTAAGAAGGAGCACATTTCGTATTCCAAATACATTTCTGTAGCACCTGGAATGGATTTTAAAGGCAATTGTTTCTCTTGGGTTGTTAAACATCTGCCAGCATTTTCTAGGGGTTCTAATAGCTCTTTAAGAGTCGGTCAGCCACCTCCCTTCAGAACTACTTGTTGGAGACTTTGCATTGTGTTTCATGGGGCCAGTTAATCCAGAGTGTCTGCAATAGCCTGGTGAAAAGTAATTAGCCATTGATCTGGGCTGATTTGGTGGGGCGCTAAAAGAGTGCTAGCGGGGCAAAAAAGCTTTAACAAATGCTACCTTGTAAGCCATAAGAGGTATAGCGGGTCTGTGTTGATGGTACGTTTGACGTTCTGAGGCAACACTTCTAGGAAAAGAAAGCAATCTTTCCAGAATTGTTCCTACAATCTTAGGTCTGTGCTCTCTAGATGTTTGTTAAATATAAAAATCCACGGTATGGGGCGTGGCTAGGCACCGACACGGATGGCTGCCTGAATCTGTGCTCCCGCTCCGGTGACAAAATATAATTATCGTTTTTACACCTTACAATGGGGAACACGTGTTAAAACTTGCCTGTTTTTCTCTGCAGTGAATGCGGGGAAGGTGACACGGTTCGTCGCTCCTGGGTCTCTGCCATGAAGAGTGGCAGAAGGAAACAAAGAACATCTGGAGGCGCGGCCTGCAGCAGCGGGATCGCGTAGTGATTCTATGACAAGACTGGAGGCAAGCATTATGCTTCATCTTCATTTAATTCTACTCTTCAGCAGTTCAACAAAACACATATAAAACATGAAAAATATAAAACAACATTTCTCCTTTTTTTTTTTTTCAAACTACAACATCCATGAGTCTCTGTAGTCCATGCCCTTTCCACCAGTCACAACCCCCTTCCTGTGCCTGGACTCCTCCTCTTCTTTTACTGCTCTTCAAGCAGATAAGTACCATTTCTTCCCTCTCCGCATGTCAGTGAATGTATTGACTGGGTATGAGTGGGACATTAATTTTAAGACTAGTCACGGTATTGGGTGTGAGAGAGAGGAGCCGCTTATACAGCGTTTGAAAAAAAAAATATATATATAATGGTATTATATATATAATAATAGTGATTTTACTAAGGTTATGCGAGGGGTTCTTTTGATCAGGCGACCCGTTAGCATAGCAGTTTAGGTGCGCGTTCGTAACGGCGCGAGGATTACGCGGGAGAATCCCTGAAGTTTTCTGTCAGGCAGGTGTTTTGTTCGCGAGGCTGACGGCCCCGTGTCGTAAGCCCGGCACGCCAGGGGTTCAGCCAGCCTTGCGAAACACACAGCACAGGCCGCGCTTGCATCCGTGAGCCGGCCCCCACCTTTGCGTAGGCGGAGCCGGCTCCCGCGATGCGCGTAGAGCGGCCAGAGTGCTCCTCAGGCAGCAGCCCCCACCCGCGGGTGGGCGGGGCTACCGTGAGCCGAGTGGAGCCCCATCGCTCTTAAGCGTTGGACCCCACCCACAGTTGGGAGGAGTTAGTCGCGTCTTACACGCGTTTTCAGGATGCCGCTTTCATGCGATGTTTCCTACGAGGCACACCGGCACCAGTACGCTCCTAGGAGCAGGAGTTTCTGATTGATCTCAATTAAGTGACCCTTTTGTTCACAATACAGCGGTCTTCACGGTCGCGAGCGCCGTGTTCCGAGGGAACACTTAGAGGACTGCAGTCCACGTGGTAAGGAGCTGCAGGAGACAGGAGCCTGCAGGGCTCATACTCTGCTAGATAGCAGTGGGCTTTCAGGAGCCACAAAAAATTATTACAGTGAAGTTGCAGCCACTGAAAAAGAGAAAAGAAGAGTACAAAGAGTAAAACGACTTTACTGACTCTGAATCATCAAGAAAGGGCAGTGGACGTGCCAAGACACCTGGCTCAGGTAATTTCGGCACACAGGACATTAGAGATGTCTGAATTTGAGTGGAGCGAGGAGGAGCAGTCTCCGGACCTCGCTGCCAGCTTTAAGCAAGTGCTGGGAAGCTCCCTTGTTGATGCAGTGGCAGAGGGCGTTAGACCCTTACAGGAGAGGTTGGAGACACTGGAAGCTATGCTTTCACAGCCTAGTAGCAGCACCAAAGACTGGAAGAGCACGCCCACGGATCCCTTGAAGGAGGGACACAAGGGGAGTACACTAGCCCTTAAGAGGAAATCCCCCCAGGGCTCTTTGGAAGGGGTAGCAGGGAAGGCCCCAGAGGTGCCTGACGCATTTGCGAAGCTTAAAGAGGCGTATCTGCAACAGCAGGCAGTGCCACACCTCATGACTCCCTCTCCAGGGGATGAGAATACTGGAGAAGACCCTGGCTCAGAAGATGATCAGGTTGACGATCAGGCCTCACAGGAAGACGAAGAGGTCGAGGAGGAGGACTGGGCGAAACCCAGTGGGGGCAAAAGAGCGCGAAAGGAGAAACATCTCCTGGAGCTGCAGGATGATATGTTCGACCCAGATAGCATACGGAATCCGAGGTCCACCGAGTGGCAACCATCCCCCCGAGTAGCACAATACATGGCAGCAAGACTTCGTAAGCCTTTAGACAAGGGGTGAGACAACGACTACGGGCTGAGTGTCCGTGCCCAGACCTTCCGGGAAAAAGTAGCGGAAGCCCCCAAGCTCGATCCGAAGATGCTGACATTCGTGTCAAAAACAAGTAAATATCCCCGCAAAGGCATTGATAGATCCTGGAAAAGCTGCCAGGAAAAAGTATTAGACTTGGCAGGCCCTCTCGCAAAAATCGTGGACCTGGCGGAGAGGGCAAAGGACACGGGGGAAGAAGTCGTCCCTGAGGTTCTCACGGGATGGGCGCAGAGAGCAGTTTGCCTGCTCGGGAACGCAAATTGTGCCATTGCCTCTGAGAGAAGGAAGGGCCTCTTACTCAAAATAGATTAAAAGCTCAGCGACTTCTCATCGTATGAAGCGGGAGAAGGAGCCCAGGGACTCTTGTTTGGAGAGACCTTTGGGAAGGAGATGGGCCGTTTCGTCGGGACATACGCTTGTCTCGAGAAGGCCCAGGCGTCCATCCGCAAAATATTCCCGAGTAGGGTTTTTGGAGGGACCGGCCGCTACAGAGGTCGTGCAGCCAGTCGCAGTCAAGGAGGGAGAAGGCCTCAGAACCCCAGAGCACAATACTGGGAGAACAAGAGCCAGGATACATTCTTCCCGTCCAGAGGGAGATTCCCGAGAGGCCGCAGGTCCAGAGGATCAGGACGAGGTCAAGGATTTATGCCAGGTGAGAGCGGCTCAGTATCCTCCGGTAGGTGGGAGGACACGCATGTTTTTAGAGCGTTGGCGCGGGCTTTCAAGCGATTCTTGGATATTGCAGACCGTCAGAGGTCTGCGACTAGATTTCATAGAGACCCCAGTTCAGCCGAACAGACCGCTGAGTCAGAGACTAGCGCAAGCGGAACAAGCACTTCTAGGCAGCGAGATAGCGCAGTTAGTTCACAAGCAGGCGATAGAGAGATGCGAGATGGCACCCAGGTTTGTGAGCAATATGTTCCTGGTGCACAGGAAACAAAAGGTGTGCCCAGTTATAAATCTCAAAGAGCTGAACGGTTGTGTCATATATCGCCACTTCAAGATGGAGGGCATACACCAGCTCTGGGACTCCCTAAGAGAAGCAGACTGGCTGACGCGTTTAGATCTGAAGGACACGTATCTCACGGTCCCCGTACTCAAGGACTACAGACCATGCCTAGCGTTCCATTGGCACGGTCAGTTCTGGCAATTCAAGACAATGCCATTCGGACTGGCTTCAGCTCACTGGGCATTTACAAAGCTGATGAAACCAGTAGCGGCAGCGATCAGGGAGAGGGGCATCAGATTGATCATCTATCTGGACGACCTCTTACTATTAGCGGAAGATCGAGAAGTGCTAATATACCAAACGAGATGGGTACAAGACCTTCTGGTCTCGCTTGGATTTCTAGTGAACATAGAGAAATCCGATACCATACCAGCTCAGAGGTTAGACTTTCTGGGGTTTGTGCTAGACACTAAGAAAGCGACTCTGGAGTTGCCAGCTCGAAAGCTGAAAGACATAAAGAGGGAGATCAGATTATGTCTAGAGAAACGACGGATATCCCTCATGACATTGGCGAGGATAGTTGGGCTATTAGCAGCATCTATTCAGGCCATATTCCCGGGGGCCCTGCACTACCGGGCCCTCCAGAGAATGAAGATAAAACATCTACAACAGGGTCTGAAGTATCACCAGTAGGTACCTCTAGAGCAAGACTCCATTACGGAACTAGAATATGGACGCTTGGAATGGGCGAGCCATATTCAGAGACAAGCCGGATCTGATAATAGAATCAGATGCCAGCCGGAAGGGTTGGGGAGCCAGATGTGGGACCTTACAGACCGGGGGCAAATGGAGCGAAGAGGAGTTCTGCCTTCACATAAACTGTCTGGAGCTCCTGGCAGGATCTTTTGCGATGAAGGCCTTCACAAGAGGAAGAGTGAAATCCTGTGTGCTGCTGAAGATGGACAACATTTCAGCGGTACGATACATAAATCACTTAGGCGGCACGAGGTCCAAGATGCTAGCAGAGCTAGCGAAGGATTTCTGGCACTTTTGCCTTCGGTCAGAGACGTCAGTGACAGCGGAGTACCTGCCAGGCGCACTGAACGTGGTAGCAGACTGGAAATCTCGCTACCTGACAGACTTCAGCGATTGGAGACTAGACCCAGCAGTGTTCCAGAAGCTGGACAGGAGATGGGGACCATTGTGTATGGACCTTTTCGCCTCGCGGCTCAACGCTCAGACGAGCCTCTATTACAGTTGGAGGCTGGATCCGGGAGCCCAATGAACAGATGCGAGAGGCCCGCATTACGCTTTTACTCCCTTCCCGATGTTGAGCAGAGTTCTAGCGAAATGTCAGAGGGAGAAAGTGGAACTGGTGTTAGTAGCACCCTTGTGGAAGTCACAAGTGTGGTTTCCAACGCTGATGGAGCTAGTAGCGGACGTACCCAGAGTCCTCCCCGAAGGAGAGCGACTGATCATGGACCCAGCTGGGTCGTGTCATCCCTCTGAGAGCGAGAGGGACACTCCCACTAGTCGTGTGCAGGATATCAGGAGATGCTGGGCCCTGCCAGGAATTTCGGTGCAAGCTGCTCAGCTTATCGCAGAATCCTGGGCTCCTTCCACTAGGAGGAGCTACGACACAGCTTGGGCAAAATGGACAAGCTTGTGCAAGAACAGAGGTGTTCATCCTGTTTCAGCATATGTAGTGGAAATTCTGAATTTCTTAGCGAACCTATTGCAGAACGGTAGAGCTTTCCGTACGATAGGAGTATACAGATCAGCTATATCAGCGGGACATATGCCAATAGAAGGGGTACCAGCAGGAGAGCATCCAGCAGTAGTGAGACTCATCAGAGGAGCGAAATTCAGAGTGCCACCAGTGCCCAGATATAATACGACATGGGACGTGGCGACAGTATTACGATTATTATCAGATTGGCCAGCAAACAAATACCTTTCTCTTAAACAGCTATCAGGTAAACTAGCTATGCTATTATGTCTGATTTCATGCAAACGAGTGTCAGACGTTAAAGATCTAGAGATTAACAGACGGTCCTTCGGACCGGAAGGAGTCACATTCTCCATAGCCAGGAGAACTAAGACGGGCACATCCACAGTGCATTATCCTTATTTTCCGAACAATTCTAAATGGTGCGTGGCAAGATGTATTAAAGAATATGAGAACAGAACAGCAGAGAATAGAGCAGCTAATACTACTCAGTTGTTAATAGCGCGTAGGAGACCCTATCACGCAGTGGCATCAGCTACCATAGCTAGATGGGTAAAAGAGGTCATGCATGCAGCAGGTGTGAATGTAGACACATATGGAGCGCATTCAGTGAGAGGAGCAATGGCATCGTCAGCCGCAAGAGCAGCAGTGCCCTTGAGTGAAATAATGCTAGCAGCAGACTGGTCAAGCGATCGTACATTTAAAGAGTTTTAGTTTAAGCCAGCGGAGAGTTTGGCTAGTACGGTGTTGGGGAAGCTTTGAACAAGCATAATGCTCGCCTCCAGTCTTTTCATAGAATGTTGATTACCCCTGCTATCTGCGCAGGGAGTATTAATTCTATTAAAGACTAAGGAGGCGAGCATTAAATTCCCACCCGAGTGATGTACTGTATATAAAATGTTGATGCATTATATGAGTAAGTACACTACATATGCACCACCCTAAGATTTCCTATTATGTTTTTCATAGGGGAAGATCAGAAGAATAGTTGAAGACAGTTTCGTAGCTGAAAGTATCAGGAGGCCGGGAGTTCACCGGCAGTTGGAGTTTAAAGTTCAGAGGAGCCTTCGCACCGTTGGCGAGGATCAGTTAATGGACATGAGAGACTATCAGAGCGAGTAAAAGCAGAGGAGGAGTCCAGGCACAGGAAGGGGGTTGTGACTGGTGGAAAGGGCATGGACTATAGAGACTCATGGATGTTGTAGTTGGAAAAAAAAAAAAGAGAGAAATGTTGTTTTATATTTTTCATGGTTTATATGTGTTTTGTTGAACTTCTGAAGAGTAGAATTAAATGAAGATGAAACATAATGCTCGCCTCCTTAGTCTTTAATAGAATTAATACTCCCTGCGCAGATAGCAGGGGTAATCTACATTCTCCCCAACGTGTCCTGTCAGCTGGTGCGTCTGACGCAAGCACGATGCACCAGCATAAACACGGAAGCACTTTTTCAGCACAACAAAGTCACGCAGTTTAAATGTAAGCACAGTCATCAAAATTAAGATACTTTATACATACAGGCACCTGCAATTTAATTGTTAGGAGCTGTTTTTGCGCAATAAAGACAAGTATGGGAAACTTTAATTTCACTTCACTGGAAAAGGCCAGAATAAAGGTATTTACATCTACGGGCACCTGCATTTTAACAGTGAAGCGTTGTTTCTACATATAAACATATATTTTTTTTTTTAAAGGGCTAGTTTGTGGAACTTTAATATTGCTTCACTGGAAAGGAGCATTTTGGCACGCGTTTGTGTGCTATCTTAACTAGCAAGTACTTCTTTTCCACAATTAAGATACATCAATGAGCTTTTAGTGCAACCTTATAAGAATAAGGATTGTGGGACACACAGTTGCTTGCAATTTTAAAGGCGGAAAGCTATTTCTGTATATCAAAGGCACTTCAATAATATTTTAAGATCAGCCAGACAGGAAGAAAACTGTTGACACACAAGTGGTTGGTACCTTCTTCAACAAGCTACGTAACGGCTGGTGTTTATTGTGCCCTTAATTCTACAATTAAATGCTCTATAATTAAGTGCTCTATCTATGTGACTTTGTCAATGTTATGTGGATTTGGTGGGAAATTCTGCTTAAATATATTATTACATACTTTGTTACAATATTGCTTCTAAAAAAGGGCAATCTAAAGATTAGCCTCTGATTTCGACCAATAATGCTACCAAAAGACAGAAAAGTGACTCTCTTACACCCAAAGATGATATGCAGCACCCGGTCATGCAAGCCATTCTGACTGAGATAAAGGCTCTTAAACCTTTCATGGAAGCTACAACTGTAAAACTGCAAATGATGGATGATAAATGGTCCACCTTTGAATCTAGAATTAGCAAAGTGGAAAAAAGGGTCAGCGATGCTGAGGATGTTACAGGAAGATTATCAATACTTGAAAATTCTGTACATTCCCTGCAGACACAAGTGGAAAATTTGAAGCATAGATATATGAGGAATAATCTACGAATTGTGGGCCTTCCAGAGAATACTGAAAAAGATAATCCCATTCAATTCTAATATTACATGCTACCCCTGCTCCTGGATCTTCCTATGCCTTTGCAGCACAATATTGAAAGATCCCATCATGTTTGACCCAAGATCTCATCTCGAAATGCTCCAAGAACTCTCATCTTCACATTGCTTGTTCATACTCATATCCTATTTATTATGGATAAAGCAAAGCAAATGAAACAACTTGTGGGAAGGCATCAAAATATTCATATCTCAAGATGTATCCAATACCACTGCGGCAAGAAGAAAGGAACTATTAGCGTTCAGGCCTGCTCTAAGACAATTAAGTGCCAGATATGGCATCATTCATCCTGCTACTCTAAAGGCTACTCTCAGCGGTAACTTGTTCACCTTCCAGCATCCAACATACTTGCACAACTTTATCCAGAGTCACAGAAGAGAAGAGATGGATACATCCAGAACTATTACTTGAACTTGAAGTTTAGGGTAGGAATCCTCTATCAACTTGTTGCATCCTCGCAGGGCTGGGGAGCCGGGCGGGCCCTTCGAGGTCGGGCTCTCCACCCCTACTATGCACTGTTTCAGACCCAACATGGTTTGGAATGGCTGTTTCCCGTTAGCTACAACTTCTTTCATTATTACTTGGTTTACTTGGAATTTTCATAATTCCATGTTGTTCTTGTGTGTCTTTCCCTTTACCTCATGTTTCTTATCCTCTAGTCTATTAATGCAACAATTCATTATCATAGAATAAACGTATGCATATATCATCCCCATTGTTATACATGTCTCTTAACATAAGCTCATGGAAAATTAAATGTCTGCACACTACTATCAAAAGGCAGAAGATTCTCTCCCATCTCAATAAGACCAAACCATCCATTGTATGTTTACAAGAATGTCACCTTTCGCAGGCATAGGCCGCTACACTGAAACGTTTGTGGGTGGGTCAAGTTTTCTCGAATAGGAAGAAAAACAGTGTTATTACCCTTATTAACAAACACCTCCAATGTAAGGTTATTTCTACAGACCTGGATGATGTGGGAAGATGGGTTCTTGAAGATGGGTTCTTGTCAGGCTTCTTAATGATTGTATATAATACTCTATTCTAAATGTATATGGTCCTACCAATGCTGACTCTACTTTCTGGATTCAGCTAAGAAACCATATCATCAATTGTAACCCTAATAACCTCGCTGTGTGTGGGGACTGTAATGAGATTATTGATCTGCACCTAGACAAAAATCAATTCCCACTTACAATTTGCCACTTTAATTTCTAAACTAGGCCTTATTGATGCATGGCGCCTGAATCATCACTCTGATTTGGAATATACCTTCTACTCCCCTCCGAATAAATCCTTTTCGAGAATAGATTATGTATTTATATCCAAATCCATGACCAATTGTTTGCTGGATGCCAAAATCGAATGCATTACCCTGTCATAACATGCTCCTGTTCATATTCGATTATCCAATCCATAAAATGCATATATTCATAGCAGATGGAGATTTAATTCAACCCTTTTGAAAGACATGCAATTTGCTAACTTTATCCAACAGTACCACACTAACTTCTTCATAGAAAACCAGAGTACAGACACCTCCATCGCCAATAATTGCGATTACTATAATGCAGTTCTCAGAGGACATTTCATTTCTTTTACTGCTAATAAAAAGAAAAAAACGTAAACAGGAAGCAAATGACATGCTTATAACAATTAAATCTTTAGAATCCAATTATATACATACTAACTCAGCACCTATTCTTCAATAAATCACCAGATTTAGTATACAGTATAATGACCTGGTTACACAATACTCATGTGCCAACCTCCTAAAGTACAAATCAAAGATGTATCAGTTTTCTGATAAATCCAGCAAATCTTTAGCATCTTATCTTAAACTCAAGAGGGACAAAGCCAAGATTGCAGTCATTAGAGATCATAATGGAAATAGAGTCTTAACGGATAAAGGAATCTTACAAGTTTCTTCCACTTTCTACCGAAAACTATATTCTTCGGAAACACTACCCAACAGTTCCCATGCTAAGGACTTTCTTAAGCATATACATCACAATTCATATCTAAATATACATTTTCAAGCACTAAATGCTCCCATTTCCTCAAGTGAAATATATAAAGCGATTAATTACCTCAAAAAATGCAAAGCTCTTCGTCCTGATAGTTTCCTAATGAATTATTCTCGCTCACTTTAATGATCTTTTAGTTCCTAAGCTTAATGAACTATATGCTTCCTTCATTGCTGATGAGAAAGCTATGGGAACCTTTTTGGAAGCAAGGCTCATTGTATTCACTAAAACAAACAAAGATCCTGAAATAACCAAATGTTATGAAGCCATCTCATTGATCAATACTTATTGTGAAATGTTTGCCAAAATACTAGCAAATAGACTCATTCCCTTTCTTCCAAATTGAATAAAAAATTATCAAGTAGGCTATGTTAAAGGACGTATGTCATCAGCCAATATCAGACTTTTTACTAATGTCCTTAACATCACTCATGCGGCAATAGCACTTGATGCAGAAAAGGCTTTTGATAGAGTTGAGTGGAACTATATGTTTGATACCGTAAAATGGCATGGGATTACTGATCCTTTTATTCATATGGTCAAAGTACTCTGCTCTAACCCAAAAACGTTGGTTTTCATAAATGGTCAATTATCCTCCTTCTTCCCTCTTTACAGAGCTACTCGTCAATGTTTTCCCCTTTCCCCCCTTCTCTTTATTCTGGCTCTGCAACCTTTCCTGGAAGCGATTAAACAAGAAGAAAATATAACAGGTATTCATTATGGGGATATTCAGATCAAAACCGCTGCATATGAGGATGATGTTTTATTACTTCTGAATATAACAGACACTTGACTACAGCATCTACGTCGCATTATCACGCAATTATCCTTAGCTTCAGGATACCAGCTTAATACTGACAAATCAGAAGTACTTCCATTGAATATGCATTGTACCAAACATCACTGTTCTAGCTTTGGAATGATGTGGTGCCCCACAGGTATTAAATACCTTGGTATTCACATATCATCCTCAATTAAAGATATTAGTAAACAAAATACTGTTAACGTCCTAACCAGAATAAAAAAGCTCACCAGTTCATGGCCCCCCCTTTATCTATCATGGTGGGTAGGGTTGAATCTGTCAAAATGATGATCTCCCCAATCCTACTTTATACTTTATACATGCTCCCTATTTCTTTTCCTACTTCATTCTTTAAACCTTTGGACTCCTGCATTCTCCAATTTCTTTGGGGCAAAAAGAAACGTAGAATCTCACTATGTAAACTCAAAATGCTCAGAGTGAATGGTGGAGTTGACTGCCCAGATTTTAAAAAATACCATATGGGCTTTGTATACACCAAGCTCAATTGTAGTTCACTCCCACTAATCTTAATATCTTAATATACCCAATTGTCTTGTTTTAGAGAGAGCAATGGTTTCCCCCCATAACCTTATGGATTGCCCTTATATTAGGAGAAACAATAGACTGCTTTCAAGTGCTAGTTACATATCTTTGATCATATTTATTCCCTTCTATTACTAAAATGTCGCAGTTTGTCTCACAATATATTTGGATAATCCCCTGATAAAAGGTAACAAAAGAATTATATGTTGGAAACCATGGCTCTCTCTTGGTATTACATTTGTTGGACAGCTACTCATTCAAGGTATTCCACTCACTTTCAATGAAATGATAAGCAGATATCATATACCAATGGTTTTTATGCAGCAATATTTAAGTTTAATTGATGAAATTGTGGAAATATGTCACTTATTAATATGTTAAGTCAATGTTTATAAAGGTGACAGATTACAACATATGTCTAACTCTAATTTTACAGCTTCTATGTTCTATAAAATATGACTATCCATGCCAACCAACGAACATCCGTGGAAGTGTCAAGTGGCATGGAATCAAGACTGTTCCCTAATGGATCTCCCAATTATTATGGCCACTGTGTGAAAAAATACATCCAAAGCTATTGTTTCAGTAAGTTTACTCCAAACATTGTTTTTCTTCCATCATAGTGCTTTTATCACCCCACTGATTCTCTTTAAAGGTGGAGTCTTACAAAACGATAACTGCTGGAGTTGCCTTCATACTCAAGGTTCCTTTAAGCATATGGTTTTTTAATGTGTTTATGTTAAAGTCGTTTGGGAAGGAATCTGGCAAACTCTCAAATGTATTTTTCGTTTACAACAAGAATTCTGCCTTACTTTTCTTTACTTTGGTAGTACAGTGATTCCACCAGCAATTGACACAACAGAGGCTATTTGTTTGATCTCCTTATAGCTATAGCAATTCAAGCAATCACTTAAAATTGGAAATATCTCAAATGCATACATTTTAAAATATGGTGGAACTCTGTCCGTAATATCCATAGAATGGAAAAACGCAATGCTGCGTCTCCCTCTTTACAGCTCAAATATGAATTAAAATGGCAGCCTCTTCTAGAGTTTTTAGAAAACATAACCCCTCGTAAGTAGAGAAGATAGAGTTGCTGCTAATGAATATCCACAATATCCCCCCTCCTTTTGTACATGTCTGTTTTATGTGTCTTGTATGTTTAAATATATAATACATGTGCTGCAAAACTATGAGCTCATTTTCAATTGCATTTTTATGAATTAGGATATATAATGTTTATAGCACCACATGAGGTTATGGTACGGTTTAATCTGCCTTGAATGAGTTATTTGTTACATCATCTGCTTACCTTTATCTGGTCTTGTAGTTATTAATGAACCTTATGTGCTTACTGATCATAATAAAATTCAAATACAAATTTAAAAAAATCTGGGGTGTGATCTTTAACACAAGTGGCTTGGTTGGCCAATTGCACTAGGCCCAGTTGGCTAAATGGCAACCCCCGTCCTTTGCCACCATAAAACTAAATATTCAGATTCAAAAACAGTGTTTCTTCTATTAGATTGTGTGTGGGATGGTTGCCTTGGATGCAGCATTAAGTTAGTCTCATTCATCCGTTAAAGAATCTTTAGAAAAATAATCATCCTTTATACATGGATGTCATTGCACCGTTTCGCAATCATGTGCACTGCTATCATATGTGATGGCATGTGCTCCACTCCATATGCCCTAATGCTAATCCCATATTGACAGTATGTGCAGAGGTGATGAACTGACAAATACACAAGGCCCAAGGAAGACAGTAACTCTAGTGCTATGGGTCAGGTACCATTCAAAACAAAAGAAAGAACACGCATATGGCAGATGAGCGATGCTGCATAGCCTTTGAGTTTGGATGCAAGAAAATATACGGGGGCTCATTACATGTATGGAAGTGCAGGAAAAAAGTGGCAGTAACGGAATTACTACCCCTTTTCCCACTCCACCATACTATGAGTATGACCCTGGAGTGGGGTATTTACCTGCAGCATCATGCTGGAGGTAAATCCTCCCACTTTCTGCAGACAAATTAGCAAAATCAGCTGAATTACCACAGCAGTAATTCCACCGATATCCCCAATGGAGTCCACAAATTAATGGGGACTAACACCACTAACACCACCACCACCAATGTTACTCCGGCAGTAAATCTGCCAGAACAAGTGGCAGTACCGGTAATTCCATTGGGCGGTATTCAGGCAGATTTACTGCAGGAGTACCTCCCAACTCATATTGAGGTGCACTGTCCGAAGGAGGCAGTAAGAAATCTTTGGCCGGATTGAGGATAGGCTGCCTAGGCTTCCGATGGTGCTATTATGACTTGAAAGATGCTCACTTACCAAAAGCAGTTTTGATTTATAGTGTGCTTTTTGGTCACATTTTAATCAGCAGACAGATGTTTTGCACACTATGTGCTTCCTAATAGCTCATAGCATTTAATGATAATCATTTCAGGTGTGGAATTTGCGTAAGAACAGACATCTGCCCATCCTCTGCCACCTCCAACACTTCAGCAGGGTGTACCTCTGGCCTGTACCCCTCCACGGAAGTCTGTCAAATGTGGCAACCTGCTCCACATCGCTACTCTCAACTCTTGTTAATTTGTCAAAAACTCCTCTGACATCTGTAGTCTCCTGGAAGAGCTTGATTTGGATGTACTCGGTCTCACCGAGACTTGGTTCATGGCCAGGTCTGTCACGAGTTTTGACATTCTCCTTCCCGGTGGCTACATGATCCTCTATGAACCCAGAACCAAACGCCCCGGTGGGAGTCTAGCCTTGATTTTCCCAGAGTGGATCCCTGCTTCTATCATTCCAATGTAGCACTACTCCTCCTTTGAATACCTTGTCTGCAGGCTCTGTATCTCTCCTGGCCTCTCTCTCACTGTGGCCACTATCTACAGGCCGCCTGACCAGGTCGCCCTCTTCTTCTCTAAGTGTGCTGACCTCTCCTCTTCGCTCCTTGCTTTTACCTCTCAACTTCTTCTCCTGGAGACTTGAACATCCACTTGGATGATACCAGCCCTTCTTCAGGACTCTTTCGCAACCTCTGTGAATCTCTCTCTCTCTCTCTCTCTCTCTCGCTCTTCTTCCTTTTGGCCTAACTCACTCTGCAGGGAAGACCCCGGATGTTCTTATCTCCTCAGAACTCCCCTTCTCTAACCCTCTCACCGCTACTCTCTCTTGGAGTGATCACTTTCTCCTTTCTTCCCACCTCTCTCTCTCTTCCCCGCAGGTCAAGCCGACACGAGCACTGCCGCCTACCTTGTCGGTCATCCGCGCCATGAAGCGTGTGTCAGTTGAAGCTATCACTGCTACTTTATTTCCTCCTTCTGCACCTTTGGCTGAATCACACCCTGAAAGCCCTCTGTAACCTTCATCTCTTTCTATCCCTAACACTCTGGATGTCATCTTCCCTGTCATGAGAATCCAATTGAAGCCGAAATTCAAGTGAAACTCTTGGCACAAAATTCTCTGCAATCACTTGGACTCGGCTGCCCACTTCACTCAAGAAGCCATTACCTGGATTGAGTCATTCTTGAGCAATAGATCGATGTGTGTTTTCTCTACCACAGCATCCGCTGACCACATTCCCATCACTTGTGGAGTCCCGCAGGGATCATGTGTCTCCCCCACACTGTACAACGTGTTCACTAAGCCCCTTTTTGATGATCTTGATGGTCTGGGTATTACCTACACAAACTACACAGATGATACCCAGATCCTCATCCCGTTGACAGATTACAACAAGGATTTGGCCTTGATGAATAGGGTGTACCTCATCATCCAGGCATGGATGGCCTCCCACAGTCTATGCCTGAATGATGGCAAGACAGAACTCCTCATCCTCGGATCCACCACCCACTTAAACTGGATCACAACTACTCCAGCTTCCTCATAGATGGCAATTCTATCAAGGTAGCCAAGGAGGTGAAAATCCTTGGTATCTATCTAGACTCCACCCTTTCTTTCCACAAACAGGTCAGTTCCATGGCTTCCTCTACAGCCTACATCTGTAAGCTTATAAGAGCAGCTAAACCCTTCCTATCTACTCAAAGTTGCGTCACCCTGGCCAGAGCCCTTGTACTCTCAAAATTAGACTATTGTAACGCCCTTTACGTCAGAGCCAGTGAATATGTTACAAATAAAATCCAGACACTGCAAAACAATGCTCTCAGAGCAGCGCTTTGCATCCCCAAGAGACAACATATCTCCAACCACAGGAGAGCCCAGAATGCTTACTACCAATGACAAAATAATGCTCAAAGTAGCCTCCTTAACTCACAAATGCCTTAACAATGAAGCCCCCCAATACCTAGTTGGCAGAATAACAAGACACACCCCATACAGGCCATCTAGAACTGCCAATGCCAACCTGCTCATAGTTCCTAGGTTCAAACGAAACAAAACGGGCGGCAACAGCTTCCAAGTGAAAGCAGCCCAACACTGGAACTCCCTACCTCCCGCCTTAAGGTCACCCCAATCCTACCCCCACTTCAGACGCAATTACATTCAATGGATAAAGAACAATGACAGTTAAAGCACAGAGAATGTAACCTGTAGTTTGTAAATATGTATATCTGTAAATTTGTCTTCATCACATATTCTGCATATATTGTAACTGTTACCATTTATGTACTCACTGTAAATACTGTACAGCAATGTAACCAAGCTGAGAACAACCATGATGCTCCAGCACCCTTATACCTTCTGGTCCGGCACACAATACAAATGAATAAACAAACAAACAAACAAACAAGTGTAGGGTTGTGGAGAGGAAGTGGAGGGCATCGGTCTCACCCCCTGACAAACTGGCCTGCTTCCTGCTCCAAAGGCAGTACAGACTATGGCCCTCATTACGAGTTGGGCACAAAGGGATACCGGGCACCGGTAAGGACACCGGTGCCGGTAATCCCTTTGCGCCCTATTCCAAGTTCCCTTAGCGGGTCCCTTCCTTAATGCCTGGTTTTACCAGGCGTTATGGACGGGACCCGTTAAGGGACTTTAGAGCTAATAACGGTACCGCAATTTGCTGTACCTTTATTAGCGCCTTCCCCCTTCGCATTGAGCCCTATGGGGGCTCAAATGGGAATGGGGAAGGGCTTTTTCAATGGGGATTTACCGGTCCCACAAAGGTCGGAATAGACTGGTAACTCCCCATTGAACCAGGGCGGACTCGGTACCGGTATGGGAGGTAGTCATGGCGCTAATAGCGCCATGATTACCTCCATACTCGGAATGAGGCCCTATGTGTCCTCTCTAAGAAGAGAGCCTATATCCAAGCCTGCGTATTTGCAGCATCTAACAACTCGGCTTAATTTTTCAAAATCTTCAAGGAACTGGCCAATCATGCTGCAGTCTCTATCTCTCCTGCTCCTTCACAGGCCCTCTGCACGGCCTTGGCCTCTCATTTCACGAATAAAACTCAGGACATCCTATCCACCCGCTCTTCCTCCACCTCCTCTTCCACCTACTCTTCCACTCCTGGCCAATCTGAGGCCGTGTCTCTTCCTCCTTTCTTGTCCTTTCTCCTGTTCACCCCTGATGATGTTTCTAGACAAGTCTGATCTATGAAAGTCTTGTCAAAGTAGGTTCTCCCCTGCTCATTCAGAACCATCAAGGACCACATCGACACCCTTGGCTGATTTCTGCAATCACTCCTTTGCCACTGGAACTTTCCGCTCCCCCTTAAGCACTCTCTTGTGCACCCTCTTCTAGAGAAGCCCTCTGTCGATCCTTCCTCTCCTTTCCTGGGCAAAATCTTGGGCAAAATCTTGGAAAAGCTGGCCATCTC
The DNA here is from genome assembly GCF_040938575.1 of Ambystoma mexicanum. NCBI lineage: Eukaryota > Metazoa > Chordata > Amphibia > Caudata > Ambystomatidae > Ambystoma > Ambystoma mexicanum. The sequence continues at coordinate 864,165,413 of NC_090928.1, forward strand.
CCAGCTTAATCTACATACTGAATCTATTGGTTGCCTCCATGACCATCAATCTGGCTTCACAGCTGCCAGAAGCACATAAACTGCTCTCTTGAAAACCTGTATTCTCCCTTCTGTCCTGATTCTCCTTGATCTAACCTCTGCTTTTGACACAGTCAACCATGCCATCATGCTCAATTGCTTCCGCAACAACCTTGGTATTACTGATCAGGCCCTGATTCGGTTGACCTGCTTTCTCACCGACAGACCCTCTCAGGTCCAACTGGAGTTTTTCCTCTCTACTATCTCTCTCTCTCTACTTGTGGTGTTCCACAGGGGTCTAACCTCTCTCCCTGGCTCTTCAACCACTAACTGGCATCTCTTGCCCACTGCATCGCTACTTTCTGCTACGATTTTCAATTTTATGTGGATGACACTCACCTTTCTTTCAGGCCCCCCTCTGGCAGCAATTCAGGAATGGTGTGCCACCATTGATCTCTGCCTTAATGCCAGTAAGACTGAGATACTCCTCATTGGGACACCCGCTCCCTCCTTTCCTCTCTCCCTGGCTGCCCACTCTGGGCCCTCTTCCTGCTTCTTCCTGTGAGGCTAAGAGCCTTGGTGTCATCTTAGACTCCACCCTCTCCTTCTCTCGCCACATCTCTGATATCTCTAAGAAGTCAAACTATCAGCTGGGGGAAAGCGGGAAGAGGTATTCTTCCTTTTCCCACTTTCCCCCAGAAGCTTACTGTCTCTAGAGCTCTGGTCCTCTCTAGGCTGGACTATTGCAACAGCCTCTTTGTAAATCTTCCTGCCTCCACTCTTCGACCTTTACAACTTATCCAGAAAAGGACTGCAAGACTTGTCCTTCGCCTCAAAGCCAGGGATCGTATCTCTCCAGCTCTGAAATCTCTTCACTGGCTCCCTGTGGCTGCAGGGATCAAGTTCAAGACCCTTTGCATCGTCCATAAGGCTTTCTGGGGCCTGGGACTGCTCTACCTCCAACTTTATCTTCCAAAACATCTTCCTCCTGGAGTTCTCCGCTCATCCACCACCAACTCTCTGAGGGTCAGACGCTTCTCCAAGCAGAGGGTTGGGAGCAGATCTATCTCCTCGGCTAGGGCCTCCCTATGGAACAGCCTCCCTGCCTCTCTCTAACTTGAGCAGAACCACCTCCGGGTCCGGTAGCAACTCAAGACCTTCCTTTTTGCTTCTGCTTTCCTTATTCCTCTCCCCTGCTGATGCACCTGACTGCTCCGTGCACTGGTCACCCTCTGAACTCGGGCCAAGGCTCCTGCATGTCCAGTTGCCCTCGCACTGCCTCCATGCTCCCCAGCACTTAAGGGTCTGTATCTGCAACCCTACATTCCCTTCTCTATGCACTTATGAGCCACCCACTGGCTGCACTTGTGAGTTAACTGCACTTCCCCCTTCCCTCCCACCTGGCACTTTTTCTCTTCCCTCTTCCCTGCACGTGCACGATCTGAATGACACAAGGCCTAGTAAGATCGTTATTTTGTCCTCCTTTTGTTTCCACCTCCTTGTCTTGTCGCACCTAGAAACACTTGTGTACATTTGCGTTATAAATGCCCCTTCATATCATATTAGTCTGAAATATTAGCTGATTAGCTTGATGTGCTGTTGGGTGTTATATACTTAACCTTTCATAAAAACACCACATCAGGCATTGAGGAAGAAGAGGACAAGCAGTCAGAACCAGCAGCAAAATATGAGAAGTACTCTGTGTCAGAGGAGAGCACTCCAAATCTCTGTCTGCTCAGGGTACTCTAGGCTGTAACAATTTGAACTACAGCATGTCCAGGCACTACCGTGTATTACATCCGGTGGCAGGGGTGGAAAATAAACTATAAAGAGAATGGAAACAAAAGAAAGGCTCCTGACAGTTGAGCTGGGTACTTCATAAGTAAGTACTGTGACACGGAAGCGGGAGGTGGAGGTACTGTGTGTTTGAACAATAGTAAAAGCATTGCTTGGAGATTAATTTCTTTGACAGTCAAAATAATTATCTCAATTAAATACATTGCTAGTTTGGACAAGATGGCCAAATATATACACCATAAAAATAAAAGCAATCGTGAAACTGCTGCAAAAACAACAGACAACTTCCATTCGCAAAACACAAACACCACTTTTATGCCTTGCATGCCGCTGGACCGATGTGCGCTATATAAATTCAAATAAATAAATAAATATTCAGAGTGTGTTTTCAAACCAAAGTTGCAAAAAGACCAGTCACAAAATTCCTATTAGTTACAGCTGTGTAGATATGTGCTCAAGTGCCGGAGTTACAGAGTGGTCTCCAATTTTGGCATAGCCACTTGACAAAATGTGTGCTCCTGGGCAAAGCAGTTTATCTGGCTGATGCTTACTTGCCAAAATTAGATGTGTCTACAAATGATCCAGATCACTCTGTTGACTACACCAAAATAAGCCTCTCTCCTGATATTGTCAAATACGTAATATTAACAGTTACAATTCATATACTGAATCAGTTTATTTGATTCCCATGGATACTAAACATTCATTTTGTGGCATCATTTTTGTTATGCAAATAAGGGGGGCCCACAAATCTTTTGCCACCCAGGGCCTTACAAATCCTAGGGCTGGCCCTGATGGCTATAGAAACAGAACAGCTATGGTTTGTGGAATGCTACAATGTTCAGCGATAGAATTCATGCCTTTTAGTTGTAACCCAGCTCATTTGTAACCAAGTTCAAACACAGCTGCAGGGTCGACAGAAGGTGAGCAGGGGCCCTTTTCAAAGGTCTGCATGGTGGCCACTCTGCAAAGAGCTGGATCAACTGTACGTGCCTTGTGCACATGACTGCTGTTTTTTGCATGCACTCCGAATGGCATTCATACTGTTACATGTACACTAACTTAACTACAAGAAGCCCTACTAAGCACATACAAAAGCAGTTGAGATTTCAAATGTTTACTCTTCTCACCTTGATACAATCAAACTCAATAATGGAGAATCAAAAATCTAGTGACTTTGCAATATTGTTTTCAATTGAGATCAATGCCAAATGAGACAGCCTCTTTTTTAACATTTGCAATGTGAGGTATTTCTGAAAGGCCACTCTGCCGAAAATATGCACATTTGGGAATACTGGGGAAAGAAAGTTCGTGCCCTTCTTAATAATTCAAGACAAAGAAATGTGTGTCTAAAGTGGGAGTGACCATACCACTAACAACCATAAGGTAATTGATCATGTGAAAGTCATCAATATCCTAAGCAAGTAAATGTGTCAAATTTGGAAACATTTCTCAGCAACAGTCTCTTAACCAGCTGAACATCCGCCTCCCATTTCTGCGTTAAACACCATTCCCCTGGTAGAGGCACTGTGGCTACATTGCAAATGCGGAATTAAGTTTTATAAAGAAGTTGTAGGAGGATCACAAAGCAGGAACACCCACCAGGAAAAGGCATACAGACTTGACACAAAAAATCCATTGGGGCATGCTTTATTTGTTTTTTTACCTGCAGGACGAACACTGAATCAGGCGATCAAAGTCGGTAAACAGCAGTGAGGCCCAGTAGTAATTCAATCCATCACCTCTAGTGTTTTGCAAAAGTCACCCTGAGTGCGACGGGTATGCCCCGACATGGGTCCTGTGACTGCTCGGCCTAGAGACCCAAGCTATTCCTCACTGATGAGGCCCTACAAGGCCAACACATGTTTGGGGATGCTTGTGGTCATGTGCAGAAGGGGTGTGACATAGCAGTTTGGTCTGGGCTTCCCCTTTTGGGGTGGGACCAAGCCTGATTTGCATATGGCCTTTCCCCTTCTGTTATGGCTTGGCAGGTGAAGAACGATTGTCTAGAGGGTTGCCCAGAGCAAGGCTAGAGGTTAAGATTCATTCTAAACCTTCCAGCTATGACCTCTTGTGTTTTGCTGCAATCATTCAAGCAACCCCCGACCAGGGAACTTTGAAACTGCAAAACTCTGGGGGCAAAGCGCAGGAGAGAGAGTGGCACAATGAAAGCAAGAAATAGGTTCCAATCCTTTTGTAACACACGCCAAGCCAGTGCCCTGCCAAGAAGTCCCCAAGAGGAATCCACACCAATGTAGTACAAAAGCAGGAATAAGGTGCCAAGAACCCGCACTGGGGGCATACAGCAAGGTGCAAAATGTTATAGTGGGTGCACTCTTTCTTCAAGCATGGTGCTGCTGTACGAATCATCACAGTGGTGTGATAAAAGAGCACACAAAATGTGCCTCGGGCAGTCCGTGTATGGCACTGAAGGTACCCATACTGAAGGTACTGTGCATTGTGTCTTTTATTTCAGAGGGTATCTCAACAAATTAGAGTGGCTTGTCAGCTGATAAGCAGTGATGATACGAATCACAACAATGGCGACGAGGTGACAGTTGCGCGGCCTCTGCAAGATGCACCGGTGCGCATCAGACCAGCGTGTTTCCTCACAAGTTGGAGAGGAGTAACAGCATTTACTTCCCTGTTGTACAGTGGAAGCACGAAGGCTATCATAAAAGGAGCAGATTGAGACCCCTATACTGGATTAGTAGGGTGTGGCTCTCCATGTTATCAATTAGCAATACCAATTTCGGTCAGTGCAATGTCTCACAAAGTCCTGGGGTACAAAGAGCTTGTGGTTCTAATATAGAGTGTGTGTGTGCCTCATTCTCAATGTGCCACTCATCTCATTGAAGAAAAAGAGCTCAAACTACCTTGACAATGTAAGGGAACATGCACACCTGGCGTTATTGTGTTCATTGGACAATAATAATTCCTTATTGAACTAAATAAGCCCCATTCAAGTGAAACAGTGGCCAACTTGATTGCACAACACAACATGGCTGATGATGCAGGATCAGTACAGAAGCCAACTATAACACCCAGGCAGCATGGTCACAGCACTCTAATCCCCTTTACAGAATGTAATGTTCTACGGACGGAGTTTAGTCAAGGCCTGAGATGGGCACTCTGGGTGAAAAGAGTGGAGGTGTATTTCAAGACCACCAGGAAAGACCCTGGCATCGCAAAGAGATCCACTGTTGCTTACATGGGAGGCTTGGTGATTTATCACATATTTAAAACTCTAAAACCTATAGACGACGTGTATCAGGCGCTAAAAACTGCTCTGGAGAATTAGTTCAGCCCCATGGCGAATGCTGAGTATGAGAGATGTGTATTACGTGATGCTAAGCAGGGGGACCATGAAACACAAGATGTATTTCATGCACGCCTGAGACATTTGGCTTTTACTTGCATGCTGATAAGTGAAGAGTATAAAATAAGACCACAAATCATTCAAGAATATTTTTTCCATCAAGCTCCGAAAACAAATATTCAGAGAATCAGACATCACATTAACAAGAATCTTTAAATTAGTAAGAGATGCCAAGAGATGGCGAAAAAAAAATACTATTCGAAGGGATTCCGTCCTAAAAGCTGTAACGATTGCAGAAGCCTGTGCCATCAGGAAAACACATTCCAAAGCAGGCACTACTGCAAATGCCACAACATCAGAGCATCCAAGTGCATGGACAGAGACGGTTCAGACAATGGAATTGTGCTTCCTGACACAGGGGTGCATCTTGCTGAAGGTCATGCACGCAGGCCCTGCGGCTAAATAAACGACTTTACCAAGGTGTGTCATGGTCAGTTTCCACAGGTGAAGAACAGACAGGGGCAATCATTTGTGAAGAGACTCCCAAAAGTGGCTCTAATCGAGCTATTGCTGGACAATAACGAAGTGAAGAAAGCTGAAGAAGATGCAATGTGTTTTTTATATCCAGTGAGTTACAAAAATGGACGAGTAGGACTCCCTCTTAGAGCAAAGTTAAAAAGGAGTTGGACAAACTAGATTATAAAAATATAATTGAGAAGGTAGATGGACCCACACCATGGGTGGCCCCAATTGTTATAGATGAAAAACCCAAGCAACTAGGGTCTGTGAGGATCTGTGTAGACCTGAGACTGCCGAATAAAGCGATTAAGAGAGAGACAGAGAGACACATCACACCTACCATTGATGAAGTAAAATAGCATTTTTCATAAAACTCACTCTAAAAGCAGCTTACCATATATTCCTGTTACTTCCAGACTTCACCACACATCAAGGCCTAAATAGGTACAAAAAGCTACATTTTGGTATCTCTTCAGTGGCTGAAGTGTTGCAACATATCATCAGAGGCACTTTAGCAGGCAACAGGTGCTGGGTCTCACATTGCACCATACAAAATGTGCATTTTATGGCCTAAATGTGAGTTATTTTTCTATATATATTCAAGCCAAAGTAATTGCAGCAGATCTGAAGAAGATATCCACGATGTGCCTGCCCTAAAAACGGCATCAGAAGTGTGATTCTTCCTAGGTATGACAACTTATTATGGAGGGTTATAAAGGACCTGGTGACCTTATCTGCGCCATTGAGACAACTCACAAAGAGAGATATTCCCTGGCAGTGGATGGCTCTTTAGGAAATCTGCATTCCAAGACATTATGCTTATGTTTACATCTAATGTCATCATCGCATTTTTCGATCCTAAGAGTCATTCTGAGATAGTGGTGGATGCTAATCCTTTGGTCTCTGTGCTGTCTGATGCAGATGATCTCAGAGGTCCATTCTGTAGCATATGCTAGCCTTGCTTTATCGGCAATGGAGCAAAGGTATTCCCAGGTCGAATAAGAAGCTTTGGCAGTGATCTGTGGATGCCAACATTGCCATGTTTACATTTATATGATTAGCCCATTTCGTAGTCATGGATCTTAAGCCTTCATTACACATTAAGACGGGTGCTTTCTTGCATCCTCCGGCGAGAATTGAAAGATTGATGCTTCAGTTACAGGAATACAATGTGACTATCATGTTTCAACGAGGGTTGACAACACGGAGGACTCCCTGTCATAGCACCTGTCATCACAACCTCAACAGGGAAAAGAGAAAGGATGTTGTGCCTTGAAGCACTTGTGTATAGGCACGCTATAAATAAAATATCATATCATGTGAAAAGGAACAATATGTGAAAATGGTTACCGAAATCAAAGTCTAGAAGTCGATGTCTCTGTCAGAAATTTTGGAGGCTTTAGCACTGGATGAGTGTTTTCAGATATTATTTAATAAATCAAGAGCTGAGATTGGAAACAGATACTTCAATTACTTGACCATATGACTATGGAAGCAAAAGCATTGTTGGATATGTTACGGCATAGGCCCTGAGGGGTTAATTTTGAGAGACTCACGAATTGTGATCCCAAAGATGCTGATATTCAAAGTAGGGCAAGTGGCTTATCATGGTTACAGAGGGGAGGTCAAGGCAAAAAGTAAGGTTGATTCAAAATGTGTGGCTTCCCCTTTGAGTTGAAAAATACATTCAAAAGTGGGTGTGGTCTCAAGCATCAGTGTCAGCACTGCAAAGACCTTCAATCCAATTAGCACAAATAAGCTGTATCCCTTGAAAATGTGCAAACATTGACATTGGACCTTCAAGTGGGGAGAAACATTTCCTGATGGTGGTGGACCAAGAAGTACCCAAAAGTTGATTTTGTTTCATTCACAACAGCATGCAATGTCATTCCTATTTTGAAAAAAGTGTTCACAAACCATGGACTCACTGTAGAGAACAAGTCAGATAATGGTCCTCTATTTCAAAAGCGAATGTTTTTAAGATTCCTAATTGATCCTGGGATTGGTCATCAACAAATCACCCCAGTGTGGCTGAGTGCTAATGGTGGAACAGAACAATTAATGAGAACACTGAGCATGGTTTTCAGAATTGCACAAGGGAAGGGGTTGAGAATTGAATCAGACCTATACCAATTCCTGAAGGAATTTCAATCCACACCTCATTCTTCAACAGGAATGTCTCCTGCACAGGCACTCATGGGAAGATGGTCCACACTAGAGAGTTTGATAATGCGACCACTAGGGACAGGAGAGGGGACAGGAGAGAGACTAATAACACCAGAGAAAGTATTCACAGAAGATTGCAGGCTGAGAACATACGTGTTGTGGACATTGTTTGGTCAACACTTGCTAACCATTGTGGAAGATGAGCCTCACCTATGAACATCATCCTTTGAAAGAAACAGGAAAGAAGAGTTCCATGATTACTGCTTCTAATGAGAGGTAGGAAAGGACCCACTATGCAAATTTCTTTAAGAAACTGGATGCAGGAGATAACTCTTCGAACACTGGATCTACTAGAATATAAAGGTCCATTCAGGAGAAGATCCTGATGACGTTCTAGTGAATCAAGCAGTGCTGCTGCGACAATAAGAATTGATGGGGCAGAAGCAAATGGAAGGCGTGAAGATGAATTGGGCACAATGGTGTCAAAACAAAGGATCCTGTTCATGAGTTGCTTATCAGTTGGTGATCAGTGAGACTACTGATCATGACACTAATGTGGTGGAAAGACAAAGAGGTGAAAAGGGCTCGAGACCATGGAGTTGGCCCACTGGCCTGATGACCAGCACCGAGGAAGATGCACCAAGATGCTAATGTACTGAAAATCCAGAGTGGAAACACAACGTGTTGATGAAAACCTAGCCCGATGATGGATATTGCAAGCCTGGGATTAGTTCCACCAGCTAAGTCAGTCTGTACTATGCACACTGCAAAGTGCTGTTTTATGTACAGCGATAAACACATATTTATGTATAACACAACATGGGGGCAGCAGCACAGAGGACCCCTGAGGCTCGGGCCCTTCTCATTAGTAAAAGATGAGCTGACCATGACAGCTGTGCAGCATGTAATGTTCAGAGAGTGCAATCGCACCGTAAAAACAGTTATCCTCCATTTGCAGAAATTGTTCTTCGATTTGTTTCCCTACTGTCTTAAGTGCAAAGCAGAACTAGAAAGGGGTCAACAAGCCAAGCTGCAAAGATTGGTCCCTGGGCTTGGGGAGGTAAGGGTGGAGCAAATTTCACTTTGACTCAAATGGCACCAATTATTGAAGGACATAGGAAGCGTGGCATTGCACCTAGATCGATGTTCGTTCGTAGAGACGGGATGCCAGCTAGTGATTAATAATTGTTCTATTGTCAATTCATTACATACCTTTTTTGCACTTCGTGCCAGCCACTTACTTAGTCCATAACTCAATTGTGGTCATTTAGTTTGGTATATTTAAATGCATCAGTCACATTCCAAAATATGGAAGTAATGTAAAAGCAGCTTTGTGTTCACAATTGACTCTGGCATGGGGATTTTGTACGTTTTCTTTAATGTGCTTTATCCAACAATGTGTTCGACAAAACATAGTATAGCAAATTAAATTGCACATAACTGGAGGCATGTGCAGAGCCATAGACCATGTTCAAATAGCATATGTGTTATCACAGCTGCGAGAATTGCTACTGGTTGGTTATTTTTCGTGTAAAGGGAGCAGAGCACTAATACGGATTTTAGATATCTGTTCTCAGATCGTATATACAATTGCATGTTTACAGGAAATCCATCAACTTTTCATAGATTTGCAATTTGTTACTTATAGGGTTTGCGAATTAGACGTTGCACCTATGAATTCTGAAGCTCTTGCCAAAATTTCATTAGTCTAAACTCTTATAAGGTCCTTTCTTTAAAGTAATGCTCAGTATGTGCTTATTTGAATGCATGTGGGAGAGTATGGTTGTCCTATCAAACCATGTCTTCATACTGTGAAGTGTCTTACTGAAACCAAACTGTATCAGCTTCTTAATGCCCTTTATATATTTACTTGTTTACAGGATGACACAATGTGTCCTTCATTGGATACATTAACACATTGAGCTTTCTTCCCAGGATAAAATGGCAAATTGAAGATGTCTGTGTATTGTAGGTTTACTCCACAGAGGGCACCATTGTGATAGAGAGAAGTATATCCTGGATCTCACATCGCCTAGATTTGGGATGAGGAGGATGCTGCATGTGAAACAGAGAAGGCTGGAATGATAACACTATTGTATGTCGTTATTTCGATTTTTGTAGGCCGCCTAACCAAAGGATGACATTTTTTCGTGTCCCGCCCCCTCTTCCCAGATTTACTTCAAAAGGGGGGTTTCACCCCACCAATCACCTTTACCTCGGCCCCCACCACCTCCCTCCTCTCCCAACACTCTCCCCCACCAAAGCTCACACAAACACACACACAAACAGGAACACCCAACACACAAACACACACGCACATATCCATGTACCCGTGATCCCTCGTGGCCACTTCCGGATAACAGAATGCCTGTCAGCCCCTGCGCACACTCGTATGCCTCTCAGGGCTGACAGTTCGATTTAGAAAGACCGCTCTGTGCGGTCACAGAGCGGTCTTTCTAAATAGTTTTTTTCTCGTTTTTTTGAAAAAGGTCTCTTGACCTAATGCCTATTCATCAATATTAAGGTACCATCGGGTGTTGCCTTCTAGTCATCTGTGGGTAAGACATAGGACTTTAAGGTTGAATAATATTTATACTCAGAGCAAGTGTAGGTCTCTCTGTTGGGCCAAGAATGGTTGGCATTTTGTAGGCCTAATCTGTGCTCAGGAGGTTTGAGTAGAGCGCTTTTGGTTCAGTCAAGTCATGAGTTTATCATGGAGGGTGGTTACCTCAAGGTAGGAATGCCAGAATGTTCTTAATAAGGTTTTGGTAAAAGTAGGCATGGATGGTACTGTTGACCTATAGTCGGTTATAAAAATTGAGGAGGCTAGTGCTGGCTGGGTGTTGTTTTATTTTGTCCACAGTACGAATGTGCTAAGGCCGCTACAAGCAAGTGGTTGAAAACAAAGCTAATCATTTGCCAAATAATACAGTCCACTATGTCACGCATCGGATGAATATTTTGCTGCATGTGTTTGAAGCAATTGAGGGTATACAGTGTGAAACTTTTGAAGGTGCAGTGTTTAATAAGACCCATAAGTAAGGGTCAACGAATGTGATGCTCCTGACTACGCTCTGTCCGATCCCCTGGAAACAGGATTGCATAGGGTTTCTAGGGTTCACTAGTGCTAGTAGGTTCAAGGACATATATGACGTCAACTACCCCCCGCCCGCCTCGCCAGTATCAAAGCCGACTTGAAAAGATGGGACATGCTTGTGGCTGGGGAAGGTGACGGCAGTAAAAAATTACCACAATCCTTAAGCTCCTCTTTCATTTTGTGGCCCTACCAACTCACATCCCCACACAGAAACTTCACGCGCTACACTGGAAGATTATCTCCTGCATCTGGCAAAACTGTAGGCCAAAAATAGCAAGAAAGGTCCTTTTGCCAAGGCAGCACCTGGGGAGTCACAGACATATACAGATACTACTTGGCTGCCCAACCTTCACACACATTCTCATGGGTCCATCTGAGGGATTCCTTGATGTAGTCCTGAAAAGAAAAAACTCTGGCCCAGGTACTGCTGCAGCAGCATCCATTCACAACACCTTCCTAGGACCCCCCCTAGATTGGCCATCCTGTCCTCTACTAGACACACTCTAACATGCTGGAACACAGCGACCAAGCGATGGGGCACATTACCGGGACTAGGTCCATTGTCCCCTATCATTGGCAACCCGGGCTACACTCTGGGCCTGCAGAAAACAGCTTTTAAGCACTGGACTGAGGGAGGGATTAAAGAGTTACAATAACTCGACAAAGTGGGGTCCCCACTCATGTTCGCGGACGGCAATCTGAGGTTCTCCCACCAGGAAACGTAAGGATTCCACTATTTTCAGTTGCGACACTGGGCCAGTCATCCTGCAATTGAAAAGAAAGGTATTAGAGATCTCATTACCTTGGAAGCAGCATATCTTGCCGGGCGCAGCAAAGGGAGAATATCTGTTCTTTACAACTTGCTTGATAGGTATGATCAGCAAGAATGATTGCCTTATATGCGCAGCTAGGTGCGTGACTTGGGGACCCACATTGAGGCGGACTCCTGGCTCTGTATCAGGGAGCGCAATCACAAAGCCTTCAAGTGCACCACAGATAAAGAGTGCCAATTGAAACTCGCTTACAGATGGTACCTGAACCCAGAATATTGTGACACATGCTGGACGGGATGTGTAGGCCAGGGAACCCACTTCCATATGTGGTGGCCCTGCCCTAAGGCCTAACATTTTGGAAGGAGGTGCTCTCTTACATCAAATCCATGCTTAAAATATCACTGCCACTGAATCTCTTAGTGGTCCTCCTGGGTGTTCGGGGAGACGGGATACAACCTCTGTCTGGGAACAGCTCAAAGCTTCTCGCTCATCTCCTACTGGCGGCCAAGATCTCCCTCGCATGTAATTGGAAGTGCTCTGAGGGTCCGCTTATTCAGTTTTGGCGGGGGAAACTATGAGATATTCTCACAGCGGAAGAAATTACAGCGCTAGCTAGGGGGAAATACACATCATATGCCTCCATTCATTAATTATGCACAACACTCCTACTTTGGGGCCCACAAGCCACAGTTATACAGACTCCTAGAACTACTGTAAAATCTGTAGTGTTTGGGTGAGACAGGGTCAGGGTTAACCACAGTAGGGGTGAGGTGATCTGTTCTCATCTGATTTACTCTCTTCCACTGTTACTACCTTTGAAATGTGATTGAACTCAACGTCTTCACTTAATGATATTACGCTCCCCGCTGTCTGTCTCTTAGAATAAATAAAGTTGTTAGAAAAAGAATGTGACACTAAGTGAAGTGCAGAATAGCATGAACATTCCAAAATGGCCAAAATATTTGAATACTTGCTAAGTGATTCCTCAAATGAGTAAGAAATGCAGATGTGCCCCCCTCCGAGGAAGTTCTATGATTTAATCAAAGGATAGGGAATGAAACACGTAGGAGTGTGTAATACGTATTAATATTTGTATTATTAAGCATACAGTGATTAAATGTTTCACTGAAGGGTTGAAGTATTTATCAATGTATGTTTACAAGCACAGGGACACTTTACATCACATTGCACTTTGTGGTTTTTGTACTGTAAAGTTGTTTTTAAAATTGTAGTGTGTAATCTAATATGTATGTCTTGTTTGTTAGTTTAAAAATAAATGAACTTCTTCGTCTATGTTGGATTTTCCCTAGTCATGAGTTTGCGTATGAACATTGAATAGTAGAATACAGCTATTTTTGAAATTGATATTTCTGAGTTTGAAGTTAAGATTGAACATGCACTGGCAGACAAGGTTTTTCACGTATGTTATTAGACCAGGGACAACCTACCTGCTGCCTCTCAAAATACCCTGGTGTCTCCCAAAGCTGTCTGCTGTGAGTACGTATGCTAAGCCGTGAAACATTATATATTGATTAAATTGTGCGTGTCACTGTGAAACTAGTATGCAGCACCATGGAAGCAGATAAATGCCTCCGTTAAGAGGATAGATATGTGACTGACTTATTGGCTAATGCTTTGTTATTTGGGGATAGCACAGATCCTAACAATACATTGAACTTGACCAATTGGGACAAACTAATACAGGTCAAAAAAAGACTAGCAAGGACTGAACTGAATGGTTCTATTTTACTAGCATATTTGACAAATGGTACGCTTCCACAAGGCCTGATTGTGAAAAACAAACCTAGACTATTTCTAGATAACAAAGAATGTATAGTGCAATGGAGCGGAGAGACCTAAAGAGACTGAAAACAAAAAACGAATGGGTGAGTTGACTAAATTTCAGGCGTACGGAAATTACGTACGGCTGGAAATGTTGACTGTCTCACTTTTCTTTGCATTACAGTGAAGAAGGACAGCGGGGGACGTGGGCGTGCCCCCCGCACCCTTGTTCACATTAATGTGAGCGGCGGTTGCAAGGGTTTCCCCCGCTCCCATCTCAATAAAGTCACATGGCATCGCAGAGGGATGCTGGAGGTGGCGGCATACAGGTAAGTAAGGGGATGGGGGCAAGGGGATAGTCTGAAATGTTCGGAGGAGAGAAACCGAAAGTTATTTTTGGTAAAATAACTTTCAGTCTTTTCTCCTTCAAACATTTCGGCTTTGGTTTAATTACAGTAAATACAATGGAGCTATCTATCTAACAAGTGTGGCCGAGACTGGGTAATTTTAATTAATGACACCCGCCAAGTGTATATCAGAGAAAATTGTTATAGAACTCAACAAGTTAGAAGAAGAGATTAAAAAGTTGGTTCCGCTTGATGTTTTAAAAAAAAGACTGGAAGAGATATTAGTAGAAATTAATTAATTCAAATAATTCAACACCAATGAGAAGATAAGACGAATGAAAAAAGATCTGAGTAACTTTAAGCATGAGAAAGCAGTTCCCTATACCAGAAAAGGTTCTAATGATCAAGAAGGTGAGAAGCTGTAACTGAATTTTACAGGGAAAAGAGTGAGGTTTGACAACAACTCGTATAGTATGAGCGACGAGAGCTCTATAGGAGAAGGTAGACAACTCGAACAAGATTACAGGTTGCGAGGAAACAACCAGAGAGATACCTACAGAAACACATGATCAGGGGGCCGTAGACGCAGAGAAAGAAGAAGTTTGAATGGAAGATCTTTTTTTTAAACGGACCAATCGGACTGGGAAATAAAACCGAGAATTACAAGGAGTTGCTGAGCCTTATAGGGAATCTTTCTAGCTATACGCCTTCTAATGAGGAGACAGCAGTACTAAATAAAGGCTTAGGTTTTATTATGACTAACATACACAATACATTTCGACTCCTTTGGAATTCAAACAGTTCATGCGGAAGATACATTTACGAATTCTTTATGAATCCGGGTGATGAGCTCCTTCAGATTTCACGCCCCCGGCATCCAATCAAAGTGCGGAGGCTCAGGTTTTTGAAAGAAGAGTTCGTACAAACTTAGAGAAGCCGGAGAAAACCAAGAAAAGCACATTTCAAAACATCTCCAAAAAATAAAAGAAGCCATTAAGAATTTGGCCAATAATGAAAACATTGTTATCCGCAAAGCAGACAAAGGAGGTGGTATAGTCCTGGTTGACAGAAGCGAGTATATTGACGAGTGTATGAGACAGTTAAGTGACAAAATGTGTTACAAACATCTAGATGCAGACTCTACTGATAGGCTTAAAGGTTTAATAAAAACGAAAGTGGAGAAAGCCCGGCACAAAGGGTGGATATGCAAACAAGAGTCACATTCTGTAGTAAAAGAAAAACTGAGGACACCTCGGTTTTATTTTCTTCCAAAAACATACAAATTGGACAAAACCACCAGGAAGACCTATTGTGTCAGGGATGAACTCAGTTATAGAACTGCTCTCTAAATGTGCAGATGTCTATTTGAGACCGTTTCTGACATAGATGAAGTCCTACAAACATGATACCATGGTGGCAATTCAGCTAGTGGAAGGATTACAATTTGACGTCACTAAAGATAAGCTTCTGAGCTTTGGCATTACTTCCTTATACTCTATGATACTGCAAGAGAACATATTGTGAATGCTGGAAGAATTACTATATCTGAAATGCATCCCGAACGGGACTTCTAACTCCTTTGTCTTATGGTGTGTTGAAATGACACTAACTGAGAATTATTTTATGTTTCTGGATAATCTTGACTGCCAAATACTCGGCGCTGTGATGGGGGCTACAGTGGCATCTAACATGGCCAACCTCTACATAGAACTATTGGAAGAAACTAAAATCTATTCTGATACTAATAAAAACAACATTAGAGTTTGGAAATTCTACATTGATGATGTGCTGATTATTTGGTCAGGGAACAATGAAGAAGAAATTAAAGATTTTATGACCTGGTTGATTAAACAATGTACGTTTTTGCAATTTACAGAAACATCTAACAATCTGCAGATTGACTTTCTTGATATAACCATTTATGCAGCATTTGAGATGAATGTACTGGCAGTGAGCCCATACCATAAAAAGACAGACAAAAACTATTTGCTGCAGTTTAAGAGTTTCCACCAACGACATACAAGGGAAAGTATGCCTTTTGGGCAATTCTTGCATTTTTTTAAAATGTGTTTATGGTTAAAATAACCTTTACAAATATATTCATAATTCATAACATCATTTTAAAAATGTCAACATACTCATGATATTACAATTTTCTTCAATTCCAACGGAGAGGAAAAAAAGTCAGATATCAACCACAATGATAAACAAGTCAGAAAGACAAAAAATAGAAGATTACATAATTGCATTTAAGGTGAAACAGCAATATGAAAGTCAACTTCGAAAGAGATGCCGAGCTGTTGACAAAGACACTAACTCCACAAGGATATCACAGAAACCTTGTGAAGAGGTCCTGTAAACAAGCTAAAAATAATAAGAGTCACTATTTTGGAATACGCTGATAAGAATAAAGACAGATCGGACAAGCTGATGTTTGTTAGTACATTTTCAGACCTTTCCAATGACATTACAAAAACTATTACAAAGAATTGGAAGATTTATAAAGGTGGCAAATGCCCATTGGCACCTCCAATTATGGCTTTGAAAAGGAGTAGACATTTAAGAAATCAAGTTATGAGAAATTACATACGCAATAACGTGCAGAAACAAAGACATTCTCTTGAGATGTGGTGTCTGGACAAACTTAAATGCCATTCCACTTGTGGGAAATGTAAATGCTGCCCACTAACAACTGGGACACATGAGATTGACATAGTCCTCAGTACCAAATGGCGCCAGATGTCTTTTTCAAACTGCAATACAGAAATGGTTGTGTACGCAGTGTGGTGGCCTGGCTCTTTAATGTATTGGTAAAACAGAGAGGACAATTAAGAATTACCAAAAACAAGAGTTGCATAAGAAATAATGTTGTCAATGCACCAATGTTGGAACATGTTCAAGTTAAAAAACACAAATGGGAGGAGTTAAAATGGAAAGCACTACTTAAAGTGGTCAAAGGTAAATATGCTAATGCTGAAGGGATGAAGGGACCGAAATGTGATCAATGGGGCCTTATCGAACGTATCGAGATCAGAGGCTGAGACTAATACATCATATATATATATATATATATATAGTTTAGGATAGATAGACTCATGATTTATTTGAGCCTTTTTCTTGTGTGTAAAGTTTAGTAGGTGCTCTATCAGAAATTATACAGTGGGCTGATATTCTTTAAACAAAGCTATTTGCTGCATGCAAAATGTATAATGTATGCAACTAACGGTGGTAAAGTTCTCTGTATTTCAGTACGTTTCTATATAACAGGATACAGTCCAATATGGCACTGTGTGCAGCAACGGCTTTGTTACACTAGAAACTGTAGCAATGTATCACGTAGATCACATAATTTGGGTGCATATGATATGATGTAATGCTCTGTATGTGCATTTACAGTGGACTGCTGCACTGCATAGGTGTATTACTCCGTAAGCGAGTCGGGACCGCAAAAAAGCAGATACTCCAGTGTGAACTAATACTGCTGCCATCTCAAGATAAAAGTAAGTAGGGATGTCATACAATCACAGAAAATTATCAAATAAAAGAGGCTAAACATATTATACTATGCAGATGAACCATTGGCATTATTTAGTAGGCTAAATTACTCAACCTGGTTTGTTGCAGATGCATGCAACATCAAGTGGAATACATTTACAGTAGAAGTAGGAGATTGCAATAGAAGTGTTTAAGTATATTAAGAGTGAGTACATCGATGGTACTGTTGGCCTATTGTAGGTTATACAAAATGAGGAGGCTACTGCTGACCTGGTGTTGTTTTATTTGGTCCACAGTGCAAATGTGCTAAGGCTGTTACAAGCAAGTGGTTGAAAACAAAGCTAATCGTTTGCTGAATAATACGGTCCACTATGTCAAGCATCTGATGCATATTTTGCTGGTAGGTGTTTAAAGCAATTGAGGGTGTAGAGTGTCATACCCTTGAAGGTGCAGTGTTTAATAAGACCCATAAGTAAGGGTTAAATAATGTGATGTTAAGTGAAGTGCAGTATAGCATAAGCATTCCGAAATAGTTCCTGTAGAGTGTATGGTCAAAGTATTGTGAATACTGGCTAGGGTATTCATCAAATATTTAAGATATGCATGTGTGGCCCCTGAGGAAGTTCCATGATTCAAATAAAGGATATGGAATGAAACATGTAGGTTAGTGTATAATGTGGAAGTATCTCTGTATTATTAAGAATTTGGCACTTTAATGTTTCACTGAAGGGCTGAGGTGTTTATCAGTCTATGTTTACAAGCACAGGAACACTTTATTGACACATTGCACGTTGTGGTGATTGTACTGTAAAGTTGTTCTTTTCAAATTGTATTAGTGTGCAATGTAATTTGTATGTCTTGTGTGTTCGTTTTTTTTTTCTTTTAAACAAACTTCTGTGTCTATGTTGGGTTTTCCCTAGTTATAGGTTTAGGTAAGATCATTGTCTATTAGAATAAAGCTATTTTTTAAATTGATATTTTTGCGTCTGAAGTTAAGAATGAACACACACTGGCAGAGAAGGGGATTTTTGTGTATGTGTTTGGTAAAAGTATAACTACTACTGTATCAACCTGTTAGCTGAGTCTGATGATCTTAGAGTCTAAGAGTGCATCCCGATTTTGGCATACTACTAGAACAGCATATAAAGTTGGGCGAGCTTTATTCTAAATGACAAATAGATGCAGTGGCGGAGCTAGCGAATGGGCTCATGGGGTCAACTTACTACCTGAAACATGTGCAACCCCTGACAGGTGCATTTAGCTGGGTGCTCTAAGATACTTTCAACTAAACAGTTGAGAGTGTTTATGCTGAAGAGCTGCCTGTGCTGTGTAAATACCTGCAGCTCTTTCTATGTTTCCTCATAAGAAAAAGGTGTATGCAAGGGACAGTGTACACAGGATATGTGCAGATGCTGATTGGTTATTATTTCTGCTTCGATGGGAAATTTCGGTCTAGTGATTGGATGCTTCCTCAGACAACCTTTCATGATGCATTACCTTTACATCATTCAAAGCTTTGATCTACCTTAGTGCAGGCTGTGGACATCATTTGGGGGTCCCCCAGGGATAGCAGCTGCAACCCCTGGTGACTTCCCTGTGACCTATGGCACTGCCTCTGTGACCCCTGGCTTAGGAATGCAGAGGCATAAAGGAAAACATCCATCGCCATAGAATATGCAATACATACAGTAAAAACATGCGTGGCTGGTTGGTGCGCACCTATACATGATTTGCCTGCTCCATAAGAGATGCCAGGTCATTGGTTCTAGCCCAGTCCGTCTGTCTTCCATCACGTAGGTGCTGCAGTCATCATCTTTCATGTCGAAGGTCAAAGAACAAATTAACTACACTCCTAACATAATACTACTTTATCACTATACTGTGCACCTGGCAGGCCATAAAACGGGAACAAAGGTGGTTCTGGGGCACTCTAACCATCACACACACATTTCACTCACTCCCTTCCGCGCCATCCGGCCCCATGGTCTACACTCTAATTTTGAACTGCAATATATCCTCCCTAGCACCTTGAAATACAAATCACACAATTGTAGCAGAATGATGTGCCCTATCCGTCCACTTTGAACATTTCAGGATTTTTTACTTTGGGGTTGGTGGTCAAAGGGCACCTGGTACCATGGAATTCAGGGATCTTAAGGTTTAGTCAGTTATATGGGCTATAACTCGTGGTCGCTTGGGGATGGGCCGGGTCATGCTTTGGCCAGTGTGAGATAACATGAACACCAGGCACCGGTCTGTGATCATGGCCTTGTAGGGCACATTCCTCTTGAGTAATCCACACATCTTTGCAACACTGCTAGAACAATGAATAGACGTTGTGGCGGTTGGGGGTGTAGCCTGTCCTCATGGGAGCTCGGGCATAGCTGGAGAATTCCCTTATCCCGCGATTATGGGGCTAGTGCATGCAATGCCGCATTCGTAGTGCAGACCTTCCCTTCCACCTATGATTACCAATATGTACCCAAAACAGCAATGCTGCTTGCGCCCTGCGCTACAGTATGTGGGTTGATTATATTGAAGTAGGGTCCTTTATAGTGGGAGGTGATCCTTTCACCATCCCACCGCCCCCTAGCCCATCATAGTGCTTTGAATGCATCTCGCCTCACTCTAAAACACTTAGTGGGGTGCAAGAGAGATCCCAACATTACTGTGACCTAGATTTTCTGGTATCCAGATAAAATAGTTGGTATATCATATTTTTATATATAGCACTTCATGTCTGACACCTGATTCCTCCTGTTCTGTTTCTAATCATTGTAATAATAGGTGTTATTGCTATGAAATATAGAAGTACTTAATCTACCTTAACCTATCATCCTCAGATAGCTGAAAGGCTGATTAGCCCTGTTGAAATATGAACTTGGTTTGTACGTGTCAGAGTTAAGCATTTAACTAGCTGAGCTAGCCAATTGTGATGCACTAAGCTGTTTAATCAATGGTGCAGTTAAAAAGAAACGTTCTTAGGTTATCTACACACAACCCTCTACTGTCCCTCTCAGGCCTTTTTTAAGGAAAATATGGGACAGTAATTATCAGGTTTATTAGAGGGCAATGACATATTTATCATGCTTATAAGCACTGTACTAACAAGTGCCAAGTCAATAAGAAATGTAATCCCCAAAGCCAATGCATTGCCAACTTATGCGTATGCACATTCAGTGAGAAATAGCTAGTGAGATAGCTAAGTGGGTAAAGTGCTCACTGCTGGGATCTATCTGTGTACTGCAGGTCAAAGGTTTGAATCCTAGCAAGGTCTACTCAATCATATATGCCACTGACCATTTAGTGCAGACATGTATGTTCAATGGCATATATGGTCAGCAGCATATATTAGGAAAAGGCTGTGGGGTCAGCCTCTTGATCCTCCTTATGATGATCTGTGTACAGACTGTGTACAGAATGAAACAAGTTGAGGTGTCATGGGTTCCATTTCCGTTTGTTTGTTATGAACTTGTGGATTCAAATCTGATGGATACTTCTCTACAAACTTGACATTATGATGAAAGTCTTTCTGTGGCAAAAAGGAATAAAGGGGTTATTTGTTGTGCAGGGTATTGGGTCAGATGGCTATTCCTCTGAATCTCTTCAGCACCAGGTGTATGAGGCACTAATCATTGGACATTTAAGAATGCACTTAGCAAATGAAAGAACGGCCTAGATACATAAAGCTGCAACTTACATACTTTAAATGTACATAGGCTTTAACCTAAAATAGAAGCTACATTTGCCTACTGTATTTTGGCAGTACTTGCGAATGTGGGGCTTTACTTGGCGTAACATTACTAGACCTGGCGTGAAGCAATAATTGGTACAAGTTGGCAGTAATTGCTTTATAAAGCTGTAGTGGCATATGCATGGCTGTGCCCCTGCTCTATGTTGGGTCTACCACTATCATAACATGACCCCCCTCTGGGGGCCTATCATCACAGCACCCTAGTTAAAATGTGGGTGGTATTTACATAAGTCTTATGTCTACTTTAGTACCGGTAAGGCATTTTATGAAATGTAAACATTTATATGTTTTTTACACCCGTTAATCACTTCAGGTGATGACATTGGGGTTAAATGTCATGTGATGTTAATTAATGTGATATTGTCAGGGTCAAAGGCCATATTACATAACTTCCTGTGTTGTTATGGGGCGCGTGATGTCACTTCACAACATTTTGGTGAATTGTTTTGGTGAATTGACGTCCCAGTGCTGGCCAGGAGTCACAGCTTGAATTGCCCCTCAACAAACACATGCCCAGTAATTACAACCATTGTTTGCTCAATGCTAACTCCAAATGTTATTGTTTGATGTCAAAAACCTGACCACTGGCATTCAGTTGAATGCTAATCAGATGCCCAGTCCCCAGAAGTTGCTGATGCATATTGAATGACAGCAGATTGTGTATATGTAAGTGTTGTGGCCTGGGGCTCGGAGAACCCTCACTTGCCAGCGCCACATCCTCGAAAAACACCTGCCTTGTAGGAGGCACTGTCCTTGTTTTGGTTCTTGGCGTAAGAGGTAGTCGCTGCAATGGAGACGGTGGCTGCCACGTGGCCACGCCCCCCGGGCACCCTATGTGGTGAAACACGGTTGCGGCGTCTGCATCGCATGATCACCGTGTTCACAGCCCAACATAGAAGGCGCATTAAGATTGCCCTATAAAAGCACTTCATGATCACGTGACAGCCTTCTAATTACGTGTTTGTTACCCGAAATTCAGAGCTCTGTGTCTGTGGTATCCTTGGTTCTCTGTTCTCTGGTTTCTTTGACTTCGGCCTCGTCCCCGGTATCCTTGTAGCCTTTGCCCTTGTTTCACCTTGATCAGCTGTTGCCGACCTCGGAACTCTCTCTTGACTGTCTTCTGCCTAGTGATTTGGTCTCCGGTCTACTCTGCATGGCTTCCTGACTCGGTACGTCTTTGGAACTGATCTCTCTCTCTTGCCGAATTTGCCTCTGTTTATTGCCTGTTTGTGTGCCGATTCTGCCTGTTACTGGATTGCGCTACTCTCTCTTCTGAGTTTGCTTCCTGATCCTTCCTTTCCTCCTGCCGCCACTTATCCTTTCCCTTCCCTCGCACCCTGGCCCAGTAAGTGGAACAGCACATTTGACTTTTGGGACGCTTTGCTGAGCGCTGCACCCCAGATCTAGAGCGGCCCTTGTTCCGTGCGGGTCAGTTTTCCTTTATTAACCTCCCCTTCCCGTCGTTTTATCCTCCGTTGGCACCGGACTCAGGAACATTTTCTCAAATCAACACTTCTCCCCAACACAAGGTAAACCCCTGTTTAATAGTCAACTATTATCCCCTTCATGGACTCTGGTTCAAGCACTTATCTGGTGTTCTCTCCACCCTTTGTAGTGTAAAGCCCTGTAGCAGATCATCAGCAGATCCTCCCTGAAAGACGGCCATACCAGGAGTCGGGGTAGCTGAGCAATACATCAGGTGGGTACAGATAGGGGTTTCTTCCTGTCCTTTTCTGGTTGGACTGGTCTCAGTACTAAAACCCATCTGTTTTGTTCCTAACAGCCTGGTGGTCCTCCGGGGTGGTCAGGTCACACAACCTTTCCAGGAATATCTTCCATTAGCTCTGGTCTATTACCTTGAGCAGTGGGGCATATTGTTAGGAAGGTTTCCCTCGGTGAGGGGGCCTTTGGCGTGTGGTCAGTGAAGTATCAGAGAAGGGGAGAGAGAGAGAGGTGAAGTAATCTGTGGACTTCCTCTTCATGAAATCCCACGTGTATCCTTTTCAAGTGTGGTTACTACACAGGGTTCTGACAGTAAGTCATCTGTCAAACCTAAAGATCTCAAGGCAGCCCTAAAGAAGAACTAGGAAATGCACACTATGTGCATATTTAGTACACTAAGGGAAAAATAAATGTAAAGGGTGCACAGATTGAATTTGTTGGTTCTTCACATGCAAGCAATGACATCAAAAGTATACTTGAAACACAAACCCCAATAAGATTAATTTTAAAATTCCAAAATTCATAGGGCCTCATTACAACCCTGGCATTGGACCATGGTGCTATTAGCACCATGGTCCATGCCGGATTCCGCCATGGTGGATGGCGGATTTACCGCCCCATTCCAATGTTGGAGGGGCGGTAAATCCCCATTCACCATGGCCCCTTCCCCATTCCCATTTTTGGCCCATAGGGCTCAATGGGAATGGGGAAGGCGCTAATTACGGCACCGTAAATTACGGTGCCGTAATAAGCACCAAGGTCCCTTAGCGGGTTGGACTTTAACGCCTGCAACTTTTTGGACTTTTACGGCGCCATTAAGCCCTTAACGCCAGGGTTCTAATGAGGCCCATAGACTCATTTTCTGTAAACTTTCCATGGCAAGAAGCAAAAATAATTGGGATGAAGGAATAAATTGTACTGTCACAATCCTAAATCATATTAACACCTATTAAAACAACATATGGAAAATACACACCAAAAATCATAAAGGAAACAGTACCTGGTGATGGAACAAATGAATAAACAAGAGGAAAATGCTACCCATATCTTGCTGCAACTTCCATGAGCTGCTTCCACTAGGTTCAAGCAATTTGTTCATATATCTTTATAAATGACGACTACCTTCCTCATTAGGGGGTCATTTTGAGTTTGGCCGTGATGAGGAAAAAGGATCACAACCCCGGTGGGTTGGTGAACACGTTAATTAGTAGAAAGCAGTGACAACACGAACCCATCTGCAACACGAGACACAACATTCAGAGCGTTCACTTCCATCTGAAGACCTCAGACTTTATACCCACCCTTTATACCCACCACCCACGAGGGCCCATACTTTCCAATGTAAAGGGGTGGTCCCAACAGGCCAAGGTTGCACACTAAATGCATCCTGCTAATAAAGAACAAGGCCTCATTATATCAGCCTTTGACACCAGCTGCACTCTTTCATGTAAGCCAGTGTTACCAGAGAGGTCATCCTGTCATAACTTACTTAGTCAAGGTGGCCACACTCCTTAAAGATTGCCATACGCTTTGTGGCGAGCAAGAGTGTTTGCAATATGACGTCTTCTGCTCTCCTGTGCTGCTTTTCTTAAGAAAACGAGAGCTTAGATCCTGCTTACAAATTCCAAAAGGCAAACACTTCAGAAGCGAGAGATGAGAAAGCAAGCATTCCAACAAGCTAGGTGAGAGGCCTTCATTGCAAAGACATACACAGTAGGTGCTACAGGGTCCGCCTCACATAAGCAAGGAACAGTGTTTAAAAAAGCCAGTTGACAGGGTCTAGTATTATAATACTGCAGTGCCAGGCGTGGGGAGTACATAGCATTTTCATTTCCCATTTTCCTCCACAGAGGTAATGTTAAAATCAATGCTATTTGTAAAATACTGCTGATTTTACCATCTGCCCAATTCATGGTTCAATCAAATACCATCAGAAGAACTCCATGGGAATACCAGAAGCGTTATTCCAGGCATCTGCATATATTTAATCCCACCACTAAACTGGCCCCACACATATTTGGACTAATTTTAATGTACAGAAAGAAAGTGCAGGCTATTTTTACAATGTACCATGGTAAGGTGTGAAAAGGTGGGCATCTCTGATGCCCCCCTCTCATCACCATGTTAATCTTTGTGAGTCTTGTACCGTGCACTGTCGCCACTTGTGTGGGCTCTTGGTGCTCTTGCGTATCTGTAATGTGAGGGGGTTGGGAGTTTGGTAGTAGGGTTGAGTGGGAGAAGAGCGAGAGAGCTTTGATGTGCTGTTGGCAGCTTTAGTTTGGAGAAACCAGTCACTGAGCATTGGTGCATTTTTGGTCGGTAGCTGTCATGTGCTGTTGAGGTCTGGTTTGGTTTCGTGTTGGGTCTTGTGCAGTGCATGAATTTTGTGGTGTGGTAGAGGTATGGCTGTATTTAGGTCAGAGTTTAGGGGTCACTATGCAGAATGGTGAGCTATTAAGTATGGTTATTAAGTAGCAATACATTTCCTACCCCTGACCATCCAAGTATGACACAGTACTGTTCCCCACAATCCATCTAGGTTTGACACATTAAGTTCCCAAACATCCATCTAAGTGTGATACATTTCCTACCACCTAACAGTCCATCTAAGTGTGATGCATTAATGTTCCAAACAATCCATCTAGGTGTGGTACTTTTCCTATCCCCAACAATCCATCTATGATTTATGGCATTTGTAACACGCTTAAACACAAGTGTTTCAAGGCGAGACAAGGCAAGGAAGGGGGAACAGAGGGAGGACATAGACAACGATCTTACCAGGCCAAGTGACATTGAGGTTGTGCAAGTGCAGGGAAGGGGGAGGGGAAAAGTGCCAGGGGAAAGGGAAGGGGGCAGTGCTGCACATGGGATCAAAACAATAACAGTGCAGATGGAAGGTGCAAGGGTAAGTGCAGACAGCAGGTTTCCAAAAGTGCAGGTAGGGGGACTGCAGGGTTACAGATACAGACCCAAGTGTAAGAGTGGCCGGGAGGCAGTGCGGGTGTGCAACTGTCCAAGCAGGGACCTGGGCCCAAAATCAGAGGGTAGCCAGGTGACCAGTGCAGTAGCAGACAAGAAATAAGCAGGGGAGAGCAAGAGAGAAGGCAGAAGCAAAGAGGAAGGTTTTGAGGTGCTTCCGGAACCTGAGATGGCTCTGCTCAAGTTTCAGAGAGGCAGGAAGGCTGTTCCAGAGGGAGGCCCCAGCCGAAGAAAGAGATCTACCAGCAACTCGTTACTGAAGAAGCTGAAGAAGCAACTGACCCTGAGGGAGTTGGAGGTGGAGGAGCGAAGCGCTTGAGTAGGAAGGTATTTGCAAAGAGAGAGTTGGATGTATTGAGGACCCGGGCCCCAGAAGGCCTTGTGGACAATGCAGTGGGTCTTGAACTTAATCCCTGCAGCCACTGTGCTGGAGACATAGGATCCCTGGGCTTAAGGCCAAGGACAAGTCTCGCAGTCCTGTTCTGGATGAGATGCAGAGGGCGGAGAGTAGAAGCAGCAGATTTAGAAAGAGGCTGTTGCAGTAGTCCAGCCTACAGAGAACCAGAGCTCTAGATACGGTGAGCTTCTGGGGGATTTATAATGCGCTTAATACCCAGAGGTTTCTAAGCGCGGACCCGGGGATCGAACCTGTGTTGTTCCATGTCGTCTTGCTTCCAAGGCGTGCACGTTGCCGCTGAGCTATCCTCCCGAGACTAAGGAGAGTGTGGAGTCGAAGATGACCCAGAGGTTCTTAGCCTCCCAGATGGGAGTAGGAAGAGGGCCAGGGAAGGCTGGGCAGAAAGTGACAGGAAAGGAGGGTACAGGTGTGCCGATGAGGAGAATCTCTGTCTTACTGGCATTAAGGCAGAGATCACTGGGGGTAGCCTGAAAACGAGCAGAGTGTCATCCGCATAGCACTGAAAGTTGGAGCAGGGAGCTGCAATGCAGTGGGTGAGAGGTGCCAGGTATTGGTTCAACATCCAGGGAAAGAGATTAGACCCCTGTAGAACACCACAGGTAGAGAGTGAGATAGCACAAAGGAAGGACCCAAGTTGGACATGGGAGGGTCGATCAGAGAGGAACGAGGTCACCCAGGCCAGGGCCTGATTGGTCATACCCTCGTTATCATGGAGATGATTGAGCAGGATGGCATGGTTGACCGTCTCAAAGGCAGAAGAGAGATTGAGTAAAATGAGAACAGAGGGGAGATTAGAATCAAGGTTAGAGAGCAGGTCTTCACAGATGTTCAGGAGAGCAGTTTCTGTGCTTCTGGCTGATCTGAAGCCAGACTGATAGTCATGGAGACAACCAATCAATTTAATGTGAAGATTAAGCTGGGAGCTGGCCAGCTTTTCCAGGAGTTTGCCCAGGAAAGTAGTGATGGAGATCAGGTGATAGTTAGCTGGACAGTAGGGGTCGGCTGAGGGTTTCTTGAGAAGAGGGTGCACAAGAGAGTGCTTCAGGGAAATGGGAAGGCTCCAGTGGCGAAGGAGTGGTTGCAGAAGTCAGCCAGGTGGAAGCAAGGGTTTCAATGTGGTCCTTCATGGTTTTGGAAGAACAGGGAAGACTTTCATAGATCGGACTTGAATAGAAACCTTGTCGGGGAGAACAGAGGAAAGGAAGAGAAAGAGGGAGGAGAGGTGGCCACAGGGGGGCTGGAGGTAGAGGACAGAGTAGAGGGAGGAGGAGGAGAAGTGGATGAGAGGGTAGACAGGATGTCTTGGGTTTTTAAAGATGAAATGAGAAGCCAGGGCTATGCAGAGGGCCTGGGAGGGGACAGGAGAGGTAGAGACTGCAGCAGGATTGGCCAGCTCCTTGCATATTTTAAAGAGTTCGGCTGAGTTGTTAGATGCCACAGAGACACAGGCTTGGATGTGGGCTCTCTTCCTAGTGTGGATAGAGAAGCGGTATTGTCTTTGGAGCAGGCAGCAGGCCAGTTTGTCAGAGGATGCACAAGAAGCTAGCCATTTCCTGTCAGCCACCCTGCACTTGCGTTTAAGGGTGGTGAGGTCAGAGTCATGTCAGGAGTTGCTCTTTGGGCTTCAAGCAGATCCTCATGACAGGGGCAAGAACATCAAGAGTATCAGAGATAGAAGAGGGAAGCATGGAAAGAGCTGTGTTAGTATGTGAGTCAGCCAGAGAGGAGGTCGGGGAGAGAAAGTGGCGGCGAAAGCCTCAAGCGACACACGCTTTATGGGTCGGTTGACCGAGAAGGTAGGTGGCAGTGCTGGAGTTGGTTTGGCCTGAGTGGTAGAGAGGGAGGTATGGAAGGAGAGGATAAAGTGATCACTCCAGGAGAGAGGAGTGGTGAGGGGGACAGAGAGGGGGATGTCTGAGGAGTGTGCCCTGCAGAGTGAATCGGGGCAGAGGGGAGAATAGTAAGAGAGAGAGAGAGCTGCAGAGGTCACCAAAGAGTCCAGAGGAGGGACCGGAAGGGTCCAGGTGGTTGATAAAGTCTCTAAGAAGGAGTTCAGTGGTTGAGGCCAGGAAGGAGGAGGAGAGGTGCTCCCACTCAGAAAGGAAGGAGGTGATCTGACCAGGTGACCGATAGATAGTAGCCACCATAAGAGAGTGGCCAGGAGAGAGAGAGCCTGCAGACAAGGCATTCGAAAGAGGAGTACGCCTGCATAGGAATGACAGAGACAGGAATCCACTCTGGGAAGATCAGGGCTACACCCCCCTCCAGAACGGTTGGATCTGGGCGTGGAGAGCATTTTGTAGCCATCTGGGAGGAGAGTGTCAAATCTCATGACAGAGCTGGCATGAACCATGTCTCTGTAAAACCGAGGAAATCGAGATCACGTTTTTCCAGGAGGCGGCAGTTGTCAGAGGAGTGTTTGACAGCTGAGCGAGAGTTGAGAGTGGCAAAATGGAGAAGGTTGCCAACCTTGAAACCTTTCCGGGGAGGGGTACACATCAGAGGTATGCCTTGCAGAGAAGTAGAAGGAGCCCGAGGGGGGGGGGAGAAGAGGAAGGAGGAGAGGGCAAGGTAGCCAAGGAGGAGTGAGAGGGGGGAGGCAAGGAAGCCGAAGAAGGGAGAGAAGGGACAGCAGGAGGAGAAAGGAAATTGATGAGGTGCGGGAAGAGTCTATCAAAGAGGAGAAGGTGGGCCTGAGGGCCTTGGACCAAGATGGTACCATTCAGGTAAACACTAATGATGACCTTAGGGGAGTGAAAGGGGTCCAGCAGGGCCTCCCACCGGGTGCCACTATTAATGGGAGAAGAGAAAGGAGAGAGCACAGAGACCATATGAAGAGTCTGTAGGTCTGGTGAGGGAATGACAAAGAGGATGTCGGTGAGGGTCTGTATGGAGGAAGCAATGGTATAAGTATCAGCGATAGGGAGGCCTGTATTGGAGACCAGGATATCCTTTTTGAACTCCTTCCTTCCAGACTTAGTGAGGAGAGCAGGATAGTCAATAAAGAAGGAGTTTGAAAAGATAGGAGAAACAGAGAGCACCATAGAGTAGGTAAGGGAAGAGGAGAGAGGAAGAGGGGTGGAGGGAAAGGGTGGGGGGGAGACACTAGGAGAGGAGACAAGGTGGGGTGCAAGTAGACAAGACAGAAGGGGCAAGGCAATAGTGGACAATTGACTAAGTAGACACGAGCTCAGATGGAAGAGCAGGCAGAAAACAAGGCAGTCCGGTAAGCAAATCAGGTTATCAGGGCAGCAGGTACAGAGCAGTCATTAAACAGAGAACCTAGAGGAGGGTGGAGCACAGAAGAACACAGAACAATATACAAAAAAACAAAGCAGTCAACAAACTTAAACCTAGAAGAAGGAACAATACAACAGAACACAGAGCAATATAATGCAAACCAGTCAATGAGGAAGAGCAAAGGGGTTGCATGGGTGCAGGAGGCTGGAAAGGGGAGGGCACGAGGCACACGCGATCAGGAGTTGGATGGAAAGTGCGAGGAACGCATGGTCAGGGGTTGCAAGGAATACACGTTCAGGGATTGCTAGGGACCACGTGAGCTAAAGGTGTACAGGCATGAGTGTGGCCGAGGATGGAGAGGACACTAGAGTACACGCAATTGCAGGATTGCGTGGGATCACGCAAGTCAACGGACGTGCAGCATGCGCCGAGGCAATGCAATGGAAGATTGCGAAGGGCCACACAGGTAGGGGAGGTGAAGCGGGAGCGATGTGAGGATGGAGGTGGCGAGGGCATGTTCCTAGCAGCAGGGATAGAGGGGCGCAGATGGGTACGTGATCAAAGAAGTGAGGGGCAATGCAGGGAAAGGCAAGCCTCTAGTCCTTGGCCAAGGGGGGTGTCATGGCAGGGGGTGACTTGGTTGGCTGATATAAAGGGCCTGCCAACCAATGGGGGTGAAGGGATGAAGGTGGGGTGGGCACACACCAGCTCCAGTGCGAGACTACAACTTTTACAAATGCACAACTTACTGAGCCACAGAACACCTGTCCTCACCCCAGCACCGGAGAAGTTGACTTTGGCGTTGCCTGATGACGGTGAGGATGGCCTGTGGGGACAGAGTGAGTAAACACATGTTGGTGCATGCTTACCTACTGTCTGGGCAGGGGTTCAGGTCCTTGGTCCTCCTGGTCCAAACAGGAATTGCCCTTTTCCTCGTCTGCCCTTCGCTTCGGGCACCCGGGCGAGAGGCACCCGTGATTTAAGAGTTAAGAGCAGGAAGGAAGAGGCAGGGCTAAGAAGGTGGGTGGTGCTTAGGCCAGGTGGCCTAGATTCCATTGCACCTGCTCCCCATCTGCAAAGGAAAAGAGACTGGGGGACTGCTTAAATTGGGAAAAAGAACAGCAACCAGGAAGGCACCAGGGGGACGTGGCTTAGGCTAGGTGATCTAGATCCACTTGCACCTGCTCCCCATCTGCAAAGTACAAGAGGCTGGAGGGCTGCTTAAGTAGGGAAAAAGAGCGTCAACCAGGAAGGCACCAGATGAGCAGGGCTTAGGCCAGGTAACCTAGATCCACTTGCACCTGCTCCACATCTGCAAAGGAAAAGAGGCTGGAAGGCTGCTTAAGTAGGGAAAAAGAGTGGCAACCAGGAAGGCACCAGGTGGGCTGGGCTAAGGCCAGGTGACCTAGATCCACTTGCACCTGCTCCCCATCTGCCATCTAAATGTGGTACATTGCCTACCCCAACGATCCATCTAAGTGTGATACGATCCTAACCCCAGCACTCCATCCAAGTGTGTTGCATTTCCTACCTCCAACATGCCATCCAAGTGTGATACATATCCTACCCCCAACAATCCATCTAACTGTACATTTCCGACCCCCAAGAATCCATCTAAGTGTGGTACATTTCCTACCCTCAACAATCCATCCAAGTGTGTTGCATTTCCTACCTCCAACACGCCATTCAAGTGTGATACATATCCTACCACAACAATCCATCTATCTATACATTTCCTACCCCCAAGAATCCATCTAAGTGTGGTACATTTCCTACCCCCAACAACCCATCTCAGGGCTCCGAGCCCAGCATGATACATGTGTTACACCATGCCTATCTCAGGGCACCGCAGGGAGCATAGGGATAGCCTATACAGTTAGACCAGATGTGAAGTAAGGCTAATCTATACAAGCAGGTAAAGTGAAACATTTGGTAATTTACACAATCTAATTTACCCACCTAATGCATAAAAGGATCAGTTTTCACCCCTGTATGCATTATAAAATGTGGGTATTTGTATAAACCGCTGTTGGATGTTTTCTATTTTCATCATCAAACTGATGGTGGCAATGGATATACAAATATTTTAAAATATTACTTCAGTGGCTACCAGTGTTATTTCTGGATTACCGCTGGATGTATTACAAAAAATACCACCGTCACCAATGGTGAATTTTGAATTGGGTGGGTTTTCAGAAATACCACCAGGGCTGGTGGTAAATTCTTCCAGCGGTTTCTTACCGAAATTCTGTCCAACACCTTACTGTTGTTTGTCGCTTGTTGTACGTGCTTTTTCAACAACTGATGTGCAGCATTCACAAACCTCAGGTTTTCAATAGAAAAGCAAGCATGAACAGAGCTGCATCCAATTAGAATTAAGGAAATCTGTGACAACAAGCGAACATGAGAGAGTAATGCAATTAAACAGCAATGACGCACACACTTGCATATATCACATGGCAGAGGAGGATAGGATAGAAAAGCACATTGTACAGTAATATTCTGGGAACAAGGTCTGGCATACTGCTGAGACATCTCATGTCACGTATGCCCTGGCAATACTCCGTTAGTCACAAGGACAGAGCTCTGTGTTAGGGGAAATTGCCATGTCTGAGAAAAATTCATCATCGACAATATAGTTTTGTTATTCAAAGGCACCAAAGTCCATGAAAATGGGCGCAACCATCTAAATAGCTTGATAAAGTCTGGAGTTTCCTTAAACTAAGCCATCCCTGCAGGGAAGGGGGAGGGGAAAAGTGCCAGGGGAAAGGGAAGGGGGCAGTGCTGCACATGGGATCAAAACAATAACAGTGCAGGTGGCAGGTACAAGGGTAAGTGCAGACAGCAGGTTTCCAAAAGTGCAGGTAGGGGGACTGCAGGGTTACAGATACAGACCCAAGTGTAAGAGTGGCCGGGAGGCAGTGCGGGTGTGCAACTGTCCAAGCAGGGACCTGGGCCCGAAATCAGAGGGTAGCCAGGTGACCAGTGCAGTAGCAGACAAGAAATAAGCAGGGGAGAGCAAGAGAGAAGGCAGAAGCAAAGAGGAAGGTCTTGAGGTGCTTCCGGAACCTGAGATGGCTCTGCTCAAGTTTCAGAGAGGCAGGGAGGCTGTTCCAGAGGGGGCCCCAGCCGAAGAAAGAGATCTACCAGCAACTCGTTACTGAAGAAGCTGAAGAAGCAACTGACCCTGAGGGAGTTGGAGGTGGAGGAGCGAAGCGCTTGAGTAGGAAGGTATTTGCAAAGAGAGAGTTGGATGTATTGAGGACCCGGGCCCCAGAAGGCCTTGTGGACAATGCAGTGGGTCTTGAACTTAATCCCTGCAGCCACTGTGCTGGAGACATAGGATCCCTGGGTTTAAGGCCAAGGACAAGTCTCGCAGTCCTGTTCTGGATGAGATGCAGAGGGCGGAGAGTAGAAGCAGCAGATTTAGAAAGAGGCTGTTGCAGTAGTCCAGCCTACAGAGAACCAGAGCTCTAGATACGGTGAGCTTCTGGGGGATTTATAATGCGCTTAATACCCAGAGGTTTCTAAGCGCGGACCCGGAGATCGAATCTGTGTTGCTCCATGTCGTCTTGCTTCCAAGGCGTGCACGTTGCTGCTGAGCTATCCTCCCGAGACTAAGGAGAGTGTGGAATCGAAGATGACCCAGAGGTCCTTAGCCTCCCAGATGGGAGTAGGAAGAGGGCCAGGGGAGGCTGGGCAGAAAGTGACAGGAAAGGAGGGTACAGGTGTGCCGATGAGGAGAATCTCTGTCTTACTGGCATTAAGGCAGAGATCACTGGGGGTAGCCTGAAAACGAGCAGAGTGTCATCCGCATAGCACTGAAAGTTGGAGCAGGGAGCTGCAATGCAGTGGGTGAGAGGTACCAGGTATTGGCTCAACATCCAGGGAGAGAGATTAGACCACTGTAGAACACCACAGGTAGAGAGTGAGATAGCACAAAGGAAGGACCCAAGTTGGACATGGGAGGGTCGATCAGAGAGGAACGAGGTCACCCAGGCCAGGGCCTGATTGGTCATACCCACGTTATCATGGAGACGATTGAGTAGGATGGCATGGTTGACCGTCTCAAAGGCAGAAGAGAGATTGAGTAAAATGAGAACATAGGGGAGATTAGAATCAAGGTTAGAGAGCAGGTCTTCACGGATGTTCAGGAGAGCAGTTTCTGTGCTTCTGGCTGATCTGAAGCCAGACTGATAGTCATGGAGACAACAAACCAATTCAGTGTGAAGATTAAGCTGGGAGATGGCCAGCTTTTCCAGGAGTTTGCCCAGGAAAGCAGTGATGGAGATCAGGTGATAGTTAGCTGGACAGTAGGGGTCGGCTGAGGGTTTCTTGAGAAGAGGGTGCACAAGAGAGTGCTTCAAGGGAATGGGAAGGCTCCAGTGGCGAAGGAGTGGTTGCAGAAGTCAGCCAGGTGGAAGCAAGGGTTTCAATGTGGTCCTTGATGGTTTTGGAAGAACAGGGAAGACTTTCATAGATCGGACTTGAATAGAAACCTTGTCAGGGAGTACAGAGGAAAGGAAGAGAAAGAGGGAGGAGAGGTGGCCACAGGGGGGCTGGAGGTAGAGGACAGAGTAGAGGGAGGAGGAGGAGAAGTGGATGAGAGGGTAGACAGGATGTCTTGGGTTTTAAAGATGAAATGAGAAGCCAGGGCTATGCAGAGGGCCTGGGAGGGGACAGGAGAGGTAGAGACTGCAGAAGGATTGGCCAGCTCCTTGCATATTTTAAAGAGTTCGGCTGAGTTGTTAGATGCCAGAGAGACACGGGCTTGGATGTGGGCTCTCTTCCTAGTGTGGATAGAGAAGAGGTATTGTTTTTGGAGTAGGCAGCAGGCCAGTTTGTCAGAGGATGCACAAGAAGCTAGCCATTTCCTGTCAGCCACCCTGCACTTGCGTTTAAGGGTGGTGAGGTCAGAGTCATGTCAGGAGTTGCACTTGTCTTTGGGCTTCAAGCAGATCCTCATGACAGGGGCAAGAACATCAAGAGTATCAGAGATAGAAGAGGGAAGCATGGAAAGAGCTGTGTTAGTATGTGAGTCAGCCAGAGAGGAGGACGGGGAGAGAAAGTGGCGGCAAAAGCCTCAAACGACACACGCTTTATGGGTCGGTTGACCGAGAAGGTAGGTGGCAGTGCTGGAGTTGGTTTGGCCTGAGTGGTAGAGAGGGAGGTATGGAAGGAGAGGATAAAGTGATCACTCCAGGAGAGAGGAGTGGTGAGGGGGACAGAGAGGGGGATGTCTGAGGAGTGTGCCCTGCAGAGTGAATCGGGGCAGAGGGGAGAATAGTAAGAGAGAGAGAGAGCTGCAGAGGTCACCAAAGAGTCCAGAGGAGGGACCGGAAGGGTCCAGGTGGATGATAAAGTCTCTAAGAAGGAGTTCAGTGGTTGAGGCCAGGAAGGAGGAGGAGAGGTGCTCCAACTCAGAAAGGAAGGAGGTGATCTGACCAGGTGACCGATAGATAGTAGCCACCATAGGAGAGTGGCCAGGAGAGAGAGAGAGAGCCTGCAGACAAGGCATTCGAAAGAGGAGTACGCCTGCATAGGAATGACAGAGGCAGGAATCCACTCTGGGAAGATCAGGGCTACACCCCCTCCAGAACGGTTGGATCTGGGCATGGAGAGCATTTTGTAGCCATCTGGGAGAAGAGTGTCAAATCTCATGACAGAGCTGGCATGAACCATGTCTCTGTAAGACCGAGGAAATCGAGATCACGTTTTTCCAGGAGGTGGCAGATGTCAGAGGAGTGTTTGACAGCTGAGCGAGAGTTGAGAGTGGCAACATGGAGAAGGTTGCCAACCTTGAAACCTTTCCGGGAGGGGTACAAATCAGAGGTATGCCTTGCGGAGGTGTAGAAAGAGCCCGAGGGGGGACAGAAGAGGAAGGAGCAGAGGGCAAGGTAGCCAAGGAGGAGTCAGAGGGGGGAGGCAAGGAAGCCGAAGAAGGGAGAGAAGGGACAGCAGGAGGAGAAAGGAAATTGATGAGGTGCGGGAAGAGTCTATCAAAGAGGAGAAGGTGGGCCTGAGGGCCTTGGACCAAGATGGTACCATTCAGGTAAACACTAATGATGACCTTAGAGGAGTGGAAGGGGGCCAGCAGGGCCTCCCACCGGGTGCCACCATTAATGGGAGAAGAGAAAGGAGAGAGCACAGAGACCATATGAAGAGTCTGTAGGTCTGGTGAGGGAATGACAAAGAGGATGTCGGTGAGGGTCTGTATGGAGGAAGCAATGGTATAAGTATCAGCGATAGGGAGTACTGTGTTGGAGACCAGGATATCCTTTTTGAACTCCTTCCTTCCAGACTTAGTGAGGAGAGCAGGATAGTCAATAAAGAAGGAGTTTGAAAAGATAGGAGAAACAGAGAGCACCATAGAGTAGGTAAGGGAAGAGGAGAGAGAAAGAGGGGTGGAGGGAAAGAGTGGGGGGGAGACACTAGGAGAGGAGACAAGGTGGGGTGCAAGTAGACAAGACAGAAGGGGCAAGACAATAGTGGACAATTGACTAAGTAGACACGAGATCAGATGGAAGAGCAGGCAGAAAACAAGGCAGTCCGGTAAGCAAATCAGGTTATCAGGGCAGCAGGTACAGAGCAGTCATTAAACAGAGAACCT
Organism: Ambystoma mexicanum; assembly: GCF_040938575.1. NCBI lineage: Eukaryota > Metazoa > Chordata > Amphibia > Caudata > Ambystomatidae > Ambystoma > Ambystoma mexicanum. The sequence continues at coordinate 864,201,449 of NC_090928.1, forward strand.
AGAGGAGGGTGGAGCACAGAAGAACACAGAACAATATACAAAAAAACAAAGCAGTCAACAAACTTAAACCTAGAAGAAGGAACAATACAACAGAACACAGAGCAATACAATGCAAACCAGTCAATGAGGAAGAGCAAAGGGGGTGCATGGGTGCAGGAGGCTTGAAAGGGGAGGGCACGAGGCACACGCGATCAGGAGTTGGATGGAAAGTGCGAGGAACGCATGGTCAGGAGTTGCAAGGGATACACGTTCAGGGATTGCTAGGGATCACGTGAGCTAAAGGTGTACAGGCATGAGTGTGGCCGAGGATGGAGAGGACACTAGAGTACACGCAATTGCAGGATTGCGTGGGATCACGCAAGTCAATGGACGTGCAGCATGCGCCGAGGCAATGCAATGGAAGATTGCGAAGGGCCACACAGGTAGGGAAGGTGAAGCGCGAGCGATGTGAGGATGGAGGTGGCGAGGGCATGTGCCTAGCAGCAGGGATAGAGGGGCGCAGATGGGTACGTGATCAAAGAAGCGAGGGGCAATGCAGGGAAAGGCAAGCCTCTAGTCCTTGGTCAAGGGGGGTGTCACGGCAGGGGGTGACTTGGTTGGCTGATATAAAGGGCCTGCCAACCAATGGGGGTGCGGTGGGATGAAGGTGGGGTGGGTACACACCCGCTCCAGTGCGAGACTACAACTTTTACAAATGCACAATTTACTGAGCCACAGAACACCTGTCCTCACCCCAGCACCGGAGAAGTTGACTTTGGCGTTGCCTGATGACGGTGAGGATGGCCTGTGGGGACAGAGGGAGTAAACACATGTTGGTGCATGCTTACCTACTGTCTGGGCAGGGGTACAGGTCCTTGGTCCTCCTGGTCCAAACAGGAATTGCCCTTTTCCTCGTCTGCCCTTCGCTTCGGGCACCCGGGCGAGAGGCACCCTTGATTTAAGAGTTAAGAGCAGGAAGGAAGAGGCAGGGCTAAGAAGGTGGGTGGTGCTTAGGCCAGGTGACCTAGATTCCATTGCACCTGCTCCCCATCTGCAAAGTACAAGAGGCTGGAGGGCTGCTTAAGTAGGGAAAAAGAGCGTCAACCAGGAAGGCACCAGATGGGCAGGGCTTAGGCCAGGTAACATAGATCCACTTGCACCTGCTCCACATCTGCAAAGGAAAAGAGGCTGGAAGGCTGCTTAAGTAGGGAAAAAGAGTGGCAACCAGGAAGGCACCAGGTGGGCTGGGCTAAGGCCAGGTGACCTAGATCCACTTGCACCTGCTCCCCATCTGCCATCTAAATGTGGTACATTGCCTACCCCAACAATCCATCTAAGTGTGATACGATCCTACCCCCAGCACTCCATCCAAGTGTGTTGCATTTCCTACCTCCAACATGCCATCCAAGTGTGATATATATCCTACCCCCAACAATCCATCTAACTGTACATTTCCTACCCCCAAGAATCCATCTAAGTGTGGTACATTTCCTACCCCCAACAATCCATTTAAGTGTGTTACATGTCCTACCCCCGACAATCCATTTAAGTGTGGTACATTTCCTACCCTCAACAATCCATCTAAGTGTGGTACATTTCCTACCCCCAGCACTCCATCCAAGTGTGTTGCATTTCCTACCTCCAACACGCCATCCAAGTGTGATACATATCCTACCGCAACAATCCATTATCTATACATTTCCTACCCCCAAGAATCCATCTAAGTGTGGTACATTTCCTACCCCCAACAACCCATCTCAGGGCTCCGAGCCCAGCATGCTACATGTGTTACACTATGCCTATCTCAGGGCACCGCAGGGAGCATAAGGGTAGCCTATACAGTTAGACCAGATGTGAAGTAAGGCTAATCTATACAAGCAGGTTAAGTGAAACATTTGGTAATTTACACAATCTAATTTAACCACCTAATGCATAAAAGGATCAGTTTTCACCCCTGTATGCATTAAAAAATGTGGGTATTTGTATAAACCGCTGTTGGATGTTTTCTATTTTCATCATCAAACTGATGGTGGCAATGGATATGCAAATATTTTAAAATATTACTTCAGTGGCTACCAGTGTTATTTCTGGATTACCGCTGGATCTATTACAAAAAATACCACCGTCACCAATGGTGAATTTTGAATTGGGTGGGTTTTCAGAAATACCACCAGGGCTGGTGGTAAATTCTTCCAGCGGTTTCTTACCGAAATTCTGTCCAACACCTTACTGTTGTTTGTCGCTTGTTGTACGTGCTTTTTCAACAACTGATGTGCAGCATTCACAAACCTCAGGTTTTCAATAGAAAAGCAAGCATGAACAGAGCTGCATCCAATTAGAATTAAGGAAATCTGTGAGAACAAGCGAACATGAGAGAGTAATGCAATTAAACAGCAATGACGCACACACTTGCATATATCACACGGCAGAGGAGGATAGGATAGAAAAGCACATTGTACAGTAATATTCTGGGAACAAGGTCTGGCATACTGCTGAGGCATCTCATGTCACGAATGCCCTGGCAATACTCCGTCAGTCACAAGGACAGAGCTCTGTGTTAGGGGAAATTGCCATGTCTGAGAAAAGTTCATCATCGACATTATAGTTTTGTTATTCAAAGGCACCAAAGTCCATGAAAATGGGCGCAACCATCTAAATAGCTTGATAAAGTCTGGAGTTTCCTTAAACTAAGTCATCCCTGCAGGGAAGGGGGAGGGGAAAAGTGCCAGGGGAAAGGGAAGGGTGCAGTGCTGTACATGGGATCAAAACAATAACAGTGCAGGTGGCAGGTGCAAGGGTAAGTGCAGACAGCAGGTTTCCAAAAGTGCAGGTAGGGGGACTGCAGGGTTACAGATACAGACCCAAGTGTAAGAGTGGCCGGGAGGCAGTGCGGGTGTGCAACTGTCCAAGCAGGGACCTGGGCCCAAAATCAGAGGGTAGCCAGGTGACCAGTGCAGTAGCAGACAAGAAATAAGCAGGGGAGAGCAAGAGAGAAGGCAGAAGCAAAGAGGAAGGTCTTGAGGTGCTTCCGGAACCTGAGATGGCTCTGCTCAAGTTTCAGAGAGGCAGGGAGGCTGTTCCAGAGGGGGGCCCGAGCCGAAGAAAGAGATCTGCCAGCAACTCGTTGCTGAAGAAGCTGAAGAAGCAACTGACCCTGAGGGAGTTGGAGGTGGAGGAGCGAAGCGCTTGAGTAGGAAGTTATTTGCAAAGAGAGAGTTGGATGTATTGAGGACCCAGGCCCCAGAAGAACTTGTGGACAATGCAGTGGGTCTTGAACTTAATCCCTGCAGCCACTGTGCTGGAGAGATAGGATCCCTGGGCTTAAGGCCAAGGACAAGTCTCGCAGTCCTGTTCTGGATGAGATGCAGAGGGCGGAGAGTAGAAGCAGCAGATTTAGAAAGAGGCTGTTGCAGTAGTCCAGCCTACAGAGAACCAGAGCTCTAGATACGGTGAGCTTCTGGGGGATTTATAATGCGCTTAATACCCAGAGGTTTCTAAGCGCGAACCCGGAGATCGAACCTGTGTTGCTCCATGTCGTCTTGCTTCCAAGGCGTGCACGTTGCCGCTGAGCTATCCTCCCGAGACTAAGGAGAGTGTGGAATCGAAGATGACCCAGAGGTTCTTAGCCTCCCAGATGGGAGTAGGAAGAGGGCCAGGGGAGGCTGGGCAGAAAGTGACAGGAAAGGAGGGTACAGGTGTGCCGATGAGGAGAATCTCTGTCTTACTGGCATTAAGGCAGAGATCACTGGGGGTAGCCTGAAAACGAGCAGAGTGTCATCCGCATAGCACTGAAAGTTGGAGCAGGGAGCTGCAATGCAGTGGGTGAGAGGTGCCAGGTATTGGTTCAACATCCAGGGAGAGAGATTAGACCCCTGTAGAACACCACAGGTAGAGAGTGAGATAGCACAAAGGAAGGACCCAAGTTGGACATGGGAGGGTCGATCAGAGAGGAACGAGGTCACCCAGGCCAGGGCCTGATTGGTCATACCCACCTTATCATGGAGACGATTGAGCAGGATGGCATGGTTGACCATCTCAAAGGCAGAAGAGAGATTGAGTAAAATGAGAACAGAGGGGAGATTAGAATCAAGGTTAGAGAGCAGGTCTTCACGGATGTTCAGGAGAGCAGTTTCTGTGCTTCTGGCTGATCTGAAGCCAGACTGATAGTCATGGAGACAACCAACCAATTCAGTGTGAAGATTAAGCTGGGAGATGGCCAGCTTTTCCAGGAGTTTGCCCAGGAAAGCAGTGATGGAGATCAGGTGATAGTTAGCTGGACAGTAGGGGTCGGCTGAGGGTTTCTTGAGAAGAGGGTGCACAAGAGAGTGCTTCAGGGGAATGGGAAGGCTCCAGTGGCGAAGGAGTGGTTGCAGAAGTCAGCCAGGTGGAAGCAAGGGTTTCAATGTGGTCCTTGATGGTTTTGGAAGAACAGGGAAGACTTTCATAGATCGGACTTGAATAGAAACCTTGTCAGAGAGAACAGAGGAAAGGAAGAGAAAGAGGGAGGAGAGGTGGCCACAGGGTGGCTGGAGTTAGAGGACAGAGTAGAGGGAGGAGGAGGAGAAGTGGATGAGAGGGTAGACAGGATGTCTTGGGTTTTAATGATGAAATGAGAAGCCAGGGCTATGCAGAGGGCCTGGGAGGGGACAGGAGAGGTAGAGACTGCAGCAGGATTGGCCAGCTCCTTGCATATTTTAAAGAGTTTGGCTGAGTTGTTAGATGCCACAGAGACACAGGCTTGGATGTGGGCTCTCTTCCTACTGTGGATAGAGAAGCGGTATTGTCTTTGGAGCAGGCAGCAGGCCAGTTTGTCAGAGGATGCACAAGAAGCTAGCCATTTCCTGTCAGCCACCCTGCACTTGCGTTTAAGGGTGGTGAGGTCAGAGTCATGTCAGGAGTTGCACTTGTCTTTGGGCTTCAAGCAGATCCTCATGACAGGGGCAAGAGCATCAAGAGTATCAGAGATAGAAGAGGGAAGCATGGAAAGAGCTGTGTTAGTATGAGAGTCAGCCAGAGAGGAGGACAGGGAGAGAAAGTGGCGGCGAAAGCCTCAAGCGACACACGCTTTATGGGTCGGTTGACCGAGAAGGTAGGTGGCAGTGCTGGAGTTGGTTTGGCCTGAGTGGTAGAGAGGGAGGTATGGAAGGAGAGGATAAAGTGATCACTCCAGGAGAGAGGAGTGGTGAGGGGGACAGAGAGGGGGATGTCTGAGGAGTGTGCCCTGCAGAGTGAATCGGGGCAGAGGGGAGATTAGTAAGAGAGAGAGAGAGCTGCAGAGGCCACCAAAGAGTCCAGAGGAGGGAACGGAAGGGTCCAGGTGGATGATAAAGTCTCTAAGAAGGAGTTCAGTGGTTGAGGCCAGGAAGGAGGAGGAGAGGTGCTCCCACTCAGAAAGGAAGGAGGTGATCTGACTAGGTGACCGATAGATAGTAGCCACCATAGGAGAGTGGCCAGGAGAGAGAGAGAGAGCCTGCAGACAAGGCATTTGAAAGAGGAGTACGCCTGCATAGGAATGACAGAGGCAGGAATCCACTCTGGGAAGATCAGGGCTACACCCCCTCCAGAACGGTTGGATCTGGGCGTGGAGAGCATTTTGTAGCCATCTGGGAGAAGAGTGTCAAATCTCATGACAGAGCTGGCATGAACCATGTCTCTGTAAGACCGAGGAAATCGAGATCACGTTTTTCCAGGAGGCGGCAGATGTCAGAGGAGTGTTTGACAGCTGAGCGAGAGTTGAAAGTGGCAACATGGAGAAGGTTGCCAACCTTGAAACCTTTCCGGGAGGGGTACAAATCAGAGGTATGCCTTGTGGAGGTGTAGAAGGAGCCCGAGGGGGGGGGGGGGCAGAAGAGGAAGGAGCAGAGGGCAAGGTAGCCAAGGAGCAGTCAGAGGGGGGAGGCAAGGAAGCCAAAGAAGGGAGAGAAGGGACAGCAGGAGGAGAAAGGAAATTGATGAGGTGCGGGAAGAGTCTATCAAAGAGGAGAAGGTGAGCCTGAGGGCCTTGGACCAAGATGGTACCATTCAGGTAAACACTAATGATGACCTTAGAGGAGTGGAAGGGGGCCAGCAGGGCCTCCCACCGGGTGCCACCATTAATGGGAGAAGAGAAAGGAGTGAGCACAGAGACCATATGAAGAGTCTGTAGGTCTGGTGAGGGAATGACAAAGAGGATGTCGGTGAGGGTCTCTATCGAGGAAGCAATGGTATAAGTATCAGCGATAGGGAGGCCTGTGTTGGAGACCAGGATATCCTTTTTGAACTCCTTCCTTCTAGACTTAGTGAGGAGAGCAGGATAGTCAATAAAGAAGGAGTTTGAAAAGATAGGAGAAACAGAGAGCACCATAGACTAGGTAAGGGAAGAGGAGAGAGGAAGAGGGGTGGAGGGAAAGGGCGGGGGGGAGACACTAGGAGAGGAGACAAGGTGGGGTGCAAGTAGACAAGACAGAATGGGCAAGACAATAGTGGACAATTGACTAAGTAGACACGAGCTCAGATGGAAGAGCAGGCAGAAAACAAGGCAGTCCGGTAAGCAAATCAGGTTATCAGGGCAACAGGTACAGAGCAGTCATTAAACAGAGAACCTAGAGGAGGGTGGAGCACAGAAGAACACAGAACAATATACAAAAAAACAAAGCAGTCAACAAACCTAAACCTAGAAGAAGGAACAATACAACAGAACACAGAGCAATACAATGCAAACCATTCAATGAGGAAGAGCAAAGGGGGTGCATGGGTGCAGGAGGCTGGAAAGGGGAGGGCACGAGGCACACACGATCAGGAGTTGGATGGAAAGTGCGAGGAACGCATGGTCAGGGGTTGCAAGGAATACACGTTCAGGGATTGCTAGGGACCACGTGAGCTAAAGGTGTACAGGCATGAGTGTGGCCGAGCATGGAGAGGACACTAGAGTACACGCAATTGCAGGATTGCGTGGCATCACGCAAGTCAATGGACGTGCAGCATGCGCCGAGGCAATGCAATGGAAGATTGCGAAGGGCCACACAGGTAGGGGAGGTGAAGCGCGAGCGATGTGAGGATGGAGGTGGCGAGGGCATGTGCCTAGCAGCAGGGATAGAGGGGCGCAGATGGGTACGTGATCAAAGAAGCGAGGGGCAATGCAGGGAAAGTCAAGCCTCTATTCCTTGGCCAAGGGGGGTGTCATGGCAGGGGGTGACTTGGTTGGCTGATATAAAGGGCCTGCCAACCAATGGGGGTGCGGTGGGATGAAGTTGGGGTGGGCACACACCCGCTCCAGTGTGAGACTACAACTTTTACAAATGCACAACTTACTGAGCCACAGAACACCTGTTCTCACCCCAGCACCGGAGAAGTTGACTTTGGCGTTGCCTGATGACGGTGAGGATGGCCTGTGGGGACAGAGGGAGTAAACACATGTTGGTGCATGCTTACCTACTGTCTGGGCAGGGGTTCAGGTCCTTGGTCCTCCTGGTCCAAACAGGAATTGCCCTTTTCCTCGTCTGCCCTTCGCTTCGGGCACCCGGGCGAGAGGCACCCTTAATTTAAGAGTTAAGAGCAGGAAGGAAGAGGCAGGGCTAAGAAGGTGGGTGGTGCTTAGGCCAGGTGACCTAGATTCCATTGCACCTGCTCCCCATCTGCAAAGGAAAAGAGGCTCGGGGGCTGCTTAAATTGGGAAAAAGAACAGCAACCAGGAAGGCACCAGGGGGACGTGGCTTAGGCTAGGTGATCTAGATCCACTTGCACCTGCTCCCCATCTGCAAAGTACAAGAGGCTGGAGGGCTGCTTAAGTAGGGAAAAAGAGCGTCAACCAGGAAGGCACCAGATTGGCAGGGCTTAGGCCAGGTAACCTAGATCCACTTGCACCTGCTCCACATCTGCAAAGGAAAAGAGGCTGGACGGCTGCTTAAGTAGGGAAAAAGAGTGGCAACCAGGAAGGCACCAGATGGGCTGGGCTAAGGCCAGGTGACCTAGATCCACTTGCACCTGCTCCCCATCTGTCATCTAAATGTGGTACATTGCCTACCCCAACAATCCATCTAAGTGTGATACGATCCTACCCCCAGCACTCCATCCAAGTGTGTTGCATTTCCTACCTCCAACATGCCATCCAAGTGTGATACATATCCTACCCCCAACAATCCATCTAACTGTACATTTCCTACCCCCAAGAATCCATCTAAGTGTGGTACATTTCCTACCCCCAACAACCCACCTCAGGGCTCCGAGCCCAGCATGCTACATGTGTTACACCATGCCTATCTCAGGGCACCGCAGTGAGCATAAGGGTAGCCTATACAGTTAGACCAGATGTGAAGTAAGGCTAATCTATACAAGCAGGTTAAGTGAAACATTTGGTAATTTACACAATCTAATTTGCCCACCTAATGCATAAAAGGATCAGTTTTCACCCGTGTATGCTTTAAAAAATGTGGGTATTTGTATAAACCGCTGTTGGATGTTTTCTATTTTCATCATCAAACTGATGGTGGCAATGGATATACAAATATTTTAAAATATTACTTCAGTGGCTACCAGTGTTATTTCTGGATTACCGTTGGATGTATTACAAAAAATACCACCGTCACCAATGGCGAATTTTGAATTGGGTGGGTTTTCAGAAATACCACCAGGGCTGGTGGTAAATTCTTCCAGCGGTTTCTTACCGAAATTCTGACCAACACCTTACTGTTGTTTGTCGCTTGTTGTACGTGCTTTTTCAACCACTGATGTGCAGCATTCACAAACCTCAGGTTTTCATTAGAAAAGCAAGCATGAACAGAGCTGCATCCAATTAGAATTAAGGAAATCTGTGAGAACAAGCGAACATGAGAGAGTAATGCAATTAAACAGCAATGACGCACACACTTGCATATATCACACGGCAGAGGAGGATAGGATAGAAAAGCACATTGTACAGTAATATTCTGGGAACAAGGTCTGGCATACTGCTGAGACATCTCATGTCACGAATGCCCTGGCAATACTCAGTCAGTCACAAGGACAGAGCTCTGTGTTAGGGGAAATTGCCATGTCTGAGAAAAGTTCATCATCGACAATATAGTTTTGTTATTCAAAGGCACCAAAGTCCATGACAATGGGCGCAACCATCTAAATAGCTTGATAAAGTCTGGAGTTTCCTTAAACTAAGCCATCCCATAATGTAGTCCCTTCGATGGAACAATACAGTGTTGTCCACTGTGTTTCCTTGACCAAGCCTGTTAAGATGGCAGTAGAGGAGGACAGAAAGGGCTGCCACCCAGGTCAAGGGAAGTGGAATCCCGACCTTAATTAGTGACGGTTGACTAGGAAGTGACTCTTATATCCCAGGTTCACCTGGTCCGCTTTGGCTGAGTTTAGCTTTACCCAGCCCACTTCCTTCCAGGTTATAACTTCCACCTGCCTGGGAATTTTAGATAGTATCAACAATACACTGGGCCTCATTACGAAGTGGGTGGTAAGGGATTACCGGTACCGGTAAGGGCACCGGTACCGGTAATCCCTTACCGCCCTATTTCGAGTTCCCCTTGCGGGTCCTCCAGGCGTTGAGGACAGGACCCACAAAGGGACTTTGGTGCTAATAACGGTACCGCAATTTGCGGTACCATTATTAGCGCCTTCCCCATTCCCATTTAGCCCTATGGGGGCTCAAATGGGAATGGGGAAGGGCCCTGGTGAATGGGGAATTAGCGCCCTCGGCAACCTTGGAATGGGGCGGTAATAGCTCCATTCACCAGGGCGGAGTCGGTAAGGATTTGGAGGAAGCCATGGCGCTAATAGCGCCATGGTTACCTCCAAACTCCTAATGAGGCCCACTGTAATTAGATGTAGATCTCAGGGTCTTTAAGCATAGTTGTGCATCACAGTCCTTGCTTCCAAATGATGTACCTCAGCATTAAAGAAAAGGTTCAAAACCCACACCCTCGAAGAATGCCAAGAGAGGCTGGGCATAAAGGCTACACGTTAGCACACCTACACACCAAAGCAGACTTTATCTCACGACAAACTCTCAACTAGAATTGGCATCGAAGAAGCCACAGGATAGCTCTCCAACAGGAATTAATAACTTTCTCAATACTCTTTCTCAAACTAATAAGATGGTGATGTTACCTTATTTGCATGGTACATCACAATGTAAGCCCGATGTCTTAAGAAATTACCATAGCACTTTCTATTTCTGTGGCACCATGTCCTCCCTAGTACAGAGGGATTTGTTAATGACCTTCACTACAAGTGATCGACTGTAACAAGCATCTCCAAGGAGTCATAGAAGACAGAAATCTGACACACAGGTGCTCATTCTATCTATAAAGGCCAGGCAAGCAAGTTTGGAGAGTACCCTGCTATCTTCCAGGACAAGATAGATATATTCCAGTTCAGGGGGACCACGTGTGGATCCAACACATAGATATAATCAAGTACGTGGTTGAGAATGAACCATTGCTACTTAGCAGGAAAACTGTTGTGATGATTGTTGTGTCTGTATGGACTAGACTGCGTACCGTCAGGCATTCTGCCTATCCTGGCATTCAGTTATTCAGATGCCATTTGCATGGCTAGACTAAACCTTGTACACAATTTGCATGAATAATCAAACCTAGCTGCCTGTTTGTTTGAAATGTTATATGCGAAAGCCAGTTACACAGCTTCAGTTGCTTGGATTGAATATGGTTTAAAAAATGCCAAAAGCAACATGCTTGCAAGTGAAATAAGTTGTATTCATAAAAATAATCTGTGCAACTAGAAAGAAACAACTAGCCAAAAAAGTAACTGGTTTTGTTATTATCCCATGTGAGTGTACATTTATACTTCCACTTGCCTGTTTTTCTTTTTTTTTTTCCACTTACCCCAGTTTGATCTAGTGGACAAAAGGCTGCACATAAACCTATTCAACACGTCACCGAGGTGGTGAGCAGTCTGTCATGCAGGATTCACTTATCACAGGACCTGGCAAGCACACAGTATTTCTATGGTCGTCTACACTCATAGTTCCTACTGTCTAAAACTGTCCTCGCTTCTCTCTAGACTGCTGGTTCGTAGTACACGGTGTCAGGGCTGGACTGGGAACTAAAAGAGGCCCTGGAAATAATTACTGGGGACCAAAAGAGGCCCTGGAAATAATGTTCAAAGGGGCCCCATATGGCACCTTTTCAGCAAGCCCAATGCTTTTCCTATGAGAAAATTTGGAAATACCACTCAAAACAGGCCCAGTGTGCAGAGGCCCACCAGGAAATCTCCAGAGTTCCCTATAGGCCAGTCCACCCCTGCACGGTGTCCCTCATTTCCCGTACCCCCCAAATAAAGGCAAGGCAGCTGTTGGCACATATGAATGGAGACGATTTGGGTTCAATGAGGGCTGTAGTTGAGGATATGGACCCTTGAGCAGCTCTCAACGTTTCTACACATTGCAGATGTATTGCTCATACATAAGATAATGATGAGCAAGCAGGTTGTGTAACATTGTTAACGCTGGTCCAAGTCTAGACTGTCTTAGGAGAGGCTTTTGTACACAAGAGCTGATTGATTGGTTCTGGTTCCCAGCTGCTTCCAGTGAAAAGCTTGATTTCCCCTGTGCTGCCACTAAATGTGGTGCACAATTCCCCATGCTTGTCTTTCCTCAAGCCTACTCCTGCATACCCCCACGCCGCTGCTGTTACTTAAAGGTTGTCCAAATGCTGCACAATAATGAGAGGAAAACTGTGCCTGTCTGTCCATGCGCCATAGGTCACAGGTAATTTTATATTTTCTTTTATTGTTTAAAGAGCGGACCTAGCACGAGAGCAGCAGAGCACTCTACGGGGCATGGCTAACTGTGAGTTGTGGTTTGTACATCCATCAGTATTAGTACTTGGTTAGATGCTTTTGAGAGAGCTACCTTTTGAGAGGGTTACGGAATTGGAAAATTGTGGGGGGCATTCTGAGACGATGCTGGGATCGAGTTCCGAAAGGTTGCGTGTGTGACAAGAGGATTGTTTGCAGGCAAGTTGAGGATGTTCTACAGGAGTGTTGTGATTCATGCTGGTTAGTCGATTTGCTGCATGAGGAGCATGTGCCACCAGACATGCAGAGCTTAGCCGCCAGGTACGCTGGTGTGCTGCTCGTGCTTTGTAGACCATGCATGCAGTCTTCAACAGTACACTAGCCGATGTCATTTGCATAGGACGGTGTGATTCAGTCCGATTTTTGCGCATCCGTAATAAGACATGATGCAGCCTGGTAGACTGCTTTTTGGGGAGCTAACTGAGCTTCTGTGAGCCCTGTAAGGAGGCCAAGACCACGAGTGCTTGCACTACAGTCCGGAACTCCTGCTGCAGGATGAAGGGTTGATTATTTTATTTTTTTCATGGCTGGAAATTTAGAGCCAGGCTATTTGAGCTATGCATTTCTCGAAGGACATGTCAATGGTGAAGCCTTGGGACTTTATTGAATCCAAGAGTTGCGGATCAAATCCTTCTAGGCGCATCTCATTGTGCCACTGTTGGGAACATTTGTTTAGAGGGAGACTGATGAGGACGATTTCAGACTCGGATGGGTTAGGTTTGATGGAGGCACTCGACATCCAGGACTAGATGCCTAGTTAATCGCGGAGGAGTCTAATGTCTTGTGGGATTTTTATTGTCATGTACAAACAAGTGTCATTTGCATATTGATGGATGGCTATATTGGGATCTTTGAGGAATGCACCTAGAGGCTCCATGTAAAGGTCAAAATCAATTGGTGAGAGTACGGAGAACTGGGACTCAAAGAGACTGTGGGGGTCATTACGAGGTTGGAGGTAATGGAAAAACGATACCGGTAAAAGATTACCAGCATCGCATACTGCTCCGGGCTATTCCGACCTAAGAACCCGGTATTAGAGACACTGCTAATAATGGTGCCTCTAATAGCAGCAAAGGGCGCAGGCACGCAAGCCTTGAGGCCGGCAATACCGGGATGGCGCTAACAGGAGGATATCACAAGTCAGGCGGACATGCAAATACCGACATCATGAAGGTGCTAATAGTGGATACCGGCATGCCGGCAATACCGCCATCGCGAAGCACCCGTAAACTGCTATGTGCAGTGTTCCCAACTGCCACAGATGCACACAATCAGCACAGGTGGAGGCAATGGAGTCTGGACCAGCACAAAAGGAGCACACCCACACACAACACTCCTTCCCACACTAAAATGATTCCACTAACAGTAACAATACTGGGGATGGAGGTCATGCTTTCATTGCTACACCAACAACAACAACAACAGCAGGCACCACAGAGGAGATGCAGGAGGAGAAGGAGCGTGAGACAGGCCCAGCATGCCCCACCAGTGCAGCCAGTGGTACCACGCAGGCAGCACCCAATCCCTTGCATCAGAGCCAGTCCATTCAACCTAACCCCTGAGCAGATCCACACCCTGCACTGTTTGGACCGGGACACCATCACCACCATCGTGGATATGATACACAACGACATTGTCAGTCTCATTGGAATACACACCGCCATCCCCCCTCTACTGAAGGTAGTGTTGGTGCTCCACTTCCTTGCCACAGGCACCTACCAGCACACAGTGCGGCACATGCATGGCATATCACAACCCTTATTTTCTTTCATGCTGGACCAAGTGCTGAATGCCCTCCTGAAGCACACAAGGGGCTACATATCCCTACCACGGACTCCCCAGGAGATTTTTGACACAAAAGTTGCCTTCCATGCACTGGCAGGCATGTCAAATTGGATAGGTGCCCTCGACTGCACCCATGTGGAGTTGGTGGTCCCGCATGCCATGGAGGTGGTGTACCGCAATCGCAAGCAATACCACTCCATCAATGTGCAGATGGTATGTGACGCCAGCAAGATCATCACACATTGTTGTGCCCGATATCCCGGATCAACACATGACTCAGTGGGCTTCATTCCGAGGTGGGTGCAAAGGGATACCGGGCACCGTTAAGGACATCGGTGCCGGTAATCCCTTTGCACCTTATTCCGAGGTCCCTTATCGGGTCCCGCAATGGGTGCCTGGTTTTACCAGGCACCCTTAGCGGGAGCCGCTAAGGAACCAAGGAGCTAATAACGGTACATTAGCTACTTCCCCATTCCCATTGAGCCCTATTGGGGCTCAATGGGAATGGGGAATGGATTTTTCAATGGGGACTTACCGGTCCCTCCAGGGTCGGAATGGACCGGTAAGTCCCCATTGAACCAGATCGGACCCGGACCTGTTATGGCAGGTAGTCATGGCGCAAATAGCGCCATGACTACCTCCATACTCCGAATGAGGCCCAATGGTCCTGCAGAACTCTACGCTATCCCGCTATAGCGTATATATGGTGGGATAAATGCACACACCACCATGGTGTCATCGGTGATGTGACAGCACGATGTGGACATCACAAAACACTGTGCACCAAAGCATCCCAAACTGAACATGACAAACAAATCCCATAGCAATGAAGTAAGCTGGACACCTATCACAACATGCCAAACTTAAAAACACCCCACATCCCACAACACGTCCACCACCCATCATCGTACCTCACCCTCTGTAACACAATCCAGCAACATGCTGTGGATATTCACTATGTAAATGTGTGCAGCAAATCACTACACAGGGCAAGCATCCATGGGAGTGCACTGAACAAAATCACCAAGGGAATCCACTGCTTTTCACAGGGCCGCCACCACCACAGAAGTGCAGCATGTCACCATCGTAATAATCAGCTCTGAATGCCTAATATTGCAGAGGCTACTGACAACGCTGCCAGTTAGAAAATCAAACAGAACACAATACATCCAAATTTGACACAAACACAGCGGTATGCGTCCACAATGCATGAGCAACATCAAGGCAGTGTACACCGTGTATCATCTTGGAGATGCAACCCACACCATAAATCCATGGCACAGAACACATTGAGGGCATTACAATTGTGTGCGTACAACCAGGAACATGTGCATGTGACCAACGATAATCTGCAGGCATGTGTGACTAGTACAGCTGTCCATCATGAATCGACTAACATATACCTTTTATTGCCTCTCATGCAGGTGATAGTGGCTATCCCTTGAAGCCGTGACTCCTCACCCCAGTCCGAAACCCACAGAACAGGCACGAGGAGGACTACAATCATTCCCATACCCGTACCCATGTGGTCATTGAGCAGACATTTGGCCTGTTGAAGGCATGGTTTCGCTGCCTTAGCCGGTCAGGCGGGGCACTCCTCCTCCCCCCACAACTCCCCATACACCCTCCCCCACTCCTCCCACAACTCCCCCACACACACTCACCCCCCTCACCCTCTCCTCACAACTCCACAACACACCATCCCCCTCGTCCCCCTCTCCCCACAACTCCCCCACACACCCTCACCCCCCCTCCCACCACAACTCTCCCACACATGGTCTCCAAGCAAAAGCTTCATGTGTCAGTGTCTACTGCCTTCAGCAGGCTGCCCCGTTTACATCCTGACACTCCCTGCACCTGGTGGCGACATGCCCGAGCGGCGCAGGGTGCGCGCCGACCTGCGTAGGGGGCTGGTTTGTGTGGAGCTTGACAAAGATGGGGTGGCTGCCTGCTCCATTCTGGGGGCTGGACGCTCAGCCTCCATGGAATCTGCAATGTGGGTGAGGACCTGCCTCAGGGCAGACACTGCCTCGAACGATCTATTGGTGCTATCCACAATGATCTGCCTCAGGGAGGCGGTGTTGTTGTGCCCTCCTGCCTTGCTTGGGCACTGTCTGCGACAAACTGTCTCACCAGGGCAGTGAGCTCCTCCTGACGCTGCACAGCGTGTCCTGCCTGCTGCACCCCCGTCTGTACACCAGTGGAGGTGGAGGGTGCATGTGTGATTTGGGTCCTCTATGGGACTCATGCTCCCTTGTATGGACTCCTCCCCAAACTGCTCCGGGGTGGTGTTGTGGTAGGAGTCGACCGGTGTGACCTGGGGGCATGGGGCCGGTCTTGGTGTAGCAGGTAAGTCGGAGGAGTCGTCCTCGACAGGCACACACACCTGTCCCTGCATGTCGTCATCTGTCAGGGGTGCCGTAGCTGCTGCCTCCCCAACAGAGCTGTTCTCTGCAGATTGTGCCCATTCGACTGTCTCCTGTGCAGGTGTCACAGGTGTTTTTGGCTACTGTGGTGATGGGCCTTGGCGGCACCAGTGCTGTGGCATCCTGGGCTGTTTTGGTCTTTGGTGCCTGTTGTGGCTTCTGTGGGGCTTTCAAAGTGGAAGGCCTGTTGCCTTCATCCCTGGCCCTCTTCGGGGGTGTAGTCGCCTATTGGGGTGAGTCCTGGGCCTCGCTGTCAGGATCTGAGCCTGTGGGGGACCAAGAGAGGGACGGCATGAGTGATGGTTTGACAGGCATCATGCATACATTTGTATTATTGCTCATCTACACATTAGAGGGGAATTCGCAGTGGAGTTTTGATGATCACGTTGCTTGCTATATGGGTGGATCATGCAGGCATCTGTGGGGGTCACTCATGTTGGGGCAGGCATATGCGATGTGGCATGCTTTCTGTTGTGCCCTGCGTGCAGTGTGGCTTATGTCATTTTCATATTTGTGTGGTGTGTGTCAGGTATGGCATTGCCATGCTGCATGCATGTGAATGTGCCTGTGCTGCGGATGACAACTAGGCTGGAAATGTGTATGTATTGGGCCATGTCTTGCCTCTTGGACAGATAAATTGGTGGACTATCATCAGACTTTGCATTACAGTGCTTTCTTAGGACACTCACCTCCTTCCGCCGATGAGGTGGCTCCATGCTCCATATCGCCCACACCTTTGATGGCCTCTATGCCAATCGTGGTGGCACAGATCTCCTCCCACTGCTTAGCTTTATTGGTGAGCTTGGTCCTCCACCAGTAGACATGGCCTGGCTCCTGTTTGTCGACAGGATGTTCCTGACTCGCAGGCGCAGGTCATCCCATCTCTTCCGAACATCCTTTGTTGTGCGGGGGGTGTTGCCTACCGTGCTGACTCTTTGGCCGACAAGTTCCCAGATTTCCTTTTTCTTTATCACTGTCTCCCTCTTGAGGCTGTTTGCGAACACAACCTCTGCATTGTCAGCCGGGGTCTCAGCCAGCATGGTGAGTTCATCCTCATTAAAGCGCTCCTTGCACTGGCGGAGGTGCCTTTTTTAACTGCCTTGGGCATGATATAGTTGTGGGAGGTTGATGTATGTACTCAGCAATATGCTCCAGGTCCTGTGTGCTGAGTATGGCAATGGATTGTGTTTTTAAAGATGGCCACCGTGCTCTTTCCCGTTCCTGTGCGATGACGCTACTTCCGGTTCCGCTTATTTACGGTCACCGCTAATGCCGTTTCAGTTGATGCCTTTAGATGAATAAGTACCAATGTCTTTGTCAGGATGGTGTACCACAACTTTGGTTTATATAAGAATTGTAACTTTTCCTCAAAAAGTTTCCAAAATTCTTCCTCGAATGTCACAAATTAACATTAGCTGTTTCTGTTAGAACAACAGTTCAGCACTTGCATCAACTACTACCATGTCCTTTTAGACAACACTTTTTGGCATGCGGGTTTACTCGCCTGCCCGTCCACTTCTTCACCAAAAAGAACAGAAAAGTGCTTCAGTGGTAACTTCCAACTTAGATTAACAACAACTTCATTAGACTTCTTTAGCATCGAACCTTAAATAAGTTGCAGGGAAACAAGAAACCACATTAGTGCTCTTTAAGACTCCTTGGCAACTATGTACCTCTGCCTCTGGGTAACCTTTTCCAGACTCCTTGGCAACTATGTTCCTCTGCCTCTGGGTAACCTTTTCCAGAAGGGCAGCCTGTTTGCCACCTTTCTCTGCCCTCTGCACCAACAACCATATAATGACCAAAAGAGAGTCTCACTTTTCTTCTCTTTTGGCTTTGGCAATGTAGATGATTTGTGTTTCATAGCACATGAGCAGTAAGTCTTACAACCATTAAGCCTCTCAATATTCCCTGCTTGCCTTGAGCACTATTTGTTATAGTGGGATGGCTGGTTGTTAATAAACTCTGGGCTTGGGGTTTGCTTGTAAGCTTTTGGACCTTCTACAGCTTCCAAACTGGGTTTTTGGGCATTCCACAATTTCATGTGCTTATTTACACAGTTACTTTGCTTCAACAGGTTTAACTTTTGTTGGTGTCGTATAGTTTGGTATTCAAAAATACAGTTACTGCTGCTTTCACTCAAGCGAGAGAAGCTGCCTACCATGAATACGCGGACAGCAGTGGGTGCTCTGGAGTCACTTGCAAGCTGTGAACTCTGTGTAAGTCGCTAGATTACGCTCCGCTCAGTGTTCACAAGTTTCGGTACTTGTGGCTCCTGCTGGTTCTGGTGGACAGCCTCCTCTGGTCCTCCTACGCTCACACCACTGAGGAATGGTGCTTCTTCTGCTCCGGAGGAGGCCAGCTGCAACCCAGCCACCAGGAAGCTCCAAAGATAACACACTTCCTTTGCTACATCTGCTTCCCACTGCACGACCTCTGCAACAGGGAGAGTTCAAGGCAAAGACTCTCTAGGACCCGTCTCTAGGACCCACCACTGGTTCAGGCGTTTTAGTGGTCCTGGTGTCTTCTCTCGCCTCAGGTCTCCCTCTCAGCTGCAAACAGTGCTTCTTCCTCTTCTGCTGCTCTACTCCTTCACCTTGATACCTGCACCTGAGTGGGCTTTTTAAGCCTCTCATTCCCTTTCAGGTGCAGCTAATCTACACAAATTGGGAGACCGCTCCCACAGTAGTGTTCCTCTGCCTCCCTCTTCCTCATCCCAGTACTGAGGGAATTATGGGTCTTGAAGTCCCTGGCAACAAAGTTAGTTTTTCTACATCCTACTGTTATCCTGATTGTCTTTCTATTTTCTATAATATTAATTGACGGAATATCATACAAATCAGTTACAAGTTTGGTTTGAAAACAGGAATAAGGTGTTCTGAGCTTTTGGCGATCATTATTCACAGACTTCTTTCCATTTCCCCCTTTTGAGTTAGGGCAGCATTTGGCTCTATTGGCTTGAGGCTGAGTTTTATTCACTTTTATACGAGTTTGGCTGATTTTACCCACATTTAGGTGTTCAACAGGAGGAACAGTTAGATTATTGTGGCAACAAGTAATTATGTACTTTGGCAGTTGCAATATATCTTCCTTGTCTCCTCCGAGGTGATCCTTCCGCAGAGCACCAACCCCAAGGTCAGGATTAGGAAGCATCTGGCTTTCCCTGGCCACCTGAGAGGAGACGTTAGGCAGGGATTTGGTGAGGGATCCCTAGGGTACATCACAGTTAGCATAGTTAAACCTAGGTATTTGAATGCCTTGTTTAAAAAATGTAGCTCTCAAATTGCTGAATGAGTATTTAAACTTCAGAAAAGTAACACTAAGGGCCTCATAACGACCCTGGCGCTAATGGGTTAACGGCGCCGTAAAAGGCTGCGGCGCCGTTAACCCATTAGCACCTGATTTCGAGGTCTCTTTGCGGGACCCGACCTTAACAGCTGGTCTACACTAGCCGTTAAAGTAGGGACCTGCAAAGGGACCTTGGTGCTAAGTACGGTACCGCAATTTGCGGTACCGTACTTAGCGCCTTCCCCATTCCCATAGAGCCCTATGGGGTGAAAATGGGAATAGGGAAGGGCCATGGTTCAATGGGGAATTACCGCCCCGCCAACCTTGGAATGGGGTGGTAATTCCCCATTGACCATGGCGGACCCGTGCTAATAGCGCCATGGTTTAGCGCTGGTTTTGTAATGAGGGCCATGTTTACTACTCCCCAAACAGCAGATGCAGATCGAGTAAAATACAGTCGGATGATTTTTGTGTACTAATAATTTCATGAAAATGTGTTGTTTTTGTCTGTTTATTGTCTCCAGATTCCTGAAAGCCCGGCTTCAGTGTCAATTTTAATTTCTTCATAACAGAAATCCTTATACATTATATCAACTGACACGTGCATGGATGGCCTTAACGTTCACAAGGAGTATGGTCTGTAATGATCTCCACAATGGGATCCAGTACTGAAATGAGGTAGGTGAAGGGTTATTAAATGATTCAATATTGTCAACAATATTGCCAAGCAACTTGTGTAGTAGTTAACATTTAAGACATTACTCCTCTGTTTATTTATATTGTAACTGGGTTAATGGTCACAGTATTTTGCAACCGAAGTGACACCACTACACTTTTATTTATGAACCTGTGTTACTACATGAAAGTCGGCTACTATCCGAGTGCTGGTAACTTTTTTTTAATTTGGAGCTCCACTGACTTTTGCTCCTTTTTAGCACAGATTTTAAAGAATTCGATTGAGACACCCTAGTCCTCTCCCCCGCTCGTGTTAACTTATTTGCTTTCACTTATTTTCTATGTATTGGCTCGGATGCCTAATCTTCCAAACCAAGGAATTGTGCCTTTTGAGAAATTGTTGTAGTTCATGAATATGATCCCTGCAAATCAGTTTATTATACAGCAGTGCGACGGATTTCTGAATGCAGAGTGGACTGAAACAACACTGCTGCCATTGTAACTTGTTGAGGATATAGCTCAGGAACAGACTGCACAAATTGGGCTTATAATATTGTGATAAACAGAGAGAATAAGTCTAGACCAATTTATATACAGAAATGGTCTGATTGGATGCAGCAGTTATGTGCAGTCGCCTTCTAGCTGCTATAGGAGAGTTAAACATTTTAATGCTTATAATTATGCAAGCCTAATCGTAGCAATTTAAGGGAGGGGTGCTCTCAGGAGTTCTAATCGACCAATCCCATATGCACTGCATTTTTGACCATATATTGACAATTATTTTGGTGCATTTTACCTTTACTTTTGTGACATTATCTGTGAACCGCACAGGTCTCCAACAGCCATCTTTTGATCTAACCGGCTATCGCCTTAGGTTTAAGTGCTCTGGAGGCAATAAGGCATACTCCATACCCTCTATCTGACCTCAGCAACCATGAACGATATTAAACGCTTCTTGTCATGATTTTGGTGCACAACCTAGATAAACGTCCTCTGTGTGCATTTGCAAAATCACGATTTCGCATGAACGTGGCGCAGACTCGGTCAAAGCACACAGATTTATTTCGTTTAGTCACTTTGCGTAAAATATATTTTATTGTATTTGAATCCATGAAAGGTGTGGAGAATTTAGTATATTGGTATGTTTTGTATTAAAATGCCCTTAAATACATCGATCAAAGCCATTTAATCTGTGTACGGTTATCACTATGGAAAGAACAGGGCACCCATCAATTACATTTTGGGCATTAAAAATGATCACAACGGTAAGAAATTATTATGACACAATTTTCCAAATTATTAAACATGCTTTAGTTTCTATTTGATTGTCATTTTGAATAATTCCCCAAATCTTGTTTACATGCAGCATTTTAAATTTATGAAATCCAAATGTTTCATTGACTGCCAAATCCATAGCACGCAAATATTCATGTTCACATTGGACTCGATGGGCGGATCTTCGGAAGCACATTATGTACCAGTTAGCTGACTGTTTTGTGACTAACATCCAGCAAAAGACTCCATAGTTAAAATCTTTCCATAGGAGCTCTGGTTCGTATTATTGGTACAGCAAAGAGCTGCAGCATGGTTAGCCCAGATCATTTTCACAACATTTATTTTGTATACCGCCTGTATTCAGATCGCTGTACAAAGCTATAACAATGGGAAAAAATAAATGTGAATGACAATTTATGCATGAAGACTGAAAGAAACATGGGACAGCCGGAAGTCAAGAAAAATCCTGATAAGGAAAAAGGGTTCCATGTCTTAAAATCGCGGCAAAAATGGCAGTGAATATGAAATATCAGGGCAAAAATGCTGTGGTTTTTTGCGCCACAATCATGTAAAGCATGCGAGGGACACCCCCGCGACCCCTGGACTCAATGTACCATTTAAGGAGAGCTGGGGACACCCCAACAAACCCCGGTCCCCTTAAATGGTATAACGGGGAACACCTTTACCGGGTCAAACCACAGCCTTATTGCCGCAATTATTTTTACCAGCAACATTTTTGCCACAATTTTATTACCTGATACCGGAAAAAGCAGACTGCAAAGATGCAGTTTAAGGCAATTGCAACATTAGAGAAAGATAAGAGAGAGAGAATTCCATAGTTTAGGAGATGCTCATTGAAGGTAACCAAAATGGGATGAAGTCAAAGAAGGATGAGAAACCAAGGGAAGAAACTAAGATGAAGACCGAAGAACCTTAGGAGGGGTGATATAAGAAATTTTTAAAAGTAGTCGAAAGCATGAACACATCTGAAAACAAGACAAAATGAAATTCAAATCTATATCCTGTAGGAAGCCAGTGGATATATTTGAAGAGTACTGCAGTCCAAACCATAGTCTGACTTCTGAGCGAAGAACAGAATGGAAAAAAGGCATACGCTGGTAGACCAATTTATAAAGAGCAACAATAGTTGAGATGATTAAGAACACAAGCTTGTGGTAGACGTTTAGTATAGGAGAACGTTGGATGATCAATCTATCTGATGTTATGAAGATAGAACCTGCCGGATTGTGAGATAGTAGGGATTTCATTTTGGAGTGAGAATGCAGAATCAAAGATGAAACCCAAGTTACGGGCATGAGATGTGACAAAGATCAAAGAGAGGGGAAAAGGACTGGGAAGGTGAGGTAATGGAGGGAGATGCAGGACAGAAATTAATTGGTTTTCTTCAGGTTAAGACCTAAGAATTGTG
This sequence comes from Ambystoma mexicanum, assembly GCF_040938575.1. Classification (NCBI taxonomy): domain Eukaryota; kingdom Metazoa; phylum Chordata; class Amphibia; order Caudata; family Ambystomatidae; genus Ambystoma; species Ambystoma mexicanum. Next base: position 864,224,102 of record NC_090928.1, read on the forward strand.
ACGACATCCAGCTTTTCTCTTCCTGATAAATGCTGGTGAATAATGTTGTTAATGAAGGGGAAATTTACATTGTGGGTGTCTTTAGCGTCAATAAAAATCAATGGGAAGAGCTCAGAGAAGCCAGAGGTTAGGTGTAAAGAGAAGAGGCCCAAGGACAGACCATTGAATAGCAAAAGATAGGGTAAAGGAGTGAGGGAGAATTTTTCTAAGACACTGCAAATTAACGACCGGAAAAAAAGAGATGAAAACCAATGAAGAACCCAACTAGAAATGCCCAAAAACGACAAAGTAGAAAGCAGCAAAGCATTGTCTACTCTGCATCAAATGCTGCACAAAGGTGTGGTGATAAAACTAAGATGGAACACAACTTTAGATGATGGGCATTCAGAATAGAATTGGAGACAGATGGTAGAGTGGCTTCCATAGAGTGACCTAGATGACCTCACAATTGATGTGTCGTATTCAGTAAAACAGGCAGCAAGCAGTAATAACGCAGGACCCAGGAAAAGACTTAAATTGTTACAGGTTACAAGGTAAGTGGTTATGCTGTAGAGTATGGTATAAACATCCACCAGGTATCTACTCCCTGAATCTCTTCCAACCATCACTCCTGGAATCCAGATAACCCTAGATTCTACGTTCCATCAGGCATTCAACGAGCCCATACCAACTCATGCACACAAAACAGAATAGCCCGGGCACGCGAGAACAGAAAAGCCCGGGCACGCAAGATACAGCATGATGTAAAGAAAATTGATGATGATAAATTCAAATGGGAGATGTGTTGACGATGGAAAATTAGACAGATATGGCAAGAGTGAAATAGTTTGAAAATTAGCAAGATCAGAGATATCCAGAGAAGTATTTTTTCGATAGAGTAATGACGGTGGCTATTTTAAACTAGGCTGGAAAGGAGCCGGATGATGGGGACAGATTAAAAAGAAGGTAAGAAAGGGGACAAAAGAGGGAAAGAATGATCTTGACCAAGGAAATTGGAAGAGGAGTAGAAGTAAGAAGGGAACAAGTGACCATGGCTAAAACATCACTATCTGAGAAAGGAGCAAAATGGGAGAGTGAAGTGGCTGAATTTACAGCTGTAGAAGCTGACCATTCCATTAGACAGAATGATGTTCATATGCTGATTATTAAGTCCATCCTAACGGAAAAGACTTTTCTTGGAACCCACATATTGTGCTCACATACATGTATATCGATCAAAAGATATTTTGGTATTATGCAATTATCAATACTTAATACATAATTGTATTAATTGTAATTATAACAGATTTTTTTTAAATGCGTGGTTGGACATCCTACAACAGTGCTTTTTTGTGCTTTTCCTTTCTCTGCTGAGGCCCCCACAAAGAGTAAACAATATTGTTGTTGATCCACCACTGAATATAAGTACTTCCGAGCCCCCCACCCCCCAGCTGCCATATTGCCATATTGGCTTATTCTCTACTGAAATAAATCATTGTACTACCTTTATGAAGAATATCGCGCCCAAACCCCTTCCGCAGTATCTTCGGGAGTCCCCGCCCCCCTCAGTTTGAAGACCACTGACCTACCTTGCCCAACATCTTTTTACAGGGTTGGGTGGTTGTTTGAATGCTTGTCCGCTCTATTTAATAAAAATGCATTGACAACTTTCAATATACTATGTATAGTATACCAGATACTTGGATAGTACTCGAGTGGTGCTAATTTAAAACTTTAGTCTTCTACTTTTTTACAAGAAAATATATCTACCAGTAAATATCTATTGTTTAGGTTGGCACACATTAATGAAACTCACTCTTCCATTGCTGATACGCCATGTTTGCTCTCAAACAAGTGTGTAGAGTTATTGCTTAAGTAGTATACTTTGAACAAAACTGTTTATTTGTGTTTACTTGCAGCAAATATTATCTTTGGAATGAAAACAAACTGAATTGCTCGTGGTCTGGCCCGGCAGAGAATCGCGTTTACTCAAACAAGGAGCCACGGTCAGCGGTGTAGTGATATTTGCGTTCATACTTGAATTTCCAATTTTACTAGTGGCCTCTCTAAAAAAAAAAACGTATTAATATTATAGAGTAGCAGATGAATACAGAAAGTGAAATATCGACACAATCAAACAATCTGACTTAATAATATTTGATTACATATGATATTCATTCAATTCTTCTTTATAAAAAACCTTTTTGATACTATATGTTTGTGTTACCGAGGCAAGCAACACAGATACACTATGAGATGCAGTCGGGGGCGCAAGAGATTCGTAGAGGTAGTAAAGAGATGGAGAGAGAGGATGGAAGGAAAGTGAAATGGGGGAAGAATAGATGGGAATAGTAATTGAGAAGGGAACCTATATACAGAGGAATGAAAGAGCAAGTCAAATAGATGGGGACATGAAGAGCAGGATACATGGATATAGAGATGAGGGATAATGTGAGATGGACGAGTTAAATGAAAAGGGGGGACAGACAAGAGAAATGGAGAGAGTGATATAGAGATAACAAGCTAAAGAGAAATTGATAGAAAAGTTGAGAGGTTTAGAGAGAAAGAGAGGGTGATATAGAGAAATGCAGTGAAGAAGTGTGATGGAGGAAGCAAAAGATGGAAACAGTGCTCCAGATAAGATTTTGAAGTAGGAGTATTTTACTCGCTATTTTTTAAAGTTGTGAGTAAAATGATTAGTAAAAATGGAAGTCCAGTTACCAATCTGAGTATTTTGCAGGCAAGTAAAAATATGTTTTAACTGGGAAATGGAAATGCGTTTGTAATAATTATTTATTTGCACCTAGTTATGCATACAGATTAAAAGATACATGTTTACTTCTTCCGATCACCCAGTAATAATAGCAGTTTCTTCCTGTGGCACTACGTGCACTGATGGTCCAAACATATCCATGGAGCTATGTGAGTGAAAGCAGGGACACACGGTCACATGTGTCTGTTTCTCATTTTTTTGTTGGGAGTAGTTTTCCAATTGGGGTAATATCCAAAGCACCTTGCAGTACCACTGAGAGCGGTACCCAGACAGATGACCCAAACAAGCCCTGCATGGTACAGATTGAGCACAGCTTACATCCCCTCGGTACAACCACCATACCCCCACTAGACCCCAAAAATTACACTGAGCACTGGGTTGATTTAGCTGGTGTGGGGGATGCATTTACATGGCATGGCATGTACACCTGAGGAATATGCCCAGTCTGGAGCTAGTTTAGGGGATATTTTCAGGGCATGGGTTCCAAAGGACGGGTCACCACCATATTTGGAAGCTGAAAGGTTGGACAGGGTGCGGAGGGGGAGGAGAACATATACTGGAACTGAGGTGCTAATAAAACTGCAGAGGAGTTTGTTAATATGTGCTCAATGACAGGGGGAATGTTGGAAAGGAGAGAGGGTCTTCCCATCCCCCTAGGCGATGCTGAATGAGAAATAAATGCTAAAAAAGCATGTCTAGGGGGCAGGGGGCAGGGGGTAGGGGGACGCATTTTAGCTAGCGGCAGCCAACTTAGAAGTTAGGCCCAGGCGTGGCAAACAGCATTATACGGTTCCATGCGACATTATTGCATGGAACATGCGGGGGACAACCCCTCAACCCCCAAACTTTTTTTTCATTTTTTATATATGGTCACCCAAATAATATCACCACAACATTTTCCCGGCGATATTATTTACGGCGACCATATATATGGGAATATTATTACCTGATACCCATTATACGTGTTAGTATCAGATCCCTTGCATGAGCACAGATATCACCCCTACCCTAGGCAGGTTTCAGAGATCCATAAAACCCTCCATTGTCCTAGAAGCTACAGGCCCTCGCGCCCTGGGAAGAATGCGCCCTGCAAGGTCATGAGTAGGGAGCAGAGCGCCTCTTAGCAGTACCAACCCACAAAACAGATAGCAAAGCCCTCTTGCCCCCAGCGATCCCCACATGAGAAATACAGCTTTACAATGCTTTCATCCCAAGACCCTGCAGGCCACAGTACCATCCAAACCCAGAACACCGACCATAAAACCTTCACACTGTGATCGATCACTAAGATCAGAAGGCAAGACTATCTTGTCTTCACAAATAGGTTATGTGATTTGTGCAGCAATGTGCATGGTGGTGTCAAATTGTAGCCTAAAACAAAGGTGGAGGACCTTGGGAGTTGCTAATCTGTCTGGAAGCGAGTGGAGTATGTGAGTTAGTGTGACCTCGGCTCTCCCCCAGGCTCATCCCTGCATTGTTTCAATGATAAAATAACATTGTTTTGTAAGTAGCTAATTAATTGTTAGGCCAACTTCACTGCGGATGATGAGACCAGCAGCACCCACGTGGAAGAAGATAAACAGATGAAGATGGACCAATGTCCTGACATCCCATGTGGAACAGGCCCCTTACAATTAGTATTGGAGAATTATTCTGTATGTAGCTACATCATCAGTGATGTCATTTGTGCTTATACTGTGCTGCACATGCTTACGGAGCCCAGAACTTTTCGGGTCTCCCAGGCCCCCCTTCAATCCTACTGTTGCACACGATATGCTCATTCCGCGGTTGACAGCGCACCTCTAGCCAAGTTGTGAAGTAACCATTGAATGACATATAACAGTGCATGGCTTATGAGCCACAAGACTTCATTTTGTGTTAACTACCGACTCCATTTTCTAGTAGGACGCATGTAAATGCTGAATGCCAGCCTGCACCTCTGCCCTTCATTTTCCACGCACAGCCAGCATGCCAGCCTCCACCTCCTCCCCTCTGCCATCCCGATGGCTGTTCTGTTCTCACGAAAGCTTGAGCGCGAAGTGTAGCAAGCTAAACACTGTATCTCTCCTCTTCCTTTGACACCACTGCCCTATGTGTGACCAGGCTAGAGCCTGGCCCTGTAAAAGAACCATCCGGCTCCACAAACCTGCCTCTGCACTAGCAGACCCCTTCTAAAAGAAATATAGACCACAAGCCCGTAACCCCAAACTACTTTTATGTAACAGTTGTAAGCCCTGTCCCCTTGTGCCACTCCAGGTCACCCCATATTACTAATCCTATGCAGCCATACATTCTTCTTGTACTAACAAAGGGTAAAACACCCATGGAAGATCCAAGGTGATACTCGATTAATGTGCTTTTGAAATACTGTGTTAGATAAGACACCTGGACCCATGTACCCTTACTTTTTGTGGTTCAGGTCAAATGTTTAAATTATATATATTATGAGATTCATGTATTATACTAAAATGTGTGTGACCAAAAGGGCAAACGTTAGATAGAATGAAATACAGCAACGTGGACACCGCCTTACACCGCGCCCCTCCCAGATGAGCCCAGCTGAGCCATGTGCTTCAAGAAGTTACAAATCCAGTGCTGACCAATCCTGGAGCAGCCTCCCTACATAAAGTATAATGTCCAGCCCGCTTCGCCCAATGAGCACAACGTGCTGTATCCCTGTAGCACACGTCCTAAATGATGTGTTTTTGTAATATAATGTGCATTTTCTGTGTTTTGGGCAGAGAGCTCTCGGAGTAGCAGAGTCCTCTGCATGCCCCATTTCAACTTTACATAAAGACTTGTCTTTTGCATCACTCGCAATTAGTCCTGGTCTCATTCCCTACCAGGGTGTGTCCATTAGTGTCTCTTATTTGGTTATTTTATTGTAGATGTGAGGAATGCCAGCTTTCATTTAGTGACCCCGACGCAATATGATTTTTTTGGTACGGGACGTCCCCCAGCCACAGTGGCGAGATCCAGGGTGCCCCCATCAAGGCTGACCACCTACGACAACTGGTACCCTTAGAAGGGCGCACATTAGGACAGAAGGTTCCATGGGTCCCGGCTTTGCAAATACCCGGCCGTACCGCTCGCCGGAGCCAGGTGTGGCCATTGAGTGCGGGGCGGCACCTTGACAGACCGGGTCCGGAGGCTCTTGCATCAATACGGATACGTAAGCATCAATTGCGAGAGATCCTAAAAGAAGGGGGGGGGAATTGAAAGGGAGTCAGACTGAGGGTTTCTGTGAATATCTGGTCGGGATAAAATCGGGGGTCTTTTCTTTAACTACTCTTCTCTGCATATGGCCATTAGGAGAGGTGATAAGGTGAACAGAGGTATGGGAACCTAGCTCCACAAAGGGGTAGAAGGCGGCACTGCATGGTACTATCTCGACTAGTACAGAAGATTAAATGGTGAAAAGGTAAAACAAGTAGGAGTCTCGTGTAAGGAGAAGACTCGGAATAGTGTTAGAAACGCTTTCTATTTTTCCTCGTTTTTTGTCTTTGAGGCGGAGGCCCAAAAGGGGCCAGGACAGGGCTGAGACTCTGGGTAAAATAAGGGAAAGGCGGAATATGGGAAGATAGGCAGGCAGGGTCTATGTTTTAATGTTTGTGTGTCACATTTAGTTCAATGTTACATGATCTATGTGGTGGAGGTCAAACTGTTCGTTATATGTCAAGTGGCCAATGTCTTGTTCTATTTTGGTTTGAATATGACAAAATGTGGTAATTGAAGGTCTAAGAAAAGGTATTTCATGAAATGTATTGTTATAAATTTGTTAAAAACTCTTGGTTCTCAAGAGATTGGTTGAAATTGGTTTTAGATTGTCCATACTTGCACGCACACTCCAAAGGTTGTAATCAAGGCAGAATGGGGACGGAAACATCACTTATGCATATATGCCAGAGTTTACCAGTGTATAGTGAAAAAATTAAAAAATACCACGAACAGTAGCGTACAGAAATGAAAGGGGAATGTATGCCCCAGGTATGGCCTGAAGGTGGGTCATTTGATAAATCAGTGTTAGATATGGTACCAACATACTTAACCATCAAATACAAAGGAACACAGCTCCAAAACAGAAGCGAGGTGTTAGATTTGTGGAGATTATTTGAAGAGATACCCCCGAGCAAAAATAGGAGCCAAGGTTCATTGCCCCAGGTGACAAACAACAACAACAATGAGACAGGGGAGGAGGTAACAGGGGCTGCATTGGTGGGGCATGCTGGGCCTGTCTCACCCTCCTTCTCCTCCTGTGTCTCCTCTGTGGTGGGGGCTGTGGTTGTTGTTGTTGTTGTTCTTGCTACCTTGCAAGCAGGCCCTCCAGCTCCAGTAATGCCACTACTATTGGTATCATCTTGGTGTGGGAGGGAGTGTGGTGTGTGGGTGTGCTCCTTTTGTGCTGTGCCAGACTCCATTGCCTCCACCTGTGCTGATTGTGTGCACCTGTGGCTCTTGGTAACACTGCTCAGGGTTCTTAACACCTTCTCGGAGATACTGGTATTTACTCCATGCCCGTAAGCTACTTTTCGGCCTTCAGTAGGCCGTTGTTTGCATGTCCGCAGGTCTTGTGATCAGCTCCGGTTTACGGCATGCCGGTAATGCCGGCATGTTGTGTCGCGCGCGTGCCTGTGCCGCTATTTACGGCATCGTACTTTACGATGCTGTAAATAACAGTCTGGTTGCTCAGAATAGACTGCAGCGGAAAGCGATGCCGGTAATCCTTTTCCGGCATCGTTTTTACCTTACCTCCAAGCTCGGAATGACCCCCTATATCTCTGCAGAATCCTCTGAACTCTTGGCGCAAATACCTGATAAATATAAGTTATTCACATCAGCAGAAACTTTCTTCACAGAGAATAGAGTATATGATAATTACTGCAGGGCACTTGTCGCTGACACATACAATCAGTTTAAGCCCTCTCCCGATATTAATAAGGGAGACCTTGGTGAGTGGGTACAAGCTGAATTCTGGAGGGGTACCACTCATGTTGTTTGTTAAGGCCTATTCGTTAGATGGACAACCAGTGTTGTCGGCTTGGTTAAGTAAGCCTTTTTTTGATAACAGTCTAGTTGTTCTTAATTTTAATGGAGAATCCATCTTGAATTGTCTGACACCAAGAGTCACTAGGGCAAACCGTATTGGTAATGCTATTTTTGCCATTTAGTTCTCTTAGAATATTAAATAATTCCTTTTTGTCAGATTTGGCATTAGTTATTCTATGTGCATAATGGAGCTATTTAGACAATTTAATGCTAACATCATCCAGTCATTTGAATGTAAAATTACGCTGATGACACAAAGATTATATATTGCCTGGATAGAAATACTGCCTTAACTCCCCTACCCCATTTTCCCCTGTCTTCACAGAGTGAACAAATGGATAACCAATTGGTTAAATCTAAATCACTCAAACCCCTCACATCTGGAGCAAGCATCTCTGGTGTCCTTCCCTCACTCACCAAATTGAACATGGAATAGATCTCATGATCGGTACAGAGCTCTACCTTACTGCCCAAGTGATCTCTGCTGTCAAATCCAGCTTTTTCAAACCAATCTGCTTTATTGTATATTGCCAAAGTGAACCTTCCCTGACACGGTCACTGCTGCAACCACATTAGTCTCTACCAACCTGGACTGCAGCAATGTCTATTACCTGGGACTTCAAGCCACCCAAATATTCTGTCTACAGAGAGTTCAAATGCAGAAGAGAGAATTCTGTTCCTTCTTGACCACAGGCAACACATGTTGGCTTATTGCTGCACCACTAGCATCCTGTTACAAAATAATCCAGTTCAAAGCTGCTTGCATAATTCATGAAACACTCTGTGGTCTTTGATATTCATCTTCAAATACATCCCCACCTCACACCACCCAAATCTCTTCTGTCTTCCTATCATGGATGTCTCCTTGAACCTACAATAAGAACACTTATGGTGGAAGGACCTTCTCTTTTCTTGGTTCAACATTTTGGAACCATCTCCATATTACACTATCCTGGAACACAATCTGTTCTGACTTATATTTCTCTTTGGCAAGTCACTTGCTCATCGCACTACTGCTCCTTACTGCTCCCCATATACTTGTTCTTCTGCTCTGTGCCATGAAGCACAGTAAAATAAGGGAAATTAATCAATACAATTAAAGCATAGGGAATGCCTTGATACAACCACCAGGCTGACCCCAAAGCACAGGAAATGAACATAGCAACCAATATCACAAAAATGACACATTAGCCCTGATAACACTGGATGTGCTGCTGGATGCGACTCTGACGTTATGTTATGTTATCCATTTCGTACCGAGGTACAGCAATTAACAGCAAAAGGCAACCTGGCGCTACAAGACTGTTAAAAACACCTACAGTGGCACAGCACATGCTATCAGAAAATCAAGGTCTTTAATGAACGTCTAAATTGCAGATGAGTCACAGTAGACTGCAGTGCAATAGGCAGAGCATTGCATAGTTTGACAGCCATCACAGAAAGGGATCAGCCACCAATTCGAAAAAAATAAAATCCAGGCACAGAAATAAGAAATCTGTACCCAGAACTCAGAGGGCGGCAGGGTACATAAGGCGGAAACGTATGCTGCAGGTACTCAGGCTCCACAGCATGGAAAGGCCTGAGTACAAGACACATGGATTTGAAATGCACCCGCTTGGCCACAGGGAGCCAATGAAGATCACAAAGAATTGGAGAGATGTGATCCCTGAATGAAATGCCGGTGGGTAGCCACAGCAGCGAATTCTGCAGAATTTGCAAGCGTTGTACCAGACAAGCCGGTTGCACCAAGTACAAGGAGTTGCAATAGTCAATGTGACTAAGAACTAGGGCTGCAACCACCGGGGCACGAAGATGTCGAGGAATAAACTGCAACACATTTTTTTCAGAATCTTCAGCTGGGAATGTACCGGCTGACACACTGAGCTGATCTGAGTGGAAATGAAAAAGGAGGTAGAAAATTGAACACCAAGATTTTTAACATCTGCTACAGGGACAGCAACAGAACCAAAAGACGAAGGCCAGAGAGAAGGAGTCCAAAGAGACATGGCAAAAGCAGAGCCCACCATCATAACCTCAGATTTTCCACAGTTCAATTTCAGCCAATTGTCGCTCCTCTAGCTCCCAGCGGCCTGCAAACAGTCACTTAGCTGAGTGGTAGGTTAAGGAACTCATGGTGGCAACAGTAAAGACAGACACAAGTGATCACAGTTCAAGGGAGGCATCTGTCTGTACACAAAATCTTTAGAGAAGTAGACTACCTTCAGCATTGGGTTCTGGCACATAGTCTGTTTCAAGGTGCTATAAAATATATAATCTTTGTCATGCCAATGACATTTCCGGGGTTCGGCATTCTTGAGTTTATCTGTCAGCCGGGTTGATTTGTCTGAAAAGTTGGGGGTGAACCTTCGGTAATATCCTATTAAGCCAAGAAAAGCTCTAAGATCTCTTTTGGTCTTGCGGGTTGGTGTATCTGAGAAGGCTTTTACCTTCTCATGTTGAGGCTGTACATTCCCATTGCCTGCAAAGAAGCTGAGGTACTTTACGGTTGACTAGGCTAATCTGCTCTTAGCCGGGTTATCAGTTAGGCCAGCCCCTCTGAGGACTTTCATGATGGTATAAAGATGGTAGAGATGGTCCTCCCAACTCTTACTATAAATGACAATTTGTCAATATAAGCTCCATAGAACTCGGAATAGGGTTGTAGGATTTGATCCATGAGGCGTTGGAAAGTAGCTGTTGCGCTGTGTAAGCCAAAAGAAAGGACTTTGAATTGGAACAGTCCTAGAGGCTTTATCTCGCCCATACACGGGAACTTGCCAGGACCCTTTGGTTAAATCTAGGGTAGATAGAAAGGTGGCTGCTCCGAGTTTATCAATTAGGTCATCGATGCATGGCATGGGATGGTCAGGTTTAGTGACCAACATGATAGGAGAGGACCATAGACTTGAAGAAGGCTCGATAATATTGGATTTTAACATTTTGTTCACTTACTCAATCACTATCTGTTTATGGGCTTCTGGGAGTCTATACGGTTTTAAATGGACCACTTTACCCTTAGGTGTTCTGATATAGTGGTATGTTCCTTTTACTCTTCTTGGTTTTTCTGGGAATACATCAGGAAATCAGGTAACTACATCGTTTAGATCTTTTTGTTGTTGGATAGATAGCTTGGGAGGAATTAAATCAACGTTATCTATCTCTTCAGCAACCAGACAGGCTAGTACTTTGGCATGGGTGGCTGACGGGTTCTCTTTCCACTCTTTCAAGAGATTTACGTGATACAGATGGACCTTCTGTCTTCTGTCTGGTTGGGCTACTTTATAAGTACAGGTTTCCGTTCATTCTACTATCTCATAGGGTCCGTGCCACTCGGAAAGATTTGTTTTCTGAGGTGGGTAAGAGGACCAGTACTTTTGGTCCTAGAGAGAATGATCTTAAGCTCACCTTTTTGTCGTAAGTGGATTTTTGTTCGCTCTGGACCTTTTCCATATGAGTACAAACTAGATCTTGAACCAATTTCATATGTTCTTGCATTCTGGTGGTGGTTTGCATGATGGGAATGGGTGCCTCTTCTTGTTCTTCCCAGGTTTTCCAGAGCATGTCCAGGACATCCCTAGACTCTCTAACATAGAGCAGTTCAAAAGGAGAGAAACCTGTGGATGCCTGAGGGGTTTTCCTTACTGCAAATAGTGCCCACAGGATCATTCGGTCCCAACCTTTCCCGACCTTATGTACCAATTTTCATCAAATTAGCTTCAGAGTTTTATTGACTCTTTCTACCAAGCCATCAGTTTAGGGATGGTACACAGAAGTTTGCAAGGCGGTAATGTGGAGTAGCTCTTTGACTTCTGCCATAAGCTTACTCATAGAATTCTAACCATGGTCTTTGAGTATTTCCTTGGGAAAGCCGACCCTGGAGAAATACGGTAGAAGGTGTTTAAGGATCTGGTGTGTGGTAATATTTCACATTGGGAATGCTTCGGGATATCGGGTCGTATAGCCCACAATCACAAGGACATATTTGTTGCCTAGTCTGGAAGTGTAAAGAGGTCTAATTATGTCCATCCCAATTCTTGAAAAGGGGACTTCTATGATCGACAACGGGTTCAGAGGGGCAGGTAATGGGATGTACGTGCTGGCCTTTTGAAATATTTGACACGTCTGAATGAAGGTCTTTATATCAGCGTGGATACCTGGCCAGTAAACTTTCCCACAAATTTGTGCCTGGGTTTTAGGTTGTCCTAAATGCTCCCCCGGTAACATGGGAGTGTGCAATCTCCAGTACAACCTTTCGTGGCTCTTGGGCATTACCAACTGTGTTTTTATTAAACCTTCCGTAGATGTCTCTCTTCTATAAAGCAATCCTTGTTTTAAGAAGAAAAAGGGGCTTCCCTTCTCATAGCCTTCTGCTTCCGGAATTGCTTCTAGAAAACCTTCAGCGAGAGCTTGTTCATTTTGCTGGTCTTGGTCGTGATAGATGGTAGGCTCTTCTCCCTTCCTTTCTTCCTTAATAGATTTATCACCTTCCCCAAAGTCTAAGTTACCTCTTTCTGTTTTATCTGGTTGACTTTCTTTAAACTGAGGAAAAAGAGCTCTTTCCAAAATTCCTTGGGCAATTTGATCTCCATGACATACTTCTAAAGGGATCTCACCATGATTCTGTAGGAGAACATTTACATCTCCCCTGAGGTTTAGATCAATAACGCCTGCTAAAATGTCTATCCCGAACTTCCACGCTAGGTCAGATTTTGGAGCGAATTTTATGTAGCACCCAGGAGGGGTTCCCCTAATGCCATCAGATATCAAGCCCTATTGATTCCTTGGTGGCAGTAGAAGGGTTAGAAGCTCTCTTACTACGTTTTTGAAATGGTAGGGTTCCCCAATTAGTTTCAATTGAGTAACATCCCACTGCTGACACCAGGTGTAAGGAACTCATGTTGGAAACAGTAAAGACAGGTACAAGTGATCACAGTTCAAGGGTGTTTATTTAAATGTATAACTTGGTTGGAAAAATGCCTAATCTAAACCTAAATCTAAGATGGAATCAAGCTACGACCATCAAATAAGAAGGCAGTCCTTGTCAAATAATTGGGCCTATACTTAAAAAAAAAACTATTGCAAATCCTTTCAGCTAAGTTCAAAAAAAGAGTGTGGTATAGTGTTCACAAGAAAAGAAAGACATTTTCACAAATGATAATTCAAGATGTTATAGCCGGGGTCTCCCTTCCCCACGTTTTTAGCACAGGACAAGCCAGGACCTTTGAACACAGCGCACTCCTGGCCTCGCCAGCACGAGGTTACAGTTCCTTTCAACACTGCCAGGACTTTTTGGGGCAAGGTCTCTTTCCAGAAAGGTCTCTTGTCTTAGAAGGCCGGCTGTACCAAAACAACAAACAAAAGTTCCTTTGGCAATCTTTTGACGTTGGGCGACTGCTCTTCGCCTCTTGGATCCCCTCAGCAGGGCTCTTATCCTTCTTGCAATGTACGCCTTCCTCAAATGGGTTCACAATGGCCTTTCACTCACAATGCGGGATTTACTTCTTCTAGCTGTTTACACTTGGCATCCGTACGTCGGGTTTACATGACCATTCTCATACTGTTCATGATTCAATCATTTTCATCAGAAAAATTGGGTTCCCTCCCCCTAGCTTTCTTTCCTTTTCCTAGATCTCTTAGCCCCCAGTCAGTCAGGCTTTCCTTAAAGCACACAGCCATGCTTCAGACAATTCTTCTCAATGTGTCAAAGGCTTTCAAATGTATGAGGGTTTTTTGCTCGACCCTCATAGGACCACTTTGACACTTCACACTAGCCTTTCCTAAGGCCTCTTGGCTTTCATAGTTTAAAAAAATGACACAACCCGAAAGGGCTTCAGTCAGAGTCCTTCAAATGAGCATCCCAACAATGCCTGACCACTCTGCTTCTGAACCTTATGCTCTGGATTTCTTTAAAGTTCAATCACTCACAAGTTCTTTGTTCCACAAGGTTGCTGCCTGCAACCTTGGGCTCAGCACAGTTTGGTTTTATTATCTGTCTCCGACTCACCGGCTGTGCTGAACTGTTGGAGTCTCTCATCTCAGAAGCCAAGGACAGCACCACGACAGCCATTGCTTCACCCCGCTTTGACTATCAGTGCAGGAGGGCCCTGTGTGCCGTTGACACCTGTCACACCACATGCCAGCTGGACTCCACAGTCATATGCTTTCCCTTTTGAAAGCTTCACGGATCTTGTCTGGAAAGGGCAAGGGCAAATGCGTCATCCCTCCAAGTTTCTCCCCCTTTCTGCTCTGCTTGAACTGCCGGTCCGGAATATCTGATTTCTCATGCGTTCCGCCTTGCTCAATGTGTGCTTTCGTGCTCTGCCTTTTATCGCTGTGGGGAATGGAAATGGGGGTCAGGTGTGCGTAGTTATTGTTAATTGCCTGACTCTGCATGACCCTTGTTTTGGGACATGTCTGGTAAATGGCCCTGGTGTTGGTTCGTTGTGTGTCACAGTGTAGAAAAGTGTTTGTGTTGGGAAAGGAGGGCATAACCTCTGAGTATCCTACAAGGTAGTAGAGGTAAAAGTGTTGGTGTCCCACTTCCACTCCCTGAGGACCCCTCATCCAGGTGATCCTCCCGCACTGGCCCAACCTCAGGAACTGGATCCAATAGCAATGGCTGTGTCCTGGCCACCTGTATGAGTGATCCCCGGGGACTATTCACAGAGACACCTTCGGTTTCTCACACATGGGAAGGGTGGAGAAGGTCCAGCGGTACTATGATCTGAGTATCGTATCATCAACATAAGAGTAACATCTGAATCTGTTGGAGCGGATAAGAGCAACAAGAGGCTAGATGTAAATATTGAACAAAGTGGGGGAGAGGGCAGAGCCCTGAGGGACACCACAAACCAAAAAAGATAGAGGGGAGCAAAATGACTGAGGAAATACTGACTGGGAGCGATTTGAGAGGAAAGAATGAAACCAAGAGTGAACCAAGACAGAAATCCCAGGGGCAGAAAGATGACCAAGGAGGATAGAGTGCTCAACAGTGTCAAAAGCAGCCAACATATCTAACAAAATCATTGAACTTCTTTCACAATTTTAAGGGGGATTGCATCAATAGGTGAAGCAGATTTAATTTTTTCCAAAGCCCATAGAATGTCAGTAACTGAGCTGGATGGAAAAGAATCCCACCGTAACGCGGGAACAACCAAAGACACAGGAGTCTGCACAGGAGCTCAGTCTCAGTGGTATATGCTCACGAATATTGACAGCGAGCCACATACATTTTGAGAGAGGGGAATAGAGTCAGAGGGGGACGCCTTAGTTGACAACGAGCGAACAACCTTAAACAGTTGTTTAGGTTGATTAATGGAATTATCGATTTGAAGAGTGAAGAGTGAAAAAGTTGCATTTGGCCTCACTTATATCTCTGAGACAAGTTGTGGCAAAAACAGGTCCTGGTCCATGGCTGAGATAAAATTGGAGACTGCACTATCAAAAGGGTCATTACACCTATAATTAAAGTCACCTGTGACAACCAAATTAGTGTATTGAAGCTGGACAAAAGCCACAAGGCTAACAAAAGACTCAATTAAAGCAGAATCAAAAGTGAGGGGGACGATATACAATGAGAAAGTGAAGGGTCCTGGAGGCAGATAGAACCATATGCACCAGAGTAGCCTCTATTTTGCAGTTGAACACCAAAGGAATAGCTGCAGATATAAATGTAGATTTGAAAATAAAAGCAACACCACCACCAGGGCGATTACGCGCACGATCTGAAACGCAATATATCATAACCAGCTGGCAGCATGGTCACCAGAGCAGGCCCTAAAGAATCAGACAGCCAGGACTCAGTAACCAGCAGACAGTCAGCCCTCAGGTCTGATAGAAGATTCAAACAATCAGGGGCATGAGCCACCAGAGACCTAGCATTGCACAGCATGCAATACACCTGGGTCAGATTGGAAGGTGGTGTCACAATGGTAGACACAGATTTAACCACAAAGCCAGGTGGCCAGGAAGTATCTGAAGGGGCTAAAGCAATCTGCCATTTCTGAGACCGAAGGGAAGGCAGGTCACTCACAGGAAGCAGCGGGACAGGTAAATATGCTGCCCAGTCCCTTTTATGAGACCTGGACGGGCCCAGATAGGCTTGCCATATGCTCACTTTTGGCGCAAATCAGGTGCGCCCGCTCCGCATGTTTGCTGCGCTGCCTGTACTGCCGAAACATAAGCGTTGGATTAGGAGATCACGTGACCATGTGTAGCGCAGAAAGGAAGAACAGACTAAGCTGATAGGCAGTAGAGGAAATCTCTACTAAACTAATGGCATGCACAATTCATAAAATCAAATTCACAATTCATACAATCAATGGGAGTTTTGGGGAACAGGGAGCAGAAACACAATTACAGATTAAAAGCACTCTAAAAGGTATTTCACAGCAAAGAAAATGAGCCCCAACCAAACGGCAGCTTCACAAGTCAATTTACTGCACCTCTCCCACCCAGCACATAAGTGTCAAATCAGGAGATCACTTGACTGTGCGGAGTGGAGAAAGGAAGAACAGACTATGCTGATGGGCAGTAGAGGAAATCTCTACTAAACTAATGGCATACACAATTCATAATATCAAATTCACAATTCATACAATCAATGGGAGTTTTGGGGAATGGGGAGCAGGCACACAAATAGAGATAAAAGCACTCTAAAAGTATTTCACAGCAAAGAAAACGAGTGCTGACCAAACAGCAGCTTTACAAGCAAGTGACAACATAGTGACCATCACTACTAACCCTCCCTCCACTTATGAACTGCCCCCACCACCAAATAGGACACTGTGCTTGGAATGTTAGGGCTATGGAAATTGCCCTCCTACCCATGCATAGAGGATTGGAGGAAGTTGGTGAGGCACCTACTTAATAGAGAAGACACATATACTGATATTAAGATGAAGAAGGGCCCACCACATGGTGTTTGGACTACACGCAGAAGGGGCAGGGATATCATATAGAATTTGTCCCATTTAAGCAAACTTTTGAAGCTGCTTACTAGTATATATAATGATGGGAGTATTGTGGTGTCCAAAGATTGCTTCAGCGTTAACCAAATCAATGAAACAGTGGCTAACTGCATAAAAAAATCTCCAGCAAGGGGTGATATAGAAGTATAAAAAAATGAACATGTTTAATGCTCAGGTAGCTAAGGGAAAAAAGACATACATTAAGACACATTTTACTTGTCTAAAGAGATTACCTTTTTACTTATTTGAATGAGAAATGGGTTATCTGACAACACTGTCGTAACTGGATTAAGCGCCATAACTATCATATGACTGAAAGATACAGTCAAAGAGTCTTGAGTAATATGGCTGGGACGAATGCCACAAAATGTTAGGAGATGTTAAATAGTACTGCTAAGATCAGCACTTTGGATACTAGTTCTATCATTGATGAGGCAACTTGGGTGGCTCACTTCAAAACAAAATAATATGAATATTCCAAAATGGGTTCAGGAAAAGGATGGGAACATCCTTAAATGGTTTAATCATGTTGTTGTTACATGCTCAATCTCGTGGTAAAAATGCCAGGACTATTTATATGGCTAGAAGCGATATTTCCAGTGCGTTCGATGGGGTTCACAGGGACATTTTATGGAGCACATTTAAATGTTTGCTGATACCTGAAGGACTATCAAAACGTATAATTTGGCTTCATCGTAACTCTAAAATAAAAGTCAGATTGAACTAGGTGGGCAACCTGTCACAGGCAATCGAAGCCTTGGTTGGCCTTAGACAGGGTTTCATTTTGCCCCCAATACATTTTAACTTCTATTTTTCTGAAATTAAAGATTTATGGGCAAAAATGTACTCTTGTTGGTGAAACTTGAACACCTATCTCTTCATTGATAAGCCCTTGCAGGCGATGTATTCTTCTTTGACCTTAAGCTGATAGAGCTTCAGAGAAAAACAACTGCCTTTTCCTCTTACACAAGGACAACCAATTTGGTGGTCAATTTGCAAAAGTCAAAATTTTAATATTTTCATGATTAAGATCACCAATGATTATGAATTGGTCTGTGTCCATATCCAAGCATAAGGAGGTTCAAAGGGTCCTTATCTAATGTGTATAGGGTGGAAAATTAATATGCCTATTTTAGACTTAACAGGACACAACTATGAAAGTGCTCAACTCCGGCCAAGGACATTCTTTGTGAGTCAATGTCTGCACCTTATCTATTTCCTGAGGTTATGCCAAGTTTTCTTGTATTCAACACCATTGGAGAATGTATATCCTCTTATTTGATGATGCTAAAATAATATAGCTCGGCCTTCAACCTACCCATATCTCATTCTTGTCTATTTTCTATGCTAATTCCATTTTTTACCTTCGAAACCTTATTATCTCACTACGAGATTCAGCCCCAAACTGTCTCCAATGTGTCAGTCCCTATTGCTTATCTGAAAACCCTTGGCATGGTTTATAATTCCCCCCACCTGCCTTAGGACTGGAAAGCATTTTACATTTGAGTAGCCATTTTAAAAGAATACATATTTATCTGACACTGTGCTTTTGTTCTTATCAGGGAGCTATATTCATTTATTTAAGCATTCCTCATTTTGCAAATACATTATTCATAAAATATCCTTGTGCACTTATGGAGTGTGTGTCATATTAAAGTACCCTTCATTTCCTGTGCCACACCAAACCAAGTGTGTGACTTTTTACTTTTAATAAAGTCAATCTATTCCTGATTTCTACAATGATGGAAAGGAGAGTGAACTATTTGGCCTACCTACCATTTTATCTATATTTCAGTTGAGGGGAGAGGAGCTGGCACCCCCTGTACATTCCCCCCTCTGGTGGATATTCAACCAGCATTCAATATTCAACCACTATCCAACCTTGTTCCCAGTGTCCATCCTCCCCCATATGCAGTGTACCTATGCATCCCTATCTCGGTCACCCCCCTCAATGCAATGCTCTCAACATATGAGGTATCATAAAAGACAATTCTAAAGAACCAATAATGTCTTCAACCCTATTGTATTTTCCTAATCTAAGATATATATATATTCAGTGAAAAAACTTTGTTAAAGGGACGTTATGGTTAAGTTGCGCTACTAAAAACCTATGAAATTCAGTGAAAAAACTCTGTTAAAGGGACGTTATGGTTCCAAGTAAAACCGAAAAACCCTTGACATTCGCCAGTTATGGTAAGCTAAGCAACCATAACTCGCGCCACCACCGTGCACTGCTAAGGCTAACACCCATGACATCAAAGAAGTTAAACTAACATTTCTTAAATGAAATATACTACATATATTCAAACAAAATTGCATGCAAGCACAACCTATGTTTAAATCTTTAAAAAAATACTTATACAATTTCATATTTTTTTGTTTTTATTTATTTATTTACGTAATTACTTTAATTTAGACATGACATTGAGGCGCTATTACCTAGAACAGCTTACTTACAGAAATAGTGGTATTCACTGGTATATTATAAATTTCACAAGACATAGTAAAGATATTTTTTTTGCTACAGTTAGTCACTCAATACAATTTGTTCATTAAGAACATATTATATGTACTGAACTGATGCAATGTATCTTATGTAAATAAATTAGTTTAATGGTTTTAAAGAAGGCACTGAGGATTTCAATTAAAAAAATCAATATCTAAATTAAAAACAGCGCTATATACAAAGTTACTAATTTGAAGCTTTTACAATTGCAGTGAAGACCAGTCTCCTGAAAAGAAGCAGCCGAATTCGAAGAACTAAGAAGTTACCTGTTAATTTAAGAAAAAAAGTAAGTAGAATATCACCATAATATTTGTAATATTAATCAAACATACTATAACGTTAATACACGCTATTTCGGTGCCTAAAAATAGAGATTGTGTACCATTTTGTCCAGAAATCTACATGTCTTAAACAGCGATTTACAGCCAGAATGGCCCACAAATTTCTATTTTTGGACACACAAATTACCCAACTGAACCGCTACAATTTTCATATTATAGAACAAACAACTGTTTTAATTGTATATATTAGATTTACTATTTGCACTTTTCCACACCACTAGCTTACTTTTTTTTGTCATCTGAACCCCAGTTTAGTAACACATAAATTCAAGAATACCTATCCCTACTAGTTGTAGTTCCCAATGCACAATCACACACCATTACATAAATCTTTATCATCTTACTCAAACACTCATGCACACAGCACACATACATTCCAGAACACCCCAACCCATATCTTCTTTATTTTTTTCAACAGACCCTAAAGAATGCCTACCAAAAGTCAAGTCCGTAGAAAGCAACGCAAAAGTAGAGCAAAGGAAAATAAAAGTGTCCAACATAAGCATCCATCTCTAGCAGAATTTGTAAAAAAAGTTGAAACAAAACAGCTAATACAGTCATTTAGTGAAACACAAGAAGTTTCAAGTACAAAAACTTTGCCTCCTCTATCAAAATGTAAAACAAACCAAAAAACAATTAACAGAAAATCAGCTATCACTACAGATAAAACTACTTCTTCAAATTTTAATATAGTGCAAAGTAAGCATACCAAGAAAAGTATTTTAGCCAAAATGTACCGTCACAAAGTCCTTCAAATTCTTATAAAAACAGGAGAGAAATCAGGTTCAATGCTTAAAACCTATCATAGGAAATTAATCTTAGAAGAAAAATAATATGAAACCTGATGAAAAAAAAGGTAAATATAGAGTGACAAACTGTGAAGGCAGCTTAGTTAAACTCACTAAACCAAATTTAATTAATCATATCTCTTCAAACCATGGAGAAAAGAAGAACAATTACTAGATAACTATGACTCATATGAGGATGCTTTCAAAGCAAATGAAAGCACTATAACGGAGGTAAACTTTACACAGTACAAAACAATGTTGCACAATGAACAGCAACATGAAGAAGAACTCCAAGCCCAACTAGATAAGGACACTCCTGACAGTAGTCAACCTTCTGTAACAGGAAGCCAAGAACCACTGGGCGAACCACTAATAATAAATGAGGCAGAATTAGCTATGATAGAAGTAGAAAACACCATGTGTCAGTATGAAGATAAGGAAGACTTAACTATACTACAATCAAAACTAAACAATGAGCAAAGTAGCATTTTCCAAGAAGTAACAAAACAAATTGCACATGGTGTAAAACATGAAAGTAAAGAATGTTCCTGCCATAATTATAAACCTATACTACTGTACGCCAGTGGTGAAGCTGGTTCTGGCAAAACATTCCTAATCAAAATCATTAGTAAGTTCCTTCAACAATTGACAAACAACAAACTGTCAGCTGTTGTCACTGCCCCCACAGGTTTAGCTGCCTACAACATAGGTGGTGTTACATTACACCGATTACTACTATTACCAGTAGAACACCAGAACAAATTAGACTATTACAAACTTTCTGCAGAAGCTGCAATGGAATTACGCAGAGTATTGAAACAAATGAAATTGCTACTAATAGATGAAGTGAGCATGGTCTCCAACCTGATGTTAGCTTTGATTCACCTCAGATTACAAGAAGTACTCAAAACAGACTATGAAGAGCTCTTTGCAGGAAAACACATTATTGTTTTTGGAGATCTGCTTCAATTAACACCAGTAAAAGGTGAGCCTATTTTTAAAACATTAGGACACAAACTCTGCTGTAAAACTGTTGGCAGCATTGGAAATGTCAACCTTTGGCAACATTTCCAATACAGAGAATTAACAGAAAACATGCAGCAATCTGCAGATCTCACTTATGCCAACATTTTAAAAAGTATCAGAGTTGGTATACTTTCTAAAGAAGCAGAAGCAATATTGAAAACCCGGCACATTAATGCACTTTATGGCAATAATGCATGTGCTACAGATGTTATGGAACAATGAGCCCACAAAAATGTCAATTGTATGGCCTTAATGCCAACTCTTGCAAGCTGTTTCAAATTCAATGAAATCATGCTAAGTAAAGAAATGCAACCAATCATGGAAATTAGCACCACAGACAAACTAGATGTACATGGTATGACACTACCCATGTGTGACCAAGCCACAACAAGACTAAATAGTTTAGAAAAATCAATCTCAAACACAGCAGGCTTAGAAAAGATATTAAAATTATCCTTAAATTGCAGAGTAATGCTTAAACGTAACCTTGACGTGGACCAAGGACTAGTTAATGGAGCACTGGGTACAGTTGTTGGCTTTCAAACTTACCCACGCGACAACAAAGTTCAGTTTGTCAATATATTCTTTGACAAACTTTCAGAAGTAAAAAGGATAGGACGCTCAACAGCTAGATTCCTTCTCTTCAAAGATATGTATGTACACAGAGAACAATTTTCTCTAACTCTTGCATACGCAGTCACGATTCATAAATCACAAGGTCTTACCCTAGACAAAGCAATGATAGATATTGGTAACACAGTCTTTAAAGAAGGCATGAGCTATGTTGCACTATCACGCTTACGTACACTTGACGGTCTATTTCTAATCAACTTTGATGCAAGTAAAATAAACGCTGATATTCCTTGCATTTTAGAATACAATAGACTTCGCTCACTATACACCCCCCACCTAAACACATATTCTGTTCCACAAAAAGTAAAACGTTATAAAAGAAAAATAAATCAAACAGAAATGCAACAGGATGTCACTGCAAATCCTCCAAAGAGAGTAAAAGAAACTAATACTTCATCAAGTACCACAAGCAAAAAAGAATCAATTAGGGAAAGTAAACCAGGTACTTCTTTAAAGAAGGAAGACAAACTCCAAAAAAAGCAGTTAGATACAGAACTACCTGGACCATTTAAATCCTCAAATATAGTTGGTGTAAGTTGCTACGCAAATGTAGTAATGAATATTCTATTTCAATTACCACCAATTGTTGACAACATTTACTTACACAGTACAGACCCATTGTGTTGGCAAATGTTAGTACTTCACAGAAATGCAGCAAACAATCCTGACAACACGTATAGTGTTTATGGAATAAAAAAACAATTGGACTACTGTGCTGGAATGTTGAAATTCACTATAAATTCACAGGAAGATCCACAAGAATTTCTAATGTACTTACTACAAGTACTGGAAAACAAAAATATACCTATAAATGAAATCTTTCAGATTTCATACATGTGGAAACATACATGCACTCTCTGCAACAATGTGCCACAAGAAGAAATCCCCAATGAACGCTTCATATATATATCAATACCAAATTGTGAATCCATTCCATTTCAGCGACTTGTACAAAATGCAAACCATGGTAGATTATGCTCTACCTGCAATTCAGAGAATCGCTCCACGTTAGTAATACAAACACATAGTAAATACATAATACTAATTCTTCTACGCTACAATGCAGATGGTACCAAAAACAACTGCAAGCTGACTGGATTCAGACATGGTCAAATATCACTTGGTAAGAAAACCCTCACAACAATAGGTATAATCTACCACGCAGGAGCCACAACCAATTCAGGGCACTACACTGCATACATAAAAAAGAAATGTGGATGGTTTGAATGTAATGATAGTACCATTACTTTAAAGCAGAGATTACCAGGAAATCTTACAAACGCTTATTTGATATTCTTAAAACCAAAATTTGATAACTAAACTGTATTTAAACCCTAAGTAAACTTGTGTTAAAAAAATATAAACTGTTAGAATACTCCAAAAGCTATCTAACTGCTCAAAGATTCTACAACAACTAATCAGGTAAATGAATACCACTAAATTAGACCAAAAAATACACAGTTAGAATACGCCAATTGGTATCTAACTGTCCCAAAATTTAACAATATCCAAATAGATAAATCAATACCACTAAAATATATCAAAAAAATAGACAGTTAGAATACACCAATTGGTATCTAACTGCTCCAAAATTTTATAATATCAAAACAAATAAATAATATGTTACTGCTCCAAAAAAATACAACAAGCCAAAGTATAAAGCATTAGCCAGAAACAACAAGTGAACACTGAAAACAAACAAACAAATAAACTGTAGCATAACAGAAAAAAGTTTTTTTTTAATCCAACATGGATTTTTTTTCTCCCACAGACCCAATGATTTTAGCAACAAATACAGAAACTGAGCAAATTGCACAGTACTCTGATTTGTAATCTACTAAATATGAGGGTCCAAAAAAAAAAGTATATTGATTATACAATGTAATAAGTCATTACAAAATACTAATACTAACATGCTATTTTCTTTTATCACAGAAATTAACAAGAAATACATGTACTCCGGTTACTAGACCAAACAGTAAGTATACAATAATAAGGAGAACCATAGCACCATATCACATCCATAGTATCTAATACCTTTGTTCCTTATACATTTGTTTTTCACCCAAAGTTATAAGCAAATATGAATGTGATATGCTGCGGTGGTTGTTGCCAGGGCATAGAGTCTTGGGTGCATGGCCAAGTGGCCATGCACCCAAGACTCTATGCCCTGGCAACAACCACCGCAGCATATCACATCCATAGAGTCAAACATTTCAACTATGGTCTATGGAAACTTTTAATGTCCGCAGACATTATGAGTGTTCTTAGAACACTTTCAACTTGCCAGTGAACAATACGGACAGCGTTTTCAGGACACCCCCTACGAACATTTCAGAACAACGCGATAGTTCTTAGAACACTTTCAACTTGACAACGAACAATACGGACAGTGTCCTCAGCACACCCCCATTTTGTTTATGTGCGAACATTTCAGGACACTGCGAGTGTTCTTAGAACACATTCAACTTGCCAGTGAACAATACGGACTACGCCTTCAGAACACCCCCTACGAACATTCCAGGACACCGCAAGTGTTCTTAGAAACGTCTTCAGAACACCCCCATTTTGTTTATTTGCGAACATTTCAAGACACCGCAAGTGTTCTTAGAACACATTCAACTTGACAGAGAACAATACGGACAGCGTCCTCAGGATACCCCCTACGACCATTCCCCGGACACTGCAAGTGTTCTTAGAAGCGTCTTCAGAACACCACCATCTTGTTTATTTGCGAACATTTCAGGACACCGCGAGTGTTCTTAGAACACATTCAACTTGACAGAGAACAATACGGACAGCGTCCTCAGGACACCCCATTTTGTTTATTTGCGAACATTTCAGGACACCGCGAGTGTTCTTAGAACACATACAACTTGTCAGCCACAACCCCCATTCATATTTGCGAACATTTCAGGACACAGCGAGTGTTCGACAACGTCTTCAGAACACCCCCATTTTGTGTATTTGCGAACATTTCAGGACACTGCGAGTGTTCTTAGAACATATTCAACTTGACAACGAACAATACGGACAGCGTCCTCAGGACACCCCCATTTTGTTTATTTGCGAACATTTCAGGACACTGCAAGTGTTCTTAGAACAGTTTCAGTTTACTTGCGAACAAAACGGACACATATTGAGTCCTCAGGACACCCCCCATTCAGTTTATTCAGAACATTTCAGAACATCCGTGATGTCCGCAGACAAATCTAACACAAAAAGAACGTCTAACACATAAAAAACACAACTTTCATCCTATCTCATACACTCCCACCCTCCCCAAACACTCCTACACACCAACACACTCTACTAAATACAAATTTTGAACAAAGTTTCACCGCGCTGTCCGTGGACGACCGCGAATACAAGATGGCGGGCGCTACCGAAAATCTGACGCGCTTCACATTCCATGCCGTCCAATCAGCGAACACGTTGCATGTCCGCGAACATCACGCAAGCCGATTGGCCAATCAGGACACTGTCCGCGGAGCGAACAGGGAAGTCCGTCCGCGGACCGAACACAGATATCACTAATTATTTTGACCTACTTTTTGGTCATTTTAAAAAAAACTACTGGACGGATTTTCACCGAATTTGCAAAAGCACGCTTTCGGGACCAAGCCGCTGCTCCTGGTCCAAATTTGGTTAAAATCCGTCCAGCGGTTTGGGCTGTAGACGCGAGCAAAATGTTTTTCCCATTCAGTCTATGGGAAAAAAAATGTTTTGGGACCCCCCCTATAACTCCCCCCCCCTGGACGAATCCTCACCAAACTTTGCAAAAAAATTCAGAGTGACCCAAATACTTTTTGCAAAGTTTGGTGAGGATCCGTCCAGGGAGAGCGAAGTTATAAGCCGCCCAAAAAGTGCTCTTCCTATGGAAACAGCAACTTAACCATAACTACATGGCCTATATATATATATATATATATATATATATATATATATATATATATATATATGTATTCCCAAACATTAACTTTGTTTGCCCCCTTCTTGTTATAACATGCACAGCAAGTGATTTCGGCCACCACGAGAATAGGGAGAAATCGTATTGATATTGATATTTTATTTCTATTGCGCTCATACACAAGTGTTTCAGAGCACGACAAGGCAAGGGAGGGGAACAGGGGAGAACAAAACAGCGATCTTACTAGGCCCAGTGACATTGAGAACGTGCAAGTGCATGGGAGAGTGGGAACAACATGTACTATCTCTTGCGGGAACCAACAAGCTCATTTTTTACTGTTCCTTCCATTTAAGACACTTTTATTAATTCATATTTTCTCTTTCCTCCCACCCCACAATGCTTCCTTGGTCCTTGCCTTATTAACCATTCACTTCTAGTTCATTATCAGAATGCCATATTATTCTTCTTCCAGCTGTGCATCTTCCACCTGATTCATTGTTTTCCTTATTCCAAGTCCACTGACTTTTTCATTTAGTTGCATGTATCATTTTTATTTGTCCTTTGGGCTGCTTTACAGCAGGTTCAACGGCCTCTTAATTCATAGGCCATTCCTTTAAGATGCAGTATTTTGTGACCACAGAGGACTCGAACCCTCAATCTTCTGGCACGAATAAAATAGTCAGTCGGGGTGCATTGGATGTTCTGGGGAACGCAATGTTGCGGGGGTTTCATAAAGAGAGTCATTGCTTTTATTTTTTGTTTTAGGTGTAACTGGGCATCCGGCTAGGTCCCTCAAAACCCTTTTTCATGTCAACGAGGGCTTTTCTCCCTGCTCGCAAGATCGGTTTCCTTCAATCACCAGGAGTTACAGGAACTGCCCATCCATCTGTAATATAAAAACTGTATGAGTTTCTTGAAAAATAAGTCCATTTAATCATCAGTACTTCCTCCTAAAATAATTGGTACTGAATTTCCTCTTGTTCTAATGTAATAGAATGGCGGATTTTCTTTCTCCCTTTCATGCATACCTTAGTGTCAACTATGTTCATATATGCTTATACTTGGGTGTGTCTGTGACATGAGACCAAAAAGCACACACATAAGTTGTTTTACTTTGACTTGCCCCACATTTTCATTGGCTCACACTCCATTTTAAGCTTCTTAGTGTTGTGTTAAAAACCCAACTATCATCACCACCTTTCTTTAAGTGAAAAAGGAAACATTTTCTCTTCTGTTTTTGATAAATCTTTTCTGTGTGGTTGTGACATTCTTCACACCACTGGGGCTACATTGGACCCTTTTTTTTATCATAAAATAATAAAAGACAAAACAGATAAACAGAACATAACAAATCCAAAAACATTTCTTTTCTCTTTAAAAAGAAAATTATGTGGCCTTCTTTAGACGCTCCTCTTCTTACTTCTTGGCGCATCCATGACTAACATTGTTCTTTGCTCCCTGCAGAAACCAAAAATAGAGGCAAAGTCATTATATGCTAGCAAAGCAAATGGTATTTCCCTAAAATAGGCCTTTATCGCTCCTGTGTTCCTTTAACCTGATGTTGCTGGGGTCCCAGGCTCAAGTCGAGGGAACACACGGGGGCCGGAGTCCTCCAACTTTTTTCAGGTTGTGGCCTCAGTCCCCCCTACCCAGCATAAATGAGATACATTGAATGTCCTCTTTGAATTTATGAATTAAAGCTGACAAAGGGATCAAACTGCAATCGTCAGGTTTGCAAGCCGGACACTTCACCACTGTACTATATGACTTGATGAAAAATAACAAACTACTAAAGGTGAAATGTTTCATTTCATTGGTGCAAGTCCCAGGGAAAACATTTGTATTGGTTCTTGGAGTTTAAAACATGCACACCTTTTAATGTTTTCAAAAACACTATTAGAAGAAAATATCCTCTCTTAGCTTTGTGTGTGTGTTTTGATTTTATAAATGTCAAATGCCATTCCTCCTGTGCAATGTGGGTGATTATGCAAAGCCAATTTAATGAAATGTGCATATTTCACCTTGATATCCTAATTTCTGGCAATGTTACATCCCATTGTGTTTGTTGATGAGTCCCCCCACTTTAATTCTTAGGACTTGAACCCTGCTGGGGTCATCTCTTTATATCTTTGGCCAAGTAGAATGCAAATTTGTTTTCTTTAAAAATAGAAAAAATGGTGAACTGTAATCAATTATTTCTTCTGTTGTTAACAGGATGTAGTGGCAGGCCTTTTTTAAATCTTTTCTGCTATGCTGAAAGTTTTCTCTGTACTTTTGTGGTCCTCCTCTGATGGTGTGGGACCTTAGTCACTTCCTTCTTTGCTGTATTTATTCTGTTAAGACACAATGAACACTTGTGTTGCTCTACCTACACTGATCTACCTACTCATGATATTGGAAAGAAACATTAACCCTATTAAGTGCGTCCAAGTGTGGCTATAGGCATGCAATGTTTTGCCTATCTCTACAGTTTCATGCATTTACCAGGTGTACACATTCAATATTCTCTATCACCATAATCATAAAAAGGTTACTCCACCTTCCATCCAAAGGTCTTATTCAGTCTCTTCACTAGATATGGTCATACTCACATGTATGTACTATTCTGTGCTTACTCTGTTTACACCTTTCTTGGGGAAAAGCACTATCTGTTTAAAAATACTGTACCCCTCACTACCTTTTTCTGTACTCACCTGGGTCCTCTTTCTCCTGATAATGATCAAGGAGGTGAATCACACACTTGCTGTGTCCACTGATACTTACCTTTTCTCTCTATTTGTCCACTAACACTTACCTTTTTCATAATGTTTCTTCCCATTGTATCACTATACTCCGCTAAGGCCATATAAACATTCCACCCACGCTCCAAAAAATCACAATTTTTCATCTGTAATACATAATTCAATATTTTTACATAAACATATAAATAATGTTCTGGTTACTTACTCTCATACGTTCTTTTGTGCAATTCTGATAGAAGTCCTCTCATACTGACAGATCAATCTTGACTGTCAATACTTTCCTGGCCTTTCATTAATATTATTTATTTTATCAAATATACTACACTGATCAATTTAAACAGGCGCCATCAATTGCACCATCAATTGCTACAGTAGGCCCATGCACCCAAGACTCTAGGCCCTGGCCACAACCACAGCAGCATAACACACCCATAGAATCAAACACCCTCAAATATCCGCAATCCAAAAGTTTGTGTACTGTTCGGGGATATAATGAATGCACTACTAGCTATTTTACTTTAGTATGATGTTGGTTTTTGGTTGTTAGTACAGCATTGATTGTAATTAATATGATCTATAAGCAACCCACATACCACAGTTAAAATGTTTGGTATCATAGGTGTGTTATGCTGTAGTGGTTGTGGCCAGGGCCTAGAATCTTGGGGGCATGGCCAAAGGCCGTAGGCCGTAGGCCATGCACCCAAGACTCTAGGCCCTGACCACAACCACCGCAGCACAACACACCAATAGAATCAAACACCCATTAAATATCCACAACCCAAAAGTTTGTGTAGTGTTTCATTTGTAGAGTTTGTATGTGAAGTTTGGGCTAGGTTATGCAGTTGAGATTGTAGAGTTTGTAACAAGGAGTGCAGTGTTTCTGAGTTTATTTATTGGATACTTACTGGTTGAGTTTTTTGTGGTTGTATGCAGTTTTTTCATGACATGGGTAACTGGACCAGACATATTTTTTCGATCTCTGTGATAAAAGAAAATATCATATGTTAGAGCAGGTAGTACATAATGAGTTATTGCATTAAATAATAGAGATTTCTGTATTTTATTTACCCTCATATTTAGTACGACGACACTCAACTAATTCTAAAACTCCTTAACTCAAATCCCAACTGCCGACCTGACCTGGCCTCCTGCCTCCTTGAAAAAGAACTCTGGATGTCCCAAAGCCACCTCTTGTTAAACCCCTCTAAAATGGAAATAACGGTATGCAGCAACTCAGAACTTCTTCCACACCCGCTAACCTGGCCATCCGCCATGGGCAACTCACCGACCCCCTCCGGCTCAGTGAAAAATCTTGGATGCACCCTTGACTCTGATCTAACACTCTCGCGCCAAGTCAACAACATCTCAAAGTCCTGCCACTACCACCTTAAAACCCTTAGGCGCATCTTTCCATATCTCTCCTTTCCCAACAGACTCTCTGCAGTCCAATCAATCGTTATATCACGACTGGACTACGCAAACTCCCTATACCTCGGAGTCCACGCTTACCAACTGAATATACTCCAAAGGGCACAAAATGCGGCTGCCAAATTGCTACTTGCGCTCGGCCCAAGAGACCACATCTCCCCAGCCCTTAAAACGCTGCACTGGCTCCCAGTCACCCGAAGGGTGACCTTCAAAACCTTCAAATGCATCTCCCATCGAGCACTGCATAAAACCGGACCTCAATATCTTCAAGACAAGCTAAAACCCTATCACCCCCCCTCGCACCCTGAGATCAAGCTCAGCCGGCCTCCTAGTCATACCAAAGACAAACTCAGTCAGGTTAGGTGGATCATCATTCTCAGCCTTGGCACCCTTGCTATGGAACTCACTCCCACACCACATCCGCCTAACCGAGGATTTAACGTCTTTCCGCAAACTGCTGAAAACCTGGCTCTTCCCCTAAAAACCAACCTGTACCAAATAACCCAAACAGACTAACAGCAACTCAATGATACCAATCCAACAAACAACCTAATGCAAGAAATTGACAGCCAATAATCCCCAATATAAACTAAAAGGACAACCGGAATTAAACAAACAGAGTAGATCAAAGCAGTGAAATGATTAATAAAAGTAAAATCTTACGGAATCAGTAACGAGATCTAAACTCCTGAAATAGACAGAATGCATGACGAGTGAACAAAGTGAATGGCGTGGATGAAATAGCTAGAATAGATGAAGCAGGTGAAACAGATGCGCTGAGGGGACGAATGCATGAATGGAAGAACAGATAACTATATAGTTCGAATGAATGTGGAAATCGAATGAAAATGTAGATCGGATGAGTGTATAGAATGGATAAACATACTTAGCGGATGAGTGTGTAGAGCAGACGAGCGTGTAGCGCGGATGAGTGTGTAAACGCAGTGAAGCGAGTAGAACGCAGGAATACATAAGCCTGATGAATGTGCAGAATGGATGAGCGTAAACCGGATGAGTGTGTATAACAAATGAGTACGCATGAGTATATGGAGTGGATGAGTATGTAGAGCGCACGAGTGTGGATAGCGGATGAATACGGAAGCCCGGAGAGTGTGTAGATAGCCGGAGCAGATGAATGTATAGAACGGTTGAGTCTATAGAGCACACAATGTATAGAGCGAAATGAGTGTATAGAGCGAAATGCGTGTATAGAGCGGAAGTGTGTATATGACGGATGTGTATATAGGAAGGATGAGTGTATGGGGCAGATGTGTATAAGGAGCGGATGGGTGTATGGAGCGGATGGGTGTATGGAGCGGATGGTATATGGAGCGGTTGGTGTGTGGAGTGGATGGTGTATGGAGCGGATGGTGTATGGAGCGGATGGGTGTATGGAGTGGATGGGTGTATAGAGCGGATGGGTGTATGGAGGGGATGGTTTATGGAGCGGATGGGTGTATGGAGCGGATGGGTGTATGGAGCGGATGGGTGTTGGAGCGGATGGGTATTGGAGTGGATGGGTGTTGAAGTGGATGGGTGCACAGAGCGCATGGGTATATGCAGCGCATGGGTGTATGGAGCGACTGGGTGTATAGACCAGATGAGTACATGGAGAAGATGAGTGTGCAGAGCAGATGAAGGTATAGAACAGATAAGTGTATGAAATGAATATATCGAACAGGATATTGCTGCTGGATGCGTGAAAAACACAAGTACTTAAAGCGGAGAGAGGACGAGTGCATGGAGCGGACGAGTGCGTGAAGCGGAGGAGCGCGCTTAGGGGATAAATGTGCAGAGGGAATGAGTGTGCAGAGGGGATGAGTGCGCAGAGGTGATGAGTGCGCAGAGGGGATGAGTGCACAGAAGAGGTGGATGCCTAGAAGGGGTGGGTGCCTAGAAGGGGTGGGTGCGTAGAGGGGGTGAGTGCATAGAGAGGGTGAGGGTGTAGAGAGGGTGAGTGTGTACAGAGGGGGTAGAGAGGAGGAGTGCGTAGCGCAGATGAGTGCATAAATCTCAGAGAAGCGAGTAGAATGCAGGAATGCAGGAATGCACAAACAAGACGAATATGCAGAACGGATGAGCGTATACCGGATAAGTGTGTAGAACAGATGAATATGTGGAGCGGACGAGTATGTAGAGCCCACGAGTGTGGATAATGGATGAATGCAGAAGTGCGGAGAGTGTGTAGATCGCCGGAACAGATGAATGTACAGACCTGGCGAATGTATAGAGCACATGAGTGTATAGAGCACATGAGCGTCTGGAGTGGATGAGCATATGGAGTGATGAGTGTTTGGAGTGGATAAGTGTATGGAGCGGATGAGTGTAGGGAGCGGATGAATGTAGGGAGTGGATGAATGTAGGCAGCGGATGAGTGTAGGGAGCGGATGAGTGTAAGGAGCAGATGAGTGTAAGGAACAGATGAGGGTAGGGAGCGGATGAGGGTAGGGAGCGGATGAGTGTAGGGAGCGGATGGAGCGGATGTGTTGATGGAGCGCACGAATGTATGGAGCGGATCAGTGTATGGAGCGGATAAGTGTATGGAGCAGATGAGTGTAGGGAGCAGATGGGTGTGCACAAGAGTACATGCGTGGGGGGGACAAGAGGGCACGCGTGGGGTGGACAAGAGGGCACGTGTGGGGTGGAAAAAAGGGCACGCGTGGGGCGGACAAGAGGGCACGCGTGGGGCAGACAAGAGTGCATGTGCGGGACAGACTAGAGCACGTGTGGCAGACAGGATTATTGGACGGAATGAAGCCCATAGAACTGCATGACGTATATAGTATGGCTTAGAATGCAGAGAGCGTTTAAAAAAGCATATAACCCATCATATCACACCACCATGCTTACACTCTCCTTTACATCACCACTCAACTAGAACACAGAGATACTATGACACCATTCGGTATAACCGTGCTCATACCAACATTCGCTGCTCACTGCACATCATTCTAAGTAAACACTGCTGGTTTCACACCCCCGAGCCAGGCGTTCTCCTCAGGCCTAATGCAGCCACATCCGTTCTGGATAAAACCCACCAGAACTAACACATTCTCCTGATCTCTCAACCACCACACCTACCGCTAAGAAGCAGCTATTACATGAATACTGCACAAGCTACACACATACCCGGTGCTCACATGCACCTTTGATTGTCTCTACTTTCTCTACTGATCTGAACTTCGGTTCCCAAGGGAGTTCAACCTACCAGCGCCTTCAGACCATACCAATGGTATATAAGGCGCTATATAAGTGCAAAATAACATAACATAACATAACATTACGAGTACTATAGTTCAAGCCAGTGTACTGCACAATTTGCTCGGTTTCTGTGTTTGTTTTCTAAATCATTGGGTCTTTGGGAAAAAAATCCATGCTGGATAAAAAAAAACTTCTATGGTGTGGCACAATACATTTCTTTCATGTGTTACTGTTTATTTCTTGTTTCTTGCTAATCTTCTATCTTTGGCTTGTTGTAGATTTGTGGTGAAATTAGATACCTGTTGGCATATTCTAATTGTGTATTTTTACTTTTATGCTATTCATCTATCTGTTGGGTTGTTGCAGATTTTTTGGGGCAGTTAGATACCTGTTGGCGTATTCTAACTGTATATTTTTTGTTTGATTTTAGTAGTATTTGTTTATCTGTTTGCTTGATGCAGATTTTTGGGGCAGTTAGATACCTGTTGGCGTATTCTAACTGTGTATTTCTTGTTACATTTTAGTGGTATTTATTTATCTGTTTGCTTGTTGCACAATCTTGGGGCAGTTAGATACATGTTGGTGTACTGTAACTGCGCACAGTTTTGAAGTTGAAGTTTTGCTTATGTTCATACACAGATTACGTATAAACGTTTGGTTTTAAGAATATTAAGTAAGCGTTTACAAGATTTTGTGGCAATCTCTGCTTTAGAGTAATGGTACTATCATTACATTCAAACCATCCACATTTCTTTTTTATATATGTCGTGTAGTGC
Source organism: Ambystoma mexicanum (assembly GCF_040938575.1). Lineage (NCBI taxonomy): Eukaryota > Metazoa > Chordata > Amphibia > Caudata > Ambystomatidae > Ambystoma > Ambystoma mexicanum. The sequence goes on from NC_090928.1 coordinate 864,258,219, forward strand.
CCTGAATTGGTTGTGGCTCCTGCCTGGTAGATTATACCTATTGTTGTGAAAGTTTTCTTACCAAGTGATACTTGACCATTGTGAATCCAGTCAGTTTACAGTTGTTTTTGGTACCATCTGCATTGTAACGTAAAAGTATTACTATTACATATTTAATTTGTGTCTGTATTTGTAAGGTGGAGCGATTATCGGAATTGTAGGTAGTACATCATCTGCCATGGTTTGCATTTTGTCCAAGTTGCTGAAATGGAATGGATTCACATAAAGCGGTCATTAGGGAGTTCTTCCTGTGCCACATGGTTGCAGAGAGTGCATGTATGTTTCCACATGTATAAAATCTGAAAGATTATATTTATAGGTATGTTTTTGTTTTCCAGTACTTGTAGTAAGTACATTAGAAATTCTTGTCGATCTTCTTGTGAGTTTATTGGTGAATTTGACAATTCCAGCACAGTAGTCCAATTCTTGTCTTATTCCATGAACACTGTAAGTGTTGTCAGGATTGTCGGTTGCATTTCTATGAAGGACTAACATTTGCAACCAAAATTGGTCTGTACTGTGTAAGTAAATGTTCTCAATAATTAGTAGCAATTGGAATACAATATTTATTGCTACATTTGCGTAGCAATTTACAGTAGTTACATTTGAAAATTTTAATGGACCAGAGAGTTCTGTGTGGAAGTCATTTGTTTGGAGTTTGTGTTGCTTCTTTGAAGAAGTAGTTGAGTTACTTTGACCACTAGATTCTTGTTTGATTGTGGTACTTGATGAAGTATTAGTTTCTTTTTTTTTTCTATGGAGGAATTGTAGTGATATCCTGTATTGTTTCAATTTGAAGTAGTTTTCTTTTACAACGTTTTGCTTTTTGTGGAACAGGATATGTTTTTAGATAGGGGTGTAGAGTGAACGTAGTCTATTGTATTCTAGAATGCAAGGAATATCAGAATTTACTTTACTTGCATCAAAGTTGATTAGAAATAGCCCGTCAAGTGTACGTAAGCGTGATAGTGCTACGTAGCTTCATGCCTTCTTTAAAGATTGTGCTACCAATATCTATTAATACTGTATCTAGGGTAAGTCCTTGTGATTTGTGAATGGTCACTGCATATGTTAGAGTTAGTGAAAATTGTTCTCTGCGTACATACATGTCTTTGAAAAGAAGGAAGCGGGCTATTGAGCGTCCTATCCTTTTAACTTCTGATAGTTTGTCAAAGAGAATACTGACAAATTGAATGTTGTTGTCATGTGGGTATGTTTGAAAGCCAACAACTGTACCAAGTGCTCCATTAACTAGTCCTTGCTCCACATCAAGGTTACGTTTAAGCATTACTCTACAGTTCAAAGATAATTTTAATATTTTTTCCAGACCAGCTGTGTTGGAGATATAGTTTTCTAGGGTATTTAGTCTTATTGTGGCTTGTTGACACATGGGTAGTGTCATACCATGTGCGTCCAGTTTATCTTTGGACCAGCTTGCAAGAGTTGGCATCAAAGACATACAATTGATATTTTTGTGTGCTAATTGTTGATGACATCAGTAGCACATGAGTTAAGGCCATAGAGTGCATGGATGTGCCTGGTTTTTAATATTGATTGTGCTTCTTGAGATAGTACACCAACTCTAATACTTTTTTTAAATGTTGGCATATTTGAGGTCTGCAGACTGGCGCATGTTTTCAGTTAATTCTCTGTATTGGAAATGTTGCCAAAGGTTTACATTTCCTATGCTGCCAAGAGTTTTATGGCATAGTTTGTGCCCTAAGATTTTAAAAATAGGTTCAACTTTCACTGGTGTCAATTGAAGAAGATCTCCGAAAACAATAATGTGTTTTCCTCCAAAGAGCTGGTCGTAGTCTGTTTTGAGGACCTCTTGTAATCTGAGGTGAATGAAAGCCAACATTAGGTTGGAGACCATGCTCACCTCATCTATTAACAGCATTTTCATTTGTTTGCAAACTCTGCATAGTTCCATTGCAGCTTCTGTGGAAAGTTTGCAATAGTCTAATTTGTTTTGGTGTTCTACTGGAAGGATTAGTAATCGGTGTAAAGTGACACCGCCTATGTTGTAGGCAGCTAAACCTGTGGGGCAGTTACAACAGCTGACAATTTGTTGTTTGTCAATTGTTCAAGGATCTTGCTGATGACTTTGATTAAGAATGTTTTGCCTGAACTAGTTTCACCACTCACGTATGATAGTATAGGTTTGTAGTCTTGGCAGGTACAGTTTTTATTTTCATGTTCCACACCATGTTCAATTTGTTTTGTTATTTCTTGGAAAATGCTATGCTGTTCATTGTTCAGTTGTGATTTCAGTACAGCAAAGTCTTCTGTACCTTGTTCATACTGACACGTGGTGTTTTCTACTTCTGTCATGGCTAATTCTGCCTCATTTGCTATTAGTGGCTGTCCAAGTGGTTCTTGGCTTCCTGTTACAGAAGGTTGACTTCTGTCGGGAGTGTCCACTTGTAGTTGGGCCTGGAGTTCTTCTTCGTGTTGCTGTTCATTGTGCAACATTGTTTGGTACTGTGTGAAGTTTACGTCTGTTATAGTGTTTTCATTTGCATTGAAAGCATCTTCATAGGAGTCATACATATCCAGTAACTCTTCCTCTTTTCTCCATGGCTCCATGGTTTAATAAATTGTAGCAGGGACATGTAATAAATTTCTTTATTTTGAGGAGTTCTTAATGACAATTTGATATGATTAATTAAGCTGCGTTTGTTAAGTTTCACTAAGCTGCCTTCACAATTTACCACTCTGTATCTACCTTTCTTTTCCCCTTGTTTAACTTTATTTTTGTATGTGAAGTTTAGGGCTACGTGGTAGAGACACATTGTTTCCAAAGTGGTACTCCTGTTTGGGTAGTATGTGTCTAGTAAATTGTTTTTTCAAAATGTCTTGGCTGTTGGGATAATTTTTTACTATTGTTTCTATGTCCTCATATGATTTGAGAACTCTTTTTCTAGATTTAGCAGGACCAAGAATTAGCCATACTATATTGTCAGATTTTCCATACAAGGCAGTACCGGTTAAACGGTCTGCAGCTTCATAGCAGCCACATTCTCCATGAGAGAGCATTTTTATGCCTAAACTGTACAATTTCTGTGATAGTGCTTTGTCAGATGATATGTCATCCCAGAGGTCCTAAAGCTCTATTTTCTCTGTTTTGGTTAAGTAGGCTGTGACATATCATGCAACTGCAGTGGAATTCTCTACAATGTACTGCACATCTATGTTTGCATTCCATAGGGGAGCAATGATTGCATTGTAATCATTGATGTATTTTAATTCTTCTGTTCTTTTTATGTAATATGTGTTCTCAGGTGATTTACCTCTGACACTATGGGCCTTATTATGAGGAGGGCGGTAAGGGGTTAACGGCACCGGTAAAGGTGCCGGAGCCATTAACCCTGTACCACCCTATTACAAGGTCCCCTCGTAGGACCCGCTCTGGACGTCTGGTTTTACCAGACGTCCTTTGCGGGTCCCGCGAGGGGTCAAGCATGCTAACAAAAGGCACGTCATTAACGGGCCCGTTGTTAGCATGCTCCCCATTCCCATTGAGCCCTATGGGGGCTCAAATGGGAATGGGGATGGTCCGGGTCCGGGTTCCCTGAATGGGGAAATACCGGGCCCTCCAAAGTCGTAATGGCCTGGTATTTCCCCATTCAGGGACCACGGACCCGGACCTGAGTTTGGAGGCAGCCATGCCCTTATTTAGGGCATGGCTGCCTCCAAACTCATAATGAGGCCCCATATCTGATTGAAGACATGAAGTTGTTCACTTGACCTGTTGTTGAAACTGGTCTAGGGAAACCAAAGCACTATTTGGCGTAGTATTTGTAAAGTGTGCATGAAGGTCACTATGTGTTGTTTGAGAAGGGATTTTACAAGTGACATATTTTTGGATGAACTGTAAAACAGTGGCATTACTGTCCTGACCAAATTTAGGAGCATCTTTAATTCACAAAAGCATGTGGGTGTGTGGTGCTCCTCTGGCTTGGTATTCTTTTATCCAAAAGAAGTTTTTAACTTCTCCTAGGGGAGGAACAGTCTTATTACAAATAAAGTGTAGCATAGCAATGATGTGATGGTGGAAATATCTTGATAAATTTATAGGATCTAGAGAGCATAGTTCTCCTGGTGTTTTTACATCTATGTTTGTTTTATTTTTGTTTGCTATGCATAGGAAATCATGTACATCTTCCCAGGCATACTCTAGACAACTTAATGTTACAAACCAAATGGGAGTGCCAAGGTTTCTTATCATACAGCGTACATCTGAGTGACGTCAGAATCAGTATTCTTTTGTACCACGCATGTTTGCTAAAAGATTTGTAATACTTGACTGTAAAACCTCATCTTTTTCTTGCACTTTTTGTAATAATTGCGTAGCTGGCATATTTTGAAAATGGGTATCTGATTTTAATGTGTGTGCAACTCCGTAGCATAGAGTTGCTAGTTCACTTTCAAAGAGAAGGTGGAATATGTATTCCCCGTTTTGTCTGAATCTGGGTTGTCAGAATACATTTGCAGAGAGCGATATTCTGATGCTGTTATCTGTATGGGTCTATCATCGTACCTTCCTCCTTTTCCAGTAGGAAAGAGTAGCGGAAAGGCCCGTGCTTCTATACTTTTTTCCCATATGCTGATTGGAGATCCTTTGCCTTGTCTGATTTGGTACGTTTCAAGTGCATCATCTATAGTGTCTTTAGAGTGTAAAGGATGCATTGTATTAGGGTCTAAAATATTGGATTCTCTAATAGGATTTAGAAGTTCAAATTGACCAGTTTCTGGGGACTCTTGAATTATTTCAATGGTTTCTCTCAGGTTTTCTTCATTATTAATTTCTTTGTAGTATTCATTGTTGTTTTTAGATATTGCAGGGCGTGTCTAACTTCATGTAAGTTTATGAGTTGTTGCCAAATGTTTTTGTCTTTTGTAGTTATGCCATTTACTAAGACAATTAAAGATTGATCTATTGGCTGTTGCACTTCTATAATGTGTACATTTTCTGTGAGATCTAATGGTAAATAAACTACTTTGCCACAAATGCCTTTGACTAATTCAGAGGGAGGTAATTATGCTGTGTTTGGTTGGAGGCGTATTATTGCTTGAAATGGGTGCACTGTTTGAATTATGATGCTCTCATATAAATTTAGTTGTTGCAGGGGTTTTGGTAGTGGGAATAATTCCAAGTTATTTGTGATAGCACGTGAAGGCGTTTGGTTGTTGTCAAGTTTTGCAGTGCAGTAATTGCAAAGTATTAAGGGGTCAGTAATGTCGTATTTGTTTTCTGCTATAAGGTAGAGTGCTAATTGGAACCATTTTGAATCTTCATTGTCTTCTATTTTGTTAGTTATGTCTATAGTTTTTGTGATACTTTTATATGAAGTCCTGCGGCAACACACGAACACATGGTTTGGTACTTCAGCGGAGGTACGTTTAAACTTTAGTATTTCTTTTTTGTATGTGTTTAATAGAAGGTTGCTATTTGTACAGTAGTTTCTAGTTTGTTGTACATCTATTTCATTTCGTAAGTGGCCTTCAATTCCAAAATATTTTCTCTGGTTATGGTCTATTTCTTCGAGTAGTTGTTTGGCTGTACCATGTAGAAGATTGTTATTTAAGTTGGCTAGTACTAAAGCAGGACTTTTAGCATAGTAGAGTTTTTGGACTAGATTTCTTATAGCTGAATGATGTGTTGCTATCATTTTGATATGATGGAAGGTGCTTTTTCAAATAGGTCCTGAAATGCAGTCTAATGAATCTCCTTGTAGTCCTGTGTATTTGCGCACTGGATAGGCATCCATATTTTGTAGTAGTTTCATTTTGAATTTGTCTTTGCTTTTTACATACTGATTGAGGAACTGGCGTAAAGATTTGAAATATTTTTTGGCAATGTTACACATTGATGTGCACAGCCATTTGTAGACTGGATGTTTTGGTTCAGTAGATTGGGGAGGTGATATTGAGTTTTCTGGGGATATTGTTGTGAGCAGAGTTTCTTGTTCCATAAGGGTGTTATTAAGTTTTTCATACCCTCGTCCACTGCTATGTATGGCAATTGGGTTTGTTTGCTTTTGTTTATATGCTTCTTCATTAAAATATGGTTCTATGGTCGTGGTGTGACTCCATTCACCTCCACAGATGTTTATGAAGCTATTTTTGGTGATATTCTGTTTATTGAGAAGTCTTTTTGTAGTTCAGTAGTTAGTTTTGTTAGTGGTTTCATGCTGTTTAAAACTAAAATAAATAACTTCCTTTTGAGAAGGATTGCACTGTCTACGAGAGCTTCTGGGATACATTTTCTATGGTAGGTTTTAAGGGTTGTGCATGATTTCTCTCATGTTTTTAAAAGGTTCTGAAGGACAAAGTGGCAAATTTTTTTGCTACGCTTACTTGCCACTAAATCATGATATATAGGTCCAGTGTTATCAGTAGTGGTAGCTGAAGTCTTGTTACTCACTTTCTATTTGGGTTTACATTTTGATAGAGGAGGAAAGGTTTATGTACTGGAAGCTTGTTTTGTTTCACTTAATGACTGTATTACCTGTTTTGTTTGAACTTTTTGTCCAAAGGCTGCTAGAGATGGATGCTTATTTTGGACACTTTTATTTTGATTTGCTCTACTTCTACATTACTTTCTACAGAGTTGCTGTTCGGTAGGCATTCTTTGGGGAATGTTGGAGAAAAAAAGAAAGTGTGGGTTGGGCTGTTGTGCAGTGTATGCGTGCTTTGTGCATGAGTGACTGAGTATGAAGGTAAGGATGTTTGTGGAGGTATGTGATTGTGCAATGGGCAGCTACATCTAGATGGGAAGGCTATTCTTGTATTTGTGTGTTACCATACTGGGCTTCAGATGACAATATAAAGTATGCAACTGGTAAGGGGAAGCACTAATACTATATCTAATGGTAAAGGGTTACTACACTTGTTTCTTCTACAATACTAAAATGATCGTGTGTTTGAGTAACAGTTAGAACATTATGTTAGTTTTGTACTTACTTTTTTGTATGGAAAGAGTTGGTTTCGTCTAAGTCCTTGTTCGTACTTCAGACACTGCTGCTTTTCAGAAGAGTGGTGTTCACTGAAAGTGTAAAAGAAAGAGATCAGTGCATATGTGTGTTTATAGCAGTTTTGTTAATGTAGACATTCTTTTGCACTATTATTTGCTTATGTGCATCCTGTATTTTTTATTTAGAATCTGTTAGTTGAATATGTTTTACAAATGAGTCTAATAGTAAATGTATAAAGCACACTTGTTTTTTTAATGTTATGTTAATGGATGTTAAGAGATAGAAGAAATAATCGTATGCATGTTGTGCTATTTGTACAGGGTAAATGGCAGGGATTGTACATAAAAGCATTCCATGTATGCCTTTGTGAAGGTGTGGGTAATAAATCCGAAGGATTTGATCTGGAGGCAGTGGTGTTGTTTGATCTGGGAACCTTTCTAATGATATTGTGTGTGTGTGTGCATGAATGAAGATGTGTGTAGTCATCCTGCCTGCGTGTAATTTTATAACACACAGGACATTCTTTTTTCATAATTATACTGTTATTTTTCACATCTTATAATATGAAAAAATATTTTTTTAGATATGTGTGTGTGTAAACAAAAATTTGGAGAGTTGAACGCTTTGCTAGTGACACTTCATCATAGCAGATCAAGAAATGACAGTAAGTTCATTTTACAGTGTATACAGGATCAGTGGAATTTACTCTGGTCATATTTTTATTTATTTTGTTTTACATTTTTAAAGCACTTACACAGCCCGTGGGCATCGAGGAGCTGATACAGGAATTGTTTGTTTTTTAGTCGCGTAATTATTTTGTCTTAGTTGTGTATTTATAACTCGCTTAAACACTGAGAGGTTTCTAAGCACGGACCTGGGGATCGAATCTGTGTTGCTTCATGTCGTCTTGCTTTCAAGGCGCGCACGTTGCCGCTGAGCTATGCTCTCAGGATGTATTGTATTTCTAGAAGAGGTGTACATTTACTGTGTAGAAAATATTCATACCTGTAGTCTATGTTCATGCATGTGGATGTGCATGAATTTGCAAGTGGAAATCTTGGGAAGTTTTATAGTAGATGTTGCTGTAGGTCCTTTGCAGTCACAGACAAATTGTACTGAGAGTGATCAATAGTACATCTAAAGTGCTGATCTGTGATGACAGTGTTAGATGTAGAGTTCTTGGATGTGATTGGTGGATGATTGTGTGACTGCTTAACAGTAGCCAATGAGGAAATGGTGCAGAGAGTGCAGTGGAAAGGGTAGAAGGGCTGCCTTAGTGTTACTTACGCGCTCTATGGACAGCACGGCTGTTCAGGGAAAGGACATGCTACATCCGGGGTTTCCGAGTATGAAGTGGGAGTGTATTTTGAGAATTAGCCAATCAGATGTCGAGGTTCTGCTTCGTATTGAGAGAGGTTGGGTGTAGTGAAGATGGCGAAGGTGCAGAAAGTCAGGGTGTTGGTGGTTGGAGATTTGTTTGTGAATGGTTTGGAGCAGTATGCAAAATCTAGGATTGTGGCTAATGATTTTGACACAAAATGAGTGGATGTGGTGTGGAGCACTGTGCCTGATTTGAATTTGCAGGCAATTCTAGTAGTTTGTCACACATGTAGTTGTCCTACACTGTGGTGCTGTGCATTTGGGCTATGTTAGTGGCCCTACTTTGTTGGAAGATTTGCAAAATTTGTTTCAGGCAATCATGAAAGTCCTTCTGAATGGCAAGATTATTTTTTATGGGTTGACACCTAGGGCAAAATGGGACAATAAATCTGTTTTTTTGTCCTCAGCAAAATGTTGCTAGGTGATTAGTCAACCAAGGCATGTTTGGTTTTATGACTAGATCGGGCATGTTGTTTTGCAACAATGACAACATTGACTCTGGTAATGTCGATTACTTTAAGGAAGATGCCATTACTTTATCTATTATGAGAAATGCCATGCTGTTTTGGAACATAAGGGTTGTTTTGGAGAAGCTAGTGTCCAGAAATAAGGACAGATGCTCAGTGTGGGTGCTGTCACATGATGACGTCGTGGACACGTTCGAAAATGGGACGGTTGTCCGCAGGACACCAAATGCACAGTGCCGGTTGTGTGCATGCGCGCGGGTGTTCTGTGGACGGTGTTCAGGTCCCTGAACTAATTAAAAGTGCGACACACATGTGGCGGGCAGCTGCGGAGAGGCGCAATGTTCGTAGGACGCAAGTGTGTGATGCGCATGTGAGCGGGTGTTCTACAAACAATGTTGAACTCCCCGAAAAAAGTAAATGTGTGTCAAAACTTTGCAGACAGGCGAACGGGATATGTGTTCTACGGATATATTCATTCTGGTTGTGAACACTACGAACCGCAGGGGTGTTATTAGGACACCCCTATTTTGGGTGATTGCAGACAGGCGGACATCTTGTGTGTTCTAAGGACACTTCCATTTTAATTAAGAACAGTACGAACAGGTATGTTTTCCTTAAGACACCCTTATTTGGGTTAATTGCGGACAAGCGGACATCTTGTGTGTTCTGAGGACATCGCATTTCAATTACGAACAGTAAGAACAGGTATATTGTCCTTAGGACACCCCCATTTTGGTTAATTACGGACAAGCAGACATCTTGTGTGTTCTAATAGCAACTTGCACAATTGTCCTGTTGTAAATCTTGGAAATCCAAAAGCAGAATGAGGATCAGCTCTGGGGTGTGGCCGTTTATAGGGGTGCAGGAGTGCACTTCGTGGACACACGTGCCATTCCACAACACTTCGAACACCAAGAAAGGGCTCAAACAGTTCCAAGAAGTATGTAAATCACCAGGGACATTCGCTGGGACATGTGCAATGGTGAACTTTTACTGTGAAATACCTTGGATTGCTCAAAAAAGCACTTTTTAAATGTTCGGGGGCCCGGACAGTGTCCGGAAATAAGGACAGATGCTCAGTGTGAGTGCGGTCACATGATGACGTTTTAATTATGGACAGTACGGACAGGTATAGTGTCCTTAGGACCCTCCCATTTCCGGTTTTTAAGGACATCCCGGACAGCTGTGCTGTCTGCGGACACCCTGACTGGCTTAAAAAAAAAAATAAGACACGGGTATATACTAAGAACACATTTAAAATGTATTATTGTTTAACATTAGAAAAATTAGGAAAGAGAGAGGGAAGCAGAAACTGAAACAAATATAGGGGAATCAGGGGTTTGCACATGATGTATGGGAGGGGAGGAAGGGATGCAAGTTTCATCGTACCGTTTTTTGTTGGTGGGGAGGGTTTGGGGATAGTTGGGTGGGACATGGAGAGGGGGAACAGGTACAAGTGGGACAGTGGTATTTAATGTTTTCTTTAATGTGGTCCACAAGACACTCTTTTAGTTGATTGAAATTTTGTAGTAATAAATCCATTTTCAGTTCCATTCGTTTGAGAGGATCTTCTTTTATCTCGTGCGGTAAATTAGTTTTATTGGTTGTCTGGTCTGTTAAAAACAAAATGTGTTAAGTACATATAAAGTAATGGTTATTAATTGGCTGATATAGAGAAATGTTGTGCCTACCATTATTATCACTCTCTTCACTCATGTCGTCTCGTGGGAAATTCTCTTCCAGCCATTCCAAAGTACCGGACATTTCTGTGTTAAAAAAATATATATATTAGTTTTAGTGTACATAATACAGAAAATGTATAATTATATGAAATAAATGTAGTGTACTTACTACTTTTGTAGAAACTTTTGCTGTTACTGGTAAGTAAGTATGCTCTTGCTTCTTGCTGTGCAATTCCTGTGAGGTAATTCAGTTGGAGGCATATTTATTTTGTGTTGGTATATTCCATTATATTGGACATGCGACTTCAGTGGATGGTTGGTCTCTTACTTACATGGTTGGTTTCCACTTCTTCTGTATTATTAAATGTAATGTATTTATTTGGTGCTTTTTGAATATGTTTGTGTGTTTTATTGTATGATACAATAATGGAAAATACCCTCAAAGTGTTTGGATAGTGCTGATGGTGACCGAATGCGCCTGCAGACATGCGCTCGGTCCGCGGACATCATAATCACTAGCGGGACAGGGGGTTTAGTATTTTCTATGTTATATAAATGTAAGGTAAGGGAATCTTAGTAAACATTTCTCACAGTTCCATTATCTATATTTATATTTAGTGAAAAAACATTGTCAAAGAGATGTTATGGTTAAGTTGCGCTACTAAAAACCTATGAAATTCAGTGAAAAAACTTTGTTAAAGGGATGTTATGGTTCGAAGTAAAACGGAAAACCCCCAGAAATGTGCAAGTTATGGTAAGCTAAGCAACCATAACTCACGCCACCACCGTGCACTGCTAAGACTAACACCCAGGACATCAAAGATGACATCACAATGTGACATAATCCAATCCCACGATCTCCAAATTCCACTTCTCTTTAATACTTCTAATAAACCAATTCATCATGCATAATAGTGATCCATAACATGCTCAATAATTGTGCCAAACCCTCCTTGTTTTTCATTGTAATCCTTAACTGCTAAATATATTTCCAGTAAACAAACCTTTGTTTATTAAGAATGTATATATCTTCGTTCTTTACCAAGAGCCATTTTTTTCTTCAGTTCATGAATATGCTTTATCTATATAAACCCTGTAAGAGATGTGAGTAATAAACTCTATGGGCCTCATTACGAGTAGCCCGGTAAAAACGGGTTTATTACCGGCATGCCGGTAAGAGCGGGTCCGTGCTCGTATGAACCCGCTAATAGCGGGTGATTACGAGTGTGCGAGCACACGCGAACCCCCATGCCGGTAATGGAAATACCGGCATGCCGCTAAAGGCCCTCCAACCCCCCTATAGCGGCATCACGGGACCCGCCGATACCGGCACCGCCTCGGAGCAACCCCTAAATACCGGCTCAGTAATACCACCATGCTAATACCGGGTTCGCAAAACCGAACCCGGAAATAATGTCATCGCGCAGAAACTGGAAATGGGCTGGTGGCCATCTTTAAAAACACAATCCATTGCCATCCTCACTAACCACCAGTCGATACTTGGAGAGCACAGTGGAAATCTATAGAGAATGTCAAAGGCTACCAGGACGACCACCCCCCGGCTGCGGAAACAGCATTACTCAGACGCAGAGCTGATCATGTTAGCGGACACTCTAGCTGCACATGCAGACATAATCCAATCCCACGACAAAAAGCGGGAGGTGCAGCAACAAAAGAGGCAAATCTGGCAAGAGCTAGCCCGCAAGGTATCAGCCGTAGGTACCACCCCGTGCAGTGTGAGGGAGTGCAGGAAGCGGTGGGATGACCTCCGGTTGAGGGTATGCAATATCATGGCCAGCAATCAGAGGGAGGCCATGGCCACAGGCGCGGGTGCCCACTGCCCTGCCAAATTGATGCCCTGGGAGGAGACGGCTAGCAGATTCATCAGTCCTGAGTCCATCGAGGGATTTTGCGAGATGGAGACGGTTGCGGCATCAACCGCGGAAGGAGGTGAGTGACCCTGCAGATCCATGTAGGGGAGACCATGACATAGCACAAGTGATGTGGTAGTGAGTCTAGGCAAGGCAATGCATGTCCCAACACCCACATGACCATATTCAAGTCCAGATGGGGGGCCAAATGCTGCCACACTGAAATGCATGCTGAGTGCCAATCCCATAACCTACACACGGGCAACATACCAGGACCGTGCCCATGTAACCCAACACACAAACGCCATATCAACGGCATGCCACCTGCCATGCAGTGAATGCTAACATGCCCCCTCTGAATACCCTGCGTGACACACCTGTAAAACATGAATGCATGATCAAATTAATAATGAACAGCACCATTGTATGCCTCTGCCATGTCACACCATCACTGATGCCCTGCATCTCTTCTACCCCCCAGGCACCGATGAGGAAGAAGCAACCCAGGAGACCACGGCGAGGGCATCCACCTCACACCCTAAGAAGAGGGCTACCACAACCACCTCTGCTGGAGGCAAGCAGGCCACAGCCACTGCCAGTGTGCCTGTGTGAGCTGGGACACAGCCAGCAACACCTGCTGCCAGTGTGCCTGACACACTACTGACCCAGCAGGCCACACCCACACCTGTCGAAGGGGAGTCCCTGGAAGCACCCGCCTCCACTGAGGAAGAACTTGATGCCAGTGTGAAGCCTGAGGGAGACACCGAGGTGACATGCCCAGCCACCCCGAGCCCCTTTCCCAACCAGGTGGAGTATGCATCCCTACACATCAGTACCCCAGAGCACTGCCATGGCCCAGTTGCGCAACTCACCAAGCAGCCAGGTACGTGGTTCAGCATGTAGCTCCATGTGACGGGGTAGGATGGAGTTGCGCAGTACCATGGCATCATGTGTTGATCCAGGATATCGGGCGCAGCAATGTGTGATGATCTTGCTGGAGTCACATGCCATCTGCACATTGATGGAGTGGTATTGCTTGCGATTGCGGTACACCGCCTCTATGGCATGGGGGACTACCAATTCAACATGGGTGCAGTCCAGGGCCCCAACACAATTGGGTATGCCTGCCAGTGCATGGAAGCCTACTTTGGTGTCTGCTATCTCCTGGCCAGTCCGTGGTAGGGATATGTGGGTGCTTGCATGCTTCAGGAGGGCATCCAGCACTTGGTCCAACATGCGTGAAAAAAGTGGTTGGCAAATGCCATGCAGCTGCCCCACTGTGTGTTGATAGGTACCTGTGGCCAGGAAGTGGAGCACGGACACCACCTTTAGTAGCGGGGGGGTGGCAGTGCGTATTTATATGAGGCTGCCTATGTCGTTGTGTATCATTTCCACTATGGTGGTGATGGTGTGCCGGTCCAATCGGTACAGGGTGTGGATCTGCTCAGGGGTTAGGTTGAATGGGCTGGGTCTGGTGCGAGGAATTGGTGGCTGCCTACGAGGCACTGCTGGCTGCGCTGGTGGTATTTGCTGGGCCTGTCTCACCCTCCTTCTCCTTCTGCGTCTCCTCTGTGCTGCCTGTTGTTGCTGCTGTAGTTGTTTTTGTAGTTGGTGTTATTGTTGTAGTTGTAGCAGTATTGGCATGTCCTCCAGCGCCATGATTGCAACAGCTAGTTGTGGCATTTTGGTGTTGGAAGGGGTGTGGTGTGTGGGTGTGCTCATTTTATACTGGGCCAGCCTCCATTGCCTCCACCTGTGGGGATTGTGTGCACCTGTGGCAGTTGGCTTGTTTCCTGATTGCTGTTTGTGGGTGGTCCGCGATGCCTGCATGGCCGGCATCATGCAACCCATGATTACCGGCTTCGTGATGCTGGTATTTGCATGTCCCTGTGGGTTGGGATGTCTCCCTATTACCGGCATGCCGGTATTTGCTCCCAGAAGGGGCGCGTGTATGCGCCCATGCCGCTATTAGCAGCGCCGTTATTTAGGGTGCTGCTAATACCGGGTTTCCGGGTCAGAATACACCGGAGCGGTAAACGATGCCGGTATTAACATACCGGCATCGTGTTTGCCTTACCGCCAACCATGTAATGAGGCCCTATATTCTTGAAAATCATGCTGATCAGGGTGTGTGCTTTATAAAAAATACTTTGTTACATCTTCAGGCCTTACAAATATTAGTGTGATTTCTTGTAGGTTTACATAATTAATCCCTAAAAATAATGCATGTTATCTCCTGGCCACTTACTGATATCTTTCCTCAATACATTTGTTAATTTGTTACACAATATATCATGCTCTTCTATCTATGGTGTGGCTAACTTTAATCCGGGTGCTATTGAGAATACTTCCTCTCATTACTGTTGCTTCCCCATTCTAGATACAAATATTTGCATCAATGCATGCACTTTTAATAGTGCTACTTAAAAAGGTATTTTATCTTATTAATTCTTGTGTTCCCCATAAATATTTGCTGTGCTTAATCCAGTTACATTTGTTATTATGTTTACCTACTTTTTAATGTAATTTGCATTCATTATTACATTTTTATTCTCAGCGTGTGTCTCACAAATCTTGTGATCTTGGGCACATTATATTAACTGCTTCTATGCTGTGCTGCGGGGGAGATGCTGTCCACCCGTTGGAGATTGCCAATTTGCTGTGGCTTTGGTACATATGCTTGAGTCTGCGCGTGTCCTTGGGCATTATATCCTTATGACTGTATTGTATTGTATTGTGGTGCCAAACCCATCTTTTTCTGTCCTCAGTTACTAAAATTCTCACTGTTCTGGTTACTTTTAGCACTTATAGCACTCTACTGTGCTTTCATTTGCAATATCTGTCTTACTTTTGCACTCCCACGATGGTGTCCTTTCTCATCATTGTTCCTCCTTCTCGCCTTCTTCAATCACTTTCCCAATTCCTTCTGCTGACACACTTCCTTGCCTTCTCCTTGTTATGGATTCTATAAAAAATAAACTGTGTGCATCTGCTCTTCCCTTTGGTAGTGCACTGAAACTTCTTAGTGAGGCACCTCTATTTGAGCAAGGCACCTTTCCTCTTTCCCTATTACTTTTCATCAATGTGTCTAGACTTTTGTAATGGTTTCTTTCCTTTGCCTTTTTCTCATCTTTTTAATTGCCCTATGCATGCTTATGATATATACTCTTTC
This sequence comes from Ambystoma mexicanum, assembly GCF_040938575.1. NCBI lineage: Eukaryota > Metazoa > Chordata > Amphibia > Caudata > Ambystomatidae > Ambystoma > Ambystoma mexicanum. Next base: position 864,273,810 of record NC_090928.1, read on the forward strand.
AAAATGTCCCATCTTTTGCTGATAGAAATGCCCATATTGCTTAAAATTAGATTAATAAATCAGGGGTGCTCTAGTGTGTGCTTATATAATGTCCTCTTATCAAATCCTTTAACAGAGAAACTATCCTGCATAAATCCAAAATAACTAACAAGACTTTTAAGATGGGGAGTGGCTTCTGTAATTTTATTTTAATGTGATCTAATGGGACCAATCTAATTCATATATGTGTAGTGACTGGGGACAATTTCTAGTCTAAAACGGTGTGCTCACAATATGGTTAGTCATATATAGCTCTATTGGAAAAACAGAAAACACTTCAAAATATATTTCTTCACCAAAAAAAAGGGCTTAAGACATCACTTTACATGGTCCTGACTGTGTGTAGTGTCTCCTTTAATATTCTGACTGTAATTTGAGACGCCTTCTTCTAACTAACTTGAAATAGGATTACGTAGGCATTGCTTTATTCACACAAAATTCCTGTTACTCCATTTATTTACACAAATACATATATGTATATAGTTATTTATGTATTTATTTATTTATCTCTCTCTGTCTCAAACACATAATGCATATATTCACCAGAATCCATGGAGCCGAGTGCGTTATGCTGGCGCGCATGAGAGCATTCTCTGAAAAAATGAGATTACACTGCAGGTTATCACTCACCTATCACTTCTCCTGGAATCTCCTCCTGCTAATTTTATATCACAAAAGAACGGGTACGGGAGTATGTATCACTGGTGAGTCATCCTCACCTAACTACTATCTATGAGACACACAGATAGTAACTGTCCCTAGGCGGAAGCACATCCTGACCCCATCAAGGCAAGCTCTCCCTAGGAAGAATGGTGGTGTACGGCCTATCTAAAAGGGATAGTGAGAGATGTATCCCACATCTACACATCATCTTGAAATATATCACATGTACTTAAAAAAGAGTACAGGTAACAATAAGAGACTGTTTGCATTAGATCATGCCTCTTGTCTGTTATATCTAAAGGAGGTGGTGCCACGTTGGAATTTCTCTGTCAAGTTTTAATCACCAGCTCCGTGGGGCCCTCCTAGACAAAGAAAACTGGATAATTGAAACAAACAAGTCCCACACATACATGGCATGTGGGGCCTTCTGGTTTCAATGTGCCCAAAGGGGGCTACTAATCATTCAAATTGTGTTCGCGTTTATTTGTGGGAACATCAGACTGGTCATGAGGTGTCTCATGAGCCTTAGATAACAAAGTAACACCTTTATTTGCGCCCTCTTGTTTAGAAATCTGTGTAAATGGTGACTTTGATCAAATGTGACCCTCGGCACATGTTTCCCCAAATAAAAGTTGTTTGGTTCCTCATGAGGGTTTTCCAAACATTTCCAATCATTGGCTGTGAATAAAGTGCATCATATAGTAGTTAGGTGACATTTTAAGGCAAGAAGCCTCATAATATTACGACAGTGCGAAGCAGAATGGATTTGCCTAACAGATAGCTTCCATAACGGCTTATATTCGGAGAATGAGATGTTTCATTTTCTTTAATTGAATTAGAATTTTAAGAAGAGTCCAATGTTTTTCTGTTCTCCTTATACTTCTAATCACTACTTGCTATACCTACTAATCTAAACTTGTTCAACACTTACAACGGCGCACATTACTTATATTCAAGCACCTAGTATATATCCATTCCCTAGTATGTGAAAACACATACTATATATAAATATCCATAATACCTATCGCAATAATTTAACCTAATCAGACTGGCAACACACCTTCAATCAAAGGAAGTCCACAATTATTTACCCTTTCCTTTTCTGTTTCGCTTTCACCTTTGTCCACATTCACAATTAGTATACACAACACAGTAGCAAAATATGTAACTAAAAAAGGCTTTTTTATGCGTATTATAACCGAAATTAAGTAAACAAAAGGCTTGAGCGATCAACATTAGCAAGCCCATTCCAAAATGGTGATTTACATGATGACATCATCGCGTTGCGCCCGCACGCACAATGTCATCACGTCACTATATATAAACACAGCCATTCTGTGACTCTCAATGCACACGAATGCGGTTATCAAGCCCAGCGTCCTACAGTCTAACTACTGCCCGCCAAGGTAAGCCTTTTTTATACAACCTATCTTCTGTTTTTCAAAAATAATAGCCAGTATTATAACTAGCAGCCATATGCTACTGCTATACACTTGAAATAGTAATTGGCTCTGATGGCCTTTTCCACTACAGATAAACAAGGAGAAATGCACTTTAAAAAAAATTCAAGACTGCGGGAATAGCTTTCTACCTCAGCATCTGCCATCCATAGCAAGACAAATTTGAATATACTGAAGTTTAAAACCTAACTTTTAAGCCATCTATCTACAAAATTCACCACTAAAGCATCTAACACAAATGAGTTAAACAATCAAAATATTTTCTTTCCTTTCCTTTCTATACTTTTCATGTCCTTAACACCTTTATTATATAGTTTGAACTGTAAATTTAATTAGAACCTGTTTACCCTAATGCCATTTACCTATTATGATTGTACCACATGTTTTTAAGCATTTATTGTGAGGCTTCTTGCCTTAGAATGTCACCTAACTACTATATGATGCACTTTATTCACAGCCAATGATTGGAAATGTTTGAAAAACCCTCCTGAGGAACCAAACAACTTTTATTTGGGGAAACACATGTTGAGGGTCAAATTTTATTAAAATCACCATTTACACAGTAAATGACCTCAGACTTTTCACTTCTAAACAAGAGGGTGCAAATACAGGTGTTACTTTGTTATCTCAGTTTCTCATAACACTGGGCAGCCACAGTGTCCCAACACCTACTGTCGCAGCCCTCTTTCTACCAAGTTACAAAAATCAAAAGATTTGTCATAAAAACATACTCGCCAAACTGTTGTCAAAAAGCTGCATCATTGCTTTCATAGTCTCATGAGCCTAAGGTCGACCGGTTTTAATGACCATTTGTGTCGAGGTCATCTTCTTCAGGAGCAGATGATTCATGTTCGGTATCATTCCATGTGAGGTCCGCGGGCGCGGATCTGGTGCACACTCCGTCCTCTAGGGAAAGAGGGGAAAAAACAACAAACAGGGATCTGAGAATCTAGTCCCGATTTTGTTGTGCACTCTAAATGTGTAAGGTTATTGAAAGGGCAGCCTCTGTGCGTGAAAAGTTTGTACATTTTAAGGCCACTTAGTGTAGGCAGTGTCCAAAACTGTGGGCTGCTTTGTTGCCCAGTAGTGGAAGTGCGGGGAGAGGGGAGGGAAGGAAGGGGGCCATGAGGGTGAACCCAGACAACCCGGGAAAGTACTCTGCATTGTATGCAATTGAGTAGGTCACCCCGATGTTGTGGGAGGTGAATCGCATGCAACACAAATTGTATTAGGTAATCACAACATACCGGAGCAAGCCCTTGTAATGGCTCCAGGCGATGGAAATCACAGCTGTGGCGTGGTGCGCAGATCAAGGACCTCACTTCACGTAGTAACTGGGTAAGCAATGTACATAAAATCAATGATCATGAATCTAATGACACGTTCCTATGCAGTAAAGTCTTGCAAAGATACAAATGCAATGTGGAGTCAGCCTACCTTGCATGCGCGTTGTTGAGGTTGTAAGGTGTGCTCAGGAAAAGGCCTGCTGTTTAGCTTTTGTGCCTTTATAAAATGACGAAGTACCTAAAATGAAGGCCTAGATAAAGGACTCAACAGCTATGTTCATCCTACTAGACATGCTCCAGTTCGACAAAGACACAGAATGGTTAGTGACCATGGACATAGAGTCCCTAAATACCAATATTCCTCAGCAAGTGGCCCTATCCATGGAACGTCCCCTGGAATCATGTACAGAACTCTACAATGTACCTTACAGCTTTATCATCCATCTAGCAGAAATAGCTTTAACAAAGAACTACTTCCTATGTAATGACACTTACGTCCAACAAATATCGGGGACGGCAATGGGAGCCATGTTTGCGCCATGTTTCGCCAATCTGTACGTGGCTCCCTTTGAAACAAATCACATCTACAATACTAGCAACCCGTTCTTGGATAAGATGCAAATTTGGCGCAGATATATAGACAATATATAAGGACTTTCACCAGTGGATTTACAATTGCAATCCACATCTCAAATTTACCTTAGAACCAGACAAAGAGAATATACATTTTCTGGATCTGCATATTACTGAAAACCTGGGAAAACTATGCTCTATAGTCTTCAAATAACACACAGATTGGAACTCTCTACTGGCTTATTTTAGTTACCATCCAAAAGCTCTAAAAGATAACCTCCCCTTTGGGCAGTTCTTAAAATACCGTCGATTATGCACAAACACCTCAGATTACATGACCGAGGGTAAATTGTTAAAAACCCAATTGACCAACTGGGGTTACCCGAAGCATATTGTTAATTCCACATAGAAACGGGCACACCATATCCCAAGAGAAACCATGCTACAACAACACCCTTAAGCTCCAACCAGAGAAAACATCAAAGCTGTGTTTAGATATTCTCCCTTAGTGAATAAAATCAAAAAGGAAGTCAACAGACTTTGGCCCATCTTAAACACAGGATAATATATTATAGAGGCACCATTTTTTGCATTGAAACAAATACGAAACCTCAGAGATAAACTGGTGAAAACATTACCAGAATCAGACACACATATTCACACCCCCCAAACCACACTATGGACGAGTACACCCCCCACGGACATTCTCCCTGTGGACAGTGCTCCATGTGCACACAAATGGGACGGAGTGTAGAGACAGACATTGGGTGGAAGACACCGTGGATACAAAAAACATTCACAAATTGTAATAGCTCAGGCGTCATCTATCTTATTACATGCCCTGTAATTTAAAGTATTTTAGTATGACGATAAGAGCTGTAAAGAAAAGATTGATTGAGCATATATCCTGTTTTAGGACAATGAAATTGACAGCCCCACTTGTGCAACATTTTGTGTCAGAAGGACATGGCCCTGAACAATTCACTTGGGCCATAATCAAACGCATACACCCACCCGGAGGGGAGGGAATTACCATGACCTGCTTCTACACAGAGAACAACAATGGATTTTCAGACTTAGCACCCATGAGACAGGCCTCAGGCAGGCGATACAATGGCACGAAATGCCCACCATGCACCCCTGAACATCTGCTGATGAATATATGAATGAGCCTGATAGCGGCCACATACTGCAATCTCTCACGCAATTTGGGACTGTATGAGCTCCTATTTTTCCACTTGAGGGGAGAGTTAGTATGCCTTTTACTACCAGCAGGATCCCCTGCCAGCATCACGGGTTGTTGATGCTAGGATAAATAAGCTAGACTGGGTTCTGTAGTGCCACCATATCATGAGACTAATCAAACAATTGGCTAACACATCTGAGCATCACCTTGTATGCATATCTCTGATAGAGTGACTTAATATAGTCATGAGACAGCTCTTAGAAAAGAGATAATTGCGTTGCCACCATGTTCATTTCATGTATATACCATAATGGGAAAACAAATTAGCAAATACTTGACTATTGGCATCACAATCATTAACGCACACCAACGTGCGAGGCAGTTCTCAATACACTGAGGATCCCAAGCCATTGGGTTCATCTTAATACAATGCGAAAACCCTGGTTCAAGGCCTTTCCACGTATGTACGAACACACACCCAAGTGATGCCTTGACAACCTTGTCACTCTGGGCTCTGGTGCACTTCCATAGTAAGAGACTGACAAGACTATCGGCATCACCATTGAACATCACTCAGCATTGCTAGCTAAGAGACTACAGGCGGCCATCCCACACTTGATACACAGAGATCAAACCGGGTATGTGCATGGACGTTCCATCACTGAAAACCTGCGGAAACTACACCACGTCATATACAGCACGGACAACAAACCTGATAGAAGTGCGGTGGTGTCCCTCGACGCCACCAAAGCGTTCGACTCGGTCAGGTGGAAATGGCTCTATGCCACCATGACCAAGATGGGAATCGGACCCACCTTCTTAAACTGGGTCAAGCTCACCTACGCACATCCCACCGCCAGAGTCCGAACCAACAACACCTATTCAGATAAATGGTGCCTCTCCAGAGGAACCAGGCAGGGGTGCCCCCTATCCCCCTTACTCTACATCCTGGCCATCGAACCAGTGGCAGCATACCTTAGGCTCGAATATGGCGATGGGGGTATGACAATAAACGGAGTGTCCCATTTGGTGTCCATGTACGCGGACGATATGCTCCTCTACCTGAAAGACCCCGAGCACATACTACCATACATACTTGAAACCCTAGAAGGATTTTCTAGATGCACGGGGATCCAAATTAACCACGATAAATCCTGCCTATACCCTTTGGCAGCCCTAAGCAATACCAGGAAAGAAAATCTCCCCCCATTAGCACTCCGGTGGGAACCCACCACATTCAAGTACCTGGGCATCAACATCCACCACGACCCCAGAACAGAGCATATAATAAACACAGTGCGAGCTAAGGAGGGCCTAGCCAAATCAATCGACTTCTGGAGCAAGCTGCCCCTTTCGGTGGCTGGCAGAGCGGGGCTACTCAAAATGGTGGCACTACCGCGACTGCTGTACTACTTCACCAATGTCCCGTTCTACATCCCGCCACAATTCTTCAAAGAACTTAACAAACTCTGCCGAAAATTCCTATGGCACGGGGGCGATGCAGAGTAGCCCTAGAAACCACACAAAGACCGTATGACAAAGGAGGCCTCAAAATCCCCAACTTTGAGCTCTATTATCTGGCGGGCCAACTGAAACATGTAATACAGTGGATGGCGGACGATGCAACCACAGATACCCACCTACTACAACCCAGAAACTCCCCATGGCTGCTTAGAGACTTACTCTGGACTGAGTCGGAGAGGAGTCACCGAGACTCATACCTAATTCACCTGGGCATCCGTACCTGGAAGAGGGCCTGCAGAATCGCCAATCTGGCGGACCCCTACTCCCCACAAATTCCAATAGCCGCAATGATGTCACACAGGCCAGAAGACCTGAAAGTGATCAGGAACATATGGGAACCCCTAGGCATAGCCACCCTGGGAGACCTGGTAGACGACCGAGGCATTCTCAGTTTCACCGAACTGCAAGAAACTACGGGAATACCGCCTGGTCAATTCCTCCTACACGGGGCAGCAACGAACAAACTCACAAAACGATGGCCAGAGATGGAGACCCTTGACACCGGCCACGAACCCATCGAGAACCTACTAAGTGCGGCGGAGGGAGGCTCTACGAAACTCTACTGAACTGTGCCACGCAACAAAGTCTCAAGAGTAGAGACAAGTGGGAACTTGAACTCGGCGAGAGATTCGAAGACAAAGAGTGGGATGCAGTGACGCGCTACCACAAAAAAGTATCCCGGAACTCACGGTTCCAGCTCATACAATTTTACATTATTCATAGGGCTTACCTCACCCCACGTGTCATCTCCAGATTCAACGACACGAGCGCTGCAGCATGTCCCAAATGCCTGGATCCCTCTGCGGGAATGGCCCACATGTTCTGGGGATGCCCGGCAATCCAAACCTTCTGGTCACAGATCCAAACCAGGGCAGCTAATGCGGACATAACGCTTGACGTGCAATCCCCCAAAGCCTGCATCCTGGGCCGATACCCCAGGAACAAAAAAAACAGGTCACTGAACAGACTCAAAGACCTCATGTACATCTTAGCAAAAAGAAGAATTGCTATGGCCTGGAAAAGCCCCAAGGCACCCGATGTGGCAACGTGGTGGGAGGACCTACACAGATGGACCACAGCCAAGACGGGAGCATGGGAACTGGCGCAAAGACACCAGAAAATCGACACCTCGGACGAACTACTGCAGTGGGTGGCTCTCACGGTGTCCTTGTTCCACCCCAAGGAAGACAGCTCCACCGATGGAGACATAGACAGCACAAACTGACCTGGAGGCGCAAGACTGCAGCGCGTGGTTATGGACTTGGTCGGGGGAGGAGGTGGGAAGGAAATGGACCAATCCCCCATTGGCTTGGGGGACACTATGTTTGTATGTTCTTATTGTTAAGAAAATAATAAAGAAATTTAAAAAAAAAAAAAACCATTGAACATCACTCGGATAGCATATTCTTTTTAGAGTGCCCAAATTGAGCATTGAGCCAGTTCGCAGAAAATGTATAACTTTGTACCATAATGTTCATTTGATGTTTTCAATTTGACTGTTTGATCACTGAACAACAGTATCGTGCATAACAATAGACAACTGAGGGACTCTACCATCTCCCGTTCCAACATGACCAATGCATTTACAACACACTCAGTGGGTAGATGTAACTACAGGCCGCCTCCATGACTAGGGTGGATCTACCATGCATTTATTTTAACACAGAGCAACGAGACGACTCCCAGCCATAAACTAACAACATAGCGCCGCAGAAGCCTGACTAGTTTTGTCCGTGACCGCTGCAGGTAAGCATGTACCCAGATGCTCGCCTGCTTTTAGATGGACCACATGTACAGTCCCATTGACTCCCCTTGTCCGGTGTTCGTTTCCTTTCAGACATAAAAGCCAAACAGCGGGCCGTTTCCAGAGCACGCCTGATAGGGCGACTCCACATTGCATTTGTATCTTTGCGAGACTTTAGTGCATAGGAACCTGTCATTAGATTTATGATCATTGATATTATGTACATTGCTTGCCCAGTTACTACGTGAAGCGAGGTCCTTGATCTGCGCACCACGCAAAAGCTGTGATTTCCACCGCCCGAGCCATTACAAGTGCTTGCTCCAGTATGTTGTGATTACCTAATACAATTTGTCTTGCATGTGATTCACCTCCCATAACATTGAGGTGACCTGCTCAATTGCATACAATGCAGAGCACTTTCCTGGGTTCTCTGGGTTCAGCCCCCATACACCCTTTCCTTTCCTCCCCCTCCCCACACTTCCACTACTGGGCAACTAAGCAGCCCACAGTTGTGGACACTGCCAACAATAAGGGGCCTTAAAATTTACAAACTGTTCATGCACTGAGACTGCCCTTTCAATAACCTTACACATTTAGAGTGCACAACAAAATTGGGACTAGATTCTCGGATCCCTGTTTGTTGTTTTTTTCCCTTTCCCTAGAGGACGGAGTGTGTGGCAGATCCGCACCTGCGGACCTCACATGGAATGAAACCGAACACGAATCATCTGGTCCTGAAGAAGATGACCTCAACACAAATTGTCATTGAAACCGGTCAGCCTTAGGCTCATAACACACCTCATGACCAGTCTGATGTTCCCACAAATAAATGCAAACACAATTCAAACGATTAGTAGCCACCTTTGGGCACATTGAAACAAGAAGGTCCCACATGCCTTGTATGTGTAGGACTTGTTTGTTTTAATTATCAAGTAATAGGTTTGTTTGTCTAGGAGGGCCCCATGCTGCTGGTGATTAAAACTTCACAAAGAAATTCCAACGTGGCACTACCTCCTTTTGATATAACAGACAAGAGGCATGATCTAATGCAAACAGTCTCTTATTGTTACCTGAACTGTTTTTTTAAGTACCTGCGATATATTTCAAGATGATGGATCATGGAAGCAGCCAACCAGCAATAAATAACAAAACATAGTGAATGCAAACTTTCAGTGAAAAGGCACTATGGGTGTAAGGAACTCTTGGTCTACTGGTAACAGTCTTTTAGAAAAGATCAACAAGTTCAAGAATGTATCTTGTAAGGTATAATGTGGGGTCTTAAATGTTACTGGGGCCCAGTGTACAAAGCCATGGGGACAGAATCATTGCAAGATACCTTATTGTGTTCTTTCAAGAACTTGACAGCATCAAGACGGGTTTCCGAGCACTTTCTAGTGCGTTAGATTAGGTTTGAGTCAGTTGTGCAGGTTTAATGGTATTCAGAAATGTGGTGCAATTCCATAACGGTAACAGCTGCAGGCTTGATGAAACCCAGGACAGGCGTTGATGTTCAAAGTCACACCATTTGAAGGTTTAACTGGGTCTTGAGCCATGAAGCAGCAATTTGACTTCCCCGATGAGCTGGCTCGACTGGGGCGAATGACGCAAGGTAGTTCTGGAACCGGCAATGGATTGAGGTTCAAAGGATCTTGGGACAGTCAGGCTATGTTTGTATCGGTGCAGCTCAAAGGCGCTTGAAATGGTGCAAAGTGTACAGTATCAAAGTCAGCTCTGTTGGGTCTTGTGGTGGTTTGAAGGTGATCAGGGCCCCCCCAGTGGTACGATTCAGCTTGACATAGCAGAGAGAGCCAAAGATGTCTTCTTTTGGTTCTGTGATGGCTGTGAGACCCTAAACTGGGCCTCGGAGGAAAGATAAGTCTGTCTTCTGCCCTTAACAGCCAGGGGCACCAGTGTCCAGCTGCATTCAGGTCTTTTTGACAGCAGGGGGATTCCAATGCTCCCCTGGTCAGTTAGGGAGAGGTTTTCCACCATGCTTGGTAGCACTTATCCTCACCTCAGTGGCTGGGGACTTTGGGCAATCTTTACTGCAACAAGGCTAAAGTGAAATCTTGTAGGAAGCTTCAAGATGATGGTTCCATAAAGATGATTTCCTTAAGGGGTCCAACCAACTTATACAGTAATTTTGCCACATCGGATTGTTCTATTCCAAGCCATGTGTAAGGAGCTAATCCATGCTGCTGTGGTAAGGGATTTGCCTTCTGATATCAGCTGACAGAGTGCATTGTTGCAGGAAGTTGGGACGGGTTACAGGAAGGATATGTGGCCTGAGTATTTTCTAGATGGAAGGATCCTTCTTCCAGTCCATAGATCCCTTTCTCAGCTCACCTTCCCCTGTCTGCCTGAGATCAAAAAGACTCCAGTAATTTCTCCAGTGGTGTAACTTCACCATCTTGTTGCACAGATCCCCCTGAAATACCCACCATCTTGGGGTATGTTCTGTCTTCCTGGGAATATCTGAAGCCTTCCAAGCAGATAACAAAGGGGCATCAAGGACTGGGCCAAACATCTGTTTGGGTAAAACTCAAAGCCACAGACAGCAATACAAAAAGGGCTCTGACAGATGGAGAAGTCACAGAAAAGCAGCCCATAATAAAACGTGTTGATAAAAACCAGTTGATAATAAAAATGACTTAAAAATGACTTCAGGTAGATTTTCACGCTTATAATTGTATTTCCTCAAAGGCCACTATATCAAACGAGATATAGGTTTAGTTGTACATTCAATCAAAGTTTTGCCACCAGGCCATGGGGATGCAAAGTTATATGTAGCTTAAATGATGGGTTTCCATTGTTAAAGGAATTAATGCGATTCCAGAAGGCTGTTTCATGAATGCACATATTAACCCTGCACCTGCTATGTTGCAAAATCATATTGCAGATCCTGGTGTGTCAGTAGACAAAGTCCAACAAAATTACACATGTGTACAGTATACTTTTTAGCATGGAGAATTGGAAATGTAGCCAAGTGTAAAAGAGTTCACTTTGGCAGAGAGAAAACGTGCATCATTTTGTATAGCACCACCATCAAGATGACATTCCCTCACAAATACAATCTACCACTGCATGTAATTCCATCTGTCTCCTGAATTTGGACATATTTAATATGTATGTTGTCCCTGATATGTTCAGTGCTTAAGAGGACACTGATGAATGTTTAGTCTTGCTATGTTTAAACAACTGGCAATATCTTTCGTAAATAGATATTTTTAATGTAAAAAAAGACATGGGAATGTTGCAATCCCAGTACAAGTGACTCAAACATGAACATGTATTACTTCAGAGGCTATGGGCTGTGGCAAATCCTCTGTGACTGCTTGCGGCATATGAATTAAGCAACTGGTGAACTGCCTCATCTTTAATAGCTTGGTGCCCCCTCCCCATTAATGTGGGTCGTCAAAGTTGACTCTGATAGAGGACTACAGAGGTGAGGGATAGGAAATCATCCAAGACCAAATTTACATTTGGAAATCCAAAATATCTACCAATATCTAGGTTTCCCTGCAACCCCTTAAAACGTCCTTATAAGGTTATGGAGACAAAATGGGAGTGAAGGGGCGTAGTTTGGACAATGTGGACAGTTTTTTGAAGGGGCGGAATCTGGTAAAGGGGCAGAGTCTGGCAGAGGTGGAATACATTTGGAGGGGGTGCATGGACTTGCTTGGGCCTAAGGCAGTAGAAAGCCTAAATATGCCACTGTTTCCTAAGTCATGTGATGAGAAACAAACACCCACAAGGCCTAATGGGAAGAAAGTCCTGGGGAAAGGAGAGTAAGCCAATCACAAGGCGCATAGAGGTGGATAAGTACCCTTCCAATCAGACATCAAGAAGAGGGGTATAAAAATAAGATACCGCCCAATGTAATTTTTTTGTTATCCGTATGAACGATTTGGCCGAATTTGGCCACTGCTACCAAATCGAATCCCATTATACCATCATGAGGAGCAGGGGTTGCAGGGGTGTCCCCCGCTTGCAGGACATTGGAAGCTGGGGACTCTAAAAACATTTACAAAAAATGAAGAAAAGGGAAAAAGGGACCCTGCAGCATCAGTTCCGATTCGCAATGGAGGGACGGAACTGACGCTGCCGGGGTTTAGCAGGAGCGCCAGAGGCCAGCGAAAAAAGGTAAGTAGAGGAGGGGGGATTGGTATAGGGCTGCTTGCGGGACAGGGATTTGGATTGTTTGCCCGAAGGCCAAATAGATTTGCAGCGAAATTGACTATGGTCAATTACGCTGCAGATCTATTGACTTTGATCAAACAACACAGATCCAAAAAGAATAATGTTGAACAGAAGAGGAAGAAGCGGTCTGGAGCTTGACGGAAAGTGTCCTGCTGCCGCCTAAACAATCTAAAGTGCTGTAACCGTGGAAGTACTCTAGCCTTGGTGTTTGGGCATCTTGGAAGAGCTATGTCCGGGAAGATCTGTGTTTCTGGAATGATTGGGTATTTGAAGAATCCTGAATCAGTTTAACTGAATGTACCTGAGGTCCTGCAGTGAACTGCAGTCTTGAAGAAACATGTGCCAATAGTGTGTTGTGCCCTTGCACATTGTGACCCAGAGAGCAAAGGGCAGTGGGTCACTGGGGGGTTTATTCTGGAGGTGTTGCATCTGTGCATGCTGTGAATCTGTCAGCATAAAGCACTGGGTCTCTGGGACTGGTGTGTGCTGGAGGTTCTGTACCCCTGCACACTGCCACACTGCCCATTGTGACCTGGTACACACAGGCACCGGGGTCCTGAAGACATGGTGCCTGAAGCAGCATCAATGCTGGAATGTGATGTGGTGAAGACCTGGAAGAAGGTGTCTTTGGGAAACACGTTGATTGTGAGAAATCTTGAAAGCCTACAAGAGATTGCCCAAAGAAAGGTATCCTGGGAAGTGTGGTGAAATGTCTTCAAATCCATGGACAATGTATCCTCAGGATACACAGAGAATATAGTTCACAGTTCCAAATAATTGAATCTCTCCTAAATCTTCTCACAAAGGGGCAACTTATTCTGGGCAATGCTGCAGTGCCTCACAAAGCGAGGCAGGGTAACTGCTGTTACCATCAGCAGGCCCAAAGAGGGGCAGCCCAACCCTCCCCCTC